>NW_020664373.1:9330731-9597708 GCF_002925995.2 Terrapene triunguis
TTTTTTTTTTTTTTTGGTAAAAGCTTTGCTTTTATTTTAATGAAACCAGACACCATGTGAACTATACAACTCCTTTTAGAGAGTATGCTCTTCTTCAAGAATGCAGGGGAGTGAATTCTTGTCTAGTTTTTTCTTCCCAAGTGAAATATTCATTTGTAATTGACTTTGCTATTCCAGTAAATTACAAATGGACAAGACCAGCATAGTTTATATAGATGGGATTTACTCCAATTTCTGTTAGATTGATATGGGATTCTAGCAGTGAGATACCAGTAAATCAATGCACAGTTCCTGCAATGAAGAGAAGACTTCTATCTGAAGGGGAAAAACAAAAACTGTTTAAATGTAAAAGACATGGTGAGGAACATATACTGATCCTTTTTATCTATTTCATTAAGTGACACGACAAAGTTTATTACCTTATAGTACTTCGAGATGAGTGGTCCCTCTATCTGTATTCCACTGTCAGTGTTCATATGCGCCACGTGCTCAGAGTAGGAGAATTCTTGCAAGCAGTGTCCATTGGTCTACGCATGCACCCTTGGTCTCCTTGTGCCGCAAACCAAGTGTATAAAGGGAAGAGTGGACCGATTACCTCTTCAGTTACTTTTTCTACCAGGAATGATCTGAAGCAGAAGGGAAGGAGGGTGGCATAGGGACCAAGGAATGGGTTGTCAGGTCTAATGGTTAGAGTTAGGAGCTTGGAACAACCAGAGTGGGAGCCATAGTCAGGTGCCAAGCCAGGATCCAAGCATCAGGGGTAGGGCATATGAGCAGGGACCTACAGTGAGGCAGGAAAGCAGAAACTGGAACAGAAGTGGAATATGGGATAAGGAGGGCAGGAATCAAGAACAGGGAAGGCAGGGCTCAGGAGTCAGGCAAGTAGACAAGGTCCTGTAGTAACAGCCAGCCAGGGATTCACCTAGTTGCATGGACAAAATTCCTGAGTTTCTTTCTGGTTTAAATCCTGCAATCGGTGGGGCTGGACATCTCTTCCAATCAGGAGCTTAATGGGCAGGGTCCCATGAGCTAGAGCTTTTCTAACCCCCTTCTCCACTGGTTTGGGCAAGCTCCTTGGTGGCAGCCAGGGTCTGAGCATGACCTGGGAGCCTGGGTTCCAGGCCTACGATCCCTCACAGGCAGGTAGTGGAATACAGATAGGCCACACTTCTCAAAGAACCTCCAGTTACTATAAGGTAAGTAACTTTTTCTTCTAGTGCTGGTCCTTATACATATTCCAGTGCCAGACAAAGAGTAATCAGGTAAGAGGAGGATGCGAGAATGCAGGCAGCAGAGTAGCTTGAAGAACCGCTGTCCCAAAGGAACCATCAGTAGAGGAGTCCTGTACTAGAACATCTCAAATATGTGTGGATGGATCTCCATGTAGCGGAGTTGCAAATGTCAAGTAGGGTACTTCCTGAAGCATTGCAACGGATGTTGCTTGTGCTCTTGTAGAATGAGCCCTTACCCCATAAGAGGGAGGAAGATGTGACAGCTATTAGCAGAGTAGGATGCAGCCCAAGGTCTATTTAGAGACCCTCTGGGAACATATCGCTTGACTAGTGAGAAACAGTCTAAGTGATTTTTTGATTGTTTTTGTCCTTTGTAGGTAAAAAGTCAAGACTCACATGTCAGGCAATGAAGTCACCTCTTCTCCTGAGATGCACGAGGTTTCAGAAGAACCACAGGTAAGGAGATGGACTGGTTGAGGTGGAACTCTGAAAGTACCTTGTGGGTGAACTTTGGGTGTAGTTGTAATGAGATTTTATCCTTATGGAATATAGTGTATGGTGGATCTGCCTCTAGGGCTCCAAGCTCACCTATCTTTCTGGATGAAGTGTTGATCACAAGGAATGCAACCATTGATAGGTGACACATGGAATATGTGACAGTGGTTCGAAGGGACGCTTAGTGACTGTCAAAGTACAAGGTTAAGTTCCAGTGAGGGGTAGGCTTCCTTATTGGTGGGAAGGTTCTGATTAGGCCTTTCAAGAATTTGTCAGTCAACAGATGAGTGAAAATTAAGGAACCATCTGATGGTGGATGGTACACACGGATTGCTGCCAGATGGACTCAAAAGTGTGGGAGAGCCCAGTCATTTTGAGAGAAAGATGATAGTCCAAAATAAGGGGAATATCTGCTATTATATGGAGATATACCTATCTCATAGAACTGGAAGGGACCTTGAAAGGTCATTGAGTCCAGTCCTCTGCCTTCACAGCAGGACCAAGTACTGTCCCTGACAGATTTTTGCCCCGGATCCCTAAATGGCCCCCTCAAGGATTGAACTCACAACCCTGGGTTTAGCAGGCCAATGCTCAAACCACTGAGCTATCCCTTCCCCCTCCTGACACAGGAGATACTTGCACAAATGGAAAAACACTTCCACTTGGCTGAATAGCATTTCCTAATGGAATCTTTTCTGCTGTAACTAAGGATGGTTTTATGGCTCCACAGAAGGAACATTCTAGGATTGATGCCCATCCAAAAAAATCAACCCATGAGTTTAAGTAAAAGTGCTTTGGAGCTGGGAAGCTTGATCCTGCTCTTTTCCTGGGTCAAGAGACTGGGAAAGGAATGGATGCTAATCGGAGGACGAGATTACATTAGAAGGAGAGATGAGACCCAAAACTGTCTAGGCCAACTGGGTGCGATGAAGATGACTCATACCCTGTCCTGTCGAACATTCCGTAGTACTCAAGGTAGGAGTGGTAAGGGAGGAAAGGCATAGCTCAGATATCCTGACCATGGAGCAGAGCATTGCCCTGAGCATTGACTTAGAGCTTCCCTGGAACAGTAGATGTTGAATTTCCTGTTTATTTTGGAGGCAAACAGATCCCAAGTAGGGGTTCCCCACTGAGCAAAGATAGTTCACTACCGTATTATGCATCTCCCATTTGTGATTAATGGTGAAATGCCTACTGAAAGTATCTGCCAACACACTGAGTTCCTGGGAAGGTAAGCTGCTGACAGGTTGATTCGATTCCTGATAGACAGAGTATGGTGAAAACCCAAATTGTCAACCTGAGCTTGACAAATTCATACACCCCTTCACCAGTAGCATGAGAGAACCTTTCCTAGTGAGTAGAGGCTTGCCCATCCAATTCTGAATTAAAAACAGTTACTCACCTTCTCATAACTGTTGTTCTTCGAGATGTGTCATTCACATCCATTCCAATCAGGTGTGTGCGCGCCGCATGCATGGTTGTCAGAAAGTTTTCCCTTAGCAGCTCCTGTTGGGTCAGCTGTGGAGCCCCCTGGAGTGGTGACTTCATGGCGCTCAATATATGACCCTGCCGACTCCCCTTGTTGCAGGCAATCTGCCTAAGGAGGTCCTGATGTGCCCTATGGTCAATCGGAGGAGGGTCTAAAGCTGACGCCCCTGGCACAGCTTCATCAGGGGAAGAGGATGAGGTGGCCAGAGGGGGTACTGGGTCCCCCTACCCCTCTGGCTCCCTGACCTCCTCTTGGTCAGTGCATGCACCTGCAGCAGTTACTTCCTGGGGGGCTGTAGCCTGACTCTGTGGCTGGTCCCGTGTTAGAGTCGCCTCTGCTGTGACCGAAGCCTGAAGGGGCGGTTGGGACAGAGTGGCCTTGGATCCCCGAGGTGTAGGCCTGTCCCTGGGAGAGTGGGGTCGCCAGTGCTCTGAGGCTACTGATCTCGACCCCCTTGAAAAGGTATCCTGGGCCTGATAAGCCCAGGGGGGTCCAAAAGGGCCACTGTGGCTGCCAGGCTGGTGGAGGTTTCCTTCGTTGCCTCTCGGACCTATGTCAACTGCGCCTTGAGTAGTATTAGTCAGCATCAGACTCAGAGGAGGCGGATCCCGATCGCGAGGACCACGGCGGAGCCGAGGCGCCATGCACCGACGACTGGTGCCACAATGAGGTGGGGAACTGGTGCTGGGACGATCTCGCTGGGGACCAGTGCCTGGGATCCAGCCATGGTGACTGGTAGCGGGTATCCGGTGCTGGCAATCGAGGACAAAGGCCCAGCGCCGTGGGTCAGTGCTGGTCCTCTGACGTCACCGTGGATTGGTGCTGGTCCTCTGCTGGTGCTAGGGCTCGGTGCTGGTCTGGCCTCGGTGCCGGGGAGGGGAAGTGTCACGTCGCCAGTGCCAGAGGTGCTGTCGTGGGGCTCGGTGCTGGGGAGCAGTGCCGTGACGAAGGCGACCGAGAGCGGTTCCAGGTATGGTGCCAAGCCGGGGACTGTGAGAGCCGCATCATAGCAGGCTTGCCTCTTAACAGTACCGGTCTAATCGGCACCAGAGGCTTGACCCTGAGAACCGGGGGCTGTGCAGCCGTCATCTCGATGAGGTCTCTGATGGCTTCAAAAGTGTCTGGGGTGGAGGGTGGCTCTAGCACCTCCACCTGGCACTGCCCTGCTGGAGAGTCGCTATGTGCTGGACTCAACGGTCCTCTCTGGGGCACCCAAGTCAACGGCACTGACTCGTGCTGACTTGGCATCGGGTCCTTTCTGAGGAGCACCTGTGCATCCCCTGACGGTCCCACGGGTGTCGGGGACGATGAGTTCCCTTTTTCGGCCTTCTTGTGTCTCTTGTGCAGCACCGGGGAAGTCGAGAGGTGCTGGGCTTCTATCCCTGGATGCGGTGCCAGAGAGCGCCAGTGCTGAGGGTCTGTGGTGCTAGAGTCCTTCCTTGGCACCGTGTTGCATACGGATGCGCCTGGTGCCAGATCCTGGTGGTCTGCAGCTGGCTGTGGGCAGAGAGTGGATTCCATTAACAGTTGTTTTAGGCAGAAATCATGCTCCTTTTTGGTTCTTGGCCAAAAAGCCCTGCAGATTTTGCACCTTTCCATTTGGTGTGTGTAGTGGGGCGGCTGCCCTACTCCCTGAGAGTATGGGCTGCGGCAGGCCAGTGGGCCTGCGCAGACGCACAGCCAATGAGAGAAGGGCTTACTGGGAGCCAATCAGGGCCCAGGTTGGAGACAGCCAATCAGGGCCAGGCTCAGCCCTATAAAAGGCTGCTCAGGGAGAGAGCAGGCAGTCTGTCCCAGGCCTTCGAGAGGGGAAGGTATATCTCCAAACTGGCAGACTAGCACCGCGGCCAGCGCAGTGCTGGCCAGGCTCAGGGAGCAGAGGGGAGCTCTAGCCTGAGGCCTGCCAGGCTGCAGGCCCTGAGTGGAAGGGCCTAGCGG
Source organism: Terrapene triunguis (assembly GCF_002925995.2). Classification (NCBI taxonomy): domain Eukaryota; kingdom Metazoa; phylum Chordata; order Testudines; family Emydidae; genus Terrapene; species Terrapene triunguis. The sequence goes on from NW_020664373.1 coordinate 9,335,886, forward strand.
GTGCAAGGGGCCGTAGGGGAAGCAGCCCAGGGAAGCGGACAGATGAGGGGAGAGTAGGAGGACAGCGAGGCTGCCGCCAGAGGGTCCCTGGGTCGGGACCCAGAGTAGAGGGCGGGCCTGGGTCCCCCCCTACCCCCTTGCAGTACATCTAGCCATTGGCCGTAGGGAGCGGCCAGTACAGACCACGCCAGATCCCTGACGGCAGGGATTAGACTTTGGGGTGTGTGGTTGACTACGGTGGCTGGACAAGGAGACTGCTGATTGACCCCCTCACCCCCCGGAAGGGGGTGTGGAAAGACAGAGGGGCACTGCCGGAGGGCAGTGGTCCCGAAGAGGACGCCGCGAGTTGGTGAGCGACGTGGGCTCAGACACACCAACCGAGGGCGAGACGATGGTTGGGACACCACCAGGAGGGGGCGCTCCACTGGACTGAGCTAATTCCCAAGACAACCAGTAGGAGGCGCCACGGTGGTGAGTCCCAACCCTGTTACAGTGTGCTTTCCGACGACCTTGCACACAGCGTGCGCAAAACTGATTGGAATCGACATGAACAAGCACTCGAAGAAGAATTTAAACTTTCATTAAAAAAATAAATGTGGGATCCTTGAATTGGAGAATCAGGGATTCCAGAACAGAAAGTTTTCAGACAGAGAGACTAAGTGTGAAATCCTGGCCACATTGAAGTCAATAGGACTTTTGATATTGACTTCAGTGAGGTCAGGATTTCACCCTAAAACCATAGAACCTGTAAAGTCAACTGAGGAAATTAAAAAAAAAAAACTGTATTAAATCCTGAAAACACTCCAGGGAATATAAAATGATGCTTTCCCAAGACTCAGATGGGAGCTGGAACTGTATTTGTTTCTGGAGGAATAGCTGATATTGTCATCTTGAAATGATTATACCTGAAGAAAAAGCTGATATACATCTCTACCCTGATATAATGCGACCCGATATAACATGAATTCGGATATAATGTGGTAAAGCAGTGCTCCGGTGGGACAGGGCGTCGCGCTTTGGTGAATCAAAGCAAGTTCGATATAACACGGTTTCACCTATAACGCGGTAAGATTTTTTGGTTCCCGAGGACAGCGTTATATCGGGGTAGAGCTGTATTCCAAGAATTAGAAAACATCTATGTGGAACTTAAAATACTTATTTTCACATATGTTCCAACTGTTGGAGATCATGTTTAAAATGCTGACATTACATGTATGGATATCTCAGGGGCAGATTTAAGAATTAAGCCCAGTTCAAATTAACTGGCAGGGAAATGGGAGATGGCAACGGCAGGACCGAATATAGGATTCTACATGAAGTAAGGGAGGTGGCCATTTTGGGGTGGAGTGAGAGGTGTGTGTGTGCACTTTACACAAGCTAGAAATTGACCTGCCCACAGATCAATTGTATCTATCCGTAGGCTAGATTTGTTTTTTTATATAAGCTTTCACATATACTAAAAGCTTGAAAAATCACAATTCAGACAAACGTAAAAAGCAATCTATTCTGATAATCTCATGTGACTTAAAATTTGAGTCCCTGACCCTCTCCATTGCTAGATTACTACTGTTCTGACTTTATACAAAAGTTTACAGAAATTAATGTAAATTTATATAAAACCCTAGGAGAATATTTTAAGCAGACACCCTAACAAAATTGTTTCTATCCAAGCTCTATTTAGTGCCTCTATACTTTGGGGAGGAGGGTTGTTCCTCTTGCCATCCTCATGAAAATATGTCCAAATTTGGCCAAACCTTTGAAAAAATTGCAATTCACACTTGCTAGAGATAGGAAATGCCATATTTAAAGTTGCCTACCTTTTAAGTGCTTGACTTTGCAACCTTAATGTTCTTTTAACATAGTGTGTGTGTAATTTTATATACAGCAGCACTAAAAACTATACCTATTTTATAAAACATTTAAAAAAATGAAGGTTACTCACCCACACAGATGTCTAGAGACCTTTTGCCTAAACCAATAAAGAATGAAGGATGGCAAAGGGGATTTTTCAAAGTGGTATCCACAGATCTAACAAGTACACCACAAGTACGTATTGTGACAAAGTTCCTCCTCTATCTTGGTGGGTCCTGCGCTTATTGGCGGATTTTCTTGCCTCAGAGATTCACCATGTGGGTTGGGGAACAGCCCAGAAACCTTCCCCTCTGGAAGAACCCATAGTCCAGGTCAATTGGGAGGCTTGGGGGGAACCCGGGCCCGCCCTCTACTCCGGGTTCCAGCCCAGGGCTCTGTGGACTGCAGCTGTCTATAGTGCCTCCTGTAACAGCTGCATGACAGCTACAACTCCCTGGGCTACTTCCCCATGGCCTCCTCCAAACACCTTCCTTATTCTCACCACAGGACCTTCCTCCTGGTGTCTGATCACGCTGGTGCTCCTTAGTCCTCCAGCAGCACACCCTCTCAGCTCCTTGGGCCTCTTGCTCCCAGCTCCTCACACTCACACCACAAACTGAAGTGAGCTCCTTTTTAAAACCCAGGTGCCCTGGTTAGTCTGCCTTAATTGAGTCTAGCAGCTTCTTAATTGGCTCCAGGTGTCCTAATTAGCCTGCCTGCCTTAATTGGTTCTAGCAGGTTCCTGATTACTCTAGTGCAGCCCCTGCTCTGGTCACTCAGGGAACAGAAAACTACTCATCCAGTGACCAGTATATTTGCCCTCTACCAGACTCCTGTACCCCACTGGTCTGGGTCTGTCACAGTACATACCTGTCATCCATACGCACATACATATTAGCCTATGGGGTAAGTGTACCCTAACATTTCTGTGGGAGAAGGATGAAATTTGGGCATAAGAGGAAGGATTTCCAACCAATGCCCTATAAAAAGGCGATTCATCTCGCCATTTGGGAGGCAATCTACCCACTCCTGTCTACTCTTCATTGTTTCCACCTTCAACAACGTATCAATGCTACCCATCTACGATGGCTATTAACTATTAATAAGCCGTACTTTATTTATTTTCAAACTAAGTTTTAAGGGAACTAGGCTAAGCTTGGTTTCCCTATGCTTTATTTCAGTTTAAGTCTTATTGAGTTAAGTTAAAGAGTAAACAGCTTTAACAGCTCTGCATTAGATTCCTCTGCTAAGAGGTGTGAAAACGGAACCACCACAGGTGTGGTCCCTTATCTTCCAACACCAGGTTATTAAAACAGAGTGTGAGTATTAACCAAAGTTTGCAGCACATAATATTGTATTATCATATGTATCTCTTGAATAACAGTAATACAATTGTAACTCTGTAATTCTAACTTTTACCATTTGCTTACTATTTCATTGATTTTAATAAAAGGTCTTTATGACTATATCTGTCTCAGTGTGAGCTTCCTGTCATACCCCCGAAGATCCTTTTATAAACTCTGTGATGCCTGATTCAGGACGAACTTTATCTTCTGATCAAACAAATTGGCGAGCCTAAACCCATACTAATTAATATCCATAAGTATTATTAATATTAATTAAAATTAATTAAATAAATTAAATTAAATGAAGTGGATACATTAAATCAACATTACTAACACACCCCAAATCAGGCTACAGGCATGACGACAGATACTGACCAACAGAAAGTGAGCAGAAGCCACAAGTCTGTTCAGACTGGTAAATGATTCCTAAAGTAATTTTGATACAGCTAATTAACAGAATATTTTTTCTTTACTGCCAGGGTTATGGAAAAAAATCTTTAACCTTATTGTTCTTATGGAATTTTTGTGATTAGAGTCAAGGTTCTAGTATCCACATAAGCTAGAGACAAATATAAAGCAAACTCAAAACTCAAGAGTTAGATGATCCACAAAATAGCTGGAGAAAATAAGAATAATGTCTTTCTATAATTTTTGGGGTAAAACATCTATTGAGAGTTTCAAATAAATATTAATCACTATATCATTACTAAAAGTGCACAAAGATTTTCTTATTTGTAAAAGCAAGCTACACAACATTTCAAGTCCAAAAAAAAAATTTATGTGAAATGGAAAACCACTATTATTGGCATAAAACAGGATTTTAATATATTTAGGTATGTATTAGTAACCACATGCAATTAGTATGCCATTTATAAGCCAACATGCAAAATGTTTTTATTCCTTAGATGTTTGTAGGCATTTTTCAACACAGACTGTCCTTTTGTGTTTGTACACACCCTAGCAGAATGAAGTCTTGGTCCCCGCCACTATCTTAATACAAATAAACGTACATGTATTTTGCTGAAACAAATGCCAACATATCATCTAAGATATTGTGTTTCAGTAATAAAGGAAATTAATTTAATGGAGAAAAATTACAAGCCTAGATAAAGAATTAGGGTAGCGATGGGTGGAAGACACTAATAGTTACCACTCATTATAATACAGATAGCTCATTTTGGGGTACAGTCTGCCACTCTTATGTTGAACAACATTTTATTCCAGTTACCCCAGTTGCAATATTATTACTTACTCAGCAAGGATCTATGCAACTGAGAGTAAGGATGGCAAAACCTGGCCCTTGGGAAAATTATTTAATCTGAGCTGTTTATATAAATTTACATTATTAGACTTATCCATTCAGAAAACTGTGCTGTTTGGCTTCTGGAAAGATTCATGCATAATTTTTTTTGTACTGCTAAGAAGTTTTTTTTTTTTTTTTTTTTAACTCAGCATAAGTAATTTCTACTTAGCACTTACAGGGCTTTGCGTCTTCAAAATACTGTACAAACATTAATCCTCACATTGCTATCAAGTTGATAGGTTTCATTCCCATTTTACTGATGAGGAAATAGGTTAGGTGATTTGCCCAAAATCATGCAGTAAGCCACGGGCATCAAAAACTCATGAGTTCCTGTCTCCCAGTCCTGATTTAGCAGTCAGAGCATCACATACCCTGATGAATAGGTCATCTTAGAATGCGTTTAGAGGAGACTGTAGATTCCTCATCTGGTTATCATCACTATCAAGATCTTCACAAACACTCTGTAGTGGACAATACACCAAAGGGCAATTGTATTAATAATTACAATTTCCAAATAAGTTATCAGTCACAGGGTTTGACTGGAATATGCAGATAAGTGCCTTCCAGGTCCACATTGGAGAGATTGTAGTGAGAGTAGAAGTTAGTTAGTTTTCATCCTGACTTTCATCTTCACTGACCAGTCAGCCTCCTAAAATTTAAGATGGCATGGACTCCTCCTGATCTTTTTCTTATTATAAACATGAAGTAGAAACCTTAGCACCTTTCTGGCCCAGTTACTAAATCACTCATTTTAGAAACCAGATAGTAAAGATAGCATCAACATTATCCAGAAGTTAGCGGGAACAAGCTGGGGATCAACTGTCCCAGTTCTATGAAAATCAGCTTTGGCCCTGGTGTACTCAGTTCAGAGCATCATACACCAGTGTGAACAAAAAGCTGCCATATCCAAATTGTGGATAGGCAGGCTGAATCTGAGTATGTGAATCATTACAGGAACTTTAAAATGAACGCCTTTACCATGGCTTTCTGTATTAACAAATATTGATCCTCCATTTAGTTATATAGCCACAGCACGAGAACGTAAACGTGCCAAAGACTACCCAGAAATTCCCATCAGGCAGGTTATAGACAACATACACCAACAACAGCTGAAATCGTGAAAACCACTATGGACCTGACATGCGACCACTTCATGTCTTTGGATCTGTCCAAGAAATGGCAAAGTGCCTGGAGCTCACCCATCATTCCAAATAAGCATGTTATCACTGACCCAACAAGCCACCCTCCCAGTTTCAATCTATCATGCAGACTTTGGACCACACTAAACTGCACGTAAACAAACCATGGCAGATGCAGCTACTTGACGCACAAATGGAAAATCAAAGACTCCCCTTTGTGCAACTGCAGTGAACATCCAAACCATCACACACGTCATTAATGCAGTGCCCCAAATAAGGATTCCAAGGTGAAATGGATGATATCCACGTCATAGAGGAGATCTTGAAATGGCTTATGGACTTTCAACTGTATCTATAGAATGTTGCTCTGTAGACACCATATGCATGTGGAAGAGAGAGTGTAGATACACCCTGAGTTCCTTCCCCTGACGCAACAAGACCCTGTGGCCTGGAAGCATTCACGACAAAGCTCCTCTTCTCCTCTCCTGAGAGGGTGCCTTGTAGATGGATCATTTCTTGACCTTTGGCTTGCTCTGTTTGGCCTGCTCCATTATGACAGGTAAGGAGGAACAGACACATGGAAAGAATTTAGTGCATGGCCCATTCAGGGAGTAAAGCCCATGAATTTTTAGTCCCCCAGGGCAAAAATAAATATAGGGAGTAGGGAAGTATTTTGCATGCTGCTGGATCCAAATAAATAAATAAGCATTAAAAGCTAGGATTGCAACTGATGAAATACAAAGGCTAATACCCACTCTGCGCTGCCATAGCATCTGCTGCAAGGGAAGAAAAGTGGCTACATCCTAGAGCCTGATCCATAAATTTGAATTCCCTCCAGTATTTGCAGAAAGCAAGGCATGGGCCAAACAACTCCGAAAGGGGGAGAAATTGAGATCTAGAAAGCCAGTGATATATTTGATATAAGACAACTTTGAGCAAGTTACTCTAAGCAGTTTCTCCAACACTCAACTAAAATTGACACTTCAATCAGTTTTATCTGGGTTCTCTCCCAATATTAGAATTACAGTATGATAAATCAAAGTCATTTCAATAGAACATACCTGTAAAAATTCCTGGTTTTGTTCATGTACTTCTGCAAGTTTGCCCCACTGGTTGTTGGATTTCCTAAAGCATATGACTGTGTAGATTTGGATTGCTGTGGGGTTCATATATGTATCAACTAATATTTAAACTAATCATCACACTCTTCCCCCATCCCAGTGAAGGCAAACAGCTTAAGGCAAATTTGGGAGTTTCTAGGCCAAGACATTTGATATATTGCAATTTTTAAAAATGTTCCCCATGTGAAAGGTCTGATTTTTTGAACCTTGCCAAAAATAATATTGCACAATTGTTCAAACTTTCTAGAAAAAATTTACCGTGGTTTAAACTGTTAAATAATGTATTATATATTAGTAGCGGAAAACCCATGCTGTCACAGGTACGGGCTGTTGGGCCATCTGTACAGTCTCCCTTATACAACCAATGAAATTGTTGCATGCAAATTAACTGAAGAGCAATCTTGGGTGATTAGCTGAGTTACCTCTAATAGCACAATAGTCTAGGTCTCTTGGCATGGCATAGATACATGCCTTCTGTCACACACGTGTAATTTGTAAAGTCAAAATGGCTGGGAACTTAAAATTCAACAGCAACAGACCACAAAACCCTGTGATGATTCAACCCGGTGATATCCTGAACAAAAAGTTCAGCTTGTAGCTGTTTCCATCACTTTGCGCTGACTCAAGACATTCTAGGCTTCAGAGTGACATGCAGACAGGTGAAAATCCTGGAATCTTATTTTATAGATAAGTGTTAAATATCAGGCAGACTGGTATAGTTTTGGTTGTTATTTCTTATACATTCACTTTAGACCAGGGATCGGCAACCTGTGACATGCGGCTCGCCAGGGTAAGGGCTGGCCGCCGCTTCCCGCAGCCCCCATTGGCCTGGGACAGCAAACCGCGGCCAGTGGGAGCCGCGATCGGCCGAACCTGCGGACGCGGCAGGTAAACAAACCGGCCCGGCCCGCCAGGATGCTTACCCTGGCGAGCCGCATGCCAAAGGTTGCCGATCCCGGCTTTATACAGACAAGACAAGATTCCCTCCTGAAGGTGCTTACAATCTAAATACTGTGAGGGCATGCATGCAGTGTATCAGTTACTGTATTTCCATAGTCCTTCCTTATAAAGAATAAGCTCTTTAGCCCAGACAACTTAAATTCACTATTTAGGTAAAATCTAATGAATACTTAAAACTATCTTAATTGCATTTTGCCTCAGTTGACTGTCTGATTTCTTGTTTCTCTTTCCCCATTAATGTAACCAAAACCTGACAAGTTTGTTTGACATGTTCTGTAGTTTGATTAGTTTTCCCAGTATCAGCATTATTATTTATTTGATAACAACCTAATTTTGCATTTATAGTCAGCCACTAATGTTCAAATGTGCTCTAGATTTGGTTGCGATGTTCCTTATTTTTGCATCTCAAATATATTTCTGAATTGCCCATTAATATCTGGAAGTCAATGTTATACATGTAGAAGTACATTTCCTATCTTAAGGAAATGGAACAAAGCTACCAATTCCTCACCATAAGGAGACTCAAATTGAGGTGGTTTATTTTAGCAGTGTGGGGTCACCTGAAATTATGGATACCACTTTTGATTCACCTCTCCAAAGAGGAAGTCTATACAATTTATTTTACAAGTCTAAGGGAATTAGGTGCCCAAGCCCTATTGAAATTCAGTGGAAACTGGGTGCTTAACTCCTTTAGATTCTTGTAAATCCCAACCTTAAGATTCAGTTTTAAATCAATACAAATCTAAGTATTGTCAATGTCTACAACAGACATCTTACAGGCTTTATTTAAAACTGTAAAAAGTACTTGCTATCTAGCTGTCCTAGAGGTCCATCTTTAATGTTCCATTAGTGTCAAACTGGCTATGCTTCATCAGCCAAAATATAGGTATTTATTTATAGCAATTTATGATTTACAAAGTGAAAAGCTATATTAATACTAAGTACTTTCAAAAAAGGAAAATGTGTATCAAACAGTAGTGACAACACCAGTAGAAAAAAGTTTTATTCTACATCTTCTAAAAAGGAGTTACATATAGAAAGTAAAAACAAAATATATATAGTGCTTGATAGTGTCATTTAAATAAAATTGTATTCAAAATAAATTTTGAGAGGAGTCATTATGAAATGTTCAGTCTCCATGCAATCGTATCAGAACACAGTTGAGCCTCAGTAATTTCCAAAGTAATTTGTCTGTAAAGGGCACCGCTCACTGTTCGGTTCATACCCAATGCACTTTGCTTCTGTTCGTTTTGAAGCTCCTCTCTGAACTGCCGCACTGCTTCCTTTTTGTCAGACAAAGATGACACGGTAACCCTGCTCATTTTCTTGCCTGCCTCACAGCTCAATGTCAAGTTGTTTTCAACTTCACTTACTGCAGAGGAGAAAGAACTCCGAAGGGTGACCATTTCCTTTTCCAAAGCTAGTGCAAACTGGTCAGTAAGGATGTCCTTGCTTTCTAACCTCAGGGGTTTTACTTTGCAGGTTGGTGGGAGAACTCCAAGCAGGCTATGAAGGCACTGGAACAAGACAGTTTGATTTCTGCAAAATAAAACAATCATCAACACAAGGATACAATTCTTTCAAAATTCATTAGTGGAACTGTACAATGAAGCTACTTTAAACTGACTGGGGAAATTACCTAGACATCTTATTGTGTAAATCTTTTAAGTTATATTTCCTGCAGGTGGAAAGACAAGCAAAGTCTTCCCTTTGGAGCTTATGCCAACTACTGTATAGCTAAAGAATGAATGCTAAGCAGACTTGTGCAACATCAGCAAATATTCAGTGCTGAAATATATACCCACAGTTAAGAGTGCTGTGTATCATCTGTTTCTGGGAGAAGTATTGGACTGTAATTAAGGGGGTGCCTATAATGTGAAGGAGATTAATGTGTTGAGTTAGTGTGTTTCCTTATATGCTGAGCCAGAAGGAAGTTACAATGTGTTTTGTGTGGACATTAAAGTATAGTAAAGAGTTTACAGAGGGAATGTGTATTAGAATGAGAGTTAATTATAAGTATAAGGGCAAAGTGATACAGTGAAGTTAATAACTCTGATTAGAGATATAACCAGAATTCCTCAAATGTACACTTGGCACTAGTTTTCAATGAATTAATTACATGGGAAGTTTGAAGGATAACTAGCCAGTGGTTTGTTAGCAAAATCGATAAAAACAATGGTGAGACACACAGTTTCTTAAAAAGACTGATATTGAATCAGTTTTCACTAGCGGATTCATTCAGAGTTCCTCAGATGAGTCAATTTTTACTCAAATAATGTTCTTTAAGTTTGGTGATGATACACTGTATTCTTCATATGAAACAAAGAGGCTAATCCCTACTTTGAGCGAAAACTGAACGCACTATAGTTATAAAGGCACATCAGTAATACCCTCTCTTTACTCTGCCTTTTAGACTGAATTCTTCAGGGCAGGGAATGTACCATATTTCATGTTTGAGAAGTATCTAGCATACTGCGTAGGCTACTAAGCCAAATAATACTGCTATTATTAACATAGTACTTGGCCTGATGGAAGAAGTTCTGTGGCCTACCCATTTCTCAAACAGGTAAGATCCAAACATGGATACATGCTAGTTCAACTGATCCACACTGAAAAAAATAACGAAGGGGCAATCGTGACTATTCAGACAAAGACTTATACTATCGTTTTAGAATTTGAGGACAGGAATTAATCAGCACTGCATACAGAATATTGAATTAAAAGTCACTTTGAGGTGTTATTAAGTGAAAAAATGGTTAATGATCAGATCAGCATTTGTAGATTTCTTATTTTTAATCACAGTGTTAAGGATAGGGGCAAATTTAGTTTTATTTACATAAAAGTTATATTACTACCTTTTAGTGAAATTCAGGATTTTCCTGAATTGACAATCTTGCAATTCAAACTGAACTGCTATAAGCTGAAAAAAGTAGGGAACTCATGAGAGTTGCAGATATTTTCACTCTCCAAACTGCCTCATGAAGTTTGCATATAAGAAAGCCTCCAGGAAGGCTTGCAAACGGCTAAGCTTCATCCGTTCGCTGAAGATCTATGGTTAGCAGTGAGAAGATTCCAACTTCTAGTGCCAAGGGAATATAGCCAGAGATCTGACTCAGACACATGCGTTATTTTCCAAGGGTAGTAAGCAAAGACAACCCTTAAAGTTGCTGAACATACATTATTGCACGTTCATGGAACTGTGTATTTTGACATATTAAATAGCATTAGTCCTGTATATACTTTGATTTTATGTCCAGATGTCTGGGCAGAGCACAAATGATTGCAAAAGGCAATCCAATCAGATCTACTAATAGGCATAGGATGGTAATTTAAAAACAGTTCTAAATGGCTGTCACTGCTATGCTATGCTTATTACACTATGACAAAATAATTACAATGAAAAAATGATATTCTGCCTCAAACTCAAGTTATGGAGGATGTGACATTGCACCCCATATTCTTCATAGTGATATTGCTATATGATCATAGCATAATTCTGATGTATTTTATGCAAGATAAGCCATGTGAGGTGCCATTGGAAAACTTATGATTCGCTGAATATGATTTCTTAAAATCATATGTATCATTGTATATATGCATGTATCATTTTTGTATCTGAAGTTAATACTATGTATCTGTATTTCAAATGTACTTACACCTGGGTAACGCCCACTAGACAAGATGCTTTCAGTCTAGATAGCTGGTTGGGAAGGGCCTATTCAGAGCAATGAGCCATTAGGGAAAACAATAGGCCTTAGGAGAAGCTTATCTCCCACCTGGTGAGCTGTCCTGAGAACGTTAGACAGCCTATGAGTGATGGCTGCTATGACTCTACAAGGACATGTGACCAGGCCCCACGATGCTGGACTCCATCTTGGAATGTCAGTATTTTTCCACAGAATGGGCTGGGAACCAAGCTTTGGAACAAAGGGTTCCCTCCATATGCAAAAGCTATATAAGGCAGGGAGTGACATCATCTGGTCTTCTTCAGTCCCCACACAAGACTACACCTGGAAACACCTGAGGAACAAAGACTGAACTGGGGGAAGTGCTGGACCCAGGCTAAAAGGATTTCTAGCCTGCGAATGAAACACCTGGGCATTCCAAGCTGTGAAGCAAGTGCAACTTGCCCCTTAAGAATCTGCAGCCTGCTTGTATCATCTTTTATGGTGAGAATCTGCTAATTCATATCCAATCTATCTAGTATAAGCAGCTTAGTTTGTGTTTTTTGTTTCTTTGGTAGATAATCTGCTTTGATCTGTTTGCTATCCCTTATAAATCACTTAAAATCTATCTTTTGTAGTTTATTAACTTGTTTTGTTTTAATCTATATCAGTGAGCTTTGACTGGAGTGCTTGGGGAAAACTCTCTCGCTTGGTTACTACAAGTGTGCATTGTTCTTGTCACACTGAGGGAGAGGTGGACCGGGTATTAAACCCTTATACTGGCCAGATTTGACCAGGGCAGGATGGTACTGCTCTGGGGTCCCAGGCTGGGAATCTGGTGGTTAGAGAGCCTGCGTGTAACTGCAGCTGGGTGTGTCCGTACCTGTATGAATGCTGGTGAAAGTGCAGGCTGGAGGGCTTTGCAGCTTGTCACAACAGTACAGTGTGAGGGAGCCCAGGCTGGTGGATCAGGGGGCTCAGTGGTACCCCAGCTCCAGGTGGCACCCCAGAGGGAACCCATCACATAGGTCTTGGTATTCCCTAAGCTTTCCAACTACTATTACCTGCAAAACAATGTTAAAGTTCCTTCAAATGGAGTTTGTAGATTCCAGTTAAAGATAGTGCCATGCAGACTTCCCAGTTTATGACAAAACATATTTTCAGGGCATTCCTTGATTGGCATACACTCCATTTGTGACAGTAGCCACATGTTCACTGGAGTCAGTGTGCAGTCAGATGAGACTATCTGAAAGGAGAATTTGAGAGATATTGCAAGAATAGCAAATATATCTTCCATGATGCCTGTAAGAGAAAAAATATGAAAGGGTATTAAATCTAAGTATTTAAATATTTTACTAGTTAACAAATACTGATCAAAATGTGTTTTTCTTTCAGATTTCATCCTTAATTTCAATATCTCCTTTTTACTGCTATTTCAAGAAAGCTGGAACTGGGAAGTTTCAATGTTTCTATGGTCACGAATGATATCTACCTTGCTTACCTAGCAATGGTATGTCCCTCTTGCTTGATCTTACATCACAACTGTCACTCTTGGATTCTACTTCACCTCACAAGTCTACCAAAGCATCCAGCCCTCCCGAGGGAATTCCCTTCCCACCACCTTCTTACTGGGGTTCTTAGCAAGCATCCAGGTCAGTTGACAACGGGCCTCCTGGATATTAGAGAGTTGTAGGGAAAAACATTGGTTTGCCAAGAGACTTATCAATAGCCTACTGTGATATTAATATGATTGGTGGACCTTGGCCATTGATACAGCAGCTCCTAAACAGTCTCCTCTTCCCTGGCTTTGCCTTCAGAGAGGACAGAGAATTCCGGATTCCCTGCAGCTGATTGAGAGAGGGAGGAGAGATAACTGTATCACTAGAGAGGGAGGTCTGATTCTAAAATGGTTTTATGTATGGCTGCATTTCTGAACAGGAGTTTTTTCAATTGTTTCAGTGTCATCTGTATGAGGTAATCTCAAAATTTTTAGCTAGTTATCTCAGGAAAAATATTTTGTTATACAATTGTTTATATGAAAGTTAAATATCTCATATTTAGAGGAGATAAGCAGCAGAGACTGTACCTTTAAAGACATTTTGCTCCCCCTCTCCTTCTCAGAGCAAGCTCTAAGATTTGCCATATAAACTTGTTTGTCAGCGCCTCTTGAAGAATGAATTTTAAAATTGGTGCCCCTTGTTCCTCTATTAAACAAGAATAAACTGGAGATCCCAAATTACCTTCTTTATATCATTCTCTCTTTGTATACCTCTTTCCTATCTCATCATCCCCTTATTTAATTCCTCTAAATTAAAAAAAATCTCAGCCTTTTCAATTTCTACTCATGTAGAAGTCTTTCCATGCCTATAGAGATGTCACTTGTCTCTGGGCATCTTCTATTTCTGCTACATCTTTTTTTGCGAGAAAATGACCAGAATTGAATGCATTATCCAGGGAGAAGGCATTGATTTATAATGGGATAACCCCATTATATGTAAAACGGATATCCTAAACATTGTTTGCTTTTTGATCACCCATGTGCATTGAACAGAAAAGCGGATTACGGTTATTTTGATCCCAGCAAAGTTTAGGTAGAGCTGGTAAGAAAATTTCAGATAAAACTGTATACACTGGTTTGCCAAACCTGAAATTTCTTGTGAAAGTGAGTCAAGTTCAACAACCTTTTGATGAGTATTTGCCAAATCACAGACAGTTGCCTGGTTCCCTGCCTGCTCACCTGGTTAGCTTCTGGGGAGCTGTGCCATGCAGATCATGAATCCCAGGGTCCGTGGCTCCAGAGCAGCCCCACTATGTCAGGGTTCCCAGGATTCCTGCCGGTAGCCTGAAAGCCCTGGGCACTTCTCAGGGTTTCCAGGCTCCCTGCTGTGGAGGGATTAATTGGGGCTCTGCTCCCGGTGCCATGGCAGGGAACCTGGCAGACTGGAGAATCTTGGCTGAAGCCAGGGCTCTCAGGACTTCCAATGTTCTCTGTCATGGAGCTGGGAGCCTGGAATGAGCTCCCAGGGTTTGCAGCTTTGGGGCACTTTCCATGGCAGGGCTGCCCCAGCACAGTACACCCTGAGCAGGTCTGGGAGCCAGGCAGCTGCTGAGTGAAACTGACAATCTCAATTTCATGCAACAGCAGTTGGATGGGAGAGCACATTTTATTTTGGAAACACCACATGTCAGCATTTCTGAAATGACAGTTTTTCAGAATTTTCAGGTCACAAGAAGTTTTGAAAAATTTTGTTGTGTTCCAATATGGAACACAAACAATTTCAAAGTGTCAAAATTTCTCAAACCAGAAATCTCTCAACCAGCTCTAGTTATATGAAGTTCAAATTATTCTTTCCAGGATACATTACCTTCCATTCATCATCCGCCATCAGAGTGCCAACTGACTTAGTTTTGTTAGGTCCCTTTGAAGTTCCTCTCAGTCTTTTCTAAATAAAGAATCTAAATTTTATGTTGCCTCCAAATTGTGCACTGCTCTTCACCTTTTTAAGATCAATAAATACATTTAAACACTAAACCTAGTACAGAACCTGGGAGCAACTCACTTAACATTTTTCCACATTGAGAACACATTTTTCCTACTGTTTTCTGTCTCAGTAGGTTTCTAATTCATGACAGACTTTGTAATGAAATTATACATATTTTGATAAAAATGATCACAACATGAAAAAATGAGATTATGGCTTGAAAACAAAGATGAGGATATTAAATTAACCAGCTCTTCTGACTAATGTGAACAAGTCAATGCATTACATATTTACCTGTACAATGACTATCATTTCTTAGCAAGTTTACGGAATATTTTCCACTTGAAATATCTTCCAGGCATAATGAAATTTTCCCACATAGTAAAGTCAGCTGTCTGCTTTCCTGCAGGTTGCCATCTTGATATTTTCTCCTCTTAGCATGCAGTAGTATCATACAACATATATCTCGGAAAGCCAGCAGCGGTGAAAGGCGGGTAACAGCAACAAATGTCTTTGCCCCATCTGATGGAATTTTAGAAGGTCTTCGAGGGTACTCTTTTTTCAGATCATTCTCGCTATGGAAGTCCAATTTTATCCTTTTTGGTTGTGGTTCCATTTGGCATGAGGAGATAGACAATGCTGAGAAAGTCTTATTCAGTTTAACTATTTTACTCTGACACTCAATAACTGGAGAAACTGAAGTGAAGTCATGCTCCATTACCAGGGATAAGCTAACATCATTCAGTGACCTGTAAAACCCATACAACATTATTGTACTTCAAGTTCACATTTTATAGTCAGACAAATATAATCAAAGCTTTGCAAAGATGTGTACTGACATTTAGTGCTTTAACGTCTTGGAGATTCAAGATTTTATGCTGTCAGCCGAATTACCAAAGAACAGATGAATTGATCAAAAATCTTTAACGTACTTTCAGACTAATTCATGTGATAGTGCAAAGGTGTCTGGTTAGAACTTTGAAGTTATATATTAGCATATACTTTACCCAACACAGTATGCATGGTGTTAGGTTTCAAAAACACAGGCTGGGATTTTCAGAGGAGCCTACAGGAACTAGGTGTCAAATTCCCATTGGAAGTTAATAGGATCTCTGTGCTTAATTCTCTTAGATGTCACTGAAAATCCCAGTCACAAGTTTGTGTAGATAAATGATTAAAGTTTTAAGTTTATTTTTAAATTTTGTTTTAAAAAGTATATTTACTTATAATGCAGTACAAGGATACCTAACATACAGAACAGCAACATTCTTTCCTTCTTTAAAATCTGTTTGAAATGTGATGTTAATTCTTCAAGTGAAGGATAGGGCCCTTCTGCTACTCCATACTTAATTTTAGAAACTTCTATGCAGTTTTGTTCAAATAGCGTGTGAATTTCAAATTAAGATTCTAAATTACTACACTATTTGACTTAATAGATATAATACAGTGCTGTGTGAAATTTGTGAAACGCTCTATTCACTTTAATATTACTATGTACTGTTCTCTCACAAGGGCCCTTAAATGACTTGAAACAATGTTTTTGTTAATTTCATTTTGTCAGTCAACTAAGCTTCAAGCTATGAGTCAGGTTTAAAAGACTCATGTTTCACAGTTTTCTTTGCAGTGAGGTAACATCTTATGCTACAATACAACATTGCAATTTTGCTCAAAAGGAAGGGGAAATGTTTTTAGGCATAGGCATCACTAGTTAAATATTCTGTAGTCCCATTAAAAACAATTACTATGTTAAATACAAAATTACTATCATCAGAGCTAAAAATTAAAACTTTAAAAGTGAAGATCATCTCTAAGAGCCACTGGGGGAAGAGGTTAAGTCAAGTTTTTTTTAAAAAGCTATAGCAATCTGGCAGTTGAGAGAGACCATACTTATAGCTCAGGCACAGTGGCTAAAGGGCTTAGCGGGTCAGTTCACTCAGGCCTGGTCTACACTAGGCTTTTATGTCGAATTTAGCGCCGTTATATCGAATTAACCCTGCACCCGTCCACACCAGGAAGCCATTTAGTTCGACATAGAGCTCTCTTTAAATCGATTTCTGTAATCCTCCCCAACGAGAGGAGTAGCGCTAAATTCGACATGGCCATGTCGAATTAGGCTAGGTGTGGATGGAAATCGACGCTAATAGCTCCGGGAGCTATCCCACAGTGCACCACTCTGTTGATGCTCTGGACAGCAGTCCGAGCTCGGATGCTCTGACCAGCCACTCCCCCGGGAAAATTTGAATTCCTTTTCCTGTCTGGGCAGTTTGAATCGCAGTTTCTGTTTGGACACCGTGGTGAGCTCAGCAGCAGTGGCAACGATGCAGAGCTCTCCAGCAGAGATGGCCGTGCAATCCAATAGAAAGAGGGCCCCAGCATGGACGGATCGGGAAGTCTTGGATCTCATCGCAGTGTGGGGCGATGAGTCCGTGCTTTCCGAGCTGCGCTCCAAAAGACGGAATGCAAAGATCTATGAGAAGATCTCTAAAGCCATGGCAGAGAGAGGCTACAGCCGGGATACAACGCAGTGCCGCGTGAAAATCAAGGAGCTGAGACAAGGCTACCAGAAGACCAAAGAGGCAAACGGACGCTCTGGATCCCAGCCCCACACATCCCGTTTCTACGAGGCACTGCATTCCATCCTAGGTGCGGCCGCCACCACCACCCCACCCCTGACCGTGGACTCTGAGGATGGGATATTGTCCGCGGCCGGTTCCTCAGCGGACGGGGAAGAGGAGGAAGGAGATGAGGAGGACGAGGCAGTAGACAGCGCTTACAACGCTGATTTGCCCGACAGCCAGGAGCTCTTCATCACCCTGACAGAGATCCCCTACCAACCCTCCCCAGCCGTTACCCCAGACACAGATTCAGGGGACGGATCAAGCAGTAAGTGTTTTAAATATCTAAACATTTATTTACAACATAACTGGCGTATTTAAAATATTAACATTAGCTAAAGTGCTTTAAAACATGTAAACATTTATTTGCAACAAAACAGGAAGATTGAAAATATGAACAGTGGGTAAAGTGCTTCAAAACATGTAAACAGTAAAGTCAAACAAAAGGGGAATCAGTGCAAAGTGTATCATGATTTGTCTTTTTTTGGGCGCCTCAATATATAGTCCGAACCATTTTCAAAAAATTGCACAATGTCCGCTTCATGATTATAGTGCCCAAAACCCTGCAGTCATTTGTCCCTCCAAGGGCACCTAAGCCAAGAACTGGTCAATGTAACCGGGGATAGAGGCGACATCCTCCGGGGAGAACTCCTCATACACCTCCTGCAGGTGTTTTTCCAGCCTCATCAGCAGGTTCCTGGGCAGGGAGAGCTTATTAGGCCCCCCGTGGTAGGACACGTTTCCCTGCCACAACGCCAGCAGGTACTCCGGGATCATGGCCTTGCACAGCAGTGCAGCAAATGGCCCCGGTTTCTGCAGGCTGTCCCGGAGCATCTTCTCCTTCTGGCTCTCGGAGACCTTCAGGAGGGTGATGTCTGGCATGACTCCCTGCTGTGAATTAGGTAGGGGAAAGTTAGTATTGGGACTGCTTGCCCGTCCCTTTATAGAACTGCAACCGCCGGTTTACAGCCACGCGGTTTACAGCCGCGAGGGGGTGGGACAGGGGCAGAGTTCATGCTTGCAGGATTGCTGCCAGCAGAGACTCGCATTGCTTTCTATTTGAAAGGAGGCCAGTGCCACTCTTAAAGTTTTAAGCGGCCACAAGTCTACGGCTTACCATGTTTGCCAGCTAGACAAAGTCCGGTGTCCAGCCCTGCTCCTCAGCTCGCCACAGCAAGACCGCAGGCACTGTAGGCGAGGGCAGAAAATTCGACCTTGTCCTCAGTGCGCGTGTGATAGGTGCTCTGCATGGTCTTGTTCACAGAGAAAGACTATGTTCTCTGTTCACAGATACATTGCTCTGTCTCAGGAATTCACTCCCTTTTTCCAATTCCCACAGCCACATCTGCCCAGAGGCTAGCGCACATTAGGAGGAGGAAGAAGAGGACACGGGAAGACATGTTTGCTGAACTAATGGGATGCTCCCGAGCACAGGCAGCCCAGCAGACACCGTGGAGGGAGAACTTGTCCCAAATGCACCGGGCAAACATGGAACGGGAGGAGAGGTGGCGACAGGAGGACAGGCAGGCTACTCAAACGCTGCTTGGACTAATGAGGGAGCAAACGGACACGCTCCGCCGCCTTGTGGATGTTCTGCAGGACCGGAGGCAGGAGGAGAGAGCCCCGCTGCAGTCTCTCTGTAACTGCCCTGCCCCGCCACCAAGTCCCATACCCCCCTCACCCAAAGTCCAAACACGGAGGGGTGGAAGGGGCCGTGAAAAATTTCACTCCACCCCTGCGGACTGCTCTACCACTAGAAGGCTCTCATTCCCCAAAATTTGAAAAGTCCTTTCCTACCCGCCTCACACAAGACCCCGTCCAAGTTTCACCCCCCCGTTCCATGTGCGGTTGTTAATAAAGAATACGTTTCTGTTCATTTCTGTTTCCATCCTCTTCTTTTGGAGGGGAGTCTGTCTGAAGGGGGGGGGAAGGGGCTTGGTCATTGGACAGGACAGTCACCTTTAGCAGGGGGCAGGTGCAGCAGCAGGGCACATATACAGTGCAGTGACTAGTTATCCTGGTCAGTCTGGGAGGTGGTTTTCATGTTTTGTGTGGTGGGGGCGGTGGTGTTGCTCTGTGACTTGGTGGCGGGGGAGGGCAGTTACAGATCTTATGCAGCGGTCCTTACCCTGCATCACAGAGCCGCGCAGCAGGGGATCTGTAACCCTCCTCCCCCTGCAAGACAGTCACATAGCCGACACATACACGCAGTCCCGGCCAGGAGGGCTGGCAGGCTCCGTTGAAACAACCAGTCCACCACCGCGGAGCCTGTCATTCCTGGAGTTTAGAGGCATCATTTGCATCACAACCCTAAACCCGCCCCCCGCCACAGTCTGCGTCCCAGGTTTAAAACATTCCCGCGAAAACAGTAATAAAGACAACGGTGTCCATTAACAAAACAGAACAGACTTTATTTTTTGGGAAGGGGGTGAAGGGGGTATGTAAGTGGAGAGGATAGTCGACGGCAACTGGGTAAAGAAAGGGGGGCAAGTTCTGCCTCTGTGTCCACAAACTTAAAAGTCACTGGGTACCCTGCTCAGCCTTGAAACTGGCTTTCAAAGCCTCCCGGATGCACAGCGCGTCCCGCTGGGCTCTTCTAATCGCCCGGCTGTCTGGCTGGGCGTAATCAGCAGCCAGGCTATTTGCCTCAACCTCCCACCCCGCCATAAAGGTCTCCCCCTTGCTCTCACAGAGATTGTGGAGCACACAGCAAGCTGCAATAACGATGGGGATATTGGTTTCGCTGAGATCACAGCGAGTGAGTAAGCTTCTCCATCTCCCCTTGAGACGGCCAAAAGCACACTCCACCACCATTCTGCACTTGCTCAGCCGGTAGTTAAACAGTTCTTTTTCTGTGTCCAGGGCGCCAGTATAGGGCTTCATGAGCCAGGGCATTAGTGGGTAGGCTGGGTCCCCGAGGATCACTGTAGGCATCTCCACATCCCCCACAGTTATCTTGTGGTCCGGGAAGTAAATACCTTCCTGCAGCCGTCTAAACAGACCAGAGTTCCTGAACACGCGAGCGTCATGAACCTTGCCCGGCCATCCGACATAGATGTTTGTAAACCGTCCCCGATGGTCCACCAGTGCTTGCAGCACCATTGAAAAGTAGCCCTTTCTATTGATGTACTGGCTGGCCTGGTGGCCCGGTCCCAGGATAGGGATGTGAGTCCCATCTATAGCCCCACCGCAGTTTGGGAATCCCATCGCAGCGAAGCCATCTATGATGGCCTGCGCGTTTCCCAGGGTCACTACCTTTGACAGCAGTACCTTGACGATTGCCTTGGCTACTTGCATGACAACAACCCCCACGGTAGATTTGCCCACGCCAAAGTGGTTCGCGACTGACCGGTAGCTGTCTGGCGTTGCAAGCTTCCAGAGGGCTATGGCCACTCGCTTCTGGACAGTCAGGGCTGCTCGCATGCGGGTGTCCTTGCGCTTCAGGGCAGGGGACAGCAAGTCACAAAGTTCCAGGAAAGTGCCCTTCCGCATGCGAAAGTTTCGCAGCCACTGGGATTCATCCCAGACCTGAAGCACTATGCGGTCCCACCAGTCCGTGCTTGTTTCCCGGGCCCAGAATCGCCGTTCAACAAAATCCACATGCCCCATTGCCACCGTGATGTCCTGGGCGCTGGGGCTCGTGGTTTCTGACAGCTCTGTGCTACTCTCCGACTTCAGGCCCTCACGGCGGTGCCGTAGCCTCCTCGCCTGATTACTCTGCATCTGCCTCAGGGTAAGGTGTATGATAAGCTGCGAGGCGTTGAGAACGGCCACAACTGCAGCGATGGTCGCAGCGGGATCCATGATCGCAGTGCTGTGGCGTCCGCGCTGTCACTGATCAAAAAGTGCGCGAACTGATTTCCCGCCGGCGCTTTCAGGGAGGGAGGCAGGGCGGTAGTGACTGACGGATGACGACAGTTACCCAAAAGCACCCTCGCCACATTTTTTTACCCAGAAGGCATTGGGGGCTCGACCCAGAATTCCAATGGGCAGCGGGGACTGCGGGAACTGTGGGATAGCTGCCCACAGTGCACTGCTTCCAATGTCGACGCTTTCCCTGGTACTGTGGACTGACAAAGTCGAATTACTGTCCTTAGTGTAGACACACACGTTCGACTTTCTAATATCGATTGCACATATTCGATTTAACTAAAATCGAATTACTCTCGTAGTGTAGACATACCCTCACAGTCATGGGACAGATTTTCAATGGCACCCTCCTAAAGCGTAACTTTTCCAACTTCGAGAATTTTTCACTTGACCACATTGCTTGTGGGAATATACATAGGTCAAAAGGTGAGAGCGCTGCCTCTAACAAGCAATATATGTTCCTGTGTCAAGTTCATGAGTTTCAAGTATTTACTTTAAATCAAGTTTTCAAATTAAATACAGGTCTGTTGAATCTTACGCGCATTTAACATACGCGATTTCAGCTTTACGCGGTCGGCAAAAACAAAAAAAAGAGAAAAATAACAATTTTAATACTGTACCTGTAGTGCGGGCGATTCCGCCCTCCATTCAACTCAAGATAATTTTGACTATACGCGGTTTTCGCTTTACGCGCTAACCTTGGAACGGAACCCCCGCGTAAGATGAGACTCGCCTGTACTTGCTAATTATATTTTTCTAGAGTGTAAGTGATATTAGTGAACACCCTCTAGGGATGGAAAATGTTCAACTAACTATGAAAATCAAGATACATAACAGAATAAACAAGCCATTTTAAAGAAAGTTAGTTTTATTTAATTTATTTATACATACATACAGGAAGCGCTACAAATTTATTTATACTTGATTTAAATCATGTGGGATTGCCAAATTTTTATTTGACTTCACACCAAACTTTAACATAATTCAATTTAGAAGACTAACACTGGAGTATCTGGATGCACGTCACATGGCCAGATGTTACAAATGTTAGGGTCAATAAAAAGTCTGCAATGTTTTCTACTGTACTTTTCTCTTAAGATGACATGGACTCTTGCCAAGAATGGAAATAGAAAAACATTTTTAGATTTATTGAAGGAACTATGCTAAGGCAGCAGTAAGGGTACAGTGAAAATTTAAGCTTATAATGGGGTTGCTAAACCATGGCTCTTTTACAGTTAAAGTGCGGCTTGTGGAGCTCCCTACATCCCCTCCTCCCCTCCCTATTCTCCATCTACTCGGGGGGAGATCAGGGCTTCTGCCCTGCGGCAGGGTGGTGGGACCAGAGGTTCTGCCAGAGACAACTGGTGCCTTGTAGTGGAGGGGCACAATCTAAAGTTTCATTCCCCCCCCCCCCCCCCCCCCCCCCCCCCCCCCCCCCCAGACATGCTTCCCCCCTTACTCTCAGCGGCCCCTCCCTGCAGCTTCCAGATGTTAGCTCTTCAGGGAGAGGCAGCAGCAAAAGCAGTGGCTCTCCCTGCAGCTCCCAGCTGTTTGCCGCTGCCTCTCCCTATGTCTATAGCTCCCAGCTTGCCAGCTCCAGCAACTGCCGTGCAGGGAGTGGGCCTGGCGCCACCATGTGACTGAGCAGGGCCAGCAAACTCTGGCAAAAATCGGGGGACCCTACATGTCTCCTTCCATGTATCACCTTTGGCTTCTGCCCAATGGGGAGGAGGGTCTTGGGGCTTCAGCCCCACGGGGCATGCCTGCCAGGGCTAGGGGTCTTCAGCAGGAACGGGGCTGAAATCCTGAGTCTGGGCAAACGTCTCCCACACAGCTGAAGCCCCAAGATCGCCCTCCCTGCAGGGCTGAAGTTCCGAGACCCTCCCACCCTGCAGGACTGAAGCCTTGAGCCCCAGCAGGCGCGTCCCGGCTCTTGAACTTCTGAAAATTGTCATATGCGGCCTAAAGGGTAAGTAATCCCTGGCCACCCCTGGATTATAACATAAAATATAGATTTCTAAAGCACAGAAAGTCACAAGTCAAATTTTTAACTTTGCAGTCACCTTCAACTTTGTAACTGCAGGATCCAACTTATAGACTAAGTTATTAGAATGTATTTACTTACAAGTTAGGTGATTCTGTTATTTTTACTCCAATTACCAAACTGTCATCCACCACACGTTGCCATAATTTCTCTATGAGATATTCTGGGACCTCAGATGTCAATGTCATCTTTTTATCAAGAGGATGAAGATTTTCTGTATCATCCCAGAGCGAAACAAGACCTTCCTTACAGAAAAATATATCTGTTTAAATAACTGAAGTGCATACAGTATAATTCTTTTACTGCAGTACTTAAGTGTTTTTACTTTCCTGATTACCAAAAAGTATTCAGATGGTCATGAGGACAAAACAGAAACTTACCTGGAGTGTGTTATACCTGAAGTATTAATGGAAATCTACAGAAACTAATTCTATCCTCTACAATAAATGTAAGATGTGTTTATCTAACTGTGCTTTGCCATGAACTCCTCATATGCATTAAGAAACTCAAAATTCATCCTTCCATTGTGAAACTGATTATATATTACAACAACCCTGGACAGTCACATAACTGGCTTGAACAGGGTTATGTGATCAAAAGTTGTCTTGCACTATTGCCCTCTTAATTTCTTAATAGCTTTTGGTACCTAAAACTATTAATTAGCTAGACCTTGACTGAAAAGTGAGGCTTGAGAGGCCCTAAAATAGAGATGCTCCAGTACAAGTTAATTGAATATGCCGCATATCTAGGGCAATATATTAAAGAGTCAGTTTCCTTAAGTCTGTCACCTTTTCAAACCACAACTGAAAAGTCAGTTTTCTACTATATACCCATCTCCACTTAAAATAGATCATATTTCATTTTGACAAAAAATATAGAAACCATGACAACATAATCTATTTTACCTCTTCTGCAGTTGGTAGGATATGCTCTCGCTCTTGGACAAGATCTATTAATGCGCAGCAAGATTCAAAAAGAACCTTCTCCTTGAGCCGTAAATGCTGCTGCAGTTCCCGAACAGAAGTGTAACCAGCCTGTGGGGTATAAAAAGGATGGTGATTAGACTTAAGTCAGCAAAGTATAAGTGGAAGTGTCTTAGGGCCTTTCAGCTTTACATTCCACTCTAGACATTTAAGTCAAGATTTTAAAAAATAGGGTGCCTGAAGTTAGGCACTGAAATTCATGTTTTGAAAATCAGGCCACTTTGTTGACAAAACAAACTTAAGTGCCTAACATTAGGCACTTTTTTTTTAAGTATCTTGGCTTTAAGATAGTCTTCTGGATCCTCAAAAAAAATCACAGACCCACACAAATAGTTAGTCATCTTTTCCGGATTCTCTTTTCCTATCTAAATAGAAAGTTCTTTTTACCTATGTTGGTAGGGATTATTGGCTGAACAAAGACCTTACACTTAACTTGATATCATGTTAAATACAGAGAAATGCTAACTTCTGAATGCCCCCATCTGATCAATTTCAAAATTGCCTGGAGTGTTCTAGGCAGAAATTGGCAGACATCTATTATTTTGGTGAAAACCAGAAAGGGGGGAGAGAAGAGAAGGGGAAGCAAAGGACCCATTAAGTCCCTTGCATCTAGTTAGTAGACTTAGCTGCTTCAACCACCTCTTTAATCGTCTATAGGTCAAAAAAAAAAAAAACAGTTGATGGCAGCTATTCAGCCTTCTGGCTGAATCTCAGCTCTGCCCATCGTCCCATTAGAGTTTGATGACATCCTGAATGCACTTATCTCCGGGACAGGAATAAAATGAGTAAGAATGGTGTGGAGGAAGAATGAAGGGTCAGGGAGCACACAGAGGCGGGAGAGTCAATGGAGGAATGCAAGGAATGTATGGTCTGTGCAGGAGCTCAGCCTGAAGAAGCAATAAAGAGTGTGACCCTCTGGTAATCTAATTTAAACTGTAAGGATGATAAATTATTGAACCCTAATTTGCATCTTCTATGTTTTTTCTCCAGAAACCTTGGCACAGAAGTCTGGAATGTGCTCTGCCTCATGACAAAGCAGCAGTATTCAAGTATTTGTTTAGTAAACTTTTTGCTGGGTCTTCACCTCTGTCCTGCTTTCTAGAAGAGCATCAAGAGAATTTTAGAAAAGATTCAGGACACAGCTATCTTTTCAAAAGGATAAGGTGTGAAGATATAAAAGTAGGGGTTCATTCACTTAGTTGTTTCTGCAGGCCGAACTCCATGCACACCGCCCCGCTCTTGCTCCTAAGCTCCCTGTTTGGAACCCTCACATCCCTTTCTATTTCAGGAACTCACTGCAAACCCTTCACCATCCTCATGCCAAGGGCTCCATGTGTCCATTTCTCATTCCCCTAAAGACTCTCTGACTCCTCCATTCTAGGTGCTATGTGCACCTGCATTCCCCAGTCTCCCTCCATTTCCCCCCTTCCACTCCATACCAGGGTCCACCCCCCATTTTTCCCTCTTGCTAGGGTCCCTGTGGGCACCTCTTTTCGCCCACCATTATTTCTTTTTTTTCTGTCTGGGAGATATGTCATTTAGGATATCAACATGTCAAACTGTTTTGGGACAATGGGCAGAGGTGAGATAGTAACTTTCCAGCAAACATATCCCTAATTGGTGCTATCAACCAACTACAGTAAAAGCTGTGTTATCCGGCACTTTATCAGCCAGAAAGCTCTATTAACTGGCATTTCCGATATCTCCCAATACAGATTTTCAATCTAGTAACTGGGACTAGTATACTGCCCAGGAGGTTATGCAATTGCACATTCTGCACTCTGTTTTTATGCAAAAGAGGCAGAAGACAAGTAAGCAAGCTGGTATCAGGGATTTATTCAAAAAAGCAGTTTCCAGGGTGTGTCATAGGATCATTACAGATTCAGCCCAATCTCCTACACCTCCTACATCTACAATGATAATTGATGTTGATCATGATGACCCTGAGGCACTGCAAGATCCTGAAGTGCCTTCTGAATCATCAAAGAAAGATTAAATTATGTTCAGAATCGTTTTAGTGTTAAACATATTTTTTGTGATCTGGGTCTACGCCATGCGCTGTCCATAGTGATATGTAGTGTCATAAGATAGCCCTACTGTATAGAAAACTTTACCTGTATTCACCTAAGTGCTTCAAGAAACCAACTACTCGGCAGTGCAGTACTGCTACTGGATTGGTGAGTACCTGTACACTATTTTATACCTTATTCATTTTCATAATTATTTGAAAATTGGTATTCCATTGGTAAGTATAATTAACTGGAATTTTTACTAACCGGCATGCCCCTCCCTGCCCCATGCCCCTAACATGCCGGATAACAAAGCTTTTACTGTAATTTGATCTATAGACAATTGCAGAGGTGCTTGAAGCTATGGCTCTGCTAAACATATTCCAAGGGCTCCACATGTCCTCCATTTTCCCCCTTCCAGTTTTCTGAGCCCCCTCCCCCCCAAATTAATAGGGTTCTGTCCCTTGAGGTGTAGAAATTCCCTGAAATTTTGGAATTAATCAATGTGGCATTCAAAAGTTATGTTACATCCAAACAGTGAAATGCCATTAAGTTGAGAGTAGGATCTCTAAAACTTGTGCAATAATACTAATCTAAGAAATTAAGATGCACAGAATTTGAAAGTGGAGAGCAATTTTTTGAATAGGAATTAGTCTTGCGTGTTTCACATAGGTCATTTCCCTCTAGCGTAAATGAAGCCCTGGGACTTTTCTGGAAAAAATGTTGCATTTCATGACTGTCGATGAAATCTACACTTGAGCAAGAGATAAAGTTGCCAATTAAGTTATATAAAATAATAATCAGCAGGAGGATGGAAATTTTACAATCCCAGGGTTCTCTATCTAGATTGCAGATCTATGAAGATCATAAAGCACTCAAAAGGAAATTTTCAGTATAAAGAATCTTACATGGGAGGAGTCAACAGGTCCATGAGGCCCAAAGCAAAAATTATTGCCTTCGAGAAAGTAGGAGAGACAGGAAGAAGGCACCTATAAAACTTCAGTGGCCAGACAGGAAGGTACTGACCTATAAAGCTTAAAGGGTCCAGGCTACTTTTGGGGCTTATGCAAAGATTACCCTATGAATATATTTTTCTATAAGCATTTTTTTCTGTAGTCAGCTCTCACCCAAACCACTACCTAGACTAGAAATGGGGAAAATAAAGCCCTGCATCATCAAAGGTTATGAAGCATATGTTGCATCTACATACTGCTTATATCACATTATGAGTACAATGTGGTCCTGACCTGATTAGGGCATCTAAGTACTACTACACATACAACAAAAGAAATAAATCACAGCGCAGACTGCTTCATTATCTCTACCAGTGGCTTCATATATGTTGAGCAGGGCTTATAATAGCAGAAAACTAAAGAACACAACATAAGTGATCCTTTGGGGGCAGATAAGCAAACAATTACCTAAAAATACCCCTTACAATCTCAGAAGATCACAGAGCCACTCCAGGAGTGTATCTTAGCTTGAAAAGTTAACAGGTAGAACAAATACTTATATGCATGCTTAATTTATGAGAATTATCACAAGTACTCATACCACAGTGATGGGGTCATATAATAACCAAGAACAGTAAGGTAGTCTTCTGTTAGAATGAGATCATCAAATAATTCTACAGATTCTGAGCCATATCTATCACAGAGCCACATTGAAAGAATTGGGGGGGGGAAGGAGGGGGGAAAAAAATCAAGAAAGTCTGCGGACTCCAGGCACACCAAATTTTCTTCACCATAACATTACTGGAGCTTATGAAAGAGGAATAAGATGGTGGCTATAAGGTTTCAACAGAAAGCGGAGGAGATAAAACTGAAGAAACTGGATGTGTTCTGGACTTTGGAAAATTACCCCTCGTGCTTGCATTATTTTTCTTAGTCGATTCTGTTTAGGCATTTTACTTTTGCTTACTTGTTTCGCAAGCCTAACCCCACAAATCAGCTCCTGACACATGGGAAAATATCACCAAAAGGTTAAGTGTCTCGTCCATGGTCAGAGACCAAGTCAGAATGAAAAACAGAATGAGGACCCAAATCACTTGACTGTTAGGCGTGTGCAAAACCTAAGAGACCACTGTGCCCTCCTTTCTCTCAAGGCAAACCATCACTGTTTAGAGAGCCTACAGCCTTGGCTACACTTGCAGATGTACAGCGCTGTGAGTTAAACCTGACTTCG
Source organism: Terrapene triunguis (assembly GCF_002925995.2). Classification (NCBI taxonomy): domain Eukaryota; kingdom Metazoa; phylum Chordata; order Testudines; family Emydidae; genus Terrapene; species Terrapene triunguis. The sequence continues at coordinate 9,364,458 of NW_020664373.1, forward strand.
TGCAGCTGAGTAGGGAAAGCGCTGCAGTCTGTCCACACTGACAGCTGCCCAGCGCACTGTCGTGGCCACATTTGCAGCGCTATTGGGAGCGGTGCATTATGGGCAGCTATCCCACAGAGCACCTTTTCCCATTCTGGCGCCATGGGTTGTGGGAAGGGGTCGTGGGTGCGGGGGATTCTGGGTCCTGTCCCAATGCCCCGTGATGCATTGCTTCGCATCCCAGAAATCCCTTTGTTTCCGTCTACCTTTGGCGCCATCTTTCAACGGTTTCTGTGCAGCGATCTGTGTGCGGGAAATGGAGTCCGAACTGCTGAGGCGTATGCTGACGAGTCTCGCCAGCACGTAACGTTTGGCTGTCGAACTATTCCTTAAGATCCAAAGTGACAGTGAGGGTGAGGAGTCTGACGATGCTAGCGAGCCGCGTAACGCGTACGACACGAAATTGCTTGTGGCATTCACGGACATGCTCAGCACCGTGGAACGCCGCTTTTGGGCTCGGGAAACAAGCACCGAGTGGTGGGATCACATCGTCATGGAAGTCTGGGATGACGAGCAGTGGCTGCAGAACTTTCGGATAAGAAAAGCCACTTTCATGGGACTGTGTGAGGAGCTCGCCCCCACCCTGCAGCGCAAGGACACGAAATTGAGAGCTGCCCTGCCAGTGGAGAAGCGGGTGGCTATTGCAATCTGGAAGCTGGCAACTCCAGACAGCTACCGGTCGGTCGCAAACCAGTTTGGAGTGGGAAAGTCGACCGTTGGAATCGTGTTGATGCAAGTTTGCAAGGCCATTAATCGCATCCTACTCAGAAGAACCGTGACTTTGGGTAACGTGCAGGAAACAGCGGATGGCTTTGCACAAATGGGGTTCCCTAACTGTGGAGAGGCGATAGATGGGACACACATTCCTATTATGGCACCACCCCACCTAGAATCCGAGTACGTTAATCGGAAGGGGTATTTCTCTATGGTTCTCCAGGCGCTTGTGGATCACCATGGGCGTTTCATTGACATTAACACAGGCTGGCCCGGAAAGGTGCATGACACACGCATCTTTCGGAACACTTGGCTGTTCAGGAAGATGCAGGCCGGGACTTTTTTCCCAGAGCGGAAGATCACGGTAAGGGAAGTTGAAATGCCCATTGTGATCCTTGGAAATCCCGCTTACCCGTTAATGCCGGGGCTCATGAAACCCTACACAGGGAGCCTTGACAGCAGCAAGGAACGGTTCAACTACAGGCTGAGCTGGTGCCGAATGACTGTGGAGTGTGCCTTTGGCCGTTTAAAGGCCCGCTGGTGATCTCTGTATGGGAAGCTGGACTTGGCCGAAAACAGCATCCCCGCTGTTATATCCGCGTGCTGTGCCCTCCACAATATTTGTGAAGGGAAGGGTGAAAGCTTCACTCAGGCATGGACCTCCGAGGTTCAACACGTGGAGGCTGAATTTGCACAGCCAGAGAGCAGGGCTATTACAGGGGCCCAGCGCGGGGCTGCAAGGCTTAGGGATGCCTTGAGGGAGCAATTTGAGGCTGAAAACCAGCAGTGATATCTGGTGCTCTGCACGGGAGTGAAGTGCATTAGTTCCAATCTTTAGGAATCAGTGTCTGCTAAGCAGACAAGCAGACTTGCAGTGCCTGTTTATTTCCTGGGCTAAGGAGTCTTACTTTATGCAATAATAAGGAATGTTTTCAAAGCCAAAGAATCCATTTATTGAAAAGAAAAAAAAATTATTTATTGACAAGAAACAAGGCGGTGGAGTGGGGAACGGTACAATCACAGATTCGCGTATGTCCTGTCTGGTGTGCTGTGCAGTGAGTGCTGCACTTCAGGACAGCTATACTGCATGGTGATGGGGGTTGAGTGCAGAGGGTAAGGGTCGTGGTTTTCAGGGCTGGGTGGTGAAGATACTGGTGTTGGAGGCAGCGAGTGGCGTGAAGAACATGGAAGTTGGGGAAAGTAGGTTGGAGGTGACAGTGGGGCACAACGGAAACAGTTTTGGGACAAGGGCTGTAGGGCAGGGTGACGTTTGCATTTGCGGTACTGCTCCTCTTTCTGCATGGCTACCAGCTCCTGGATAGCGTCTGCTTGGCGCTCCAGGATGCTTATGAGCCTACCAGTGCTTTGCTGCCGGTGCGCAGTGCTTTGCTGCCAGTGTGCTGCGTTTTCCTGGCGGATCCTGCTTTCTCTCTCCCTCCAGTTCTGTGCTTTCTCATTCTCTTTAATAGATTGCCGCATCACTTCTTGCAGCATGTCTTCTTTGCTTTTTCGCGGTCTCTTCCTGAGTCTTTGCAGTCTCTGAGCAGGCGATAAGAGGGACGGCTGAGGTCTCAAGGTTGATGCAGCTGTATAGGCAAAATGCAACATTTAACAGAGTCAGCATTGTTTATACCAGACAGAGTAATGATTCCCCCTGCCCTTAAGGAGTAGAAAACACACAGGGTCTACACAACAGCATAATTTTCCCGTCTGAAACAGAGCACACATATCCCACGGGAGCCTCAAAATGGTGAGTAAGGGGGACTGATTGTTTCAGGGCTGCACTGGCCTCTGGGTTTCTGTGCCTTGGGGAGAGCCAACAGCTTCAGGGGGCACCTATACTGAACACTGTCCCAACATTTTCCACAGGAGTTCGTCCTGGACGATATCTTGCTGCTGAGGGTGATCTGGGAAGCAAGGGAGGGTCTTGTACTGCAATGCGGCTTCCGCCCTGGCCCATATGCAGCTTGCCTGTGTGCAGCAATGGTCCCCCCGCCCCTTGCGGCACAGTGGCGCGGACACGTTAGCCTGGCTGGGACAAGGACCACGGTGGCTCTCCCGATAAACCTGCGCAAGAGCATTGCACACGTTCTGGATGAGACATTCGAGGAGATTACCGAGGCCGATTACCGCGATGTGATAAACCACATCAATGCACTATTCCGCATCTAGGAATGCATGCCTAACCCTCCTCTCCCAAAGAGCCCGCACCGAAAAAATTCCTTCCCGAAAAAAAAAACCCGCTTACCGGGAACCTGCTCTTCTCTTTGTCCTCCACCAAGTACTGGCCGCTGCGACTGGCTACCTTCCTCCTGGCTTGAGAAGAGCTCCTGCATGGCTCCAGGGATTCCGGGGTTTCTCCATCCGGCCCACCACCATCACTCCCGTTTTCCTCCTCCTCCTCCCCCCCCCCATACCAGCTCTGAAGTGTCCATGGTGGTGCTCGGAGTGGAGGTGGGGTTAACCCCAAGTATTGCATCCAGCTCTTTGTAGAATCGGCAGGTTGCGGGGGTAGCACCCGAGCAGCCGTTTGCGTCGCACGCTTTGCGGTAGGCACTCCGCAGCTCCTTCACTTTAATCCTGCACTGCAGGGCGTCCCAGTCATGGCCCCTTTCCATCATGTCCTTTGATACCTTCCCGAAGGTATCGTAATTCCTACGGCTGGAGCGCAGCTGGGACTGTGTAGCTTCCTCCCCCCGAAACACTGATGAGGTCCAGCAACTCGCCATTGCTCCATGCTGGGGCTCGCTTGGCACGTGGAGGCATGGTCACCTGGAAAGATTCGCTGATAGCACTCCACGCCACGCCCGGCTGAGCAAACAGGAAGGGGATTTTTAAAATTCCCGGGGAATGTAAAGGGTCGGTCACACGGTTGGTTACCTGAGGCCAGGGCAGTAGAGTTTGAACTGATGACCAGAGCGGCTAGAATAGGCATTGTGGGATACTGCCGAATAAGTCTGGAGGCTATTCACAGAGCATTGGGCGGCCACACTGGCACCGCAGCGCAATACTCGCTATTCCTCTCGGAGAGGTGGAGTACATGCAGCGCTGCAACCACGGAGATACAGCACTGCAAATACCTTGCCAGTGGGGACGGGGAGTGAGTTACAGCGCTGGGGGAGCCTTTACAGCGCTGTAACTCGCAAGTGTAGCCAACGCCTACGACTGCCCTGCCAGAAGAGAATCTCAAGCAACAAGAGTAACCATTCAAATATTAAGTTGGTATTTAAACACAGTGTGTATATAATGGCCATTGTGATGGTTTTAGGTATTTTGATAGAGTAGTTTCAACATTACTCCCAAATCCCTTTATTTTCTGGATTTAAGTTGGAAACAAGTAAATTCTCTGAAAACATTTGTGATTTTTTTCCCATTGCACAGAAATTTTATATATTTCCACACCACTGGTTTTGTTTCTGATGCAAGAACATTTGCAATTTAGTAGGTTCAAGTTCTGCTCTCAGGTACACACATCCAACCTGTAGTAAGGTATGTTAGGAAAGACAATGAAGATTACTTGGCTAACAGAGTAATGAAATATGGACCACCACTGATGCAAAACCAGAATATTTCATATTTATTTCTCCCTGCGCCATACTATATGATACAATTAACAGCAGAAATTATTTTCTGCTTTTTTTGGCATAAATTTATCTTACGTTCTACAACAGGTATACAACGTAAGAATGGTCATACCGGGGTCAGACCAACAGTCCATCTAGCCCAGTATCCTGTCTTCTGACAGTGGCTAATGCCAAATGCTTCAGAGGGAATTAACAGAACAGAGTAACTATTGAGTGATTCATCCCTGGTCATCTAGTCCCAACTTCTTGCAATCAGAGACTTTGGCATACCAAGAGTTTGGGGTTGCATCCCTGACCAGCTTGGCTAATAGCCATTGATGGACCTACTCTACATGAACTCATCTCATTCTTTTTTGAGCCCAGTTATTCTTTCGGCCTTTACAACATCCCCTGGTAAGGGGTATGCTGACTGGGTGTTGTGTGAGGAAGTACTTCCTTTTGTTTGTTTTAAACCTGCTGCCCATTAATTTCATTGGGTGACCCCTAGTTCTTGTGTTATGAGAAGGAGTAAATAACACTTTCTTATTTACTTTCTCCACAGCATTCATGGTTTTATAGACCTCTTTCATATCCCCCCTTAGTCATCTCTTTTCTAAACTGAACCGTCCTCATCTTTTTAATCTCCCCTCGTACAGAAACTGTGCCATACCCCTAATCATTTTTGTTGCCCTTCTCTGTACTTCTTCCAATTCTAATATATCTTTTTTGAAATGGGGTGAGCAGAACTGCATGCAGTACTCAAGATGGGGGCATAGCATGGATCTACAAAGTGGCATTATGATATTTACTGTTTCATTATCTACCCCTTTCCTAGCAGTTCCTAAAACTGTTAGCTTTTTTGACTGCTGCTGCACATTGAGCAGATGATTTCAGAGACTTATCCACGATGACTCCAAGATCTCTTCTGTGAGTGGTAAAGGCTAATTTAGAGCTTATCATTCTGTATGGTTTTCACCTATCAACACTGAATTTCATTGGCAATTTTGTCACCCAGTCTTGTGCGATCCCTTTGTAACTCTTCACAGCCAGCTTTCGACTTAACTATCTTGAGTAATTTTGTATTGTCTGCAAAACTTTGCCACCTCACTGTCCACCCTTTTTTCCAGATCATTTAGAATATGTTAAATAGCATAGGTCCAAGTACAGATTCTTGGGGGACTTCACCATTTACCTCTCTCTATTGTGAACACTGACCATTTATTCCTACCCTTTGTTTCCTATCTTTTAACCAGTTACTGATCCATGAGAGGACCTTCCCTCTTATCTCATGACTGCCTATTTTGCTTAAGAGCTTTTGGTGAGGAACCTCGTCAAGGACTTTCTGAAAGACTAAGTACACTATATCAACCAGATCGTCCTTGTCCACAGGCTTGACGACACCTTCAAAGAATTCTAATAGATTGACGAGGCAAGATTTCTGTTTACAAAAGACATGTTGACTCTTCCCCAACATATTGTGTTCATCTATGTGTCTGATAATTCTATTCTTTACTATAATTTCAACCAATTTACCCGGTGCTGAGTTAGGCTTACCAGTCTATAATTGTCAGGATCGGCTCTGGAGCCTTTTTTTAAAAAAATGGAATTACTTTAGTTATCCTCCAGTCATCTGAGACAGATGCTGATTTAAGCAATCGATTACATACCATATTAGTAGTTCTGCAATTTCATATTTGAGTTCCTTTGAAATTCTTGGATGAATACTATCTAATACTGGTGACTTATTACCATTTATCAATTTGTTCCAAAACCACCTCTATTGACCGCCTCTAGTCTGGGATGGTTCCTCAGATTTGTCACATAAAAAGAATGGCTCGGGTATGGGAATCTCCTTCACATCCTCTGCAGTGAATACTGATGCAAAAAATTCATTTAGCCCCTCCGCAATGACCTTGTCTTCCTTGAGTACTCAATTAACATCTTGATTGTCTAGTAGCCCAATTGATTGTTTGGCAGGTTGCTGTTTCTGATGCACTTAAATTTGTTGTTGTTGTGTGTGTGTTTTGCTATTTGCTCTCCAAATTTTTTTTTTGGCCTGCCTATTGCACTTTTACCCTTGACATGCCAGAGTTTATGCTCCTTTCTATTTTCCTCAGTAGAATTTGACTTCTAATTTAAAAAAAAACAACAACAAGAAACAGCAATTTACATATTAGGAAATACAGAGAGCGCTACAGAATGCAAACCTGTAACCTTGCTTCGAGAGCTTGGATGGTAAGAAAACCATTCTCTTGTAGTTCTTCCGTAGGAGGAAAATCCTCTTTACAATTGATGTTGCTCTAAAGAAAACAAAACATTAGTCTACCAGCTGAAAGCAAGGTGCAGCTTATTGACATACAATTATAGAAGAACCTATGATGAGAAATTACAAAGCCACAAGGACCATAATGTGCAATAAAAAAAAAAATCTTATCTACCAAATGAAATTAGAGGTTAATGGTAAATATTGCAAAGACCAATTTATGAGAGGTTAATTAACAAGCGCCAGGCTCTTAATTAAGTGTCTTTGGTTGACCAGAAAATAAACAGTGTAGCAAGTGTTGCTATATGAAGTATCAACATGAAGCCTCTTCGGCAGCATTATTTTAATTTCCCCAAAGATCTTCTATTATTGACTATCACGTCAAGTCAGATAGTTATTTCAATTGATTCTTGTTTGTTATAACCTCACTATTAAAATCATAAGGCATTTTATTCAAATTCAAATTTAAGGGGATTTGACAACATATGTACAGCTTCACTTTGCAGAAATATTTCTATTAATATATTGAGGTTCTGTTAATGAAATTTCATTAGCATGTACTGAATGGGTAAGAAAAGGTAAACTGAACTTACTTCATAGCTGACCTCTCCCAAATCTGTTATAATGAATGTACTTAAATTATCTGTATTGGATTCGTTCTTAAAAAGCAATAAAATTTGTTCAGTCCCAGTGCCAATAAAGTCATCTACCAGAACAGACGTCACTTCTTGCCATCTGGAAGCAACCTGCAGTTAAATGCAATATTAAAAATGTATACACCTTTTTCTAAGACATCTGTATTTGAGATTCAATTTTGTTACAGTTTGCCTACAATTATTCACTTTTTAAAAGAGCACATAAGAGAGCAATTACTATATTTGCACAAGCAGGTACTTTTAGTCTAGGGCAGGGGTGGGCAAACTTTTTGGCCCGAGGGCCACATCAGGGTTGCGCAACTGTATGGAGGGCCGGGTAGGGAAGGCTGTGCGTCCCCAAACAACCTGGCCCCCACCCCCTATCCGCCCCCTCCCACTTCCCGCCCCCCTCAGAATCCCCAAACCATCAACCCCCCCGCTCCTTGTCCACTGACCGCCCCCTCCCGAGACCCCCACCCCCATCTAACCCCCCTGCTCCCTGTCCGCTGACTCCTATCCACACCCCCGCCCCCTGACAGCCCCTCCCCCCCAGGACTCCCCCCCCACTATACAACTGCCCTCTGCTCCTCATCCCCTAACCAGCCCCTACCAGGATCCCCCGCCCCTAACTGCCCCCCGGGATCCCAACCCCCTATCCAACACCCCCTGCTCCCGGTCCCCAACTGCCCTCCCAACCCCTATCCACATTCCCGCCCCCTGACAGGCCCCCTGGGACTCCCACTCCCAACCCTCCCTGTTCCCCATCCCCTGACCACCCCCTCCTCCCTGTCTGCCCCCCAGGATCCCCCGCTCCCTGCCCTCTTACCAGCAGCAGGAGCTCGCAGCCGCGACACCCGGCCAGAGCCAGCTGCGCTCCCCATGCTGCCCAGCGGGAGTGGCAAGCCAGAGTGCTGCCCGCGCGGCAGCGTGGCTGTGAGGGACGGGGACTAGGATCCCCGGCTGGGAGCTCAGGGGCCGGGCAGGACAGGCCCGCGGGCCGTAGTTTGCCCACGTCTGGTCTAGGGGCTGGACCATGGTACTGTGAGCTAAAGTCTCAAATTCTGTTCCTAGCTCTATCATTGACTAGCTGTGTCACCCTGGACAAATTAGTTATCTTCTCTGTCTCAATTTTCCCCATCTGTAAAGTGCATATAATGTCTTTAAAAGAAAAGTCCACTTTTCCAGATAACGTCTTTCAAATACTGCAACTTTTGAGTGTTTAGTCTTAAATACAATTTACAATAAGAATTTTCAGAATTTATTGAGACCTGTGATTTAGTCATGTGATTCCCATCAATATTAAGATAGTTGTAGAGCTAAATTCTGCACCATGTATGGAAAACTAGCTTATTCACAGAACAGTTAAGGAGATGGTAACTTCAGGCATTTAGAGCCCTCCATTTTCCCTCTCAAAGCTCAAATTACAAACAAAAATATCAAATTAAATGTTTATGTCAATTAGGTCCATTAAATGCAGAAAACTGAACAAAAAGTGTATTTTGTGCACTTTTAAGGCAAACTAAGAGTTTCCAAATAAAGCAAAATTATGCAGAGCTTTGGCAGCATATCAAGAAAACACTAATAATTCACACTGCCTCATGAATTTAGGAAAACTAAAGCCAAAAAATGTCCATGGGCTTCACCTGCTGCATTTCTTTGTTGCCAAAATGTCAGGGAAAGTTAGTAAAATTCAAGCAGCAAATTTAAATTTGGGGTCAATATCAATTCAGTTCAGTTCTCTAAAATGGATTATGTAAAAACATTCATAACAGAGTCTTGCTATATGGGCAATTCTTATTCTAAACAACTTTTGAAATAGGAATAGGGACACCGGCCAAGTCTCAATTTTTTAATTAAGCAACTGAATCATTTACTTGTTGTTTTTTAGACATATCACAGAGCAACACTAGGAAAGATGTACCCTACTGTATTTAGGTCATTTTAATGGAAACAACATAAGGAGGAGCAGAGGGTGAACACTAACCTCTCTCTTGTGGGAACCTGACTTACAAATGTAGATGGGGAGAGGAAATAGAACCCTTAAAAACTTCCATTGTTTCTAGCTATATAAGACCACAATACCTGAAAGCTGTCTCTCTGCACAGCACAGACATTTCCAGAAGCAAATGACACAACATACAGCACGTCATTTCTGCTTGTTGTCGCTACTTGTATTGAACAGGGCTCCTCATATGGAAGCTGGCAGATACCTTTAGGAAGACCATCTTGGAACCAAATCAACTGTTTTTTGTGGGTGATGGCAACAACTGATGTTCTGAATTGGCTTCTTGATATAGCAGTCCTGCAGACATGCACACAAGATATCACGCTGCTATAGGCATGAGGCAGAAAACAGATGCCAGTTAATATTTTCTGATTTTCAATTGCATATACAACAAACTCACTACCCCAGATGGCTCCATCTGATAACGAAAGTGTTTGCCCATCTTTTTCTTCTGGCAAACAAGCAGTTCTCGTCCCTAATACTACGATGCCTTCATTCTCAATCTCATCCGCCCATTCAATGGAAGAAAACTGAACAGAAGCACTTAGCACTGTGCAAGTTTTGGTAGAGACATAAAAGAGTTTTTTGGCATGTCTCCATAATACTGTTGGACCATTAAGCAACCTTATATCATTTTTCAATTCATAGTCCAATTTAAAATTTAAGCACTGTTCAAATTTGTTGGAGCTGTGAAGCAACAATAAAAAGTATTTGAAAACACTATTATTTTTTTTCTTTCTCATCAAAATACAGGGGAGATTAATTCCTGTTCTGAAGTCTGCTGTACAGCTGCAACGAACAATTTTAATATTCAAGCTCCCACCATGCATGCTGAACAGTCCTGAGGATTTTTGAACAAACAGCTTAGTGCCACTGTCATATGCCATTCTGTTGACATGTAATCTTGTTGTTTTTTCAGCCGCACATTTTGCTTTTGACAGCTGAAAAATGAGGACTTCTCCATTGTAAGATAAGATGTTTTCTTGTTCATCTGATAGCATTTCCCTTTATGGTTATTCCACTACATGAATTCTGGACGTCTCTCCATTTTTCATTAGGATAATTTTTCTGTTGAACAAAATTTGTAATCCAACCGATCTTTTTCAATCTACAAAAGTAAAAAAGAAATAAAAGCTTTTTAGATTAATTGAATATAAGTCACAAGGATTGCATATAGAATCATAGAATATCAGGGTTGGAAGGGACCTCAGGAGGTCATCTAGTCTAACCCCCTGCTCAAAGCAGGACCAATCCCCAGACAGATTTTTGCCCCAGATCCCTAAATGGCCCCCTCAAGGATTGAACTCACAACCCTGGGTTTAGCAGGCCAATGCTCAAACCACTGAGCTATTGGTTACTGGTTACAAACCAATCATATGGTCCCTGCTATAAAGTTCTGACCTTAATGTGATGTTTGCCACAGTTACAAATGCAGGACTAGAATCAAACTTAGCAACTTTTTAATCAAATATAGATAATCAGTAACATTTTGTGGTAGAGATTTAATATTTTTACTCTTAATATGACAAAATATATTTTAGTTAGTTTTTGACATTGTTATTTACCAGAATTATTAATTTACTGGCTGCCAACAATTCTACAACACAAAATAATTTATTTCATTTAAGCTATTTGATAACAAAATTCTGTTAAGTTGTTTCACACGTATGGAATCATGAAAATTCAAGAAGATAGCTCTAGGAAGAAATTAAACACATCAGGAAATTGCAACTCCAAGAACTCCCAAACTATTTACTCAGGCATAATTCTATTTACATTTAAAGAATTTATTACATAAAAACGGCCATAATCGGTCAGACCAAAGGTCCATCCAGCCCAGTATCCTGTCTATCGACAGAGGCCAATGCCAGGTGCTCTAGAGGGAGTGAACCTAACAGATAATGATCAAGTGATCTCTCTCCTGCCATCCATCTCCACCCTCTGACAAACAGAGGCTAGGGACACCATTCCTTACCCATCCTGACTAATAGTCATTAATGGACTCTTGAGCACAGTTACACAAAAAGGTCTTTTTTAAAAGACTTCATTTTCAGAATAAGAATACAATTATCATTGTTGCCTAGAAAACCTTTTCTAGACAAAACGTAAAGAATGGAGGCAACCTAAGCCAAGTGACAGGTCACAATTTATATCCCAACTACATATTCTTAGCAAGCTCCTGAGAAGAACAAAGGTTAATTTCCATTAGCTGGTCCCACAAATCAATAGCAACTGAAAACAGCTTGATTTATATCTAGTTTATTTTTAGCAAGGAAACAAGCAGATATTGGGAAAGTAAATTGAATTCTTAGCTGCATTTAAAAAAAAATCAATACTATACATTGTGAAAAATATATGTTTTAAAATATGTAGCAACCATTTTAATAATACTAAATTACTTCCATACTAAGCCCTATAATTAATCTGCTCACAAGCTTCTCAAACAAAATTGCTTTTCATGTAATATTTCTCATTTCAACTGATGTAGTTTGAAAGTGATTTTTTTCATCCAAATCTGGGCCAAGTTAGTTGAGCTTTTCTGAGAAAAAACCAACACATTTTCCCCATAAGTTCCATTCAGAAGTTTTTTTCTTGGATAACAAACACATCCAAAGCAAGACGCTTCAAACTTGGCGTATTAGTTCTTATTGAAGCTTAAAAAGCGAACCAGGTATAAGGAAAACTGATCAGCAGTTGGAGACAGTTAGGAACTTTTAAAGTAGACGAGCCTGATCTCGAGCCTGTTCTTCTCTTCGGAGTTCGCTCTGCGGAGGCAGAACAAGGAGCCTCTCCGAAGAGAAGAACAGGCTCGAGATCATGCTCGTTTCTTCCGGGCTGTGTGGGGAGGAGCACGGGCAGCACCCCAGGGACACGGGATGCTGATCAGGTGGTTTCGCAGTTTCTTTGAGCATCATCTGGACCCAGGGAAAAGAAGCCCTTGAGGAATTCCACCATGATTTCAATAATTTCCATCCCACCATCAACCTCAGCCTAGATCAATCCACACAAGTGGTCCATTTCCTGGACACTACTGTGCTAATAAGCGATGGTCACATAAATACCAACCTATACCGGAAACCTACTGACCGCTATACTTACCTACATGCCTCCAGCTTCCATCCAGGACACACCACACCATCCATTGTCTACAGCCAAGCTCTAAGATACAACCGCATTTGCTCCAATCCCTCAGACAGAGACAAGCACCTACAAGATCTCTATCAAGCATTCTTAAAACTACAATACCCACCTGCTGAAGTGAAAAAACAGATTGACAGAGCCAGACGAGTACCCAGAAGTCACCTCCTACAAGACAGGCCCAACAAAGAAAATAACAGAACTCCACTAGCTGTCACCTTCAGTCCCAACTAAAACCTCTCCAGCGCATCATCAAAGATCTACAACCTATCCCGAAAGTTGATCCCTCCCTCTCACAGATCTTGGGATACAGACCTGTCTTCGCTTACAGACAACCCCCCCAACATGAACCAAATACTCACCAGCAACCACACATCACTGAACAAAAACACTGACCCAGGAACCTATCCTTGCAACAAAGCCCGATGCCAACTGTGACGGGTTGGATCACAGAAACCCCCTTGGGAGCTGCCACCCGATGTGCAAAGACTACCCCTGCTTCTGTTTTCCCTGCCAGCTCAGGACTCCAGCACCCTGTCTTGCTGAGCGAGACACTCCAGTCTGGCTCCAACACAGACCCAGGGTCTGAATTACTTGTCCCAAAGCTGCAAGTTTACCCGAAAACAGCTCATAGAAGTGTGCTTGTCTTTAGCACTCAGATGCCCAACTCCCAATGGGGTCTAAACCCAGATAAATCCGTTTTACCCTGCATAAAGCTTATGCAGGGCAAACTCATAAATTGTTCGCCCTCTATAACACTGATAGAGAGATACGCACAGTTGTTTGCTCCCCCACGTATTAATACATACTCTGAGTAAATTACTAAATAAAAAGTGATTTTATTAAATACAGACAGTAGGATTTAAGTGGCTCAGAGTAGTAACAGACAGAACAAAGTAAGTCACCAAGCAAAATAAAATAAAATGCGCAAATCTATGCCTAATCAAACTAAATACAGATAATCTCACCCTCAGAGATGCTTCAGTAAGTTTTTCTCAGACTGGACAACTTCCAGGCCTGGGAACAATTCTTTCCCCTGGTACAGCTCTTGTTCCAGCTTAGGTGTTAGCTAGGGGATTCTCCATGATGGCTCCTCTCCCTCTCTGTTCTCTTCCACCCCTTTATATATCTTTTGCATAAGGCGGGAACTCTTTGTCCCTCTGGGTTTTCACCCCCCCTCACTGGAAAAGCACCAGGTTAAAGATGGATTCCAGTTCAGGTGACATGATCACATGTCACTGCAAGACTTCATTACTCACTTGCCAGCACACACATATACAGGAAGACTCACAGGTAAACACAGTCATCTGCAGACATTGGTCCTTGTTAATGGGAGTCATCAAGATTCCAAACCATCATTAATGGCCCACACTTTACATAATTACAATAGGCCCTCAGAGTTATGTTTTATATTTCTAGTTTTAGATACAAGAGTGGTACATTTCTACAAATAGGATGATCACACTCAGTAGATTCTGAGCTTTGTAATGATACCTTACAAGAGACCTTTTGCATGAAGCATATCCCAATTACCTTACATTCACTTATATTTTTATAAAACCATATAGACTGCACAACGTCACACCAACTCTGTCCACATATCTATTCAAGTGACATCATCATAGGACCTAATCACATCAGCCATACCATCAGGGGCTCGTTCACCTGCACATCTACCAATGTGATATATGCCATCATGTGCCAGCCATGCCCCTCTGCCATGTACATTGGCCAAGCTGGACAGTCTCTACGCAAAAGAATTAATGGACACAAATCTGACATCAGGAATCATAACACTCAAAAACCAGTAGGAGAACACTTTAACCTGTCTGGTCATTCAATGACAGACCTGCGGGTGGCAATTTTGCAACAGAAAAGCTTCAAAAACAGACTCCAGCGAGAAACTGCTGAGCTGGAATTGATATGCAAACTAGATACAATCAACTTAGGCTTGAATAGGAACTGGGAATGGCTGAGCCATTACAAACATTGAATCCATCTCCCCTTGTAAGTATTCTCACACTTCTTATCAAACTGTCTGTACTGGGCTATCTTGATTATCACTTCAAAAGTTTTTTTCTCTTACTTAATTGGCCTCTCAGAGTTGGTAAGACAATTCCCACCTTTTCATGCTCTCTGTATTGTGTATATATCTCCTCAATACATGTTCCATTCTATGCATCCGAAGAAGTGGGCTATAGCCCACGAAAGCTTATGCTCAGATAAATTTGTTAGTCTCTAAGGTGCCACAAGAACGCCTGGTTTTTTTTATAGATAAGTTTGTGATAAGAACCAGCAGATTAAAAAAAAAGGTAACTGATGAAAAAATTGCCCTGTTTATGCAACAATCTCTCCTTTCTGTACGATTGAGAACCCACACTTCATTAACATGGTTCAGTCACTAAGACCAGGATACAGTCCACCCAACAGAGTAGATGTCGCAGGCAAATTGCTGGATAAAGTGTATGAAAGAGAAATTGAGCAGTGTGCAAAAGGTCTAGAGGGTGAAATTGTTAACCTGAGTCTCGATGAGTGGAGCAATGTCCACAATGATCTTGTTGTATGTGCTTGTGAGAAAACAGAAGAAGGGAATGTCTTCCTTACAGAAACAATTGATACATCAGGAAATGCGCATACATAGCAGAATACTTACAAGTAGCAGTAAAAGCTGTAACAAACTGTGACAAAAAAATTCAAATGTCTAGTATGCAGCTTGGTCACAGACAATGCTGCAAATGTATCCAAGATGAGAAGAAATTTAGAGGAGAGTCCCAAGCTAACATAATATAGTTGCAGTGCTCATTTGATGCACCTCCTAGCCAAAGACGTTAGTGTTCCAGAAATAAAGGCTAACGTTGTTGAAATTGCAAAATACTTCCGTAACAACCACTTTGCAGCAGCTGCTCTGAAAAAAGTGGGATGGAGCAAGCTAACTCTCCCAACAAGACATGCGATGGAACTCAGTAGTGGACTATTTTGAGCACTATATCAAGAACCAGCCTAATCTGATGACGGTTTGTGAATAAAATCGTGAAAAAATAGATGGCACTGTCAGAGCTAAAGTTCTCAGCATTGGGCTTAAGAGAAATGTTGAACACACGCTGAGTACCCTGAAGCCTATTTCTGTAGCCTTGAACAAAATGCAGGGAAATAATGCAGGGAAATAGTTGTTTTATTGCTGACGCTGTTGAAATATGGAAGGAACTGAGTGAGATCTTAAAAAGAGAAATATGCATTGACAGAGTTAAATTACAAGCATTAAAAAAACAAATGGGACAAGCACTATCTCCAGCTCATTTTCTTGCAAATATTCTCAATACTCGGTACCAGGGTCAAACCTTAACTGCTGAAGAAGAGGAGTTGGCTATGACACGGACATCCAGGAATCATCCCTCCATAATGCCGACTATAATAAACTTCAGAGCTAAAGGTGAACCATTCAAGAAATATATGTTTACTGATGGTGGTTTAAAGAAAGTCACACTAGTGAATTGGTGGAAGTCACTTAAACACTTGGATTCAGAGACTGTTGAAGTGATAATGTCACTTTTAACAGCAGTAGCTTCTTCTGCCGGTGTAGAAAGAATATTTTCTTCCTTTGGACTAATTCATTCCAAATTGAGAAATCGTTTGGGACCTGAAAAAGCAGGAAAACTTGTTTTTCTTTTCCAGATTATGAACAAACAGGAAAATGAAGGTGAAGATGACTGAGTTAGCTACAGAAGCCAGTATTTTAAATTTCTCATGTTGACCTGGCTGACATAGTCGATTTAAATTTTTAAAAAATATTTCATTTAACCATTTTAGTAAAAACAATTTTAACAAAAACAAACCTGATTTTAAAATACTTGAATGTTTAACTAAATTCAAAAATTCATATGCTTTTTTTGTTAAAATATTATATGTTTGCTTTTGAAAAAAAAAAATCCAGAATACATAACGTTGTTGTTTTAGTTAAATAAAATGATTTAAATGTCTGTCTGTCTGATGTTCTCCTTCTAATACAGCATGGCAAGAAAATCCTCCAAATATTAACAACTAACCTGTTGAATTGGAGATAGTTCACCTCCCAAGGACTTCATAAATATCTGCTTCAATTACCTTTGGTAAATGAAATAACCAATCATTCATTTTCTGATATAGCTGTAAAACTAATCAGACAAGTTTTCAAAATAAATCACTGTAGTGTGTACCTTCTAAAAATGAAACCTTCATCTATCTCTGAGTTGTGAAGAATATGTATTAAGGTTATAACAACCAACAAAAATGCACTTTTATGTACAAATCCATGATTAAATTGAGTCTTCCTGACTAGTGATTTAAATCAATTTGATTTAAATCAAATCCACCCTGGAAATACAACCTGGCTACAAGTTACCATTCACAAATTGCACAATAATAAGAAAGAGATAATAGATAAAAAATGGATTAAAATTTGTTGTAAAACATTTATAGTAAAAATTTAGTTGAAGTTTTCGTGGATACATTTTTTTTCATTAACAGTCCCACAAAAACAAAAGTGACCACATTCAATTTATAAAAGACCATGTTACAAGTAATTTGTTAACCTGTATTAGTACATCTACTAGTAACTTGTACAAACAAAGTTATACCCATCCAATGAACACAAGTTAACATTACCACAGGAATGGGCAAGTCATTTAGTCACTCGGTACATTAGTTCCCCAACTGTAAAACAGGAATAGTAGTAATTCCCTACTTCACATCAGTGTTGTGAAGATAAATACATTAATGATTGTGACAGTCAGATATTATAGTAATGGAAATCACTTAAATACCCAAGATTTATAAATAGTCTGCAAAAGTGAGGTTCCTATTTTATACAGATTCTTATAACATCCTCATCACTGTAGTATGTGTGCGCCATTTCCTATTTTTCAAATTCAGTGTATCTAAAGACCCAGAACTTGCAACTAATTCACCCGTGTGCTGAAATGGTACCTGTCTGTGCAGAGCAAGTTGCAAGATAAGCCTTAAGATTGCACCAAAATAGGTTTTTCCAAGTAACAAACTTTGCAGAAATAGTATTTTCATTTAAAAAGCAAGTTAACACCTCTGATAAAATTTCTATCTAGGAATGATCCAAAAGGAAGGGAACTATTGTTCTAGCCATCCAGTGAGGAATCCCCCCATTACTCCAAGTACTTAATAAGACAATCTTACAAAAATGAGTGTTCTAAACTACATGTAAAATCTTGGCTGCCGCATATTACAGTATATTCGCATTAAAGCTACAATACTAGTTGCATTCTTCTGCTCTGTTTAGCAAAGTGCTTTTTACAGTAGCAGATGTTCACTGGGCAGATAGGATTTTTTCTAGCACCAAAATCTGGAGATCGTCCAAGGTTTTCCATTTATGGCATTGTTTTGTCATGGATTCCAACAGCTCTCCTCTTCAGTCATACTTTTTGATCAAGATGAAAGATATCAATAAGCTACTTATAACTACATGTATTAAGGATGTATAATTCACAAAAGAGAAAAACTTTACTAACTTGTACACTTTAGATAGAAAAGTAGCTCTCTGCATACCTAACCATCCTTGGACTAGCCAAGCTGAACCAGCCCAAATATAGCAGCAGACCACATTCAGAAATTACCAATTGAATGGTTGCCACTGGATGTTGCAACTCACACCATCAATGTGGTGAGAAATGCAAGTTGCAAGTGACTTATCAGGTGATGTGTACATTTTACAACTTTGAATGTGGGCAGAACACTTAGATTCTCTATTCAGTCTGATAGTTCAGCTATCAACTAGATCAGGGGTCGGCAACCTTTCAGAAGTGGTGTGCCGAGTCTTCATTTATTAACTCCAATTTAAGGTTTCGTGTGCCCGTAATACATTTTAACGTTTTTAGAAGGTCTCTTTCTATAAGTCTATAATATATAACGAAACTATTGTTGGTGTCACTAGGCATAGCTACCAGGTAACTCGGGGGAGTGGAAGGCCATAAGTGCCGATGAAACTCCTTTGCTCTGGGTCTAAGTGAACCACAGTGACTCCATCTTGTGAACTTTCACCTACTTCTATGCTAGCTGCTTACATGCTGAAGCAGGCTGAAGCAGAAATGTAAGGGTCAGCTTTTTTCTAGCAGACAGCTGCTGTTTTGCTCGCACTAACAGAAACGTAGTGATAAGACGGGGGAAGACTGCTGCACAGGCCTTGCAAGGCCAAAAGATAAGCAGGCGAAGGGAAACTTTTCTAACATGCACAATGTGTACCTGCTGTAACTGCTATTGGGTAGGGAGGGGTATGAGGGAGAAACCAGAACAAAAGGCTTACTGAACAGAGCTTGGAATATAAAAGAGAAAACTTGCTTGTATGTGCTGTGCTTGATTTGAGATGCGCCTGTCTCTCAGCAACAATTTGAGATCTCAAATAAACTTGGTTTACTTCTCCATACCTGGTGTGTCTATTAGTGCGGCGCACACCAGGCAACGAACCCCGCTGCTGCCTCCTCGGGCCCTTTTGGGCTGGCAACACTATTGTTGTATGTAAAGTAAATAAGGTTTTTAAAATGTTTAAGAAGCTTCATTTAAAAATAAATTAAAATGCAGAGCCCCCTGGACCGATGGCCAGGACCCGGGCAGTGTGAGTGCCACTGAAAATCAGCTCGCGTGCCGCCTTCGGCACCCGTGCCATAGGTTGCCTGCCCCTGAACTAGATGAACGCTGTTCGTGTAAGTCAGGAGAGTCCGATTCCCAAGCTAGATAAGAGTGGGCAGCACCTTTCCCAATCTGCCCCTCGCCCCCAACACACTTTACTAAAGTCCTTTCCTGAGATGTGTAAATTAAATGCCAAAAGTAAAACTCAGCCCAAACCTCAGCCACGGGTTTCGCTGCGCTGCGGGGTCCTCCCTTCAGCCCACACCTGAAGTCATCGCTCTTTACACAGCCAATCCCTTACTTCCAGGCAGAGTAACTAGCCGCCTACCCCAGAGAGGCGGCCCTGCCCCGGCCCCTCGCAGCTCAACACGTGCCCCCAAGGGGGTGAGCGTTGCTCGGGCGGGGCGAGGATTGGGCTGAACACACGGGGGGGGGTCGAGGCGCTCCGTAGCTGTTCCTAGGCAGCAGCCAGAGGCGCCAGGCGCGGGGGCCGTTACACAGGCACGAACCTCCCGACCCCGTAACTTCGCTAACTGCGCCCCGGCCCCGCCGCCGCGGTGGCGCTGAGGGCAAAGGGCAGCAGACCGCACCTGGCCGCGCTCGGGCCCTGCCCCACCCGCGCGCGCCCTTACCCGCCCTGTGCGCCGCGCGCGCCGACAGCTCCCAGCTCAGCTGCTCCCGGCCGGCTCTGAATGGCCCGCCACGCAAAGCATTGTGGGAAAGGAAACTCTCCCGGAAAGGCTGGCGGGGGGGAGGGGGAGAGAGACAGACAAGAAATGACGGGCAGGCGCTGGGCGGGGCTTTGGGAGGGGCGGGGCTGTCTCTCAGGCGGGCGTCATGGGGGCGGACGGCGGCGGGCTGATTGACCTGTGGGGGTAGTTCCGGGAAGCGCGCGGCGTTAGTCGGCGCTCCCTTGCTTCCCCCCCCCCGCTGCTCTCTTCGTCACGCGCTCCCCTCCCCTTCCGCTGCCTTGTCACCAGCTGCTGCGGGGACCGGGGAACCTCAGCGGGACCATGGCCGGCGTGAGTAGCTGCGCGAGAGCGAGGCGGTCTCTGTCCCCTCCCCCTCCCTACTGCGGAGCCCGCTGACCCCGGGGAAAACGAGGGTGTCCAACTTGCGGGGGGTGGGGACACGAAGGACTGGGGAGGGGAACTGCTGGAGGGTATGGGGTCGGGGACAGGGGAGGGGGACCACTGGAGACCATGTGGGTTGGAAGACACAAAGGAGTGGGGTGGGGGGAACTGGGGGAGAGGGGGATACCTGGGAAAGGGGTGTGGGGGTCTCATACCGGGTTTATCCTCTTGTTTCTCAGCAGCAGGACAAGGCTGCCTTAATTAGCGAAACCAGACGACGCTTTGAGACTGAATATGTGCCAGGTTGGTACCATGGTGGTGGTGATGTCCATCTATTTTAGGGTTTCATGTGCTGTCCATCCCCAGCTGTAATGCTGGGGTAGTGTTAAGACAAGTGTTTCTTCACATAGATTGCACATCACGTGGTTTGCACAACCCTTCATTATTTTGTAATGCTTGTGTCATTTTGCCATTCTCTTTTCCCCATGCACCCAAGTGAATTGATGTCTTGTCCTTCTTCAGGTGAGTTGACATGCAGAGCCCTTCATTTCCCAGATCATGGGAACTAACACACATTCATGCTGTACACACTTGGTAGTTTCTGTGAAATGAGTTGTTCCTGTTTATTCCATTTTCTACTACCCAGGTGACTGCATCATAAATCATCACTGTAATTGGTGTGCTTCTAGTTGGCAGTGTTAGAGAGGAGGCCAAGGATAAAATGGGCATAGTGCTGATTCACTTTGACTCCTAATATTTTATTATTATTATTATTTATATTACACTAGGACCTAAAAGCCCTAGTCATGAACCAAGACCCCATTGTGCTATACACTGTATAAAAAGACAGTCCCTGCCCCCAAAGAGCTTACACTCTAAATATAAGACCAGACACAATAGATGGTCTTAAAGAGGTCTCTCTGTGTCTGTGTTGATTTTCCCCATGTCTTACACTGGGGGAATACATAGGGTGACAGCACATTAGTTAACACAACATCAAATAACTCCATTTAGTATTTAGCATTGTGGTATTAGAAAACATGCTAGTTATGTTTTCTAACACAGCCAGTGTAAACATACTCTAACACAGTGCTTCTCAACCTATTTACCATTGTGGGCTTCATATGCAGCTCTCTATGTGTTGTGTGGGCTGGTGCATCCACACAATATATATGCTACCTGTATGTCCCTGAGGATGCCACATGGGCCTCAGCTGTGTGCCAACTGGGCCACAAGCGGTCCATGGGTTGGGAACCACTGCTCTAACATGATCTCAAACATGATTTGGCATTCAGTGTAGATAACATCTCTCCCCTTTCTTCTTAGGAATAGAAGAACCCAGCAGCATAAGAACTATGATACTGTGTCAGACCAATGGTCTGTCTAGTCCAGTATCCTGTCTCCAACAATGGCTAGAACCAGAGCTACAGGGTTAGTGTACAGAATAGGGCAGTTGGAATGATCCACCTTTCTTCCCCTTCCCACTCCCCCCTGGCTTCTGGTAGAGGTTTAGGGTTGTCCCGAGCATGGGGTTGCATTCTCAACCATCTTAGCTAGTAGCCATTGATGAATCTATCCTCCATGAACTTATCTAGTTCTTTTTTTTTAACCCAGTTATACTTTGACCATCACAACATTCCATAGCAATGAGTTCTAGAAGTTAATTGTGCAAAAATGTACTTCCTCTTCTTTGTATTAAACCTGCTGCCTATTAATTTCACTGGGTGGCAGCTGGTTTTTGTTTTGTGGGAAAGAGTAAATAATATTTCTCTGTTCACTTTTTCTACACCATTCCTGATTTTGTAGACCTCTATCATATCCTTTTTAGTTGCATCTTCTCTAAGGTGATCAGCGCTAATCTTTGTAGTCTCTTCTTTTATGGAAGCTGTTCCATACCCTTCATCTTTGTTGCCCTTCTTGGAACCTGTTCCGGTTACGTTCTATCCTTTTTGAGATGGGGCAACCAGAAGTATTCAAGGTATGGGTACACCATGGATTTATATAGTAGCATTATGCTATTTTCAGTGTTCTTTACTATCCCTTCACTAATAGTTGCTAACATTCTGTTAGCCTTTTTGACTGCTATTGCACGTTGAGCTGAAGTTTTCAGAGAACTACCTACAAGTGATTCCAGTATCTCTTTTCTTCAGTGTATATATGCAGTAAATTGTGTTAGTTGAACACCCTGGACTCTACCCTTTTAATATAGGCCTCAAACCTTCAAATGCACATTTGCTTTAACTTTACACCCATGAGTAGTCCCATTGAAGTTAAACACGTGAATGAGTGTTTGGGGTTTGGGCCATAATAAGAATTCTTGTGACTTGATAGTGAGTGCTTATTGTGCTTCCTCTGCAGTTCTGTTTTTAAAACAAACAAACAAACAAAAACCTTGAATGCTGCATAATTTGACTCAAATTTAAATTTGGGGCACATTAATCTTGATTTTTTTTTGTTACAGTAGAAGTGGAAGGGACAGCTATGGTTAAGTTTGTATAATGGCCAGCATTCAAACTCCCTGTTTTCAGTAATTATGAAAGATTGTAACTTTCATCTTTTGGGGCTGCAATATTTTAAGCTTTGCCTGAAGGTGAATTTTTCTTTACTAGTTTGGGAGGGCGGGAGAGGGGGTGCTGTCATTGAGCTCAGTGAGTTTCGAGTTCAGGGAGGGTGGATATACGTTTCCCACTATACAAAAGAAATACATTTTGCCACTTTTTAAATCGACCAAGCAGCTGCAAAACTTGTAATGAAAAATTGAACTTTGTCATGAAAATATTCCTGATTAAAGAGCAGAACTTTTTAATTTCTAATGATATCTTTTCAGCCAACAGCTCTGACTAATAGATTATATTTTATTTGGTAAATCCTCTGTGTATATGTACCTTCAGTATATTTTTCTCCGCACAACTGTTTTAACCAGGCACCTGTGCATAGTCAGCCTTCCTTAGCTGCAAGTTTTGTGAATTTGTTTAAAAAACACATGACGTAGAATGTACTATATGAGCATGGCATGCAATATTTACAAAGCTTTCTAGCTCACTCAAACAAAACCGAATTTCATCATAACACCTCTCTTCCTTTCTAGGTTTCAGTCCAATCTCTCTTTTTAGCTGTGGAGCTGTTTAAAAATAAATAACAAACATCATTGTCACTTTAATAGCAAATTTTTTTGTTCCACTCATCTCATATTCTAAAATGTCTTTGCCTCTCTCTGGTCAAAGAGAAATTATATACTGCTTGAGTGCTGATAGAATTATTAAAATATATACCATGGAGCAGAAGGAACTTACCATACCATATGAAATCTCTACGTAAGTAAAGATGACCTTGGCAGTTCCGTAACAGAACTGTGAGACATTGGGGTTCTTGTTTGGATTATAAAGCCTCTTGAATATTGTCCTTTTCAGACAGGAAACCATTCCTTCCCCCGTATTAGTATTGGGGAAGGAGGATTACTCTTTATCAGTGTGATATTATCATGAGACCATAGCCATGTCAGGATGGTCGTGGGTGGTTATCTAATGCTGCTTTGGTCCTTACACAGTCTCTGTTGAGAAGTAGTATAAAATTCTCTAAGTTATATCTTCTTGGAATAGGGAGCAGCCTCCCTGATCATAGCTAGAGAAGTCTGTGGAATTTCCATGGGCTATTAGCCACAAAAGCTGTGTTGGGCTGGCTAAAACGCTTAAAGAAGAAGCTTATACCATTGCTACTGGAATACAAATAGCTGTTATACTACAGTACTTGGAATTTCTATAGAAATACCTTCTCCATAAGCCCCTTTTCTGGTCATGTTCTAGAGGTTTTTTCTTTAGTTCTATTTTTTCCCATGAAAGCAGGATTATGATTTCTTCAGTTAATTTGCCCCAAGGTTGTAATTCTTTGTTTGTGGCATCATAATCCTTCATGCAGTAATCAAGTGCAGTGTGAAAAAATGAGGATTTTGGCTTCAGAGAGGAATAATCAGCAGCAGAACCAGACAAGCTGTTAAGAACATAGAACATGTTATACTTAATTTTCCTCTTCCCCTTATCTGAGAAAATGTGAGGAACTCTGAGTCAGATACACTGATGAACACCTGAAACAAACATGGACTGCTCTGTTGTAAAGGAAGAAAACACTGCTTGATATCCAGTTCTGTTAACCTGTCTTAAATTTGGGCACCAGCACTGTAGGAGGTAGCTTGAGAGATGTGGGCTGCTGCTGTGTTCATAGTGTCCACTAAACTTGCCTGGAGTATTATAGTTACAAAATGGAAAAAATGGTCTACTTCCCATTTACAGAGGGGCTAGGAGAGGTAAAAGCTAGTCATTGTGTGATATTGTTAAATTCTTAGCATATTTGAGTATGAGAGAACTGCAGCTTCCACTGTTTTGCTTCTTTCTTTAATTACACAAGGAAGTCAGTGTCTTTAATTATACTGGGGAGAGGTTTTTTGCCCCACAACAGAAAGGTACCATACCATAATGCAGAATTCATGATTTCTGTGTTGTCTCAGCAGAGAAAGCAGACTAAAATTGAGGTGTCAGTGTCACGAACATGGTTACTATTGTTGTAATGTGACGTTATATTGTTGTTGTGTTGTTTATTTGTTTTGATATGAAAAGTTGGAGAGCCTTTGAAATATTAGTTTAGTGAAAACACTTAAACCTATATTGGCTGACATTCAAGCTTTTTTTCACATTCCATAAAAAAAGGAGTAAATTAAAAATATATATTCCTTGTCTGCTCACCTTTAAAGAAATTTGAATATGAAATGTAATCTATATTAATTGGTATATCTAACTACAAAGACTAAGGCCAGGTCTATACTACCACTTACTTCGGTATAACTAACATGGCTCTGGGGTGTGAAAAAGCCACCCCTCTGAGCGATATAAGTGACACCAACCTAAGCGCCGATGTGGACAGTGCTATGTTGGCGGTAGAGCTCCCACCGACATAACTACCGCCTCTCGCGGAGGTGGATTCATTATGCTGACGGGAGAGCCCTCTCCCGTCGGCATAGAGAGTCTTCACCAGACGTGCTACCACGGCACAGCTGCATCGGTGAAGCCACGCCGATGTAGTGTTTCTAGTGTAGACTAGCTCTTCATCACATAGTTTTTGAACCATCTTAGATCTAAAGAATAATCAGACAGAGTATACTGCTGTGTTGATAATTTGCAGTGTAGGAGTTAGGAATCAAATTCACCATTTGAGAAGTTTTTCAAAGCTTTTTATAAGACTGGTTAATCGATGTGGTTAAAGTAACCAGCTGTTTAATAATCAGATATAGTTTGAGAAATAATACAAAACTTAAGGCTTCATATAAATATAGGATAATTTCACTCTCATTTCCCAAAAGAAGGGTACTTGCATGAGAGTGCCTCTTTGTCCATGTCCCTTGAAGCAATCTGGAAGGAAGATTAGGCAAATGTGAGGTATCTGATCTGGAAAACGTATATGTTTTCATGTTCACTATGATCTGAGTTTTTCTTACATTTAAAAACATATATCAATGTTGTATCTTCTGTCTTCTCTTTTTGAGTTAAAGGAAACAGCCTGTGCCTATGAACAAAAATATACTTTCTAGTATCAAAATGCTCTGTATTTGAATATTGTAAATATGCTTTTAAAAGTTCCTTTTGCTCAGCTTGAAGGATTAGTGGCTGCTATCTGAGCAGTACTGATGTGCAAGATTGTGGCAGTGCAGTTTGGCCCATGCAGTGGGGGGGAAAAATAATCTTTTTTGAAAGAGCTGTTGACATACGTGGTTGGGGTGGTGAGACAGAAACAATGAAAACAAGATTATTTGCCAGTAGTGACTGGTAATAGCAATATCTTCTGTCAATCAGTCTTACATTTTCCTCTTTTTTTTTTTTTCCCTCTGCTAATACTTTTCACTGCTTAGGAAATTTCTACAAGTGGCTTTACGTTGCTACTGTTAGTGTTCCTTTCCTCATGTAAGTAGTGTGATCCTGAAAGAATAATACTAATTGTTTTAGTGATAGCTTAATCATTCCCATGCAAAGTCTTTAGTAATAAGGGAGGAGAATTGAAGAAAAGATATTAAATATATGTAATTATATTTGAATTATCAATTCATGTTTTTCCTTAGGCATCAGTGCATTTTCAAATATAATTTTGTCACATTAGTTTTTGAGATTTTTCCCATATGTAGTTCTCTTGGTACACATAACTCATTCCAAATGTAAGGTTTGTTCCTGTTCTCATTTAAGGCAATGGCAAATCTGTAGTTGTCTTTAATATGAGTAGGATCAGACCCTCCATGTTTTGAATTCTGTGTGCTGAGAGAACCATGATTTACATATATGGGAAGGGCTCACAGAGGCTAGTGCTGTGACTAGTTTTTTTAAAAAAACAGCCCAACACTCCTTAAGGGCAGATGTGTTGCTTGCCTGTTCACATCTGTTTAGGTTCTGAAAAACATGTTTTTCCAGGCTCTGACTCAACAAGCTGAGAAATGATATATTTACATTTGTATCCGTGCAGATAATGAAAGAATAAGGCCTTGTCTACACTGCAAAATTTTGTCAGCAAAAGCTGGGTTTTGCTGACTAAATAGGGGAGGTGTACACACTACAACGCTGTTTTTTTGTGGCAAAACAAAACCGCCTCAATGAGCGGCATAAAGCTTTTTGTGGCAAAGTTAAACTGACAGAGCAGCAGTGTAGACACTACTGTTCGTTTTGTTGACATAACTGGCTTCCACTAGTATCCCACAATGCCTGTCCTGACCACTCTGCTCACTGTTTTGATCTCTGCTGCCCTGCAGCCATGCACCTCTCCCCTTTCAAAGCTCCAGGAAGTATCTGACAGGTGAGTGTGCTGCTCCATTTAGGGAACAAAGAGCAAATCATTAATGTTAAATGCTCCTGTTCTGCCCTGCACTAGGAACACAGACTGGGAGTTGGGGTGGGGAGGGACTGCTGTGCTGCTTTGACATTCCTCAGCAGGGAGAGCTCACAGAGCTACTCAGGATGCTGCTCCCCGCAGCTGAGGAGGTTGTGGGAGAAGTCCGAGGGAATCACAGAACCATAGGCAGGCAGGCAGAGCTGGCTGCTCTGGGACTCGTTGTGTCTAAAGCCCCTTTCAGAATGCGGCCCTGCGAGCATGGGCCGGAGGACTCAGGAGGAGCAGGGGCAGCCAGCGGCTGGAGAGAAGCGGCACTTTCCCCTTCAAAGCGCCGCTTCTCTCCAGCCGTCTTTGAAGGGGAAAGCGCCGCTTCTCTCCGGCCACTGGCTGCGCGGCTGGCCCTGCTCCTCCTGAGTCCTCCGACCCGTGCTCGCAGGGCCGCATTCCGAAAGGGGCTTTAGAGCTGCAGGCCAGTGCCCTGCAGCCCCTAAAGCCCCTGTGTTCTAGGTGGCCCTGCTGGGGGGGGCAACTCTCAGAATCGCGGCTCCTAGAATCGCAGCCATGGGGGCGGTGCCGCGCTGCGCAGAGCCACCTGCATACCCCCTGCACCAAACAGGAGCTGCCCCAGGTAAGTGCTCTGCACTTCCTGCCTGCCCCAGCCCTGAGCCTCCTCCCGCACCCCCACCCTGAGTGCCCTCCCACACCCTAACTCCCTCCCAGACCCTGCACCCCCAGCCTGAGCCCCAGGGGCATCTCCCCACCACAGTACAGTACTGTACAGTATATAATGCCTTTTGTCTGCCCCCCAAAAATTTCCTTGGAACCTAATCCCCTGCATTTACATTAAATCTTATGGGAAAATTGGATTCGTTTAACATTGTTTCACTTAAAGTTGTATTTTTCAGGAACATAACTACAATGTTAAGTGAGGAGTTACTGTACTTAGCTTGTGATCAAATCACCACTTAACCTTTTCTTTGATAACCTAAATAGATTGAGCTTCTCAAGTCTCTCACTGTATGGTCTGTTTTCCAGTTCTTAAATCATTCTTGTGGTTCTTCTTCTCTAAACCCTCTACAATTTTTCAACATCCTCTTTAAAGTATGGACACAATATTCCAGTAGCAGATTCATTGGTATTGTAGTTAAAGGTAATATAACCTCCTTTTCGTACTCAATATTACTTGCTTATACATCCAAGGATTGCATTAGCTCTTTTGGCTACAGCTTCTCACTGGCAGCTCATGTTCATCTGGTTGTCAACCATGATTTCTAAGTTCTCTTTAGAGTCCCCTATCTCATAAGTATGGCTTATATTCTTTGTTACAAGTTGTGTGACCTTGGCTCACCTGTCGTTAGATCTAAAGGAAGAAAACGCCATCGTACAAAGGCACAGAATATGGCCAAAGGTTGCTTCAGAGTCTTTGGATAAAACAGCACACTTTGTAGCAAATGCAGTTAGAAAAGATATGCTCTAAGTTCCCCCAAAGCGTGTGAACAAAAGTAGATCTGTTCCCATACAAGGCAGAACTTAAAGTGAGAGAGCCGGTGAAACCCAGAAGAAACCCTGAAGGATTCAAAATCCATTCTTCATTCATCGGATCTGTATCCGTTAATGGTTAAGGCAGGTAAACCGGTTAACAGTTAACATTTTTACATCCCTACAGGAAAGGCATGGACAAATTGGAGAAAGTCCAGAGGAGAACAACAAAAATGATTAAAGGTCTAGAAAACATGATCTATGAGGAAAGATTGAAAAAATTGGGTTTGTTTAGTCTGGAGAAGACTGGGAGGGGACATAATCTTCAAGTACATAAAAGGTTGTTACAAGGAGGAGGGAGGCAAATTGCTCTCATTAATCTTTGAGGACAGGACAAGAAGCAATGGGCTTAAATGTAGCAAGGGAGGTTTAGGTTGGGTATTAGGAAAAACATCCTAACTGTCAGGGTAGTTAAGCACTGGAATAAATCGCCTAGGGAGGCTGTGGAATCTTCATCACTGGAGATTTTTAAGAACAGGTTAGACAAACACCTGTCAAGAGTGTTCTAGTTATTACGTAGTCCTGCCTTTACTTCAGGGGCCTGGACTAGATGACTTTTTGAGGTCCCTTCCAGTTTTATGATTGACAGTTATAAGTGGCCCAGAAACACAGTATTAGGTAGGGATATAAAATGTTAACCGGTAAGCATTAGGCTTACCAGTTAACTGACCTTAACTGTTAACCCCCAGTCATGTGGCACCGGCAGGCCACTGGCTCCCCGGCTACACCTGTCCCTGTCCCTGCCCCACCGGCCGGCCAGCCGACCCCAGTCCCATGTCCAGCTGACTGACCCCAGCCCCCACCTTGCCGGCCAGAGCAACCCCAGCCCCTCTCCCTTTAATCAGTTAACCGTTTAAATGATATTTTAATTGTTTAAACGATTAATTTTTTAACAATATTTACATCCCTAATAGCAAGTAGGGTGCAGATTTATATTAAGATACATCCCATAGAAGTAGATGCATTATGTAAGCTTCTACCTGTCTCAAACAAGTGCTCCTAATCACTCGTTCTCTTGACCATTGTACTCTGAAATACATTTTAAGAGAGCAGAGAACCTGCAAAAGGCAAAGTGGAGTAGTCTGATATTCCAGTTTTAGGACTAGAGCTGACTGCAGGGCCAAGGCATTGTGATTATACCTTGTTTTAAAAAATTATAAAGTGCTCTGCTGCACCTTAACTATAACTTGGTTTGTCAGGATTCAATCTAAATCGTTGGTCAGTAAATCTTGATTTCATCTGACACAGATATCCATGGTTAGCTGTTGGCCAACACAGCCTCCCCTGCACCAAGCGCAGAGGTGAGCAAACTACGGCCCGCGGGACCGTCCTGCCTGGCCCCTGAGCTCCTGGCTGGGCAGCTAGCCCCCGGCCCCTCCCCCACTGTTCCCTCTCCCCCGCAGCCATGCTGCCACGCGGGCAGCGCTCAGGGCGGCGGGGCTGTGTGCTCATGCAGGACAGCGCGGCAGCGTGTCCGGCTTCAGCCGGGAGGTGCGGCTCCAGACATGCTGCTCTGAGCCGCATGGTAAGGGGGCCAGAGGGTCTTGGAGGACAGTCAGGGGGCAGAGGTTTGGGGGGGGCAGGGGATGGGGAACAGGAGGGATTGGATAGGGGTTGGGGTGCCAGGGGGCGGGGGTGTGGATAGGGGGTGGGGCAGTCAGGGGACAGGGAGCAGGGGGGTTAGATGGGTGGCAGGGTCCCGGGGGGCGGCTAGGGTTCTGCGAGTGGGCGGTCAGGGGACGGGGGGGGGAGGGTTGGATGAGTGGGGGGTTCTGAGGGGGGCAGTTGGGGCGGAAAGTGGGAGGGGTCGGATAGGGGGCAGGAGCCAGGCTGTTTGGGGGGCACAGCCCTCCCTACCCAGCCCTCCATACAGTTTCGCACCCTGATGTGGCCCTCAGGCCAAAAAGTTTGCCCACCCCTGACCTAGCGCCTTCAGGGATCCCAATCTCTGCAGGCCCAAGATGTGGGGAAGGTCCTGATCCTGGTGAGGCAGAGCAGAGACCTGGACTAGGACTGTGAGGTGCAGGAAAAGGAGGAGGATGGGCCCCTGCCTTCGGGGGAGGTGATCCTGTTGCAAAATGGCTCCTGCTTGGGGATGTCCCCCCTCCCTGGCTGATAAGTGAGTGAGCAGGTATTGACAGTGGGGCTGCAGGGGGCTCCCTGCACAGCCCCGGGGCCAAAGACAGCAGTGTGGTCTTCCCCTCCGCCAGGTGATCCTGGCTTTGTCCCACCAGGATTGTGGTCTTCTCCCATCTTACTTTGTGCCTGCAGGAATTGGGTGTCACTGCCTGCAGGGAACCCCCTGCAGTACCCACTGTCCCAGTGCTGCTCACTCACTCATGGTTGGGAGTGTGGGAGTTATACTGCAACAGGGTGGCCTCCTCCGTAGCTGTGGCTTGCCCTCCTTTTAATCCTGGAGGGGTGGGGTGGGGTGTCGCTGCTCTGCTATGGTCTGCCCAGCCAAGATCTCAGCTTTTTCTGCATCTTGCACCTGCAGGGACTGGATGTCATTAAAGAATTGTCTGACCCCTCCCCACCACCTTGATTTCCCCCAACTCTGAAAATTCAAGTAGATAAAAATAAAGTAAACAAAGCCCCATAATTTCATTCAACTGAGAAAATTAAAATAAATAAAAATCAATGATATCCATTAAAATAACAAAAACAAATACTGAATTCTGCCAAGCCTAAATATAACTAGGGTACAAAGCTTGTCTAGCAAGAATATTTTACAACTGTGTAGTTTATGGTAATTCTCAATGGTTAAACTGTAGAAAATTTGAGTTAAAAGGCGCATGTTCACATTAACAGTAATAAGAACAGGAGTACTTGTGGCACCTTAGAGACTAACAAATTTATTAGAGCATAAGCTTTCGTGGGCTACATCCGAAGAAGTGGGTTGTAGCCCACGAAAGCTTATGCTCTAATAAACTTGTTAGTCTCTAAGGTGCCACAAGTACTCCTGTTCTTTTTGCGGATACAGACTAACATGGCTGCTACTCTGAAACCTGTCATTAACAGTAATGTACTTGATCTTAAAAAGTAAATGTCACAAGACTGAGAATCTCTCCTTATCACTTCAGCAAAAATTTAGAGGAACTTACAGTGTGTGTGAGTTGTACAAATAACCATGCTAACCCTTCTCTTTTTCTATTTATTGTCCATTCCACAAAATTACTTCTGCATTAGCAGAGTGGACATAAATTAATGGCTATTTGAGACATTCAGCAAATATTAATCAATTTATTTGTTTCGTTATTTTGCAGATAACTTCAGGGTTCAACAAATCATCTTTTGTTGTGTGCTTGTTACCTCTATTTCACCCCTCACTCTAGCATTCTAATCAATAAAAATTAGGATAACTTTCTGATAGGCTTAGGGCCAAATTCTATTTTAGGGTATGTAACCACTGAGTTAAATGGAAATATGTGCAAATAAAACCTTTATGCCACACTACATTATTACAGGTGGAACTGCCTACTGTTAAGGTTGCCTAGCACTTCCTATTATAAAAATAATATATGATCGTGTAATGAAAGGCTATATCATAATGGATACAGACAGTGGAGCCAAATTAAGGTTGTACAGGCAGCCTTAATTCTGGGATTTCCTAACTTCTGAGTGCTTGATTTTGCAAACTTAATAAAGTTCTTTTGACCTAGTGTTTGTGATTTATTTATATATATAATTGATATATTTTATATGTATTTATATATACTCATCAGTATCTACATATAAAAATATCAGCCAACATAATGGTAAAATATCAATTTTGAACTCTCAATTTGGTAAAAATTAAACACGATGTGTTAGGTCTTCAAATCCATATGTGGAGTCTATGTAGTAACAGAAGTCATCCTGGATCATCTAATAAGTTTTACTATTTTTCAATAAACGTTTTCTCTCTTTTTCACCTTTAATGCTCTTAATGGTAGGCTGTTTGAGTTGCTTGCTGCGGAAATAGGGAGCAGTCTTTCCCTCCTCCAGTAATTGAGGTTTAACAAAAGTATTTGAGAAAGGAAACACGTTTTTTAGGTATAATCATATATAGCGGTAGCTTCAGAGAGCAAAACCACAGTAGGAAGTCAACATAAAATCTATGAGCAGCAAAGAGAAATTAAAAAGTTTTTCAGTACACAATAAAGAGAGATGCTCAGAAATCTTTCAGAACCTGCAGAAATATATTTTCTCCATTTTGCTCTTATTCTAAGCACTGTATCTGTGTGTGTGTGTATGTGTATATTTTTTATATATATATATAAAATTAGACAGTCACTGCATCCAAAGAGCTAGAAACCACAACAAGAAGTTAAAAAAATTACTTCTGTTGAACAGTGGCTGACAATAAGGTTAAAGCATATTATCTGGATACCCAACAAAAAAAAATAAATTTTGTTGTGAGGTGCAATTCCATGTTACAAAATAAATTTTCTTTACTACTTTCATTTTATACCATTTTTATGGAAGTCAACATTGATCTAAAAACTGAACCTTCTCATCTGAACAAGTCAACAACAATACCCCCAGGTCATTTTCAAAGGTAGTTGTCTAAAGTTAAGCATCAAAACCCATAATTAGGCACCTAAATCAATAATCTGATTTTCATAAGTATGGAACCCTCCAGCTCCGATTTGACCTTAAAATAATTCCAATAAAATGTCTACCAGTTTGCTTTCTTGTGTAGGAAGGCTTGTGATGTTCTTTGTAATCTAAACCAAAAATTACATATAAGGGGAAAATAATAAGATAAATGTATAACCAATAGGCACTTTGAAATGTATCATTTAATTTTGTTTAATATGATGGTGTAGAGCATAGCTGGGAATGGTAGTCAGTTTTTATATATTTTGCCATTTCTTGAGGGATCATAAATGCCTATAATAAACTAATTTGGAAAATCCAGACATGAACTGATGTGTGCGTGCACTTGCAAATTTTTGAGACTTCCAGACTTTCTAGACTTAGTATTCTATTAGAAACCAGTCAGTCTTTCTGTGTATTTGAGGAAAAAGATCGGAAGAAAATTATCTGCTTGTCATGCGGATACAATTATTTTTGTCAATTTTTGATTTTTATTTAAAGAAAAATACTTACATAATGCATTTCTTTCCAACCCCATGAAATATTATGTCAGTTTCTTAATAAATTCCATTTTTTAATGTAGTCGATAAACATTTTCAATAGCTTACGTTATTCCATGCTTGCTTAAATGTGCTGAAATCTTGAGATCTTTGTATTCCCAGGCAGACTGCTGCCGTAAAACTTGCCTAGTTTCAATTTTGTAATATTTCTGTAGCAAGTGCTGTATGTTTACAACACTAAAAATTTCCATTTTTTAAACTAGATAAATCAGATAAATATGATTCCAGAGATGTGGAAAGATTGCAGCAAGATGATAATTGGATTGAAAATTATTTAATTTGGCGTCATGATGTTGTGGATGATACACTGAAGATGATTGATGAAAGCTTTCAGTGGAGGAAAGAATACATGGTCAACGGTAAGATGTCATTTACTGCTAATTAATATGTTGGTGATGTATGTCAGTTTCTCACTGAATTATACCTAAGGCCCTATATACAGTTTCATTAAGTACCAATGCAAATGGTTATATAAGTTCTTCTTTGTCAAGTTGACATATCGATCACTAGTTGTGCTTTATAATTTGGTGTGGCTGGGTTGTGGGCAGTGGAGTTATGCAATAGCCTACTGGGTCAAAGATAATTTGGAATTTGAAGGGGTTGGGGAGTTTGCTGGACTTCAATTCTTTGTGTGTTCCTCAGGTGCAAACCTCTACGGGAATAAAAGTTCTCCTCCTCTGGTCTGAAAATTATTCAGGAGAAGGTGGTCCATAGCTGGGAAGACGCATGCCCTGCAGGGGTCATAAGCTAATAATTCATTAGCTCCTCTACTACTGAGAGGAAAGCAGAATCTTTTCAGATTAGTAAAACTAATTAAACCTGTGAAATGTGATCATTGCAGTTATTACTGTAATGTCCAGAGGCTCCAATCAAAACAGGGTCCCTTTGTGCTGTATAAACACACAAAGACAGCGCCTGCCCCAAATAGCATACAGTCTAAATTAAGAAAAGTTGCAACAAGTGGGTGTAACAGAGTGGGGATGCAGGAGGGAGGCCAATGCTAACAAAATATTTGTAGGTCTTTTTTCCTCCAGCTATCTATAGCTACTTGGTTTTCTTCTCTCTTCCCACACAGATGCTAACCTTTTTCTAGCTTAGTTTAAAACAAAAAAGAGAAAAAATATTAGTTTGCAAATAGGTTTATCCCTTTATTTTACAATTCATTTATCTCACACATATGAAGATTATTTTGAATATGAAGTTTCTTATTCTGTTTTAAGATTAAATGGTATTTTTTAGTGACTTTTAAACAGCAAAAATAAGGATGCCTGTTTGCTTTGCAGATTTGTCTGAATCTGCCCTTCCAAAATGGTTATTTGAAAATGGTGCTCTTTACCTGCATGGATATGATAAAGAGGGCTACAAGTTATGTAAGTTACATGCACTCTTCTTTTTTCAGTTATCTATTAGTGTTTTTATATATACAATTATACATGTTCATATTGGAGACTGCTAAAATGCTGGAAGTAATTACTTATCAGGAACTACCTTTGTGGAAATAAATGAGGAAATCAAGTGAATTTTCAATGAATATCTGACATAGATCATGGGCAAATGGTTACATTTGCATTTTTCATCATGTATTGTTAAGACCTTCAGCCATGCTCGTTGAGTCCAAGAGTCTTTTACTAGAGAGGAAAAATCTTTAGTATTCATATTTTGTAGCTTGAAATTCAGCTTTCTCATTGTAGCGTTCATGATCCCCAAAAGCTCAATGTTAAGGTTACATTCAGTTTTCCTTCATAAACTTTACCTCCCATCCCAGTTTTGTAATGCAGTTGTAAAGTGTTCCATTAAAATGCAATGTTTTTATCTCTTTTGCTGCGAATATATAGCCATCTACAGGACAGCATATTGTCATTGCAATCATTTGGTACAGCTGTAACACACCATGCTTACACATACTTGAACTGGTGCACAAGTTTTCACATCACTGTTTGAATTGAACTTGTTCTGAGAAAGGCCTTGGCCCTCCATTACAGTTTACTGCCCCTATGCAATAACAGTATAGGCAACAAGCACTGGCATTGCAGATGCAATGGTGTAATTAGTTTTCCCTGTTTAATCCTCCAGTTCTCCTGACCATCTTTCCAGGTTACCTTTGACAGCCCAGAGAACTGTCTGTCATATGGCAAATCCCTTGGTTACCAGCTGCATGCAGGCCCAAGAACGCTCAAAGTACTGTAGTATCCACTCAGGTCTCAGATTTGCCTACCTCCTCCTGCCTCCCCCTCCCCAATCTCATTGAACGTAGCAGCACTTGAAGAGGTATGAACCACTCCTCCTCAACTTGTTTTAAAATAATAAAATAGGGAATGAGGCGGGCGGGGAGGGGGAAACAATTGTTTGTGCTTAATAATAGCACTTAAATGATCCCAGTTACCCATTGAAAAAAGTCAAATTACAAAGGTGATGTGTGAGGTCCCTTTTTTTTGCTCCTATTGTATGTTTGGAAACAATTTTCTATTTATTTAGGTTAGGATGTCTGTATCTTTGCAGTGGAAAAAGATAGAGACTTCATTTAAATGAAAATATAGAATTTTCAAAATGTAGAATATAGCAAAAAAATGCAGTGAGACCTGATTGAAAATAGCAGATGAGCTTTTCTTGTCTCCTCTCTCCCATGTGTGTTGGGGACTTTTTGCAGGGTCAGTTTATTTCAGAAGTGTGTGTATCTCTATGTAAATGTAATTCTAAAAATCTACTTCATCTTTCTGTTCCTGTCAGAGTTACCTAATGACAACAGACAGTGAGAATGTTCAGTGTTGTCATACGGACATGGGATTTATTACTCTGTGCCTCCCACAGATCTCCCACTTCCTCCCGAAAAGGTGTCCAATGAGCATGCTCAGAAAGTATTTTGTAGTTAGTTAGGCTTTATTTCCCCCCAAATCAAATATAGACACTAGTTCTTAGTAAGTGTTCTAAGGTGGATTGATTTAAATCATCCATTTTAATCAATTTTTCCATTTGTACTTCAGTTATTTTCTAAAGAAAGATGCTTCTCATTGGTTGATTATAACATCTTGATTCACAATTAAATAAAGCCATTACACCAAATTTGGTGCACCTTTTTGCTACCTAGCAGGTACCCTATAACTATGTATATTTATTTAAGCAATTTATAGCTCAATATTTTCAGATTCTTATTGTTCATTTTCCATATGTTAGAAAATGATGCATGATATATTGCTTATTTGCTAGATAATTACCTTTTTGCTCATGATTTGTATCAAGTTGTGTTAGGATTGTAACTGGAATTTAAACAAACAGTATATTAATCTTTTATTTAAATGTTTTAAGATATTATAAGTATAGGCTTTAACATATTTTGTGTTAAATTCAGATTTCATTTTAAAGAGGTTTATTTTTTGAAAGAAAAATGTAGTGTAATTTAAAGACAAAAAAATCTAATTTAAATACAAAAAAAAAAATCATAGGTTTTTATCCACCCTGAAGGGGTGGATAAAAACCAAGATGCCAAGATGAAAATTTTAAGAACTGTTGGCAGTTTGCTTCAGAGGTGTGAGCCAAGTTTGGGCGTCAAGAAGTTCTAATTTTGATGCTTGCTCTAAAATGAAAGTTAGAATAGAGAATGCCTCGCAACCTTATCAATAGTGACTGTATCCAGAATCTGGTAAAATTAGTTCTTAGTGTCTGTATGACTATAGACTTTATTCAGGAAACAAATCGTGGTAGATGCAGGTTTTGTGTAGAAGCATTTGGAGAGAGAGAGAGAGAATGTGTGCTCATTTGTTGTTCACTGTACTACTAGCATTCAACTAAAAATATATATATATATATATATATATATATATATATATATATATAAAAAACTATATTTTCCCTTTTGTTCTTCTTCTATACCTTGTGTTCTGTATGAAAATACCAGATTCAAAAAGATCATTATTTTACCACTGTTTCTATAAGAACAGCTGTGAAATGGCTGACAATATAGAAACTGTACATAGCTGTATCGAGGAGTTGGTGGATTTTGTAAGAGGTCACTTAACACTTACCACTAATATGATTCTGGTATTCTGATAAGTTGTTGAAGTTTTTTATATACATATATGTTTTCTTTGTAGTCTGGTTCAGGGTGAAGCTTCATACAAAAGATCCTAAACTGCAGTTTGAAAAAAAGAAGTTTGTAGCCTTTTGGTTAGAGCATTATGCCAGAAGAGAGCATGGGAAGCCTTTAACAGTGGTGTTTGACATGGCTGAAACTGGACTCAGTCACATAGTAAGCATTTTAATTATGATTTCTGTTTAGACTGTATAGCTTAATCGAGCAGGTCCTGTGCAGCACATTAGATCTAAATTATACAGCAAAGTCCTAGAATCTTGATCTC
Source organism: Terrapene triunguis (assembly GCF_002925995.2). Lineage (NCBI taxonomy): Eukaryota > Metazoa > Chordata > Testudines > Emydidae > Terrapene > Terrapene triunguis. The sequence continues at coordinate 9,402,411 of NW_020664373.1, forward strand.
ATAACTGCCCCCTTCTCCCAGGCAGTCATGGCAGATGGCTTTTACGCAGCCTGGTGGCAACTAAGGCTTTTTGTTCTGTATTTTCTCTTCCCCTTTTGAACTGAGGCAAAGGTTACTTCATTTACTGGGAGGAGGAAGAGCTACCACAGTCACACTTAACAGCAACTGTCTACCCTACTATACCCTGACTCACTATCTGCCACTGCATCCAAAAATGCCAAATTAGTATGTTAGATTGTTAGTATTTTTGTTGCCTGCAATGAAATGGCACCCACTTACAGCAGTTGTGAATTTGACCCATACAGCCTGCCTCTAGTTACTGACATCAGTCTGTAACTTTCAAGAGCCCCAAATTCACAAAATTATATTTACTAAAGGAGGGGGCTAAAACACACTTACTTAATGTTGAGCCTCTATTTGTAGTGTAGGAATATAAATGTGGCAAAGTATAGATGTTGGGTGTTCTGTAATTTGCTTATGGCCGTGATCTAAAGCTTCAAGTCCATACTGTTTTTTGCATTATACTGAAATGACTATCTATTTCAAGATGAAAATCATGAATTTCATTAAAAGTTTTTTTCATTTTAAAAGGTTGTTCTCCGATAATGTGTATTTCCAACTCAATCTTCAGGATTTCAATTTGCAAAAAGCTACAATGACTAGTTATAAATGATATTTCTTCTCTTGCGTCCTCTGCATATTCCCACCAATGGGGTGTGACAGCGGGGGCAGCCTAGATGTTGGAACCTTCTTGTAGCAGTATGCATTAGAGGGCTCATGTGTTCCTCCTGCCCTTTTCCCTCAGCATTCCTGAACGTTCCGAGGGGGCGTTTTGCTCCTTGCTGCCTCAGTTCTTTCCAACCACAGCAGCAGACAGATGTGAACGGATACAGTTCCCTTCCACTAAAAAAGATTTAGTGCTTTTTAGGGATAGTTTTACTATTAGGTATGGTTCGGATCTATTATAAGTTTAGATTGTTCGTTTAGGATAAATTTTGTTTTATACTTAAATCTTCTATTCTAACTACTGGTTGCATGCAGATCCAAATGTGAAAAGATCAGGTTTTAAAATGTACACATCATTTGCAGTGGTCTTCGTGGCATCAGATTGCTTGCACTCAATTCCTAGCATGCCTGGGTGAGCTTCACTCTCCTTTAAGATGTACGAACTGCAGCACCTTTACCCCATGAGCAAGAAAGAAATGTCAGAATAGGCTACAAGCCTTATTGTTACAAGCAGCTCTGGCTGCAACTCCTGTCTGTTCGAACTCTTCTGAAGGGTCTGAGACTAAGAACAGGAGGCCAGTGTCAACTCTAGATACTTGCAGATCTAAGCAGAAAACAGTTCAGCACAAGACACAAAACTCCTGATCCAAAGCGATCATGTTGTTGATACTAAAATCAGCAGATCCAACATCTACATACTTACTACCGCCACTGGTGGTGGCCTTGTACATAAGAGCCAAACCATGTGAGCGCATCGGCTCTGAATACCCTGGCTCCATTGCATGTGACAAAGCTGGAGATTCTTCACATCTCTTGGAGCAGGATCAAATCTAATAGATACACATGTAACAAGAGTAAAAGCTCTCAGGATAATTTTTGCCCATTCCTTGCTTCAGAGGGTTCCATTGGATTTGAAGAAGCTTTTGGAACCGTTGTTGTCAGTTTGTCTGGGTCCTTTGGTCACGCTTGTGAAGCAAGTGCACATGGAGAAAGAAGAGAGAGACTCCTGTGAGTCACCCTCTTCCTTCGCTGTCTATATAGAAGAATATTCTGTTAGAGGGCTGGATATTTATCTGAAGAGGAAGCCGCCTGTGGTACAAATGGAATATCAGCAGCTAGACCCAGAATTTGATTAATTCTTCTCCTGATGAGAATGTCGGTATAGCTTACAGATTTTCCTAAATAGAATGGTGCCTACGTTAAAGCTCTTATCAGTTACCTTAGAGGAGACTTTTCACCAAGTCTTTGATATTCTCAGCTCTAACTTTGAGTAAAGTCTCTGTGCCAATTTTAGATGGTCTCTGGCAACCAGCAGAATCTATCTGATCTAATCGTGCTTCTTGTCAACTGCTCTCAAAAATGCTGATAAGCTATATCAAATTCCATATGAAAGATTATCTTGCTTCCATATTCTTCCTACTCATAATTTATTGGTAGTAGTTGCAGTGACCAACAGGTCAAGAGGTGGACATTTGCATTCTACGGCCTCTGACAAGGAAGGCAGGAATTTGGAGTTGGTGGGGAGGAAAATGATTGTTTCTTTCCTCACCCTCAGGATGAGAGTGGCAAATTACCAGGCAGTGACGTTGCGGTATCATCAACATTTTGTCCCATAAGTGGTACTGTTTGCAAAGACACTTTCTGAAGACCAGTGCAATATAGTAATTACATTAATACAGATGGATGGAGGGTAGTATAACACACAGTATCCTTTGATGTTTTTGACTTGGTTGTAAGATCGATTGCAGTAGCAATCACATGGTTATGATCTTCCATTCTCCCGCCAGAGACAAAATCTAAAATAGTGCATCTGTTTTGAAGGAGATGGCCTGTTTAATAATAGGAAAGATAAAAATTTGGAGAGAATGAAGGATAAGAATCTTACAACCAAGATCAGTGTGTCTTTTTCAGTCTTGGAGGAAGAATTCCATGACCTGTGTTCAGGTACAATTGAAAGCTTTATACACCATCCTCCTTGTCCTCTTAGGCTCAGAGACATCACTCATGCCATCACAAAGCTTCCTTCGCCTACGTCTGCTGAATGTCAAGCCTGAAGTTTGATAGGAGGATCAAAAGCTGCAAACAAATTGATAACATACTCACCTCCCTACCCTTTGGAAAACTGGTTTTCTTAATTCCTTGATTCATACAGTTTCATCAGTTTGGACAAATGGGTTTTGAGGATAATAAAAAAGTGTTTATGCCCAAGTTTGAAACCTATTCTCCTTGAAAGATCTCCTCCTTTCGTCTCCCCTGCCCCTTTTTCAATATTCAGGGATTTCTCCCTCAACAGTGTGCTAAGATCAGAAATCCAGTATCTGATTCAGGCAGGAGCAATAGAGGAGGTTCCAAGGGAGTTCAGAAATCAGGGATTTTACTCAAACTATTTCACTAATACCAAAGAAGGATGGAGGTTCATCTGATATTACATGTGAGGAAGCTCCACACTTAAGTCAGGAAGTTCTGGTTCTGTATGTTGACTGTAGCCTCATGTTATCCTTCCCTTTCAGCCCTAAATTGGTTTGTAGCTCTCAATCTAAAGGATACATATTTCTAGAAGATCAAATCACTGCAAATATCTCTACTATTGATCATGACTATCTTCAATACAAGGTCTTAACTTTTGGCCTTTCTACCACTTGTAGGGGTTTTACTAAGTTCCTCTTTGTAGTAGGAGCTTGTCTTGAGACAATAGGGTATTTTTGTCTCCCGATACTTAGACAATTGGTTTCTTAAAGCCTCATCAAAGGAGAGCCTTATAAGGGACATACACATTAGATTTTCCCTTTTGGAAGGTTACGACTCTTGATAGATATGGAAAAAAAAACCTTCTCTTTCCTAGTCAAAGATTCCATTCATAGGAGCAGTCCTTGACTCACAAGTAGGCAGAGCATTCCTGTCAATAGAGAGCTTTCTGAAACTACTCTCTACCATATGGCTATTACATCAAAATCCTTCTCAAAAGATCACTTTCTTTCTGCATCTGTTGGGTCTTATGCTCTTGCAACATGCATCGCAACTTATTCCACACTCAGAAAGAGGCCTGTTCAGCATTGGGATGATACAGAACTATGACATACCCAAAGATGACATTTTTCAGGAGGATTTCTATCCCTAAAGAAATTCTTTCATCTCCTGTCACAGTGGACCTACCCAGAGAATGTTCTGAAAGAGGCATGTTTCAATCCCCCAACTCCTTAATTGAAAATCACTTTGGAAGCTTCAAAGACTGATGAGGGAGTGCAACTTGACTATCTCTTAGTTCGGGACCATTGGAGTTACCAAGAAAAGATATTACATATGAGGGTACAGTAATTGAGAACTATCTGTTTAGCTCTCAAATCATTACTACCTCACATCCAGAACAAAGCAATTCAAGTCATAATGGGCAACAAGACAGCAATATATTAACTGAAGAAGCAGGGAGGAGCTCACTTGTTTCAACTGTACAAGGAGATGATCAAGTTATGGGACTGCTGTGTCCACTTCAACATCTACCCAATTGCCTTGCTCTTAGCAGGCAAGGAAGTGACAAAGCTGGCCAACTCAGCAGAGATCTGATGCAGGTGCATTAATGGTCTCTAAAGGACTCAGTAATGTAGGATGTATTGAATGTTTTTGAGGTTTCTGGACATAAGTCTCTTTGCCACAGGCAGAACAAGAAGTGCCCTCTTTTCCAATTGAGAGACGGGAGAGACATTCTCCCAATGTCGGATGTGTTCCTTCTGAATTGGTGGATGGGCCTGTTATGTGTTTTCTCCTCTTTTACACTTTTTTATACAGAGGGTTTTACAAAAATAAGATGTGAGTGGGCCAGGATAATCTCAGTTGCTCCTTCATGTGAGAGACAACAGTAATATACAGACCTTCATCAATTCTCCAAGGGGATCTACATACTTATGCCAGTGATGCCAGGCATACTTCTGCAACAGGACAGGAGGATTTATCACCCGAAGCCTCTTTCGCTACATCTAGTTCCATTGGCTTTAACAGATGTTGAAATATCTTGCACTTTAGACGTGCAGCAAATGTTATGAACATAAGTGATGTAGATTTGTGAAGTGGGTAGCTGGAAAAACATATAAATCCTGTACAGGCACTAATTCATTGTATCCTTGAACATTTACTGCATTCAAAGTCTTTAGACCTGTAGCTACCTTCTCTGAATGCATTTAGCTGCAGTAGCAGCCTATCACATAATTATAGTTTTAAAAAAAAAAAAATTCTTGGCACGTGACACAATTAAAAAAATGTATTGACCAGTAAAGGACACTGTTTTAGTTTGGTCCTGACACAGCTCATGAGCCCTCCTTTGGAACTAATAGCAGATTGCTCTTTATCTTTATGAAACATAGTAAATGGTGAGTCTGTCATGGGACATACAACTTGCTAATCCATCTTGCTGATGTAATGGCTATCATAAAAGCTGTTTTAACAGACCAATAAAATAAAGTTGTACTTGGACCTCATCCTAGATTCCTTCCTAAAGTGGTTGTTGAGTTTCATATTAATCAATCAGTCAGTATGCTGGTTCTCTTTCTGAGACCTCGTGCTCATAAAACATAATCCAAACTACATACTTTAAATGCTATAAAAGTACCTTAGCTTACTATCTAAATAGAACAAGAAAATTTTGACACTCTCCTAAAACTTTTTATATCTTATGCTAAAAGCCATAGAGGTCAGGATATTTCTGCTCAGTTGTTATCTAGAGGCTGAGATAGTGAACAGAACAGAGATATAATCAGAAATCATCAGTTCCTCTTTCTGCTGGAGTTAGGCCATACTCAACTAGAGCAATATCTACCTCTATAGGGACATGTTCCCATTGTTGAGCTCTGTTCAGACCTTTACAAAACACTATTAATTGGATTTGACATCTGAGTCAAATGCTCCATTCGGTAGGGCACTTCTGTATTTACTTAATTAGACCCTCAAGTCCTACTACCCAGTCAGGCATACTGCTTACTAAAGTATCCCATGCGTGGCAATGTGCAGAGTACATATGAAGAAGAAATGGAGGTTGCTTACATTTTTAACCAGAATTCTTTGGGATGGACTCTGCATATTAACACTCTTGACCCACCTTCCCCTTTTCTTCAGAGTCCTAATAAGATATTAACGCTGCAGAAGCTGTGAAAGGACTGAGGTGGCAGGAAGCACCTTGCCCTTGGAATGCTCAGGAATGGTGAGGGGAGGGACCAGGAGTGCTCTAACAGGCACTGCAAAAAGTAGATTTCACCATTGCATCTGCACCAGCCAGTGCATCTCATGAGTGTGAATGTTCATCTTGAAGAACTCTGGTTGCAAGTAAGTAATCTCCATTTGGCTCTGCTTCATAAGCTATGAAGATTGATTTTATTTATTTATTCATTTTTTTAGTTGCAATGTGCCTCAAGTATGTACCTGTTTTAACAAAAAAAATTCTGAGTTCTGTTGGGGTTGTGAATTTTCAGCAGTGACCAGATAGTGTTAATTCCTTAATCTTTTGCAGAACTATGATTGTTCATAGAATTTTAAATGTTAATTTTTGTCTCAAAATATTAGTGAACTATGATTTCATTAGAAATCAAGACAAACAGAACTAAAAACCCCTGATAAAAGGCAAAATTTTCTTATCCCTAAACGTTTTACCTCCAATGTACAGAACGTATGTAATTTGCTTGTCTTACTTCAGTGCAAGTCATTGCTTGTACTATGTAAGAAAGGCTTAGCACATTGCCATTTAGAGACAGAGGTTTATTTCTTCTGTTAGTCTGTAGTTCTTAGAAAATCTCTTGTTCCTTTCCTGAGACCCCAGTTCTTCAAAGACTTAATACATGTGCTTAACTTTATGCACTGCGAGTAGTCTTAGTGAAGTCACTAGAACTACTTTCAGCTTACAGAGTTAAGCATGTGTATAAATCTTTGCAGGATCATGGCCTTGCATTGCATTGGAAGTTGGGGTAGTGTTTGAAATTTAGTATACTGTATATACCCTGTGTACATTTATTATGTTTTTCTTTAATTGTGAACTTATCTCAGAAATTTTTTATTACAAAAGTCAGTTTTTATCTAATTTGTTTTTAAATTATAATTTCTACTGCATTTATTATTAATTTGCCTTTATTTTAGGACTTGGACTTCATTCGGTTCATCATCAACTGTTTTAAAGTTTATTATCCTAATTACCTCTGTAAGTAATGTATATTATCCTTTCTAAGGGGATACAATTTTATAGACATTGTATTATCCAATGTTGTTTTACTATATAAATATTTATAACTGATAAGGAGAGAGGGTTTTTTTTTTTTTTTTAAAGGTTTGTAAATATTACTTTTTGCATGTGTGGACTGCAAAGGTAAAACCAAAATAAAGTCAAGAAATATGTGTTTGACATGCCCCTCCTGTATATCACATGATAGAACTTCTCCCAAATAATACCTAGAGAATATCTTTTGGAAGAACATCCAATCTTTGTTTAAAAATTGTCAGTGATGGGAGAACCCATCACAATCATTGGTAAATTGTTCCAATGGTTAATTAATCTCACATTTAAAAATTGACACCTTATTTCCAGTCTGGACTTGGCTAGCTTCAACTTCCAGCCATTGGATCACATTATATCTTTCTCTGGTAGACTGACGTGTGCATTATTAAATATTCGTTTCCTCATGTAGGAATTTACAGAATGTGATTCAGTCACCCATAACTTTTTCTTTGTTAAATAGCTAAATAGCTGTAGCTCCTTGAGTCTATCATAAGGCAGGTTTTCTAATCCTTTAATCCAAGGGTTCTCAAACTGGGGGTCGGGACCCCTCAGGGGGTCATGAGGTTATTACATGGGGGGTCGCGAGCTGTCAGCCTCTACCCCAAACCCCGCTTCACTTCCAGCATTTGTAATAGTGTTAAATTAAAAACACTTCTTTTTATATTTATAAAGGGGGGTCACGCTCAGAGGCTTTCTGCGTGAAAGGGGTCACCAGTATAAAAGTTTGAGAACCACCGTTTTAATCTTTCTGGGCTCTTCTCTGAACCCTCTCAATTTTTTAACATCCTTCTTGAACTGTGGGCACCAGAACTGAGCACAGTGTTCCAGCAGTGGTCACACCAGTGCCAAATACAGCGGTAAAATAGCCTCTCGGCTCCAACTTGATATCCTCCTGTTTATGCATCCAAGAATCCCATTAGCCCTCTCGGCCACAGCATTGCACTGGGAGCTCATGTTCAGCTGATTGTCCACCATGACCCCCAATTCTTTTTCAGAGTCAATATTATAGTTGTGTTGTTGCCCTCCTTTCTTTGTCCATTTCTGTCCCTTTCCTCTTCAGTTTCATTGTTTGGCCAAAAGTTGGAAGATACTGCTATGACAATTGCCACTCTGTAACAGCCAAGAGGCTAAAGATTGAGTGGAAATGGACTCTCCCCATTATCTCAGAGATGATCCCTCCATGACAGAGTTGAGGCATATTGGTGGGGCTGTATGGGGGGAAAACTTGCACATTGTCCATGTTAATCTTCATTATGAATAGATACAAAGCTTCAGCCAATACTGTCATTTTTCTCTTCCACGACTTCTAAATTCTTTTTTTTTTTTCAAGTGAAAATGTAGCTATGAACGTTTTAAAGTTTAGCTGTTTGAGTGGCATTTTATTTCTTAAAATAGAAGGTACCATTCTGTTATAGTTGCTAGTATTTTGAACTGTTAAAAATTAGTGTTGTAATTTCACACAATGATAAAGTTATTACAATAAAGGTGCATATTATTTGCATCTTTTATCTGCCATGGCGGGGAGGGATAGCTCAGTGGTTTGAGCACTGGCCTGCTAAACCCAGGGTTGTGAGTTCAGTCGTTGAGGGGGCCATTTAGGGATCTGGCGAAATCAGTACTTGGTCCTGCTAGTGAAGGCAGGGGACTGGACTCGATGACCTTTCAGGGTCCCTTCCAGTTCTATGAGATAGGTATATCTCCATATATTATATTATTTAATACAGTAATTTAAATGAATTCTTTGAATTCAGGATGTGGGTAACTATTCTGACTCTTTTGGGATAATTTTGCCTTTTTTTGTATACCAAAACAATACATGCCTTAGTTTCCAATGGGCTTCCTAATACTTCTGTTCATCTTACCATAGGGATAGTTTTGTATACGTTGATTATTATTTGACAAATGGAGGAAAGCTAATTTTTTCCTAAAGAAAGTAAGCATGGAAACTGAGTGTTCTGCTTTTAATAATCCTCTAATATTAACGCTTTCTCCCCTTCTTTTTTTTGTTAATATATAATATCTTTCATTTCAATTATCTCTTTTTCCTATTGTCTTTACAGCAAAGATAGTGATCTTTGAAATGCCATGGATAATGAATGGTAAGTTAAAGTAAACTAAAAATATTTGTAATTTTCTGTAATAAGTTTAAAAAGCCCTGTTCTGATATATTAATTCAAACATAAACTGATTTTTGGAGGGGGGGGGGTTATAAAATGTTTTTAATGTTGTGGGGTGTGTGTGTGTGTGTGTGTGTGTGTGTATATAGAAATATATAATTAATGCATAGGCCAAATTCTTCTTTTAGTTAAGCACATGGTACTTGACATTTGTCAATTATTAGGGCATTGAATGCTTTAGTGTGCAGCTTCCTGGCATGTTGTGCTGTGACTCAAAGATTAAATAAATAGTCTTCTTCAAAGTGCAGATCAAGACCTGCATCCACCTCCGCCACGTTCATATCTTGGAAGCCCTTAATATGCAGATTACTTCTTGAAGCATCCATTTTCTTGGTTTCCTGAACCCCAATCCACTCCAGGTCCAGACTTGCTAGGCTTGGTAAATGTTTTTCTGCTATGGCGAAATCCAAATAGTGCGTTATGCTGGTTAGGGTATATGCATGACATTGATAATTGCCATATATATCTATGCTGATACACCTCTACCTCGATATAACGCTGTCCTCGGGAGCCAAAAAATCTTACCGCGTTATAGGTGAAACCGCTTTATATTGAACTTGCTTTGATCCACCGGAGTGCGCAGCCCCGCCCCCCGGAGCACTGCTTTACCGCGTTCTATCTGACTTCATGTTATATCGGGTGGTGTTATATCGAGATAGCGGTGTACGTGTACACCAGTAATCAGCCTAGTCAACAAACTGGGTAGACGTGTTTTATTCCTCTATATTGCACATGCGCACATAGCTATAAAAATTACCCTTTTGCTGCATGTGCACAGTCCATCTCTATTAAGACTCTTTTAGTTTTACATTAAACAGGTTAAAACTGCTACCATTTAAAACAACAAACCTGCCCGAGAAATGCTTCATTCTCCCAACTCTTCTCCCACCCAAAATTGGGAACTTACCCACTTCTCCCTCCACCTTCCCTTTCCTCTCCAAAATAAATTACTGGTCTGATATTCAAGAGGGCTAAATATTTAGTCTTTGATCTGTCACTGCTTCAGTTCATAGCTTGATGAGGTCTTGGGAAGGATGTAAGTAATCATGTTAGTGTCTGGGTCATGGAATTTGAGCCAGCTTGCTTTAGGTTCATAGAGGACATTTCCAGCAATCCTCAGGAGCAAATTACCATCAGACACCGAAAGTCTTGCGGAATTCTCCAGAAGCCTCACTTCTTCCCCTATTTCAGCCACCTTTGCAAAAACCGGTGTTGCACTCTAGGCAAATTTGAGGATACAGTGGAGAATTCCAAACCAGCTATAGAGGATGAAGATCCTCTTTTTACCCTACTACTTTGGGATTGTTTGTTGCATTTTTTTTTTCATGTGTAGCATATGTCCTGATGCTACTTTTGAACTGTGCTACTTTTTCCAGTAAGAAACCATGCCAAATACCATTCCTCCTTTCCTTTTCAGAGATCCCTTTCATAAGCAGAGGTCCTGGCCTTTACCTAGGGTAGAGCTGCTGCATGAAGTTCAGTACACCCCTTCACAAGTCACTATGCCCTTGACAAGACTAGATGCTTATTTTCAGTGAACAGTACTTCAGTTGCTGTTCAAGGAGCTAGTCTCCTGCAGTGGGGCACTGGGGAAACAATGTTACAAACTGACTACTTACCAACAATAACTTTTGTTGCCCAAATATATTGCCTTCACCGAGCCTCTTCTCAGTTTTGGAGCACACATCCAAATGAGGTTTCTAGGTGTAGAGGGGTACTGCTTTGGGAAGTGGGGTGGGGCAGGCACACAGGGTATTTATATTCTTTTTTTTATACCGCAAAATCCTGGTACGTGCATGTGCTCTTTGCCTAGTGGGACGTTTTATAACGGGTAAAGAAACCCTAGCTGGATATCTAGCTATTTCACTGAATTCCGTACTTAGCCTAATATTTTATGAGCATTTATTTACATGCTATCAATGGCAGATAAAACTGCAGTATTTGTTTCAGGCAGTTTATGTATTATTATTTTTTTGTCTAGCTGCTTTTAAAATTGTGAAGGGTTGGCTTGGTCCAGATGCGATAAGCATGTTGAAGTTTGCAAACAAGAATGAAGTGCAGGAATACATCAGTGCAGAGTATCTGCCTGCCTACATGGGTGGAATTGTAAGTATATTGAAATTTTAAAATACCTTGTAATGATTAATATCTTCATGCAATTTTTGAGTGCATATAAATTGCACGATTACACACTGTAGTAGAGCCAGCTAGCATTTTTCAGATAAGTATCTGAGTGTCCATTTGATAATAATAAACTTACAAATTAACTGTTAATGATTTAAGTTCTATTAAAAATCTCAACTGATGATTTTCAAATTTTTGTATGTTAGTTTTAAAAAAGTTTTCATAGCTCTTTTTGTAAGGTAGGAAGTAATTCTGCAACCCTAATTTAGTGACTTCATTTTGGGAATTTTAATAGTGTGAATAGGAAAAAGGGGGTTTTGAGGGCATACAACTGCTGTTTCTCACATCCCTCCAAAGCCATGATTGAATGAAGACCCTCCAATCCTTTCTCTGGCCTTCTGCCCTTTCTAGCTCCTTCTGTTGCCCCTCATCTCAAGTGTCCTAAAACCCCTGGCGTACTTGGCAACTTCTTTAAAAGGAAGGTAAAGCCCAACTGGTTATACTGCACTCCAGTACTGTATTATTGTCAGCTTTTACACACCCCTATTTATCACATTATAGTGCAGTCTAAATGCTGATGCAGGATAAGCAACTTGTGTAAGGGGCATAAATTTGTCACCAAGCTAATAAAAGGATACCTCTACCTCGATATAACGCTGTCCTCAGTAGCCAAAAAAATCTTACCGCGTTATAGGTGAAACCGCGTTATATCGAACTTGCTTTGATCCACCGGAGTGCGCAGCCCTGCCCCGCCGGAGCACTGCTTATTCGTGTTATATCGGGTTGCGTTATATCGAGGTAGCGGTGTAATTAATTCTGTGATTTCCTATCCTTTTCCCTTAAACTTTGTAACTTTCCTTTAATAATTTTTTTAATCCCAAGCAGGGTAAAAGTAATACCACTGCCATAGAGGGAGATGGCATCACCTTTTCTCTCTGCAGAAGAGATGGAGATAGGCAATGACAATCTGCCTTCCCCTCTGCAACATATATTTGAATATTAATACGCCAATAAAGAAAAACACACCAGAGGGTTATCTGAGGGACCCTCTTGAGACAAGATAGCTGCTGGAATGAGGTGTGGGGGTTCTGTTCCTTGGATTCAAGGGTATGGAAGTATGAGGGACTCGCTTTCCTAAACTCCTGCAGGGGCAGGATGTCTCTCTGGATCCTCTTCTCAGTACCTGCAAGAAACATCCAAAAGGAATCATTTCCCAAGGAGTGAGAAGTAGTAGCTGCCCAGAGATTGAAGAGGGGTGGTTGAGTGTTTTCTGGGTGCTGAGGGAGATGCTGAAACTGAGAGTGTGTAGAAAGTGACGATTCTGCTGTCATCTGCTTCCCATATCTCTCTCCCCTGGCATACGTGGGTAAAAAGGCTTGCTGCTACATAGGAATTCTGGTGGTCAGCATCAACAGGGGTGGGGAAATCATAATGATGAACCATAGCATTTCATTTACATTTTGAAGGCTTCATTGTTTAAAAGCTTGGGACCTTATTTAATTGAAATCTTGATTGCAGTGTCTTTTTAAACAAATTTTGTTAAATCATAAATAAAATACGTGCCACAGTCACAAAACAAAACAGTGGTAAGCAGTTAGTGAGGAAATCCTCTAACTTTATATCATTTTTGTTCAGAACTGTCCTACATACTAGTTCTCTGGAAAGATCAAAGCATAACGAATTTGAACGTTTAAAATCAAGTCATGTATTAGTCCTTGCTTCCCAAAAACTTTCTCTTTCATTGGAATTGGCTACTCTTACATGTTTGGAAGCTATTTGTTTCCACCTCTTCCAAGTCTTTGAAGCAGAGCAAGAGGAACCTCTGAAACTTTTTTGAGCAGCCTGCCTTTAAGTACCTTCTGGTGGCTCTTGAACCTGTGGTTCACAGGAATCTATGAACTGGGGAAATTGACCCAAAAAATCAGTTCAACCAGTGTTAAAATTGGTTGGAGGTGCAGTGTAGGTGAAATCCCATGACTGACCCTGTTTTTACCACCATTTGAACCAGTATGAACTTCTTAATAAATTTCCTCAACATAGACATGGCCTAGATGTGTTCAACATGGTGTTTAGATTAGTACACTTTCCCAGCCTTCTTTCTCCTTTTTAAAAATTATCCACCATAATCAAGGCTACGTTTATGTCACGGAGGTCATGGAAGTCACAGAATCTGTGACTTTCTGAGACCTCGGTGACATTCTCTGCTTCAGCCCCAGGGGCTGTGGGACTCTGGAGCTGGTAGTCAGCAGGGCCCTGGCAGGGTTCCAGCGACAGGTGACAGACTCCTGAGGGGGCCCTTCTCAGAGTTCTAGCGACGGGTGACAGCCTTGTGCAGGGAGAGGGGGATGCCTTGGGCAAGCACTGGGGGTGCCCTGTTTTTTCTTTGGGAAATATTGTCACCCTGCAGCTCCCAGCCGCCGAGGACGGGGGGGAAAGGGGAGGGGTGGCAGCTTCCAGCTGCTGCAGGCAGAGGGGAAACCCCACAGCTCCCAGCCACCAAGGTGGCGGGGGGAGGGATAGCTCTCGGGGGAGGAATAGCTCAGTGGTTTGAGCATTGGCCTGCTAAACCCAGGGTTGTCAGTTCAATCCTTGAGGGGGCCACTTAGGGATCTGGGGCAAAAATGAGTACTTGGTCCTGCTAAGGAAGGCAGGGGGCTGGACTCAATGACTTTTCGGGGTCCCTTCAAGTTCTATGAGATAGGTATATCTCCATATATTAAACCACAGAGATGCAGCAGCAAAAGACACAGACAGGTCACAGCTTCTGTGAATTTTTGTTTATTGCCCATGACCTGTCCCTGACTTTTACTAAAAATAACCATTACAAAATCTTAGCCTTAACTATAATCCATGTATAGTGTGTGTGATATGGACTAAAAGCCTGTATTAAAATAGGTAATGCACATGTATAATGCTAGTTCTTTAAACATTAATAAATAGGCTGTTTTATTTTTTACAAATCCAAATCATGGACTAACTGTCTACATGATTTTTTTTAAAACCAAAGCTGTTATAAAGTTACAGAAGTACAAAAAACATCTGAAGAGCCACTGTTTTTTCTTATTTTGTTTTAAGTTTGCCTCCGTGTAATGTAGAAACAAAATTTGGTTTAATTCTCCCCCGCAACCCTCCTAAGATTTTTCAATACCAAATTTCAACTCAGAACAAATTCTGCAATCTCTTTAGGAATATGTAAACATTGCCACTAGCTATAAATTAGTGGCTGTGTTAGATGATTATCATATTTGATTATTATATAGGGCAAAACCCAACATCAACTTTTTGCCCATGGGTCGAATGGAACTTAAAATGTATAAATGAAATATGTAAAAGGACTAAAAAAAAATCCTGATAAGATCTGTATTTTAATTATGCTAGTGAAATCACTTTTCCTTCCTTTTGATACACACGTGAATTAAATACCCTTGTATTTTAGGATACTTTCAAGTACAGTTACCCTCCATTGGTTGATGATGATTTTCAAACTCCATTATGTGAAAATGGACCTATTACTACTGAAGATGAAACTGAAAGTAAAGAGGAGGTGGAAGCAGACAGCAAGGAGGCTGGAGAATCCAGTGAAGAGCAAATTCTCAATGTGAAAAAGGTATCCATTAACTCTAAAGGCTAAGAAGGAACGAAAATATGAAAAGTTGGACATGGTTTATTTTTTATGGCAGATTTTTTACAGTCTGTTGTAGTTGGATGTCTTTGCCACTTACAGTGAAAACCCAGTAAAACCCTAAAGACTAGCTTCACTATCATGGATGGATTACAGTACACACACAAAAATCTAGTATCTGTTTTATTCTGGTATTGCTCCATTAAATGTACAATGTGAAAATTTTAAAAAAATATTTTAACTTTATCCCTAAAAAGTTAGGTTTCTCTAGAGTTATAGTCAGTTTTTTATACTTCCCTCGGGGCAACCATTGTATTGATTTTTAATACCAGATATCTAGTTTTCTCAATAGATGTTTTAATCAGCTCCTGAGGAGAGGGAATACTAAATAAACAATTGAAAACATGCTATTGAGAGCTACTGTCTAGAGCAGTATTATGTTTTTATTTATCTTATTAGTTACACAAACTCCAGTTAATCTTGATATGGTCACAAAACAAAGTAAAGCCCTGAATCCTGCAATCTGATCTATGTGGCTGTAACCTTACACCTGTGCAGAATTCATTCCAGTGTCGGGGGGCAAGGAATACATAGTGAGTGCCTATGGGAAATGTAAACTTTGTCCATTAGTATTGTTCTTGAAAAATAGCTACTATAGTCCAAAATCTGGAATTCACTGTTGTTGCCATAACTTCTGAATCAGAATATGAATTTACTAATTTCTTGTATCGTGTATGTTTAATATTCTTAATTTTATAGTACAAAAATTTTCAGTTTGAATTAGTATTTTAATATTTGGTCAGATTTTGAAACATATGGAGCAATTTCTTTTTTAATTAAGGTATTTTTAAAACTTGGCCAGCCAAATTAATAAGGGAGATTCATAGAATTTAAGGTCTGAAGGAACCATTAGATCATCTACTCTGACTTCCTCTCTATCACAGGCCCTTAAATGTAGTCCAGTTATCCCTGTGTTGAGCCCAGTAACTTGTGTTTGGCTTAAAACATATCTTCCAGAAAGACATCCAGTCTTGATTTGAAGATGGCAAGAGTTGAAGAATCCACCGCTTCCCTTGGTAGATTGTGTTCCAGTGGTCAATTACCCTCATGTTAAAAAATATGTGCCTAATTTCTAATTTGAATTTGTCTGGTGTCAGCTTTCAGCCATTGATTCTTGTTATGCCTTTCTCTACTAGATTAGAATCCTTTAATACCTGACATTTTGTCCCCATTGTAATCAAGTGATCTGTCTTCTTCTTGATAAGTGAGGCTGCACTCTTTAAGTCTCTCGCTTTGTCATTTTCTCCAGCCTCCCAATCATTTTTGTGGCTCTTTTCTGCCCACTCTCAAATTTTTCAACATCCTTTTTAAAACATGGACACTGAAACTATATGCAGTATTCAAATATTGGTCTCACAAATGCAGTATACAGAGGTAAAATTACTTCCCTACTCCTGCTCACTTGTTCCGTTGTTTATGTATCCAAGGATCACTTTAGTCCATTTTGCCAACGCACTGGGAGGTCATATATAGTTGCTTGTCCACTGTGACCCCTAAATCCTTTTTTGCAGAGTCACTGCTTTCCAGGACACAGTCCCCTATTCTGTAGGTATGTCCTGCATTCTTTATTCCTAGATCTGTAACTTTACATTCAGATGTGTTAAAAATGCATTTTGTTCAAATGGGCCGAGTCTACCAGTTGATACAGGTTGGTTGATTGTCTGACTATCTTCTCCTTATTATTTACCACTCCACCAATCTTTGTCATCTGCATATTTTATCAGCAATACCTTTCTATTTACTTCCAGACCATTAGTGAAAATGTTGACTAGCATCAGACCTAGTACTAGTCTTTGTAGAACCCTACTAAAAACACACTACTTCCACAGCCAGTTCTTAATCCATTTAATGTATACTCTACTGATATTTTATAATGTTCATTTTTTAGTTAGAATGTTGTATGGTACTAAATCAAATGTCTTGCAAAAGTCTATGTATATTACCTTTATCAACCAAACTTGTAATCTCAAAGAATGAAATCTGGTTTGTTTGACAGGACCTGTTTTCCATAAAATCCCGTTGACTGGCATTAATCATATTAATATCCTTTATCAATTCAACGTCCTATCAGCTTTTCTATTATTTTACTAAGGATTTATGTCAATCTAACCTGCTGATAGTTACCTGGGTCATTCTGCTGACTTTGTTTGAATATTGGCACTAGATTCACCACTTCTTTAATCTTCTGGAATTTCCCCAGTATTCCAAAGTTTAATAAAAAATTAACATCAGCAGGCCAGAGATCTTCTCAGCCAACTCTTTTAGAACTCTTCAGAGCAAGTTATTCGGGCCTGCTGATTTTAAAATGTTTATCCCTTGTAGATGATGTCAATATCCTCTTTGGTTACTAATGCACTGGAAATTACTTCATCATCCTCATATGATGGGAGTACATCATCCTGTTTCTTTCCAAATAAACAACAGAAATTTATTTTGAACACTTCTGTCTTTTGTGCATCATTAAGTTTTACCATCATCGTCTAGTAATGGAGCTATACGAAAAGGGTCAATTTGACCCCAGAATATGCAATTTTGATATTTTTGTACTTAGAAGTTATAATGTAATGGTATAACGGAACAGCTAACTTTTGAATCCTCCATTGAACCAAACCAGAGGCCTGTCCTGAGTTTCAGGCCACAGTTACCTGCAGATGAATTGTGGATGTTAGACTTGGTTTATTATCTTCTTCCTTTTTTGTGTAACTGAGTCTTTTCAGTTACTTTCAAAGAGAAACATATGGTTGTAAGGAAAGACATCACGTGGTCCTCATTTAACACCTTCAGCATTCCATTGTCTAAAGAAAGGTTAATTCACTCCTTCTTACTCCCCACCCCCAGCCCTTTTTTTTTTTTTTCTTAAATTCTTACTCTGACCCTTTGGATAATCTGTGATATTGAACTAATATGTTAACCAAATTGGAAAGTAAGATGTAGCCCAGCAGATGTTTAGGTTTAATCCTAAAATAAATATATTAATCCATCTCCTAAAAAGTTGCATACAAGCTCTCAAAAAGGCTGTAATTTAAGCTCCATACTGAGGTAAATACTGCTCCTGTTAGCTATGGAGAAGTAATAACATGATGCTACCAAGGAAGGATAAGACCATAAACTGTAGGATATCTGAACGTAAACGAACCTTCCAAATTTATTTCTGGAAAAATTCCTTATGTCTGAACCAACCAGACATCCTGGGGGCCATCTTTGTAAATTAAATACTTTCTGCTATACTTCCTTACATTTTTTTTTTTAACATAAATGTTTTCCACCAAAGAGTCTCAGATTTTGAGATTAGAATTGCTACACAAATGTGTTCGCTATCCTGAGAATGGAACTATTGAAACCAAATAAGCCTTTATGTTAAGTTTCAAGGTGATAAACTTGAATTCCTTTCTTATAATAAAACCAACTTGTATAGAATGAAGTTTGTTATAATCCTTATATTTGTAAGTAAATATTCTTATCCCTTTAGGATTATACTCAAGTTATTAGCATAAGTGATTGTAAGTATGTGAATAAACATTTCAGCACTAGGAATGTTGTGCAAAGTTTGAGAATAAAAGTTGTGAATTAGACAATATTAGTTTTAGAAATAGATTTCTTGTTTGTTTTTACTACTGTTATCAAGTATAGTGCCTAGAATAGCTAAAATATTTTAATAGTTGGAAATTAGGATATTTTATAATGAACCTGGAAGTTGTTTAAAATTAGAATCAAATTGAGAATACCTTCCTACGCTTGAAAGATGGGATAAACTCTTCCCAAATTACTGCTAAGTGAAAGAAGAAAGAATAAACTTTAAAATTTCAAAATGAAGGAAAACTTCGTCACCAAATTACAACAAAATATAGGAAAATGTTATGGTGGTTCTTTCAAAAGTTTACAACTGAACGTTGACTTAATACAGCTTTTAAACTTTACTACACACAAGAAAAATGCTGCTTTTAACGATCTTAATTTAAATGAAATAAGCACAAAAACAGTTTCCTTACCTTGTCAAATCTTTTTTTAAACTTTTCCTTTATTTCTTTTAGTAGTTCTGTACTGTATTTGCACTGGTAGTATCAATAAACTGAATCCTTTTAGAGCTGGGCTAGCCCACCGTTACAGCTGAATGGAATATTAATGTATGAAAAGAGATGCTAAGTACAGTTGAGGAGTTTTTTGTCTTTAGGCAATCCCGAGGGTGAGTCTTCATTGAAAGGTCCAAAAGTCCTGAACACATCGCTTCAGTCCTGATTCAGATAAGTCTCCCTGCTTCCTGTGAGAAATGCTCAATTTTTGATTCCACTCTCCCAAGAGAGAGTGATTTTTCTTTAACCAGAATCCTTTATGAACAAGAACTTGGGTTTTGGACCTGAAAGTCCAAAGTCATAACTATAAGCAGCCTTGGGAAAGAGAGAGCTTTCCTAAAGAGCAAATATGCCAAGAAAAGATCACCACCGCACCAAAATACTCCTCTGATAACAGATGGCAGGGTATGATTTGACAATTAATATTTCTCTCTGAGATACCATAGGAATTTCTGTGCTTTGAAGGAAGTCAGAATTTGGCCTTGAAGAACAAAGGTATTGATTGCCTTTCTAGAATACTGAACTCTTCTGAAGTTCAGACCTTTGTTTCTTTAAATCCAGACCTTTGTGCTGATGGGATTTAAATATTGAAATATACCAAATTAATAAACTTAACTTCCATGGATGCTACTGAAGTACCTGATTCCAAATAAATATCAAGCAAGATTACACTAGGAACAGGAAAGAAAAGAGCACTGAAGTAGCCTTAACATTTGCAATCTTCTAAGAACCATAACTGGACTGTTACAGGAATTAAACCTAACACCTTGTAACTAAATTGCTATAGAGTTTGATTCAATTGTCTGTTTTTCATCTAGATAGCCCTGTAATGGTAGGAAGATATTATATTTGCATTTTTATATGTTCAGGCTGATCTAATCATCACCTAGCTTACTAAAGTTATTTTGTTGTTGTTTAAAGAATTAATCTTGAACTCAGAATTGTCTTGCTGTGTGCTGCCTAAAATCTGAAACTATCCTGTGTCATATCTTTGTGAGAGTTTGTTGGTTAACTTTTGTCCCGTTAAAATTAATCCCTAAATGTAAGGACCACTAAAAACTGATTAATATACTCAAATCACTGTTTTTGTTTGTTTTTTGTTTTCCTCCACTGTATGTGACTTTCACTCACTCCCAGCAGCTGTGATGCATCTGCAAGTGTGTATGATTACTTGCTCGTTGAAGAAATCCTCAGATCTCTCCCTCTGTGACCATTAGAGTGTGTGTGTGTGTGTGTGTGTGTGTGTGTGTGTGTGTGTGTGTACAAGAAAAGCACCCTTCTAACCTCACTTCACTTAATTTGTGTGTGCTATAAAATCTAGAATACTTTTGTATACTGATCTTAATTGTGTTGTGTATTTCTCACTAAAGAGTTAATAGCATGTGTGAATACCTCATGCTCCATACTCACCTCATTTCTATTTTTGTGTGGTAACTTATTACTGGTTTACCTTTGTTTATTTCAAATAGAAACAGCATTGTGGTATTATTACTTTACTTCTCTGCATATCAACTTTGTGTCACAAATCTGGTCAGGTGCCCCCTTGCTGGCCGCCCACTGGACTGCTGTGGAGGAATCAAAACCTCTGTGTCCCTGGATCTCTGGGTGTTTTAAGCCTCTCAAATGGGAATATAGCCAGTCTCCAAGTCTGTAGGCACACTCAGGCACAGACCTTCTATCTGGCATCTTCTGAATGCTGGCACCCGCTGTTTAGGTTCCTAGCCTCTTTGAGCACATTGCTGACCCGTCAGACAGTCCCATACGTAAACACACTTTCTCCAAGAACTCCGCCCAAAAGGTCTGAAGCATCTGGCTTACAGTTTAACTTTCTGGAAGCAACATGGTAGTAGTAAAGCATTCAGCACACACTGACACTTTGCCCAAAGTCTAACACAACTGCTCTTTTGCTTAATTATATAAAGCACACAAGAGTACAGATCCCCAAAATAATAGCCTGTACACACCTTTCCTTGCTCAGTTTCCTCACCACTCCAGAGCCTTCTTTGGGCGTGTGTCCATCCTTCCTCCAGGCACGGGAGTGCAGCAGTGCCATCAACGCCATCTGTCTCTCCTTCATAAGCAGTCTTCACTCCAGCCTCCACAGCTCTGGGCTTCTCGCCATCACCATTACATCTTATCGACCATCTTGGGAACAGTCTGTGGCACCATCTCTTTGGTTACCTGCCTACCCTCTAGGAGGGAAAAAGGGGATCTAGTCTTGCCCCTGGCTTGGAGCAGCTGCCCCATCCATCCCATGATATATGTATGCAGTGTGGCCACCAATTCCAATTTTTCTGATCAGCAGAAGCCAGACCTCACTGTGCACACAGGCTCAGAATCTGCTCTTTCTTGAGCTGTTCCTAATTCATATTTGGCAACTATTTTTACCCAAGGCAATTAAAAGATCTGCTCCTGGCTTTCAGACTAACAGCAGAAGTGAAGTCCCTTGCAAAAGTGTTTTTAAAAGCTTCTTATACTACTACACTAATCCCAAGCACTGCCACCATTCTGCCGTAGATCCGGTCAGACACGCTCTTGCTGGCCACCCAGCAGACTACAGTGAAGGGAGTTTAAGACTCTGTCCCTGGATTCCAATCTTCTAGAGCCTAAATGGGGGAGTCCAGCCACTGCCCCACTTTTGGGGTCCCTAGGCACACTCTCAGAGCACAGACCTTCCATCTAGCATCCCCTTCTCAGAGCTGGAACCCACTGCCCAGCTGCCTACCTCCTCTGGGCAAGTCACTGACCCTTCGGACTCTCCCATACTTAAATACACCCGCTCCCAAAACTCCACCCCAAAGGTGTGAAGCATCTGGTTTAGTTTAACTCTCTTAAGAGGCAACATAGTAGTTGTAAGCATTCAGCACAAACTGGCAATTTGCCTAGTATCTAAAGCTACATCTACGCTACAAGCTAGGGGTGTGGTTCTCAGCTTGTGTATGTATACTCAGGCTAGCGCGCATGAACTAGCGCGAGTATAGATAGTAGCATAGCCACGGCAGTGAAGGTACAGCTTGGCATGGCTAAGCTGTATTGCTACTGTCACTGCCCATGCTACTGTGGCTACACTACTATTTATACTCACACTAGCTAGCATAAGTGCGGACGTGAGCTGTGAGTCACACCCCAGCTTGTAGCGTAGCTATAGCCCAATGCAACTGCTCTTAATCATATAAAGGGCAAGAGAGTACACGTCTACAAAACAAAACTCTGTACGTGCCTTTCCCTTAATTTCCTCACCACTCCAGAACATTCTTTGGGCTTGTGTCAGAGTTCCTTGGGGCCGTCTCTGCCCAGTAAAGCAGGCAGTTTCGCTGCTTCATGCAGGCAGTCACATGTTGGATGGCTTCTCCCTCAGAGAATCCTTCCCATTTTCTGTGACTTTGCTCTCTCCTCCTGCCCAATGCTTCCTTTTCCAATCTGACTTCTGTTCTTTTGTGTTTTGCTTATTTAAACCCCTCCTACTCAGCTGCTTTCTTTGTTCTGTCTCCTGGTAGCGACCCACTGTTTAAAAAAAAAAAAAAAAAACACCACCACAACCCTCCCCTCAAATGGAGGAGGAAGTAGCTTTTCCCTTGGGATGCAGTTTCTCTTTTGCATAACTTTTGCCCCATCATTAGCCTTAAATACCTTCCTTTTTTCCTCAGTAGTGCACCTGGTGCATGTTCTGACAGCAGTGGTGGATCCTCATAAAGTGAAGCGTTCATGATGTAGCAATTTTAATAAGAACATTTCATAATCCATAATGTCAAAAAAGAATTCAAAAGTTGGATGGATTCCCAAATTATCATGTTTTGTCCATGCTTACACTTTGTGTGTGTTTTGTCTGTGACAAAATATACCTTCATATAGAGAATCCCTCATGCAAATAAACTGAATGACAAAGGCACCTCATTGCACCTAACTCAAGCTTACCAAATTTTTGCTTTTCTAATTTTAGCTTTCACCTTATACGCTTCCTAAATGCTTTAGCCCCTGCCACCAAATTAATCATTTAGTTCTGTGTTGTGACATTAATAGGCAAAAGTATCCACTTTGTGCTGTTGTAACAATCGTGTTATATGTATGAAGTTACTGGAACCTCAACTTCTTCCATATTGTTAAAACAACTAGGAGTCCTTGTGGCACCTTAGAGACAAACAGATTTATTTGGGCATAAGCTTTCATGGGATATAACCCATTTCATCAGATGCATGGAGTGGAAAATACAATAAGCAGGTATAAATATACAGCACATGAAAAGATGGAAGTTGCCTTACCAAGTGGGGGGTCAGTGCTAACAAGGCCAATTCAATCAAAGTGGATGTGGCCCATTCCCAGTAGTTGACAAGAAGGTGTGAGTATTAAGAGAGGGAAAATTATTTTTTGTAGTGACTCAGCCACTCCCAGTCTCTATTCAGGCCTAATTTGATGGTGTCAAGAATTGTCAAGTCAAGAATTGTAACATTCAACAACCAGTAGGAGAGCACTTCAGTTTCCCTGGACACTCAATAACAGACTTAAAAGTCGCCATTCTTCAACAAAAAAACTTCAAAAACAGACTTCAATGAGAAACTGCAGAACTGGAATTAATTTGCAAACTTGACACCACCAAATTAGGCCTGAATAAAGACCCCTTCTCGTCAACTGTTGGGAATGGGCTACATCCATCTAATTGAATTGGCCTCGTTAGCACTGACCCCCTATTTGCTAAGACAACTCCTATTTTTCATGTGCTGTATATTTATATCTGCTTATTGTATTTTCAACTCCATGCATCTAATAAAGTGTGTTATATCCCACAAAAGCTTATGCCCAAATAAATTGGTTAGTTTCTGAGGTGCCACAAGGACTCCTCATTGTTTTTACTGATACAGACTAACACGGCTACCCCTCTGAAACCTTGCATATCGTTGTAATCTTCAGCTAGGCATATGTATATAACAATATGTAACGTTGAGCTGTAATTGTCACGTGACCTTGTATTTACCTTGTTAAAATCTATGATTAGTCCTCGAACTGTAGTTTCTTAAAACACAATTAAGAATCACTAGTTGTTTAACTATCCTTGTTTAAATTGGGATTACTTTCAAGTGTATTATCCTATTTTATCATTTTTTATTTACCAGTAGTTTGAGACTCTTGATATTAAGTTGAATCATAGTTTTGTAACCTAGTTTTACTTTAATTAAATTTACATTTGGTTTTCAGGTACTATGTTCTTAAGTATGTTTATTGAATTGTTGCTGTTTCTTAACCATTAGTCTCTCTCAATGGGAAACATACCCATTTGATATGTTTAGTGTTCCAAGAAGTAATCGATTTAAATAGTGTTGATTTTCATGGCTGTTTGAATCTTATACTCACTTCTGTGATACTATTCCTTTGACATAGGTAATAGAATTTTATTTTGATTTTCTTTCAGTTTAGAATGTCATACTTAAAGTTGCTTTTCAAGCATTAATACCTTGTATCATTCATTTATTTACTTTTCTTTTTATGTGTTGTAACTTATTTGCATATTCATTCTTGACTGATTAATTTTTTGGTTTTCTTTTTGTCATCGTAATTCTGAAACATTTTTCTTTATTTCAAAATCAAGTTTAGTTATTGATTTACATGGCATCCCCTAGTTCATGAAAGAGAACTCTTGGTGGTAAATAGTCGGACTACCCTCTGAGTTTAGTATAATGAAATTATTAATAATTGCTATTCATCTTTTGAAAGTTTTTTTTTCCTGAATAAATTGCATGAGAAACAATTAGGTAGTAATTCCATCTATTTAATTCTTATTTCTCCCAGGTCTCAATTTTGATAATTTGGTTTGTGTTTCTTTTACTAATTTTAAGATAAAATTACTTGGTGCTTACACCCTTTCACCCCCATAATTGCTAGGATTTCTTTCACTTTTAATATACTTTACAAAAACCTTATTTTATATATAATATAATATAATATAATATAAATAAAAAAAAAAAAACCTGTAGGGCAATGCCTACAGTGTTCCGCAACATCAGCATTATACTTCCATCAGTTTTATTAATCAAATCACATTTTTAAAATTCTCATGATTGCTTTATATTTTTAACACTAATGCACAAAGATGAGTTTAGAAAGTCCATGAAATGTAATTAAATACAATATCCTAGTTTATTTTATCTGTCCAACATAATATTTAGTCATTGTTATATTGCAATATTTATTTGAATGTTTTGCTTTGCTTTGGAGGGATGAGTGAGGCCAGTGGTTTGTAAATTAGAACAACTCAGGGTAGCTACATGTCCAGAGTTTTAAAGAAATCTCCAAGCTATGAGGCATCATATAAAACATGTAATTTGTTAGAAGCCTGATTGTATGCGTATATTTCAGAGCCATCATACGCGGTTCATTCATTGAAATTACAAGGAATTCAAAGATTAACAGATTCAATAACATATAAATTTGGCGGAATGAGCATCTTGCCATTATGTTTGATGCAGAAATATCTACATGATTGTAATGTGTGTGACTCATACTTTTTATTCCTTTATAATTCTCATTTATTTTTACTCAGGTATGTTCTGTAGAACAAATTTCCAAACCAGACGAGAATGACAAAACAGATTCCAAAACAAAAAATGCAAAGAAGGCGTTAACCATTTTTAAAGGACCGTTATTACATATAAGGTAATAGTGTGCAATAGTAATTTTGTTTGCTTTGTTGCATTGTATATCGCTCACTTAAAATTAAATTAATCAGTTTTAAAACCACAAAAACTGAAATCAAGAGTTAAGTGATTTGACTAATCTTTAATTAATTTTTTGTCTTCTAAAAATTCTTACTTTGTCTGATATGAAATCTTCTCAGACTAGTTTGTTTTCCATTCAACAATTTTAAGTATCTGTAGCATACTATATTTATCTCTGTGGATGAACACCTTCAGTGATCCTTAATTTTTCCACATAGATCAAAAGTTATTTTTTGGTTGTTTTTTCAGTGCCATGTCTGTGCCTGTCACTACTTGACAGTCTAATGGCTTAACTGTATTAGCAAAGTGACCAGTTTAACTAAATTTTAAATGATCTAGTTAGACCAATGTAAACTCCATAAACTTAAACTAGTTTAACCCTTGCTTAAAATTGCTTAGCTTAAGTAAGATAACCAGGTTGATTTTTAAAACGTATTTCATTTGATTCCATTTTAGTTTCTGATTTAAGTTAAAACCAAATATAAACAAGGGTTAAAGTACTGTACGTGTGTCTATGTTAAGGTTTTGTACCAATTAAACTAGATCAATTTAGTTAACTGGTGCAACTTTTCTAATGTAGACAACGGACATGCTGGCCACTGCTTCCTAAAGCTCCCATTGCCCGGGAACGGTGAACTGCAGCCACTGGGAGCTGTGGTGGGCTGTGCCTGCGGATGGTCAATGTAAACAAAATGTCTCGCGGCCTGCCAGCAGATTACCCTAATGGGCCGCGTGCCAAAGGTTGCCAACCCCTGGTATGAGGGGTGGGTAGAGGGATAAAGTAGCTTTGAGGGAGAAGGGGTCAAAACAAGCTAAATTACTGTTAAGAAATTGGGAGAAAGAAAGGAACTGACCATGATTACTTAACATGACCCTCACTTTTCAGAAAAAAATTGTCAGGAAAAGGAATACAACAACACTTTTATGTGCACCTTTCAATGATTTTTTTTTTTTTTAACTAATATTTTCTTGTGCCAGTTCTCTTCCTTCCATTACTCATCTTTTTCTTACTTGGCTCATGCATTTGCCCTGCTTTCTCTATTCAAGAAGAATGTCAAATTCCAGAATGATGATACCAGTGTCATATAATTTTGAAAGAGGCATAACCAACTTTTTTCCAATTACATGAGAGTACCAAGGGAAGGAGAGAGATAAACCTTTAGTTCCTAGTGCACGCGCACACACAAAACACTTACACCTTTTACTGTTACCAGCTCTGGATTCTATCAAATTTAAATATGCTGCAGAATATTGTGGCAGCTTGCCTGTGGAGACTTAATTTACGGTGACTGTAACTGGTGGATAGAAAGCACTTTTTTTTAATAAACTCAAATTTGTGTTATGATAAATGATTTAGAAAGATTATTTGTGTTAAAAATAGTGGATTGCTCAATGAAAATTGTATAATCCAATTTTTAATTTATTTTCAATTAGTCCGGCAGAAGAGCTGTTTTTTGGATCCAAAGAAATTGGAGAGAAAAAATGCTTGATAGTTCTCACAAATGTGACTAAAAATGTAGTGGCCTTCAAGGTAAATATTATTTGTGTCTATACATTGTTTTGTTTTGCTGTCCACATGCCTTTCATTTGTACAGAAATATAAATTTGTTGTGGCAGATTTTGTGCAAAGTCCCAAATCTTTCATGGAATAAAGGTCAAATGAGATAATTAACAGTAAAAATAATGAAAGGGTGGTGTCCTTACTCATATTTGAGTGTCCAGCCATTGCTGGATCTCCCCTCCCTCCCCCTTATTCCAGGAACAAGTCATCAGCACTTTGTGATCAACTATGTCAAAGCTGCTGAAAAATCCATTCCCCATTAGCTCACCTTCAGAGGAATAAGTGCAGTCTCTATTTCATGTTCAACTCAGTAGCCGTATTTTTAGGGATGCAGGAAATTAAATGAATTTAGGTGTGCATAGACTTGGTTTACCACCACTTTGTACATGTTCTCTGCATATATACATGATTCAGGTTTCAAAGTTGTCAAACTAGCAACTTTCACAAGTATTACGTTCAGTATTTTTGTTTGTTTAGTGTTGTTTATATAAAAAAAGAAGAAATCCAGTCTTTGCCAAATAGCGAAGGACAAAACTGATAGAGGAAGAAATTGGAAGCATTAGCTTCTAAGACTACTCCCAAAAAGGAAAGGGGTGTGGGGTGTGTTTTTGTTTTTTAAATCTATTGTCTTCATTATTCCATCTTTTGGTAATAATAGAGGTCTGATAACATTTTAGGAACACCAAACCCTGTCTCTTCTCCTTTTTTGTAAATTAGCAGTAACAGAACTGGTAGGCGGAATCTGTTTAAATTCTGACATACACCATATGCTTGTTTTTATTTTTAGGTGAGAACAACTGCTCCTGACAAGTATAGAGTTAAACCAAGTAATAGTAGCTGTGAACCTGGTACATCAATAGACATAGTAGTATCCCTCCATGGTGGTAAGTAAAAACTCATAGGACACAATTTTCAAACAAGTCTACAGGAGGTACATGCACAATTAACAGCTCTTCTTTGAATTGGCCTCTATATATACTCAATTGTGGGACACACCTCCTGGCACTGTGAGCTTTGGGGCCTGCTAGAAGAGCAGTGGACTAACCATGGAGATTTGCTAAACATAACAAGGCACTCAAACTGCATTTTTTTTCTCCTTGGTACTGCTGTAGTATCACAGTTGACACTGCTTCATTATCCAAATTTTTTGCTGCTAAGATTGAGTGGGCCCATGTTCGGTTATCTGCAAGAATGGCTGAAGGCTGTTTTAATCTGTTGCAGTAGTTCCTAGTGAAGGATTTAAAATAAGCATCATATTTAGAGATGTATATTGAGGCGATTTGGTTTGAATTATTTTCTTCATCCAGTAGACAAGTGTTCTGTTAATCACTAATGCAATTAACAGTAGTCCTGTCTTTTTACCAAAGTGCCAGGATTTTGAGTGTAAAACAATGAAAATGAGGTTGGCTTCTGGAGAAGTTGAACAAACACATACAATTTATTTCATTCAGTACAGATAACAATGCTAATATTTCATCCATGTGATTTGTAATTATACTGAAATTGTACTGCTTACTGATATTTGATGGAAAAGAAAAAATTCAAAGGTTGAGCTATGGAAGTAAAATGTAAGTAATTTTGGGAATACATTTCTATAAAGAGCAGTTGCATCTTTCTGCCTGGTTAGCTCTTGTATAATGAAATGATATGGAATTTTTTAACAAATTTTAGAGAGGAATGTTTAGCATGAGTGAATAATAAATTCATTCTTTATATTTCCCGTAAGATATTGCCAGACATGTCTCTAAATGAGAACTCATTTGGAAAATATTCCTAATTAAAAATGCATCACTATGTTTAATTTTCTTTTTAATCTCAAAGGGTCCACATGTTGAAATAATTTTGTTAAGGGTAATTGTCAAATTATACCATAAATCCACTAAAGTGGTTGTTAGCTTGTTGTCTTATGCCTCTATTGCTATCCAGCTGCTTTTTTACAAATTTTACCAAATGCAACAAGTCCATTTTGTGAAACAACAGCAACAACTAAGTTTTGGATTGTTCATTAGCACTGATTGGTTGTTGCATTTTAACTAAATAGTCTCCATTTGGAAAATTTTAATTCCTACGGTTTAATGTGTTTTCTCCTTTATTCCTGTGTGACTTCACAATTTTTTGATACCTATTGTAGTTGCAGTATCCCTACCTTCTTCGAGTGATAGTCCCTATGTGTATTCCACATGTGGGTACGCATGCATGCCACCCGGAAATGTTTCTCAGCAGTGTCCGTTGACCTACACGTGCATAGTGAGTCTCTTTGTGGCTCCCAGGCGAGGATAAGTAGTAGTGTCGGTTGATGCCACTCCAGTTCCCGCTCACCTCTGCATGGCCTCAGTCAGAAGCCCTGTTCCTTCACGCTCTTAGTCTACTAAGAGAGTGATTTTACTTTGTATATAGTATGTAAATAATTTCATTAGTATAGGTAGATAAGTTAACTTATAGCGCTAGGCAAGGCTGAGAGTTTCTTAATGAGGCTTTGATCTCCAAGCTCTTTAGCACCCAACAGCCCTTAACCGGGGGTGGGGCTACTCAGGAAGACATCCCTTAGGGGAGTATCTATTAATGAAGATTCTCTATGTCCTAGTAAGGAGTAGAGGATTGAAGATGATAAAATACAGGTAGGATCTGATGAGAAACAGTCATATGAAAAAGAGTCCCATTCAATTACATCAGGTAATGTCAGCCAGCTAAAAAGTGACAAGTTTTTAAAGAGCTTTTATACAAATGCTAAAGAAGTCTAAATAATAAGATGGGTGAACCTGAGTGCCTCATATTAAATGAAGATATTGGTATAATAGGCATCACAGAAACTTGGTGGAATGAGGATAATCAATGGGACACAGTAATACCAGGGTACAAAATATATCAGAAGGACAGAACAGGTCATGCTGGTAGGGGAGTGGCACTATGTGAAAGAAAGCTTAGAATCAAATGAAGTAAAAATCTTAAATGAACCAAACTGTACCATACAACCTCTATGGATAGTGATTCCATGCTCTAATAATAAGAATATAGCAGTAGGGACCTATTACCGACCTGACCAGGATGGTGATAGTGACTGTGAAATGCTCAGGGAGATTAGAGAGGCTATAAAAATAAAAAACACAATAATAATGGGGACAAGTATCAGGAATGGGGAATTTCAGCTATCCCCATATTGACTGGGTACATGTCCCCTCAGGACGGGATGCAAAAATAAAGTTTCTTCACTCCTTAAATGACTGCTTCTTGGAGAAGCTAGTTCTGGAGTCCACAAGAGGCGAGGCAATTCTTGATTTAATCCTAAGTGGAGCACAGGATCTGGTCCAAGAGGTGAATCTAGCTGGACTGCTTGGTAATAGTGACCATAATATAATTAAATTTAACATCCCTGTGGCGGGGAAAACACCACAGCAGCCCAACACTGTAGCATTTAATTTCAGAAAGGGGGACTACACAAAAATGAGCAAGTGAGTAAAACAGAAATTAAAAGGTACAGCGCCAAAAGTGAAATCCCTGCAAGCTGCATGGAAACTTTTTTAAGAAACCATAATAGAGGCTCAACTTAAATATGTACCCCCAAATTAAAAAACATAGAGAACCAAAAAAGTGCCACCATGGCTAATCAACAAAGTAAAAGAAGCAGTGAGAGGCAAAAAGGATTCCTTTTAAAAAATGGAAGTTTAAATCCTAGTGAGGAAAATAGAAAGGAGCATAAACTCTGACAAATGAAGTGTAAAAATATAATTAGGAAGGCCAAAAAAGAATTTGAAGAACAGCTAGCCAAAGACTCAAAAAATGATAGCAAATTTTTTTTTTAAGTACATCAGAAGTAGGACGCCTGCTAAACAACCAGTGGAGCCACTGGACAATCAAGATACTAAAGGAGCACTCAAGGACGAGAAGGCCATTGCGGAGAAACTAAATGATTTCTTTGCATTGGTCTTCACGGCTAAGGATGTGAGGGAGATTCCCAAACCTAAGACATTCTTTTTAGGTGAAAAATCTGAGGAACTGTCTCAGATTGAGGTGTCATTAGAGGAGGTTTTGGAACAAATTGATAAACTAAACAATATTAAGTCACCAGGACCAGATGGTATTCACCCAAGAGTTCTGAAGGAACTCAAATATGAAATTGCACAACTACTAACTGTAGTTTGTAACATATCATTTAAATCAACTTCTGTACCAAATTAACGGAGGATAGCTAATGTGACACCAATTTTTAAAAAGGGCTCCAGAGGTGATCCCAGCAATTACAAGCTGGTAAGCCTGACGTGAAGAACAAAATTGTCAGACATATAGATGAACATGTTTTGTTGGGGAAGTGTCAACATAATTTTTGTAAAGGGAAATCATGCCTCACCAATCTACTAGAATTCTTTGAGGGGGTCAACAAGCATGTGTACAAGGGGGATCCAGAGGATATAGTGTACTTAGATTTTCAGAAAGCCTTGGACAAGGTGCCTCACCAAAGGCTCTTACGCAAAATAATCTGTCATGGGATAAGAGGGAAGGTCCTCTCATGGATTGGTAACTGGTTAAAAGATTGGAAACAAAGGATAGGAATAAATGGTCAGTTTTCAGAATGGAGAGAGGTAATAGTGGTGTCCCCCCAGGGGTCTGTACTGTTCAAGATATTCATAAATGATCTGGGAAAAGGGGTAAACAGTGGGGTGGCAAAATTTGCAGATGATACAAAACTATTCAAGATAGTTAAGTCCCAAGGAGACTGCGAAGAGCTACAAAAAGGTCTCACAAAACTGGGTGACCGGTCAACAAAATAGCAGATGAAATTCAATGTTCAGGGGGGAGGGATAGCTCAGTGGTTTGAGCATTGGCCTGCTCAACCCAGGGTTATAAGTTCAATCCTTGAGGGGGCCATTTAGGGATCTGGTACTTGGTCCTGCTAGTGAAGGCAGGGGGGACTGGACTCAATGACCTTTCAAGGTCCCTTCCAGTTCTATGAGATAGGTATATCTCCATATATAATCTTGATAAATGCGAAGTAATGCACACTGGAAAACATCCCAACTATACATATAAAACAATGAGGTCTGAATTAGCTGTTACCACTCAAGAAAGAGATCTTGGAGTCATTGTGGATAGTTCTCTGAAAACATCCACTCAATGTGCAGCAGCAGTCAAAAAAGCGAACAGAATGTTGGGAATCATTAAGAAAGGGATAGTTAATAAGAGAGAAAAGATCATATTGCCGCTATATAAATCCATTGTATGCCCACATCTTGAATACTGTGTGCAGATGTGGTTGCCCCATCTCAAAAGATGTATTAGAATTGGAAAAGGTTCAGAAAAGGGCAAAAAACATTATTAGGGGTGTGGAACGGCTGCCATATGAGGAGACATTAATAAGACTGGGAATTTTCAGCTTGGAAAAGAGACGACTAAGGAAGGGATATGATTGAGGTTTATAAAATCAGAGAGAGGTGTGGAGAAAGTAAATAAGAAAGTGTTATTTACTCCTTCTCATAACACAAACTAGGGATCACCAAATGAAATTAATAGGCAGCAGGTTTAAAACAAACAAAAGGAAGTATTTTTTCACACAACATACAGTCAGCCTGTGGAACTCTTTGCCAGAGGATCTTGTGAAGGCCAAGACTATAACAGGGTTCAAAAAAGAACTAGATATATTTATGGAGGATAGGTCCATCAATGGCTATTAGCCAGGATGGGCAGGGATGGAGTCCCTAGCCTGTTTGCCAGAAGCTGGGAATAGGCGACAGAGGTTGGATCACTTGATGATTACCTGTTCTGTTCATTCCCTCTGGGGCACCTGGCATTGGCCACTGTCGGAAGGCTGGATACTGGGCTAGATGGACCTTTGGTCTGACCCAGTATGGCCATTCTTATGTTCTTATGTAGTGTAGTTAATATAGTAGTTCTCTTCCCTGTTTGGGAACCGCATCCCCCTCCACCCTGCCTCGGGGACTATCCCCAGGATCCCAGGCTTCAAAAACTGTGTCTCCTACCCACACTCCATCTGTGTGAGTGTCGAGTCTCTACTGCCTGGATGAGGCACACACCGTGGCACGCTGCACCCTCTGTAAATCCTTCCTGCCCAGGACCAGGAAGCCCACAAGCTCCGCCTCCGCAAATATAAGAACATAAGAAAGGCCGTACCGGGTCAGACCAAAGGTCCATCTAGCCCAGTATCCTGTCTATCGACAGTGGCCAATGCCAGGTGCCCCAGAGGGAGTGAACCTAACAGACAATGATCAAGTGATCTCTCTCCTGCCATCCATCTCCACCCTCTGACAGAGGCTAGGGACACCATTCCTTACCCATCCTGGCTAATAGCCATTAATGGACTCAACCACCATGAATTTATCCAGTTCTCTTTTAAACTCTGTTATAGTCCTAGCCTTCACAACCTCCTCAGGTAAGGAGTTCCACAAGTTGACTGTGTGCTGCGTGAAGAAGAACTTCCTTTTATTTGTTTTAAACCTGCTGCCTATTAATTTCATTTGATGACCCCTAGTTCTTGTATTATGGGAATAAGTAAATAACTTCCTTATCCACTTTCTCCACATCACTCATGATTTTATATACCTCTATCATATCCCCCCTTAGTCTCCTCTTTTCCAAGCTGAAGAGTCCTAGCCTCTTTAATCTCTCCTCATATGGGACCCGTTCCAAACCCTTAATCATTTTAGTTGCCCTTTTCTGAACCTTATGAATATCTTATGGAGGAGGTCATGCAGCCCCAGGCTCACTTAGATCCCGGCCAAAGAGGCGCCCCCCCCCACGCACACACACACACCTGGTACAGCGGCTACCATCGGCAGTGAGTGCCCCCTCCAGCCACAGTGCCTGCCTCGGAGCTCCATAGGCTAAGGACAAATCCTGATATGAGGGCAAAAAGCTCTGACAAGCACAAGAGCCAGGTCTCGGCAAAGGACTGCTCCCAAGCTCAGTGTTTCCAACTCAAGCCGAGTCGGGGAAGATGTCACGTGTAGATCCGGCTGGATCAGCACCCAAGATACCCCATATGCAAGGCAAGGCCAGGCACCAACGGGATCCAATGGTACCGACGGTCACCCGGACACCCAAACATCTGGAACACTCACCGGCATGCGCAACACCACTCATCCCTCTGTGTTTATGCACCATATCACTATCCACTTCATGAAAGGATTATTCAGCACCTTTCCACTAGTGTTGAAGCCCACACACTCATGTGCCCTTAATCTCATTCTCTTCGCCCTCACAAGACCACCCTTTGAACCAATGGCCACATACTCTTTCTCCCACTTCTCAATGAAAGTGGCATTCTTGGTAGCCATAACCTGACCAGACAAGTCAGTGAGCTTGCAGCCATGATAGCAGACACCGCCCACCCGCCCCCCACACACACACACGATATTCCACAAGGACAAGATGTCCTTATGGCTGCACCCCAATTCCTTCTAAAAGTGGTATCTGAGTTCCACCTCAATCAGTCCATCCACTTGCCAGTATTCTGCCCGAAGCCACACGCCTCCCCACTGACAGGGCCCTGCACTCCCTTGATGTCTGATGCACGCTAGTGTCCTTCCTCCACAGGACTGGACCATTTCAAAAATCACTTAAACTATTGGTGGCCATTCCAAAAGATCAAAGGTACAAGCCCTCTCATCCCAGCCCATCTCCAAATGGGTCTTGGAGCGCATCCTCAAATGCTACAAACACTCCAGCTATTTCCCCCAGGCAGGGTCATGGTTCATTCTACATGGGCGCAAGTCGCCTTCTCAGCCTCACTGGCGGATGTGTCCTGGCAAGACATCTCTCGAGCTGTGATGTGGGGTTCTGTCCACACTTTCACGGCGCACTACACCATAACACAAGTGGCAGTGACAGACACGGCCGTGGGCAATGCCATACTACAGACCGCAGTGCCATTAGTATCCTCACACCCACCTCTGTGTTGATCATTGCTCGCAAGACACCCATGTGTGGAATACACTTAAGGACCATCACTCAAAGAAGAGAAGGTTACTTATCTGTAACTGAAGGTTCTTTGAGTTGTGTGGTCCCTCTCTGTAGTCCACTACCCGCCCTCCATCCCCTCTGCTTTGAACTGGATTTTGTAATGGTAAGAGGGAAACTGGAATGGCGTCGACCCGCACTCCATATTATACCCTCATCTTGGGAGCCACTAGGAGACTCCCTATGCTCATGCAGGTCAATGGACACTGCTAAGAAACACTTCTGGATTCAGGTGCGTGGCAAGCATGCACACTCGTGTGTGACATACACACAGGAACCACACATCTCAAAGAACTTCCAGTTACAGGTGAGTAACCACCTCTTTCTAGAATTTGTGTTGTTCTGTTAAATTTACTTAAACCGCACAGTTCACATTTTCCTTAGTAACTAACATTACTTTTTAATTTCCTTCCTAGAGAGGTAGAAGTGGTGTTTTAGTGTATACATACAATCTCTGCTAAATTTATTGTTTTGGATTTTTTGGTTGAGGGTAGGTTTTGCCGCTTCCCTGCAGGACCGTTTCCTGATAATGGCAGCAGAAATGGACCAGGCTTCTGGAGCAGGCATACCAGAATTAGCTCAGTTTTGGAAAGAAGTCCCTAGAAACAAAGTGATGGAACATAGGTAAGCATATAGTTGGCTTAAAGGCTTTCTTATGTGGGTTTTGTATTCTAATTTCTCGTATTTGTGCATTATCACCAGTATTAAGGATTCTACAAGTTGAATTATGCTCTTGGTGACCCCTGTTCATCCCCATTGCCTGCAGTGGGTTTTAAAGGTAAAATTGATTGGGACTTAGTTTGTTATTGATGCATAAGCTGTAGTAGAACTGAACTCTCACACTGTTAAGTGTTAACATGAGTAAGCAGCAGTAGGAAAAATTATTTTTGTAACAAAAGTGAACAGATGTTACTGCATAGACAGAGTAGATATGCTGAGTAAGAAAGTGCTATTTTTATAAAATCACTTTTTAGATTAGAACTGCAGTTCAACATTCTCTTGATAGTGGGTTTTGGGGTTTTGTTTTTTTTTTGTTTTGTTTTTGAGGGAGGGCAGGGTGATATAATTTCTTAGGTGTTTTCTAAAGAGCAAATAGAAGAATTAGGTAATATAGAAATTTTCTAGCCAACGCTAGAATGCTCTTTCCCCCATCAGACGTGCACTGGTAGAAATGTCTCCTGCAGAGCCACCAGACCCGCTTTACTGAGCGTATATCTTAATCCATGATGCAAAGCTTCTCCAGAACTCCACTTTATTTCATGCACACCTTAATTACCTTTACTAACAACTGCTCTTCTACATATTTTTGAAAAAATATGTTATGCATAACATAACATACACTTTCACTTAGAACTTTCAGAATTTAGCTAAATCCAAATCAGTTTTCACCAGGATAACAAAAAGCATATCTCATAACATTAGTTCTCTAGTAGAAAACAGAGCTGGAAAATTTCATCCTACAGTGTGAATGTTGGAAAAAATTAACAGCAATTAAAGTAAAGTCTGGAGGATGGAAGCACTTGGCTTCAATAAAACTGGCAAGTTTGTTAGGGCATTACAAACTAAGATCTCTCTTCATTATATGTTTCCCCCCTCTTTACTGAAATTCATGTTTTACTAAATTGCTTCTTTGTGTTTAATTAAATCTGTTTTTCCAGCTCATATATGTTTGAGATGTGAATGTTGAACCTAACCATGTAATTCAAAATGATACATAGATGCTCATAAGAGAATATCTTATGATAATTAAGCAGTTTGTAAATGCAACCATTAGGTAAATTTTCTGTTGCTATGTCATTCAATAAACTTATTCTTTCTGGAAAGTATAAAAGCAATGTCACTTTTCAAGGAGTTGTGGGATTATTTCTCACATTTTAGCTGCTTTTTTTCAAAATACAAATCGTGTAAGGGTAGATTCTTCCAAAATCCCCAAAGAAAAGAATAAAGTTCTATATAGGAAAACATGACACAATTTTTAGATCATTTTTGTTTACACATACTGGAAAGGTAAACTGTGTGCATTTGCACATTGAATTTGTAAAGTGTAAATAAATGCTTTCTTGCGTAGACACTGGTATTTTGTTAGGGTAGGCCATTGAGCAATAGTGAGAAATTGCTTGACTTTATTAAAGCTGCCACAACAGCCTTCAAGGGATACTTGACTAATAAACCAATACAAATGAATGCACCAGGAAGCAAGACGTTCTGAAATGTGCTTGATCCAGTAATGTGGAATGTGGCATGTAGATTTATACAGTGCTGACCTTTTCGTTTTCAAGGAAACCTATATCAAGTGCAGTAGAGCATGTCATTATTGCCCACCTAAAGTCATGCATTGTTGTTTGAATATTTATAGACGCAGATGAATAGCTCCATCTTGCTAAGTCCTCTCCCAGAGGAAGCCAGTTAGCATTTTGTTTTTTCAAAAACAAGTTATTCCAAAGCATTCTGTCCTTTTTATTCTGCTTTATTCTTCTCTCAAAAGTTTTAGTATTTCCATTCTTCTCACATAAGAAGACTGAAAGTCTCATGATAAGCTCGTCTCCCCGCCCCCCAGAAAATAAATGCATCCATCTCTTCTCTAATGGGCTTAAATGTTTCCAAATTGGTTCCTGCTGTGTTTTTATAAAATGCTTTAATTTTCAATATCATGTGTGACATCAAATGCATGCACTGGTTATTTTTTCTCAAGTAACTTTTTTCTAATCTTGTTATTGTAAATGATGTCTTGAAGCTGGTAACTAAGTATATTTAGGCATGCTTTGAAATTCTGTTTCTGCTTTCTCTGAATATTTTATACTTAACATAAATGAAACAACATTTCTTTGGTATTGAATCTTGGGTTATAATCAGCTATATAGTGTATGTAACAGTAAGATTAAAAGCATAAAGGTAAGTGATATATTCTGAGGCAGTGGTTCTCAACCTGCGGCCTGTGGGCCACTTGCGGCCCAATCAGCATACAGCTGCGGTCCATGTGACAGCCTCAGGGCCACACCTGTAGTGTGTGTGTGTGTGTATGTATATATATATATATATGTGTGTATATATATATGTATATGTGTATATATATATATGTATATGTGTATATATATATATGTATATGTGTATATATATTTATTTATTTATTTTGTGTGGCTGCAGTCCAAATAACACGCAAAGAGCTGCAAATGTGACCAACCCAACAATGGTAAACAGGTTGAGAACCACTGTTGTACGGGATTATTCTGTTCCTGTTCCTGTTGTGCCTTCATACTTCAAAAGCTGTCACATGTAACCATGGTATTTTGGACATGATCCATCTCCTGTCTATTTCATTGGGGTCAGAATCATATCTTTGATAAGAATGTTGTATTGAACCATTCAGTGGTAAAATAATTGAACTGTAATATGTTACGAATAGTGTGTTTTAGGATTTTTGTCCTTTAAATGTTTTTTTGTTTTAGTTAAAACAGACTTTATAATAATATTGATAAACTGCATTTAAATTTTCACAGGTTAAGATGTCATGTTGTAGAAAGTAGCAAGCCTTCTACTCTGACATTAAAAGAGAATTCATTTAATATTCCTACAAAAACCAATGAAGATTTACACTTACAGGTAAGAGAGTATTCTTTCATACAAAATGGTCATTGAACTGAATTATAGATTAATAGCTTGCCGTTATAAATGGCAGTAGAAGATTTAATGAAATAGTACAAAACAAGTTCAAAACTGAAAATATTTTCAATGGAGGAATTGAATGCTTCAGAGTAACTGTAAACCAAATACAGTGGCATAATTATTTTAATTATTCTTGATATGAACTCCCCTACATTTTCCACTTCCAACACACTACTCTCATTCTTTTTATATGTATTAGGCCTGGTCTACACTGGGGGGGGAGATCAATCTAAGTTACGCAACTTCAGCTACGAGAATAACGTAGCTGAAGTCGACATATCTTAGATCGACTTAGAATCACTTAATTCACGTCCTCGCGGCGCGGGATTGACGGCCACCGCTCCCCCGTTGACTTTGCTTCTGCCTCTCGCCATGGTGGAGTTCCGGAGTCGACGGAAGAGCGATCGGGGATCGATTTATCGCTACCCGCCGATCCGGCGGGTAGTGTAGACATACCCTTATATACCTCAAGTAGTAGAATTGCTAAGTGACCCTATCTGTCGATTAGTAGAAAAGTGTCATTTTTTTATATACATACATAGACATATCTATCTGTCTATAGATCAAGATAGAATTGCTTATACCTCTGAAATAATATCTTCTACAGATGTGATCCAAATTATGGGAGCACACTGTGATAGAGGAATTCTTGAAGATTTTTTGTGTGTATCTTATAAAATATACTGTTGGCTAATTTAGTATTGTAACTGCTTCTCAGAATTACCTACAGGTAAAATCACTAGAGATAGGAGAGTTCATTCAGTAAAAAGCTGTTTAATATCATATAACCTGTTTTTCTTTTCAGCTAACTCAATTATTACAGGTTAATAGAAGACTTCAAGAGCAGATTGATCGCTGTGTCTGGTTCCAGCAGCTAATAGTTGTATTAGCATTGTTCTTAGTTGCTATTGCTGCCTTTTGCTTCTTCCTGTTGTACACTCAGAGATGCTAAACAGCAATGCTTTGCACTACACGTGCCGGCTGTGTTAATCAGTTTGAAAAGAGAGAGAATCCAATGCTGCTCCATTAAACCCTGAAACTACCAAAAATGAGAGAGGTCTGTACTGTGAAGTACAATGTTGAGTCATACTATTTGCTGTTAGAAGAAGAAACGAAAGACCAACAAGAGCTCGGAAATTTACTGAGACTGTCTTGACACTTACAGTACAGGAAAAAGAGGATATTAAAAGAGCTAGGAGCTATGTTCACTGGACAAGTTATTGAATATTACCAAACAGAAAAGATGAGTAAATGTAACAATATACCGTAACTTAAAACTACATAGAATATATTATTTTTCTCTTTTTGGTTGAACTACTTTAAATGTCACCTTTTTAGTTTCATTCATGCTCATGCATACAGGATATACTAAAAGGTGCAAGCAGGCTGCTTAAATTTATTTAAAAAAAACAACCTTTTTTCCCCCCCCCCTTTTTTTTTTACAGAATTAAAATTGTTACATAGTACAGGTTAGATTTTTCTTACATGATATGTGTATGTACATAGTATGTATGAAAATAGGGAGACCTGAACCTATAGTACACAGTAATTAGATGGTCGTTCCTTTTGAAATTCAAGAACAGCATCCTTATCATGGTTAAGTCTTTATTTTTGTTTTTTTTGGAATGTAAAATTATTGTATAAATATTTCATGCCAAACAGTATACACAGTAAATCAGTTTGTAGCCGTATTCCCCAGAAAAAATGCCTGCCATAATTCCGAAGACATTTGATAAAAATACTTTTGTTGAGACGCTGTCCTAATTAATTATAGATATTTTGTTTTATTAATTTTTCTTACTTTAATGTTTACTAATTTCACATTGTTGTGGAAGGAACTCTTTATACAAACTCCAAAGCATCATGCTGTTAAGTAGGTCAGCAATAGTCAACTGCATGATTCATATAAAAGCTAAAAATCAATGTAAAAAACATTTCTGACAGAGGTGCAATCATTCAATCATGCATGGAATATTTGGAAGAAACAAGCCAGATCAGGAAAAGATTGGGTATATTAGATGGACTATGAAAAATACAGTATCTGCTGCTTCTTTGAAAGCATTTTCGGAATGCTATATAAAATGAGTGAGAATTTATTCTAGCAAATATTCTTTGTACTCATTTCTGTAAATATTTATATTGAAATGATCTAAAAATTAAAAGCCTAAAAGGAGACATGGTATCTTTCATAAATTTTTAAGCCCCCCCCCCCCCCTTTTTTTTTTTTTTTTTTTTTACTGACCTTTTATAATAAATGCTTGAAACTTAAAACTGAAATCTGGTTCTTGTTTTCACCACAAATTGGCTTGTCCGGATAAGTCTCTTCATTAGTGCTGGGCCGATGACTTTGATTTTTTTTAATCGATTAGAAAAGATCATTGCAGAGTTCATGTTATATTTTGAATGTACTCTTCCCCCCCAAAAAAACAAATTTAAGGGGGAAAAACAGGACAAACTGGGTGTCAGTGTCTCTTTAATGATTATAGGTGTGGCATCATTGACCTAAAGTAAAAGAAAATTGTTTAAAAAAATTTGATCAGTATTTTATTCTACAAAATTGTAGGTAGTGAACTAATAGACTAATTCTGATGAAGCAGAATATCAATCCAATAAGGTTACTGAAAATTTACTATATAAATGGAAAGCTTCTGCAGGAATACCTTTGTACTTGGTGAGCTATACTGAATTAATTCATACTTCATGTAATTTTATCACAATGTTCTCTTCATTTTTCATTATTCTGGGTTTTGTTCAGCTTGCTTTCTGCTGTTCTTTTATTTTCTATAATATTTAATACATTCCAACATAGGTTACCATTAGCCATATTGTTTAAATTATTTTTCTGTACTTCACATTCCAAATATTTCACTGTCAACAAAGCATTTAATGGAACATCCTCTGGAAAAATAATCTAGAGTTCTGGTAACATACAGTAATTTGTAAATTAGAGACAAGTTTTACTAACTCTGTTTATAAAATGCTTATCACTAATTTTGACTGGATATAGTAGCACTTTATTGTAAAATTGCAAGAAATATATTCTTAGAATCTTTGCCAATATAGATATTCTAATGTTCTGGTGCTTTCATATATTTTCAGTATTTTTAATACTATGTTAGTATTTACTTTGTATAATTGATCAGATGAACATGTTTTCTATTTTAATATGTTTTAGAGGAATAAATGCACTTGTGAAATATAAGGAAAAAATGTGGCATTTACTGTTCAAAGTCTTAAAAAATTGATTGTCGAGTTAAAAATCTGTGGGTTTTGCAGTAGGAGTTTGTCCTTTTAGGGTACAGTTCCTAGCACAATGGGACACCAACCTAGCAATGGCCTCTAGGTACTAGGTTTACCGTGTGTGTGTGTGTGTAATGACTTTTTGGTATCGGATGAACTGGAGTCTTTGCTTTTTTTATGGGTACAATGTGGCTTTCAGTACTGAGACCCTGTGTCCAGGCTACTATCCTCCGGCACTGCAGGACTCTGCACCATTTTCAATGGGTGCCCTCCCACCATAGGATGATGTGAAGAAGGAAACTTCTAAATGGTGGGGTTCCCCAACATATCCCTTCAGGAATACCTTTTCAGCTTGTCAACAGGGAGCATTATATTGGTCACCAAGGGTGGTGGAGCCAATGCTGTATGCCACCTCTACTTGCTGTAAATTGACAGCAATTTACCAAACCACTGGTACTGTCTTACAGGGAGACCAGGGTTATGCAACCTTCACCTCGCCAACCAGCCTCCTCACAGGAGACAGTTGAGGAGCAGGAGGCTAGGCGGATGAAACTCCAAGTCGTCTTTGTTGGCGGACGAGGCGGTTATGCCTCCATTACCTTCCATTGCTGACAACTTCAGACAATTTCAAGACCTCATTAGGATAGCTGCCACTCTTCAGATCCCTTCAAAAAGGTCAAGGTTCCACAATACAAAGTGCTGGATATCTTGCAGTCAGCAACACTCTCCAAAGTGGTGCTACCTATCAGTGAGGCTAAAATGGTGTGGCAAACACCTGCCACTATTCTGCCCCTCCCCCTCTTGTAAAAGGGCGAATAAAAAGTACAATGTTCCCCCCTAAAGATTCTGACTCTTTGTTTTCCTATCTCCTACCTAACTCATTGGTGGTGCATGCAGTAAGTGAATGGGGTAGACAGCATTTTTCTAGGTTTATCCCTTACCATAAGGACTAGAAAAGGCTGGATCTCCTATGGGCGGAAGTCCTATTCATCAGCAACCCTGCAATTTTTGATTGCAAATTAGCAGGCAATCATGGCTAAATACAACCTCACCAATTATAACAGGCCTGTGACCTTTATTGAACAATTGCCACAAGTTCCAGCAGTGTGTCAATTGCAGCAGTTCCAGTCTGTGGTTTCTGAGGGCCAATTAATAGCCAGAACTGCTCTTCAAGCATCCTTAAATGCTGCGGACACTGCTGCCAGATCCATCTCCACAATGATAGGCATGGGGCATCATGACTCCAGCTCTCAGGGTTTCCGAAAGAGGCACAGAACACTGTGGGGGACCTCCTCTTTGACAGTCATAAACTCTTTTAGGAAACCATGAAGTGTCCCTGCACATACTGAAGGACTCGAGAGCTACTTTACAATTCCTGAGTGTATATATATACCTACAAATAAGAGTTTTAATAGATCACAGACTGCCCAGAGGTCACGTTCTGCTCAGTTTTCTGGATTCCATAGAACCTCTGAACCTGCCAGAGAGACAGATTCCAGAGAAAAAGAGC
The DNA here is from genome assembly GCF_002925995.2 of Terrapene triunguis. Classification (NCBI taxonomy): domain Eukaryota; kingdom Metazoa; phylum Chordata; order Testudines; family Emydidae; genus Terrapene; species Terrapene triunguis. The sequence continues at coordinate 9,446,089 of NW_020664373.1, forward strand.
TGCTCAACCACCCTCCTCGGCCACGCAGGCCTCATCCAAGCAGCAGTTTTGATAGGTTGGTCAAGAGTTTGAATCCTCCCATACCTCTGGAGTTATAGTTGCACCCATTGACCCAACTCCCCCTTTGTGGACCACCCTTTCTGTTTTCAGCAAGCTTGGGGACAAGTGGGTCATGGAGGTCATAACATCAGGCTATACCATTCATTTTACATTGCTCCCTCCCTTCCACCTCCATTCCCTGTCCCTCTTCAGGGACCCTTTTCAAAAGTTTATGTTAAGACAACAGTTGGACTCTCTCTCCTCCAGCTAGGAGCAATAGAAACAGTCCCTTCCCCTCACATGGGTGCAAGAGGTTTTACTCAAACTGTTTCCTGGTGTCAAAGTCTTACATCCTCTGTCCTTCTATCTTAGATCTAAGATACTTAAGCAAGGACGTGAACCCTCAAAAGCCTAGGATGATGACTATGGCAACAGTAAGTCCCTTACTGGAGAAAGGAGATTAGTTTTCGGCCCTCTACCTACAAGATGCCTATTTTTCATATATCGATACACACATCACACAGGAAATACCTACGCTTCACCATTGGCCACAATCATTTCCACTAGCGGGTGCTTCCCTTTGGCCTGTCATCATCCCCAAGGGTGTTCTCAAAGGTATTGGCAGTAATGGCAGCTTACCTTCAGCAGGAAGTGATCCTAGTCTTTCTGTACCTCGACAACTGGCTGCTCAAAGGTCTCTCCTACAAAAGTAGTGTTATCCATCCACATGGCCCTTGTTCTGTTCCAGGAATTGGGCCTGCAGATGAATGTGAAAAATCCACATTGACATCTGAACAAAGGATGCAGTTTGTATGGGGCATATTTGGACTCATTGACAGCCGGACCCTCCTTTGTTTGGGCACTTTAGGACATGGCAGCTTGCACCTTTGTGATGGATTACACAAGGCTGCATTTTTTATGCTTCCAAGGTTGGCTCTGATCAACCTACTCCCCAGTCAGGGATACCCTGGACAGGCTGTGATGGTTCCCCTGCAAGTTTTTTTTTTTTTTTTTTAAAAACCCTCCCTAAGCTGGTGCAAATCAGTGTCTGTGTGGGCATACTTTTCTGTTGCCTCACCCATCAGAGACTTAAACAACCAATGTATCCCTGTTAGGATGGGGAGCCCATCTCAATGCCATCACAGTTCAGAGCAGGTGGACAATCCAGGAAACAGATCTACATATCAGTCTATTTCAGGGCTGTCCGGAATGCTTGCAGTCATTTTCTACCCCTCATCAAGGACAAATCAATCAGAGTCATGATGGACAACATATCCTGCGTGTTCTACATCAACAAGCAGGGAGGAACAAGGTGCCCCATGCACGGAAGCAATGAAGCTATGGAACTGGTGCATAACCCATCAGATCTGTATTCCAGTTGTCCACTTCACAGGCATTTGGAATGCCACAGCCAATGCCCTCAGCAGACACTTCTCACAGTACTACGAATGGGAGTTGGACACAGATTCTCCACAGCATATTCCAAAGATAGGAACTGCCACAGGTTGACCTTTTTGCTTCCTCAGAAAACAAGAAATGCCCTCTTTTTTTTCTCCTCACCACTTCTTAGGAGACACCTTCCTTCCTTGTTGGAAGGAAGGGTTTGTTTTATGTTTTCCCCCATACACCCCTAATTCTGTGGGTCATAAACCAGATCAGACATGAGAGCCAGAGGCTACATCTACACTACCCGCCTGAATCGGCAGGTAGAAATCGATCTCTCGGGGATCGAATTATCACGTCTCGTCAGGACGCGACATTCGATCCCCGAATCAACGCTCCTACTCCACCAGGGGAGGTAGGAGTAAGCGCCGTCGACAGGGGAGCCGCGGAGGTCGATTTGCCACTGTCCTCACAGCGGGGTAAGTCAGCTCCGATACGTCGAATTCAGCTACGCTATTCGCATAGCTGAATTTGCGTATCTTAAATCGACCCCCCCTCCCAAGTGAGGACGTAGCCTCAGTCACTCTTATAATGCCTACCTCTCCAAGACAGCCATGGTACTCATACTTGCTTCACCTCTCTGTCTAACTGCTATTCAAGCTTCCAGCCATTCCTCATCACCTATCTCAGAATGCAGGATGTGTGCTTTATCCCAGCCTAGTGGTTCTGCATCTCAGGGCATGGTTCCTCAATGGTTCTGGGGTTAGAGGCTTCCTGCTTTGTGGAAGTACAAGAAGTGCTACTAAACAGCATGCAGACATCAACCTGTAGTACTTACCTTCAGAAATGAAAAATATTCTCTTATTGGTGTGGTCATCGCTCCCACTGGCCTGTTCAGTTCCGTTTCCACTTATCCTGGATTACCTGTTGGATCTGAAGAAATCGGGATTATCCATCAGCTCGACCAAAGTACATTTGGCTGCTATATCAGCCTTTCATCCCACAGTGGAGAGATACTCCATATTTTGCTCACCCAGCATTTCTTGATTCATTAAAGATAGGGCTATCTGTACCTCCGCATTGTATAGCCAACCCCAACCTGGAACCTCAACCTAGTTCTCAATCACCTAATGAGACCTCCATTCGAACCAATGGCAAATTGCTCTGTGCTCCATTTATCTATGAAGACTGTCTTCTTAGTTGCCATCATGTTGGTCCGTAGGGTCGGGAAAATCAGGTCCTTACTGGTGGATCCCCCCACTTTTACAGTGTTCTTCAAAAATAAGTTCTCCTACACCCACAGCCTAAGTTCCTTCCAAACGTTCCACTGGATTGCCACTTTAATCAATCCATCCACCTACCAGTGTTTTTTCCGAAACTTCATAGTTCTCAGCAGGAATCCTATTTCCATACCATGGATGTTAGAAGAGCTTTGGCCTTCTATTTTGGCTAGGCAATTTTGAAGATCACCTAGGCTTTTCATCTTCTTTATGGATAGATCCAGGGGATTCTCTCTCTCTATTCAGAGACTATCAAAATGGATAGCTGGTTGTATTTTCACTTATGTGTCTGCAGGTGCTAACCCCACACTTAAGGTGATAGCACATTCAACCAGATCTCCGGCAACATCTATGGCATTACTGAAGAATGTACCAATTTCTGAGATATGTAGGGCCACTACATGGGATTCAATACATGCATTTATGAAAGATTACGCCCTTATCCATGACATCAGATCTGATGCAGCACTTGGTTCTGCAGTATTATCTTCAGTTCTGGACTCCATTCCAAATCTTCCCCCCTCCGAAGGATACTGCTTGGAAGTCACCTGAAGCAGAGTACCGCTAGGGATGGAAGAAGGAGAAATGACACTGTGTGCATACATGTGGTCCGTCACGATGTGTGTCCCTATGGGCGCTCCATTACCCACCTCTTTCTCCACTGCTATGGACTGTTCCTTCTGAGACGTTTGGGTAGAGAACCGAGGGCGGTTCATCCGCACAGCCCTATAGATCCTTGCTGTCTGGCACAAAGAGGCATAGGTCACATGCATGTGCCGAATGGGCACGGCTAGATGAAAATCTCTGATCAAGGGCCCTACAGGCACATGTGCACCTAAAGTGGAGCACCCAAGAGAGGACAAATTTTGAGCAACCTCAGTTATAGTGCAAAGTGAGTAACCTCTTCTTCAAGCATGTTTAATCCTAAAACAGCATGTTAAACTAATTTTATGTGTTTTAGCTAAAGACTGTACATATTAGTGTTTTCAGGTGTTTTAAGCTCTTGTGATTTATTTACCCAGGGAAGTTCCTACTTTTGAAGCTGAGTAGAGTCATATAGCACACAATGATCAGGCTAGGTGATTTGAAGTGAGTGGCTTAATTTAAAATAGCATACGATGGAAGGATCATTTTGAACATTTTCTTCTAAGTTCATATGTATATCTAAAGTTCTGAGCCAAAACACATTTTAGGCAATATAAACCCATGAATTGGTATTAAGTAAATTAGCAAAATGGAGAAAAGTGGGTCTGTGTTTTTCCTTATTTTTCCTCATCACAGCTAATGCAATTGATTCATGTACTGCAAAATGTGACAGTTACTAAATGAATCATATATATTCACACTTGGGGAGCTCAGACGAGAACCCTACTTCTTGAGCTGTAAACACTCACATTTGAACTAAAGGAGAGCTCCCTTATTTTTACAAAAGTAGCAAGTCCCTCACACTCTCTGTGGGCCAGCTCGTTGAGGGCAGTATTGTACATGCACACACAAACCAGTACATTATGTAGTAGCAACCTAATGATGTATTGGAGCACAAATCTCTTCAGTGGTAATCATGCAGGGATTCAAGATATAAAAGAAGAGTTCTTCTATTCTTTTCTTACCAGATGAAGGACCATGATTTCACCAGTGTCATTGCACAGTATGGTTGATGCCTTCTGAACAAGAGACCACTTTAGTCATGAATGATAGGTAGAATTGTTCTGAATAAATGAAATGAGACAAATTGCATTTGGGGTGAAGAATGTGTTAAAAGGGACAAAAATTAAGACTCCTACCCCAAAAAAATCTTTTATTCAGTGGAAGAGAACAGCAGAATAGTATGTCCCTCCTTTCCCCATTGATCTATAATCTTCCATAAATGAGGCTTTCAAGAAAAGGTACTGTCAGAGGCAGATTTGGGGGTTGTGGGGCTCGGGGCCAGAGCAAGTGGGGGCCCCTCCCCACCCCTTCCACCTGCAGTCCCCCCCACTGCTCCCCCAGTGCTTCTGTCAGAGACCAGGGTCAGGGCACAGCGGCTTGCCCTGTTCCGCCTGCCTGTCCAGTGCTCCTGCTAAGGAGTGGGGTTGGGGCATGGGGGTGCTGCAGTTGGCCAAGGCCCCTGGGCTGGGACCGATTGGCCCAGTGGCTAATCCACTACTGGGTAGTGTTTGTAATGTCCCCCACCCCCATGGCTTCTGCTCTCGTGTCTGGAACGAGATGATTAGCAACTCTACGGTAGATAAGGCTCATCATAACCCCTGCCCCCCCTCCCTTCTTTCCTCTTACTCTGTTCTCTTATTACATCAACCCACTCCACTCTGCCAATGATTCCTACCTTTAGTGCCCATGTATCATTTTCTCCCAGAAACATCTCTGTGCCTTCTTCTAGGCTGCCCCTTGTGTGAAACACCTTTTCAGAGCTAGCAGACCAGGGTACTGCTCTCTCCTGCCAATCTCTCCTCAAAGCCCAATTCTACTACGACACAAGAACCTGCCCAACTTGTATGACCCGGTTGAGCAGCATTTGGAGACAGCTGATTATACTTCGATAAAAGCTTCTAAATGGTTTGTCATCATCAAGTAATACATATTGTTAGCCTGTCTGATTGCTGTTGGTGGTGGCTGGTTGGGTGTGCCAGATGAGTTGTCATGATGTCAGTGTGCCACATGGGGGATTCCCCTAAATTGAGTGAATTCTAAAATGGAAGCGTTAAGGTAGTTTTAGATTAGCTGTGTGCTATCAGAGTTGTGCAGGGCAGGATCTGGCCCTGGAGTGTTATCAATTCTAGTAAGGTTTGAATTTACTCAGTAACTAGAGAGACCTCAGATCAGTCAGCTTGATTGAGTTTATTAGACGATTAGTCAATTGGCACATAACAGATAAATTACCACAGTCTGTGAGACTGCAGCTAGTGCTCATTAGCTTGCACTATTGTCTAGTTCTGCAATTGGTTTACAAGTTGGTATTCTTACCAACCTGTTTACCGTTTCATTATTATTTCCTCTTTTTCACAGACAATCTTATTTTTAGTATATTATATTCCAATAAATTTCCAACTGCATAATCAAATATCTGTTGTTTACTTATGTCTTATGATGGATTTACCTCTCTCACAATGAAGGGAAGTAAACAGTAAGGGCCCCAGGGATCTGTACTGGGACTTGTTCTATTCAACGGATTCATTAATGATCTGGAAAAGGGAGTGAACAATGAAGTGGCAAAGTTTGTAGATGATACAAAATTATTTAAGGTAATGAAGTCCAAAGCTGGCAGCAAAGAATTAAAGGAGGGATCTCACAAAACTGGGTGACTGGGCAACAAAATAGCAGCTGCAATTCAACAATAAATGCAAAGTAAAGCATATTGGAAAAAATAATCCCAATTACACATATAATGCGGGGTTGTAAATCAGCTGTCACCACTCAAGAAAGAGACTTTGGAGTCACCATGGATAATTCTCTGAAAACTTCAGCTCAATGTCCAGCAGCAGTCAAAAAGGCTAACAATGTTATGAACTATTAGGAAAGGGATAGATGATAAGACTGAAAATATCACAATGTCACTTTATAAAGCTGTGGTGCACCCACACCTTGAATACTGTGTCCAGTTCTGGTTGCCCCATCTCAGAAAGGATATAGTGGAAGTGGAAAAAGTTCTGAGATGGGCAACAGATCTAGGGTATGGAATGACTTCCATAAGAGGTGAGACTAAAAAGATTAGTGCTGTTCAGTTTAGAAAAGACATGACTAAAAGGGGAATATGATAGAGGTCTATACAATCAGGAATGGTATGGAAAAGGTGAAGAGAGAAGTGTTATTTACCCTTTCCTGCAATACAAAAACCAGGGGTCATCCAATGAAGTTAATAGGCAGCAGGTTTAATATGAAAAAGTACTTCCTCTTTTTTTTTACCATATACGATTACCCAGTGGAACTCATTGCCATGGGATGTTGTGATGGTCAAAAGTATAACGATTCAAAAAGAATTAGATAAGTTCATGGAGGATAGGTCCATCAATGACTATTAGCCAAGATGGTCAGGATGCATCCGCTTGTTCGGGGTGACACTAAATCTCTGACTGCCAGTAGCTAGGAGGGAAAAACAAGGATGGTTCACTCCAACTGCCCTGTTCTGTACACTCCCCTGGAAGCTCTGATATAGGCCAATGTTGGAGACGGGATACTGAGCTAGATGGATCCATTCGTCTGACCTGAGGTGGCAGTTCTTATGTTCTTTTTTTATTAGTACGTTTTTGTTTTTTGCAAACTCAAGCCTCTTGTCAATGCTCCCCCTCTGCCTTGGAGTCACTCCCTGCTCTGCATATGCCCTCAAAGTACTCCCCCTCTGCTCTCATCACTTCTATGGGGGCAGCAGGCAGTGGGATGGGGAGTGAGATCTGGGCAACAGCAGTGCAGAGGAAGGCGCTGAAGCCAGTGAGTGTACAGTCAGCAGCCTGGTAGCAATCACAGCCCGGTCATGGAGAGGGGCCACCTGGGGATGCAGGAGGGAGCAGGGTTCGAAGGAGTGAAACAGAGGGCTGGGGGTAGGGGAAGCAGGTGGGGCTAGGAAGGGAGGAGAAGGGGTCTGGAATTAATACGAAACCAATATTGTTGCACAGTTACAGGATTTTAAAAAGTCATTATATATGCACCATACACACACGCATTATATATGTAGTGGTAGGACTCCAAAGAAGACAATTTACAGTTGGTGGGGTACCTTAGTAAAATATTTGGTAACCACTGTCTTACACCTGTGCTCAGATATTTGCATTGCCTGGCAAATTTCTAGGTGGAATTCAAAGTGCTGGTTATAAACTAGAAAGCTCTAAATGTTTTGGAGCCTATTTATCTGGGAGATCACCTTTCTGTACCATTCAACTACTGTTGAGTTCAGTGGAGGTGCTTGAGCAGGAGCCCTCTAGTTGAATAAACAAGAGGAAACTGCTGGTGAGACATTCTCCATCAGGTTCCTTCATTTTTGATTTCACCACCCCTCTGCTCTGAAACAGATTGAATTTCATAACCTCCTTGGAATGCTGGAAGGCCCTTCTATTTCCTCCCAACTGTCTGGGGAGAGGGTGGGGGAAGGGGGGTTGAAGCTGCCTGGTTACTACTGTATGCTGCTAGTGGGTATTTTACTACTGTTTGCTAATGTGGGTTTCTTTAGTGGAGTGGGATGACCAGTCCATTTTGGTATTGTGAAAGTTAATTAAGGTTGCCCAAACTTTTCCTCAGGAGAGAGAGCACTCTCTCATCTATCAAATCCCCATCACCATAATATCTGGTACTCTAGAAGGTTACAAAATACAGCAGCAGCTGCCTGAGGGGCAGTCAGTTCTCTTTTCTCTACCAATCAAAGTCTCTTGATTTGTTTATGATGATTGTTCTACGTCCAGTCACTTCAGCTGTGCAACCTTAACGTTGTGTTGGGACTTGTCGCATTTATACAAAATGGAATGCCTCTGCAAATACTTGCCTATGGTTTCTGCACATATCATATTCTTTAGTCAGCAATAAAACTTTTATTCCTAATTTTACCGTCAACCCATTTTGTTTTTGTTTTGCTAACAGAGTATTATACAGAGGTTTTGCCTCCAGTCAAAAATGTATATTGTCACCAACCTCAGGGCAGACTGTTAAGAAGCAGAGAACAAACCCCAAACCAGGTGTGGGTTCTATACTTAGATTTCACCAACCCAGTAACAAGTGTGAACTCCTCAGGCACTAGAACAGCCTTAACATGGAGTCACAGACAGCCCCTTTGAACATGCCAGTCTATCTTGCCACCCGGACAAGCTGGACTCTGTGATAGATGGACACTTTACACCAAATATCACAAAATATTCAGGTTACTACCAGTCCCAAAGGACCAGTCACTTACCCCAGGTCAACTTGCACCTCAGATCTCACACCAACGACAATGTTTGTAGCCAATCCTATAGTAAACTAACAAGAATTTATTAACTAGGAGTAATAAATGAGGTTCTTTACAATGTTTAAAGTAGGCAACATACACACACAAATGAGTAGTCTTAAATTCCAAATGATAATAGCAACATCTATAATAAGCAAACTTTGTGTCTTTTAAGGCTAACCCAAGCTAAACAGTTGGGGACTCCTTGCTTATGCTTAGAAAGCCTCTCCCCTCAGAGTCCAAGAAGCATACAAATAATCAGTTATTTTTTAACAGGCATTTTCATTACCTTCCCCTCCCTGCATTCAAGCTGAGGTGGGACAAGGGCCTTAGCACATACCCTCTTCAGGGCTGTGGGGGAAGCAATCAACAAAGTCTTTGTTCCCTAGTGGCCCATTTGGATTCAATAGTTCTTCCTGATAGGCAGGAGGTAACACCTCTTGTGGTGAAGTGGTATTTCGCATTTGGTAACACTCCCCTGACTTTGGGGGGGGAGGGGGATTTACAGTCTTAGCAAACATTTTTGTATTTACAGAGCAAACATTTAAACATTACCTTATAACATGGGATACAGATATTATAGGTAGGATTAATACATGCAGCCTCCTACAAGTATTCCGTAAAGTCTAAACACATTCTTATAACTCTAATATTGATTTTAACTATACTGACCCATGGGTGAGCCAGACTAGTTTCCAGCTATGCATTTGTCAGTGTTCAGTGAGGTCTAGGGGCCTTGACATGAGCTGGCACCTGGTCTGCCAACATCATATTGTCAAAAAAACTATGTATTTCATTCTTTCTTTAGCCCCTGGGGTATCACTGAGCCTTGGCATGATACAGTTGTCATGGATCAACAGGATCTGTGCTATTCCCCAGTTTTTAAACAGGCCCTTGGAAGAACTCCTTCAGTGTGGCAGACCTCCAAAGGGTCCCACTCTTCCTTTAAGGTAGGCCATGTGGCCTCTATACTCAGGCTGGGCTCCAGCACACGTGCTTCACCCTGTGAACTCTGCCCAGTGAGTTCCATTGAAATAAACTCTGCTCAGAGACTTGCACACTCTTTGCACCTCAGCAAGTCTTTGCAGTGACTACCAAGCAGCCTTTTCAAAACAGAGTAGGGTTTATTAGCCAACTGGAACACAGCATCGGGAAGTCCATAGGATAGCATAGGGAAATAAAGGTTAATACAGAGTCCGTACTGGACAAGCCAGTGCCATTGGCCAGCCAAGCTGCCATGGACTCCATTTGAGGCTCTGGCTTTCTGTCCCTTTTTCAGGCCTGGTCTACACTACAGGGTTAGGTCAATGTAAACTGCCTTCTGTTGACCTAGCTGTAGAAGTGTCTTCACTTAAATTTGGCTCCTGCCAAGGTAAGTGCCTCTCTACATCAATGTAGTAACACCACCTTCCCAAGCGGCATACAGTCCCAGTTCATGTAATGAGGTTGACACAGTGTTGGTGTAGATACTGTGTTGCTTATGTCAACCATTAATGGCTTTCAGGAGCAGTCCCACAATGCCCCCCACTAACACACAAGCAGTTTTATAACTGCGGTGGCTATATGCTGATGTAAGTTAGGTCAACATAATTCCATAGTGTAGACGTGGCCTCAGTCTCAGGTGAGAAATATCCATCCTCTTCCCAAAAGCCCAGCCTTATCCACTTGCTATCACCTCTCAGTCTTTTGTTTTCAAGCAGAGCCATGCGGAGTTCACATACCCTGCCTGCTGGAGCTTCCCACTGTTAAGTATTGATTGTTTGATCATTGAGGCTTCTGTTGATCCATTTTCTCTGGGCCCTCTGTTGATTTGGGTTAGTTTGAACCAGTTCTCTAACAGCCCATTCATTCCACCTAGACAGCGAGGTGACACACATGCACCATGTCTCCTGCAATGCCCAAAGAGCAGACTTAACCCTTTTTTCCCCTCACTGGGTAGCAATGCAAAATACGGAGGGAAACTGAGGCACATTTAGGCTTCATAAAAATATTACAGAAAATTCCCACTTTGTGACAGCACTCAATAAGGAACAATGATATTCCTGAGCTGTCTTTTCAAAAACATTATGATTCAGAATGCCACTTTTCTCTGAGCTCTGACTGAGTCTTGCTCAGAAGAATCTCTGCTGACCATACACATGTGTCTGTGTGTATATGGAAACACTCACTATTTATATATAGTTGGGAGTATAGGTATTGTTTTCTCCTTGCTGGAATCCTGGAGATGGTGTCTAAGTCTTGCTAGAAAGAGTAGGTAGTTCAGTAGGTTAGTGTACTTACCTTTGGAGTATTCCATTTAAATCCTAGGTTAAATTTAGTTGACTCTTCCTAGTCCTTTTGTGTACCACAAAGTAGCCATGTGATTCAGCAGCTTCTGCATGAGAAGCCAAGGAGTAAGATTCCAGCCATTTCCTTATCATGGGTGAGCACTGGGCAAGTTTCCTTGAGAGGGAGCATGGAGAGCGCATCCTGCACAGCATCATTCTCCCCACTGTCAGAGATGACAGCAGCTTCTCCTCTAGCTCTGCAGGGATAGAGCTCCATAGGGCTGGGGGCCAGGGGAAGGCGTGGTTGCAGGAAAGACTCCCACTGGCATTTCTGGGCTTTGGTTCAGGCCCCAAGGGGACTTCCAGTGTCACACAGGGAGTCTAGCAGAGCCAGGAACAGAGTCCCGATCCCATCCATCTCAGTCCAGTCTGACAACAACCAGATCCTCCATCCTTTCATGAAGAAAGCTGAATTAAGATTTTATAGTTAAATGATGAGGCATGCTAACAAATCGTGTGTGTTGTTTCATTTTTCAAATAATCTCCATGTGTTTCCTCAGCCCCCAGCTCCACTACAATCACTTCCAAGCAGTTTCATTTTTGACAGCTTGGAGCCAGCTCTGAACACTTGTTCTCCAAGCCTCAGGGAAAACGTCAGGCATGGGGAACATCATTTAAATAAATACAGATGACAGAAGTAGTGTGAAAAAGAAACACAAACAGAATTTAAGTTTTTCTTTCTTTTTCTAGCATGGCACAATTGGTAAATTGCTAAAAGGAAAAGCAAATCTGTACAAACACCACAGATGTCTCATTAATCTAGTACAACTAGCACATACAGATTGATGCTTAACACTCTGGCATCAGTGTGTACCTGTAATTCCCATGCCATAATGTTTCTTTATGCACGTTCATATACACAAAAACCATTGACCATATAAATTCTTATTCTCACAAATCTGCTTTAAACTTATGTACATCTGTTATTTTTCTGATAGCGTGCCAGCAGTGCTCAGTAATGTTCACAGCATGGAAAGGTGTGGTATCTGCCTTGAAGACTTTACAGATCTAAGGACCTGATTCTGCAAAGGGGATCTGTAAATGTGGATCCTCATTCCTGAGATGCTGTGCAGGTAAGGGTCCATGCTTGTAGGTCCACAGTATAGATGGCAAAGCTGTGCTAGATCTACTATGGGCTAGATCAGGGGTCGGCAACGTTTGGCATGCGGCTCGCCAGGGTAAGCACCCTGGCGGGCCGGGCCAGTTTATTTACCTGCTGACGTGGCAGGTTCAGCCGATCACGGCCCCCACTGGCCGCAGTTCGCCATCCCGGGCCAATGGGGGCAGCGGGAACCCGGGACGGCGAACCGCGGTGAGTGGGGGCCACGATTGGCCGAACCTGCCGCGTCAGCAGGTAAATAAACTGGCCCGGCCCACCAGGGTGCTTACCCTGGCTAGCCGCATGCCAAACGTTGCCGACCCCTGGGCTAGATTGTGATTTTAGGCACAGCCCTGGGCTAGGGTTGGTGTAGTAGTAAGATGAGGCCCTGAGACATAAACCCTTGGGGTACGTCTACACTACCCACCGGAAAGCAAAGTTAGGCTGTGAGCCAGAGGCAGGCCCTGCTCACAGAAGTTGGCAAGAGCGTATACACATGTAAGTACTAGTAAGATGAACGTATGCCAGGATGGCACCCACACAGATAACAAGGAACAGGCAGACCCAGTCTAAAGACAGTATAAAAGGACAATACGATGAATAGACAGTATGATGGAAAAGACTTGTTTGTTTGAACCAATCTGCACCATGAGAAAGGCAACACCGTAATGCATAGAGGGGCTGTACCTCAGTGAGTTCAATTATGTGAAACCTGTTTGTGCCTGTGTATAAGAATGCATCCCTGAGTGGACGTCTTTGTCTGGCGTAGGAGGCAGTGGAGAGTCCCACCACTGACTGAGCTGCATCCATTGTCAGGGGGCACATATTGCCGCCGAAGAATGAAGCGGCGCGGCAGAGCCGCCGCCGATTGCGGCTTTCTCTTTTCTTTTTTTTTTCTTCGCCGCTTGGGGCCGCAAAAAAGCTGGAGCCGGCCCTGCCTATACCAGCAGCAAATTACAACACTCCCATGGCAGTTCAGCTGTAGTAGATAGTGTATTGGGTGGATGAAGCCAAGACACCAGGTATTCCCTACCCACCTGCTCCAGGAGAAAAAAAACACATAGCGCCCATTTACTCCTGCATGCTTAGACACAAGGTTGGGGTAGATTGCACAGGCATGCAAGGGGGTAGTGTCTTATTCCCTCTTACTTCCCTGTGCATATGTGTAGTCCATGGGTAACGTTTTCAAAAGCACTCAAATGACTTAAGTTCAGGTGGATGGGGAATGAGTGATGTCTTGCCTCCCGCATTCAAAGTCCCATTTTCAAAAATGACTTAGACACTTTGAAAGCCAATGGGACTTAGGCTTCTGTGAGACAGGTTCCAGAGTTCCTTATTCACTTCTGAAAACGGGATTTAAGTCACTTGGGTGCTTCTGAAAATTTTATCCCAAGCCCAAACAATGTAAAGGATGTAATGCAGTTTCAGATCCTCAGAACTAAAAGTCCTCATGCAAAATAGCGATATGTTAGAAAATGGCCTTTTTTATTCTCCCCCTTCCCGAGGTGACTGGTTAAATTGTTTTGAATAATTTATCTGATGAATTTGGGCATTTCTTTGTCAAATATTCAGACACAAATATTTTCATTTTTCAGCCAGCCCTCCTCAGGTGGTCAAAAATGTCTCTGCACTGATTGAGAGTTTGTTCTAAGGGCACAATGCTGAATGGAACAAGAAGGCTGGAGGGAGGGAATGAGAAAAGGATGCCATGGATGGACTGCGGGCTGTGAGACAGCTTATAGTGATGTGTAAGGGGACTTCCACATTTTTTTGCAGTTATGTGAAATCATCCTGTTTTCTCTCTTTCTCACGGGATTCATTGTTCAATATTTGATTTCCAAGGCATCTGTACTCAATAGCATTAGCTCCTGGTTGTGATTTAGTCATGAAACACAACTGGCTTTTATCATTTGGGTTGAAATCCTTGTTTTCTGGACTCTATACACCCATAAAGCCTTTCCAGGTGCAATTCATGGGTTCTGAATATAGACATTTTTCCTGAAGTTTACTAAAGAGGAGAGAGACTGTGATACCTTAGTGTACACACGAAAGGGGGTCAAAGCGTATCATACTTCCTTAACTGAATTAAACTCAGTAGCATGCTCTACTTGGGACTAACCTTGAATGGCTCTTGGGAAACTTAAAGTGTTCCTACTCAGGATAAAGCTGGGGCTAAGCCTGGAAACCTTTAGAGCAAGCTGTAAATTGCACCTCTGTGTTGTGGCTTTCCATTAAATACAAATCTAGAGTCCTCTGGTATCTAGACTGGGAGTTGGATGTTTCCTTTTCTGGTCTCCAGAGGACGTTAACCCAGTTCTAAAGGGGGCACAGTGTACATTCTGCTAGAGCCAGACTGAGTAAATTTGGGTGGGTGAACACTATTCTGAGCACCACTCTCCGCTATCCATGGTGATGTATAGAGCTATCATTTCCAAGATTTTCAAGCCTCAGAAGCCAGCTGAGAAACATGCGGTGGGGCCATGACAGATAGAAAACTAAATATTCCAGTGGAGAGAGGCCAAAGGCCTAAAGAGAGTGACTTTTTAGCTTGAGAAATTCTGAGATTGCAGGAATCAGGGTCCAAGAACCAGTGGAGTTGGACAAGGCAACGAATACTGTGTTAAATAAGAGCTATTCGAATGCAAATAGGTATGGAGGCTTACACACATTGTACAAGGTGTAGAAGACACAAAGGACTCTATAAAGAGAGGCAGTGTGTGTTTATTTTAACATTGTAATAAAAAAGGCACATGAATTATTTGCCTACTGAGAGGAAACTTTGGAAAGAAAAGAGAAAGAAACTGGAGGTTGAATAATTTTCTTTAAGAGAAACCAAGGACATATGTACTTACGGCAGACTGCAACTTTTCAACCTAAAAACAAGACAACAGAAAGTAACACTTAAGAAACCAGCTTAATCCCCAGGTGGGATGTTCCAGAATGGGAGGTCATGACATTCAAAGGTAGAATTGGGTGCGGACTCATGGTTTGAGTGACTCTTATCTGGCTCTGTCTCCCCCTGCTCCTCTTACCTTATATTCCTTACATGACTTACTTCTCCCTGCCACAGGTTCCTGACATCTCCAGATGGGAACCAGTAATGGGAGGGAGAGGGGTGCACAGCCACAGCTATGAACTTGAAAGAACGAGCACAGAGCTCAAAGTGGGTCTGCATATTGGAAGCAGTGCCGGTGGTCCTGTGAGGTGAGTACATAACATGAAACTCTCCACCTCTTTGAAGGGATTTGGGGAAGGAATAGAAAGGCTTGGGAATGGGGTCATATCTCATTTTGTTCATGGAGTGAGGACTTCTGGTGCAAGAGAAGCGGAAGGACTGAAAATTAGTGGATAAACTCAGTTCCATGTTGAAGAGCCAACGTGAGTGTGCAAGAGGTATATAGATGTTATGGGACTTGTTCATGTTTGTGCAGTCTCTTCAGAATGTGAAGCACTATATCAAATCTAAATAATACACTTGTTTCAGATTTATTTTAGCAAGAAGCCAGTATACAAGTGTCTTTAAGAATTTTCTTTACTGTACATGAAAATGACAGACCTAGCCAGAGCCAGTGTGGGGCTGGCAGACATTCATGCAGGTTTCCAATCTAAGGTTGCCTCCTGTCCAGATTTTCCCAGGAGCCTCCCTTTTTTGAGGTAACTGGGAGTCCTGGGAAATCTATAAGGGTGTTCAGTACACACTAACAGCCAGCCAGTGTTATGGGCTCAGGATCACCTCAGATGTTCCAGTTGTTTAGTCTGGGGTGGCAGCCAAAATCCCCACACAGCTCTATCTATGGTACTTATATGGTCACTATCACCACAGAATCTGAATGCCTCACAATTTTTTGCTCTATTAACCGTAACAACACCCTGTGAGGTAGGGAAGTATGAGAGGGAACTGAAATCAATCAATGGAAGTTAGGAGCCTACATATTTTTGAGGGTCTGTGCCAGAGAGACAGAGGACTGTCTAAATGTCATGGCAATGAGCACTATGTTAGTGTGATTTCTACGGCGCACCAATGTCTTGTGCACTAACTGGCACTTGTAGACCCTGCTAGCACACACTAGCAATTCCCTAGGGCGCATTAGTGTAGTACTGCAAACTATCTTATATTAAAGCACTCCAGGGAACTTAAGTGTGTGACAACAGGGTCTACATGGGCCAGTTAGTGGGCAAGACATTGGTGCGTTTTAGAAATCACATTCCCATAGTGCGCGTTGCTTTGCTGTCTAGACAAGCCCTACGTGATTTGCGCAAGGTCACACAAGTCTATGGCAGAACAGGAATTGAACTTGGGTTTCCTGAGGCAAAGGCTAGCCCCCAACCACTGGATTTAAAACTGCTGCATTTTTCTTTAAAAGAAATGAGTGAAGAGAGTTTTGTATGTAAGCTTATGGTGTGCCAAAACAGCTCTCAGTCTATTAATGATCTGGGCCAGGCAGATTTACTTGTACATGAAAACAAAATAATAAACTTAGGGTTCAAAATGAAGCTGGGAGAAGGTTGGACAGCTGTGTGGTATAGTCATACACTTTGTTCTTGTTCATGCGGAAGTGACAGATGGCAGCAGTAATTTTCACAAGCATGTCCTCTCCTCAGACCCCATTTTTAAATGAGTCAAAAGGAGACAAAATAGCACATGGGCCACCTTGGTGGAATGCATATAATATAGCAACGTTTTATCATTTGTCTCCAATCTCTAGCCAAGTGAATCACTGCTGTGGTGCTGAAAAATTCTGAAATGTAGCATGACAGGGTTCAAGTCTCACATGATAATTGAGTGGTTGAAATGAGCTCATTTTTGGATGCAAATGGACGGAAAGACTTTCAAATATCACTCTTCCCAGAGCCTGTGGAGAAAGACATTTGCCCAATATAATGCCTACTGGAGAGAAGCTGAAAGTAATTATACACAATTAAACAAACCCTTTAATGTTTTATGACATATTTTACTCACCAAAGACTCTTACAGAACTTTCTACTTGAGTTATTTTGCAATATTCAGGTAATATGCACCACCAGCTCACTCTGGATACATGATTGCTATACAAAGTTTCCAGTAACTCAGGGGGAAACCTTTCAGTTTTCAGGAACATTTTAGAATACACAATTATGTGCTAACCTTGCAAAGAAAGTGCTCACCTTGTGAACTATGGGTTATTTCCCCTTTGAAGCACAAGCATGATTCTAATTAAGGCTAATGGAAATTACACATACTCCACAAGGGGCGAATAAAACCATTTAATTAGAGGCCTTGTGATTTTGAGAAAGCTTTAAGGAATCAGCTGAAGTAGCAATTTGAACAGTATCCTTGATAATATATTTTACCAACTTTGGTTTGCCATAGAAAATACACTTTACCTTATACGTTTTGAGCAATAAATGGAAGCAGTTTCATAAGGTGAGAATATTACAAGAGGGTTTAATGTAGACAAGCAGGGATTCAAGATAAAGTAGATTTAAGCTAGAAGCTTAGGGAAAAGTTTACAGGGTCTCAGATAGGGAAAAGGGAGTGAGAATTCACATAGGTTTACTGTGCTCTAGACTGCAGCTGGATTGCCTCAGGACAGGATAACATTCCGTCATTGTGACACATTGCATTTGTGACTGGGAGCTGCGGGCGGCCGTGCCTATGGACGGTCAATGTAAACAAACTGTCTTGCAGCCCACCAGCAGATTACCCTGACGGGCAGCAGGTTGCCCACCACTGCCCTTAGAGATGATACAAGCAAGCTGAAGATTTTTAAGGGGCAAGATGCACTTGCATTACAGCTTGGAATCCCCAAGTGTTTCATTCACAGGCTAAAAATCCCTTTAGCCTGGGTCCAGCACTTCCCCCAGTTCAGTCTTTGTTCTTCAGGTGTTTCCAGGAGTCTTCTTGTGTGGGGAGCGAGGAACCCAAGATGATGTCATTCCCTGCCTTATATAATTTTTGCATATGGCAGGAACCCTTTGTTTCAAAGCTTGGTTCCCAGGCAGTCTGTGGAAAATCCAAGATGGAGTCTAGAGACGTGGTCACATCACATGTCTTTGTAGAGTCATAGCAGCCATTACTCGGAGGCTGTCTAGAGTGTTCTCAGGAAGGCTCCCCAGGTGGGAGATAAGCTTCTCCTAAGGCCTATTGTTTTTTTCTAATGGCCCATTGCCTTGAATAGGTTCTTCCCCACCCACTATCTAGACTGAAAGCATCTTGTCTAGTGGGCGTTATCCAGGTGTAACCACATTTGAAATACAGATACATACTCAATATTCATCACTCAGATACAAAAATGGTTAATGCATATAAATGGGATAATCATATTCCGTAAATCATAACCTTTCCAAGGACATCTCACATGACTTATCTTGCATAAAATACATCATAACTATATCATAATCATAACATCATAATATTACTGTGAAGAATATGGGATGCAGTGTCACAGCATTCTCATCACATGCTCACGTTGCTTCATCACCCAGTAACATGTTAGTAGCCCAGTGCTATGATGCAACATCTCAAAGCTATTATGACATTGTGGCAGGATGCAATGTTGTAATCTAACGACTGATATTACAGAAGAGCAGGGCCCATTTACCTCTTGAAGTCCCTGGACCACCTTATAAGTTTGTATCAGGGAGCTGATATGAAAAAAATCTTTAACAAATGGTAAGGTGGTGAACACAGCTGTGTTTGAACTGGACGGGGGGTCGGGAAGAGTGATTCTCCCAACCTTTTATTTTAACAATAGTTTTTCGTTTTTCCAACTAGACATGTGGGTATGGCACATCCACTTGCATGCCCCCTTCTCTCCTCTCACAGAAAATTAATCATGATTTAAAAATCATTTCTATATCACTGTATATTTACTTGGTGCTTTACAAACATAGGCCCTGGTTCTGCACACACTTATGAATAGGTCTAATGCAGGGATCCGCAACCTTTGGCACGCAGCCCGTCAGGGAAATCCGCTGGCTTACCCTGGTGAGCCGCATGCCAAAGGTTGCTGATCCCTGAACTAGGCAATCATCCATGATAGGGGTTTCCATTTCAAATTTCTCTTAAACCATGTAGCAAGCTTTGGCAGCTACTGCATGAGAAACTGCTAGAGCAAACTGTGTTGGAAAAATTCTGTTGTGGCAATAGACCATCAAGCCAAAATATTCTTGATTTCAAGAAAATGGTAAATCTGGTGTAAAGGCAATTTTCCATAGATAAAGGATTTAGGTTGTGATTTTTTATAGTTAACACAATAATGCTCTGCTCTTGTATAGTGCCTTACATTGGATAATCTTACAGATACTGTGGTCTGCAGTGGGTTTGCCACAGGGCTACTCTTACTAACGCTGGGGGCTGTACCGGGTTCAGGAACATGGCCCTGCAGGAGGGAGAAAGGATGGTCCCATGGTTAGGCCACTAGCCTAAGACTTGGAAAACCTGGGGATATGTCCTTGTTCCACCACAGACATCCTGTGTGACCTTGGGAAAGCCATGGAGTCATAGAGCTTAAAGCTAGTCTGACTCCTGTATATCACAGGACTCCAACGCCACCTAACATCTACACGCTAAATCCAACAACCAAAATTAGACCAAAGTATTTAAATCCACAAGAGATTAGATGATTGTGAGCCACAGGCACCTTCCTGAGCCTGAGTTCCCCATCTGTAAAATAGGGATTAAAGCACTGCTACCTCACAGGGTAGGTGCTCCAATACTACATTAGTGGGGCCATACAAATATCTTAGGGCATGTCTACACTTACCTCTGGAGCGATCAATCCAGCAGGGGGTGATTTATCGTGTCTAGTGAAGACGCGATAAATCGACCACTGAGCGCTCTCCCATCGACTCCGGTACTCCACTGGAGCGAGAAGTAGGTGGAGTCGACGGGGGAGCATCAGCAGTCGACCTACCGCAGTGAAGACACCGCGTAAGTAGATCTAAGTACATCAACTTCAGCTACGTTATTCGTAGGGTGGTGGACTTTTACCAAAGGCAATGCTATGCTTTTTTATGTATACATATCCTAATTTAATTTCTGATCTATTAAGAACACGATTATTTAACACTGGCATTGTATGTGAACTGCTGACAAATCCTCACTGAAACAATTCATTGTTCTGAGGAGAGCAAGCAGTGATTGCCACATAGCAGAATAACCCTAAATGGAGGAGGATGGATGGGTGTTTGTAGCATTGCTAGACCCAGTCCTGTAAACAATTACTTCAATAGGACTGCTCATGATAGTAAGCACTATGCTTGGTACCAGCTTCTGCATCACTGGGCCATTGGTGGCACATCTGCAGCATCTCTCAATTTGCCCCTTAACTGTTGTTCCACTTGGCAGGATACAAAAGCATTTATTGTTTGTTGGTCTCATTTCAAAAGACTGAAGAACACAGGCAAGTTGTGAGCTGAGTTTCATTAAAGAGCTGTTTATTTTATCTGTCCATTTTACTGGACTCGCCAAGTTCATTTCACTTTAAGACTGCACCTCCTTTCCCTGCTCTTGATGATCCTGATTTTCAGTTTCAGCCCTCTTTATCTTTCCCTGTTAATGTTATACCTCCACAAATACATGGATTAATATACACATACATACACACACATTAGTTTTTTTGTATAGTTAATACCATTATGGCAGGAGTCAACAGGTGGCACTGTTATAAATTGCCAAACAAGTTCTTTTTGTTAGAGTCTGAGCTCTGTTCAGTCTTTAAGGAATGCTTGTATTGTTAGTTTTGACTTGCAGTTTCTACTGTGGAGCTGTGGCAAGTACCAAGGGAGATTGCTGCCAAAATACTAATACCGGATTCCCAGTAAGCATTTCTGACTCAAAAACTTGCTCTAGCTAGAGGGATTAAAGCAAAAAGCAATTTCCAATAGAGGCTCTTGCTTATATGCTGTTTTACCACCTCTGATCCAGGACTGGTGTATATGTGTAAATAAACAATGTTATATTAAAAATATACCCAGACTCCATGACACAGATTTTTCCTACTATGGGAAGCTGATGTGCAAGGCCCTGGACATCTGTTACTGCTTGGCAAAGAGGCAATGATATTAATACCCAGTATGTACATATATATCTGGTAGTTTTTTTCCATAGACAAGACTCTCTCCCACTGGTGTCTGCAAATGCAGTTTGTACCTCCTTGCATTATTAAGAGCAACCCTTATGGGGAGCTTGCTTCTGAGGAATGGCAGTTTTAAGTTTTGCTAGCAGCCCCCCAAAAGCCTCTCCATAGAGGTTACACCAGGTATGTACTGAATCAGCCCTTTGGATGGTCGATGAACACCCCCCCCGCCCCACCAGCCCTATCCATTTCTGGTGTGTTACTGGGTGCTTGCAGACTTCTGAGTGAAAGGTTGATATAAATCTATCCCCAGGGACTTTCTGCCTTAAATCCTTCCTGTTTGCTATAGTTTTCAAAGTGATTAAGTAGAAATCACTTTGATTCTGGTGCTCTAGCCCTCACCCAGGCAAAACTCCCATTGAATTTTGTCAGACAGTCAGAACTGCAGCAGGATTGGACCTGAGGTTCTATTCTGTATGAAGGGTACCATGTAAACATGTATCGCTGTGATAATCTGAGCGCACTGCCTGCTAATGTGAGATTTAGGCTGAATAAACTCTGAGATCCAAGTTTTTAACAGCAGTGCAGATGATTTTTACGGAGTTAACAAGAAGCACCCTCAGGTTGTTATTGCACTGAAAGTAGCTTTAATTATGTATTCAACTTGTAAATGAAGGAAACCTCTAAAAATAAAAAATGAAACAATACAATGAAACAAAACAAAAACAAAAATCCAGCAACCTGAATGGGCTCCAAACTGCTATCTTTTTAAAGATAGACTATTTTGCTTCTCCCATCAATGGCAAGCCTACCTCCTCCAATTCCTTCCCACTGCTTTACCTTTAAGTCAGCTTTTCTCCCCAAAATAACTGCATTATAGTTTAGTTTTACCTCATATTGAACATCTGAATTGGAAGGGAGTCTTTGAGTATAAACAAACAAATTACAGTCCATCCAGTGAGAGTGCAGGGAATTGCATTGTTTGGAAAACCTTATAGACTTTAAGGTCAGAAGGGACCATTATGATCTTCTAGTCTGACCTCCTGCACAACACAGGCCACAGAATCTCACCCACCCACTCCTGTAACAAACCCCTGACCTATGTCTGAGCTATTGAAGTCCTCAACTTGTGGTTTAAAGACTTCGAGGTGCAGAGAATCCTCCAGCAAGTGACCCATGCCCCATGCTGCAGAGGAAGGTGAAAACCCCCCAGGGCCTCTGCCAATCTGCCCTGGAGGAAAATTCCTTCCTGACCCCAAATATGGCAATCAGCTAAACCCTGAACATGTGGGCAAGACTCACCAGCCAGACACCCAGGAAAGAATTCTCTGTAGTAACTCAGATCCCATTCCACCTAACATCCCATCACAGGCCATTGGGCATATTTACCGCTAATAGTACAATTATACATCAGAAACATTAGGGCATCTCCATATTCTCACATTGGTTGAGATGATTCCAATTCAGCACAGTGTACTGTATGTAGACATGACCATAGAATGGGGGGAAACTGTGAATATTACATAATATTTTATGTATCAGAGGGGTAGCCGTGTTAGTCTGGATCTGTAAAAAGCAACAAAGAGTCCCACTCGCATGCATCTGACGAAGTGGGTATTCACCCACGAAAGCTTATGCTCCAATACATCTGTTAGTCTTTAAGGTGCCACAGGACTCTTTGTTGCTTTTTACATAATATTTTATTTGATTTCACTGCATTCAAGAAGCTTTGGCTGGTGGTCTGATGATGTAACTGAATACATTTATGTGAAATCATATGGCATATATTTATTCAACCCATTAGTGCTGTGGCCTGAGCTACTTCCCTATGCTGAATAACAGGCTCAGGGTTGAGTATTTAGGAGAGAAGTCCATGAGTCACTTAGCAAGCTGTGTTGCTGCTGTTATTATTTTTAATTAGTATTCTGGTAGCACATAGAGGCCCCAGTCAGGATCAAAGCTCATTTGTGCTAGCGACTGTACAGTCATGGTTCCTGCCCAAGAATCTGGCACCAGGAAATACCCAGGTGACCCATATTACCACTTTCTAAATTCAAATCGGATTTAACAATGGATGCATTGTGACTAATCCGCAGATTGTCATGTTTTCACTTGGTGTTACTGACTGTTTTTGCAGACTGAATACATTCACAAGCAATAGAACTGGTACACAAGTTCCAGCCACCCCCTTCACCCCAGAATTTTCCCAATACTGTGATTCATGAATACTGTGATACCAGATCCAAGTATAACACCACACTCTTAAAACAATACAGACCAGAACCATTCTCAGTATCTTCCAAATGTACATTTTAATTATTTTTAATTTTTAATAATTCTTTTGGTTTCCCAGACATTTCAATTACTTGTATCTTTTAACACTTCTTCATTGTGGTTGAGGCACTCTTAGTGAAATTAAGAGATTCTCTATCCTTGCCAGCGTGGGACTGTGCAGTGTGTGATGGGAAGAGTAAAATGTTCAAAAGTGGCTAAGTAATTTAGGGTAAAAAAGCACCTAAGTAAGCAGGCCCCTAAGATCCATTCAAAGTAGGGTGTGACTTTAAATGGATCTTAGGGGCCTGTGTTACTTAGGTGCTGTTTTACCCTAAATTACTTAGCCACTTTTGAACATTTTACCCAGTATCTAATTAGTGACCAGTGACATGGGAAATCTGAATAAAGCAAAAGTCTGTTTGAATTTCAGTAACATTTATAACATGTTGTGCTTTTTAGCTTTTTGCCGGGATATCATTTTTCAATGCAAATTTTATTTCCCTGTCTGTCAAAAAGCATGCCCACCAAATATCCCAAAATATGACATATCCTATTAAGAAATCCAAGTGTCTACACAATGACAATTCCTAGTTTTGAACTGAAACCTTGGGTGGACTCATTCTGAATTTTATCAGAATTCAAAATGAAAACTGAACACCAATTTCCAATTCATTGTGGAGTGCTTCATTCACCCAAAACAGGACTCTGCTTCTCCATAAAAGCTGCAACAGTGTTTCTTTTCCCCAGAAGTATATAGTGCACTGTCACTTTAACATCTCATAAGTCCAGGCTGGTCCTTCCTAAGGCACCAGATGCCATCTCAGGTGCTTTCTCTTTTAGCAGAGTGACTGAATGGGGCTTTGTCTACAAAAACAAAATTTGTCCCAGTGTCCAATGTAACCTGTCTACATTAGCTGCTTGAAACAATATAACAAAGGGTATGTCAACCCTGCAATCAGAGGTGTGATTGCAGCTTGGGAGGGCATACCTGCCCAAGCTTTAAGCTAGCTAGCATGGCTAAAAATAGCAGTGAAGATGCAGCAGCATGGACCATGATGTAGACTAGTAATGTAAGTACATACTTAGGGTTCCAGGTGGGCTTGGGCAGTCCATGCTGAAACCTGCACCGTGCCTTCACTGCTATCTTTAGCTGTGCTAGCTAGATTAAAGCCTGCATTGGTATGCCTACTGGAGTTTCAGTCACATCTCCGATTGCAGTGCAGACATACCCTGAATCAATGGTTGTGCAAGTTTACACTGGTGCAAGTTTTTTTTAATGTTGACAAGCCCTGGGTGTAACAGTTTTAAGCTGTAGCCCACTGATCTTAGCGACCGTTATTTGTGTGTTTGTTTGGTTGGGGTTTTTTTGTTTTTGTTTTGTTTTGTTTTTTTGGTGCCAGCCTTTAGATACTTTGGCTGTGATTTTCAGAGGGGCTGAGAACCTGCAGTGTCCATTGACTTTTGCTTTATCTGTCTAAGATGGTCTGTATGGAACCTTTTCCCATCATAACTGAGCACCTCATAGTTTTTGGTGTGTTTATCCTCACAACTCTCCTGTGAGGTAGGGAAGTGCTAGTGTAAGCGGGGGAATGGTCCCGCTATTGTGGGGAACTTTCCTGGCTTCTGCACTACCCCGGTGAAGTGGGCTAGCGAAAGAATCCGAGTCCTCGCTCCCACTTCCCTTACCCAGAGGCCTCCCTGCCCTTGAGGACTCCTCTTCCACTCTCCTGTCTGGCAGAGTCCTCGTAACCCCGACAAAGCTGGGCCCAGGATTCCTGGGGGGCTTGACCCCCAACCCTGCTGTGGTCACCCATGACAGGGGCTAGGGTGTCCCCACTCCGGGGTACTCTCTCTGCACTGGGCACCTCCCTGACCCACTGATCATTTCATACAATTTAAAGCAAATACAAGTTGTTTAATTAAAAATTACTTTTAAAAAAAGAATAAGGAAAAATGGGAAAGGTTAAAGGAAAACACATCACCCTGCTCTGTGGCAGGGAACATCACAAACAGTGTCTGTGGAATGTCAGGGCAGTTCACAGTCTGTTCCTTGTAGGTCCCAGGCCTCCTTCTCAGGCCCTGGCTGTGCTGCAGAGACGCTGCGGGTTGGACACTTGCTCTGGCGGTGGCCACACGCTCTCAGGCTCTAGGTGGCAGGACCCTTCTTCCCAGCGTTGCCCCCACCCTGACAGGGTTACGATCCCCCCAAGTCTGGCCTGCAAGGCCTCTTGGCTGAGGTGTCTCCCTGCGCTGGGCCCACTGCCCAGGGTCCCCCTCACTTTCCCCAGCTGCTCACCGCACCCAGCTCTGGACTGCTCCAGCCCCTACTCCAGCTCCACACTGCCTCAGCACGGCTGCTGCTGCTGCTGCTGCTGCTCTGCCTCAGCTCCCTGGGCTGCTTCTCTGGCTCTGGTTGCTGCAGCTCTGCCCCCAGGACAGGTCTGCTCTGCAGGCTGCTTCTGTGACTCTGCTCCCAGCTCTGACCTGCTTCCTGGCTGCTTGTCTGGCCCCTCTGGCTCTGGTGGCTGCAGCTCTCCTCCCAGGGCAGGTCTGCTCAGTCTGGGCTGTGCTCTGGCTTTGGGGCTGCAGCTCTGCTTCCAGCAACTTAGCTCGGGCCCCTGCTCTCTCCTTAGCTCGGCCCCACTCTGTCTGACTCAGGCCATTCCAGCTCACACGGAGGACGGGACCCCCCCGGCCTCCTGATTCCCTGATTAGCCTGCCCGCCCTGTCAGTCAGGCTGATCTGGAGCATTGGCCTCTCCCCATTGTTCCTGGGGACTGTCAGTCTCAGGCTCCTGATTTGCCATCGACCCTTCCCCTTCTAGTGCTGGGAGCTAGCCAGCCAAAACACCCCCACTGAATGTTAGTAAGGGGGCAACAGTCCCCTTACACTAGTATCTCTTTTACAAGAGGAGGCACACAGAGTTTAATTGACCTGTCCCACATCACACAGGAAGGCTGGCAGAACAAAGATTTGAACCCCGGTCTCAGGCCAGGGCCTTAACCATTGAAGCAGCCTTCCTTTCTATTACAGTGAAAGGTACTCAGCATTTCTGAAAATCAGGCCCAAGGTGTCTCAAATTGGGCACCCAAACCTCAGGGACCAGTTTTGCAAATATTGTCCATGGAATGTAAGCACCTAGCTCCCAAGCGATCTGGGCATTTTGATATAGAGTAACTGAACACTGGTAACATTTTGAACAAACTCTAGAAAAGGTAATATGCGGCCCTTGAACTTCCCCATGTTCTGGATAACAAATATTTACACAAGTAAATTATTTCTCAGGATGCTACCCTACTTCATCAAACTCAGGAGCCTGAGCTTGAATGATTTCTGATGCAATCTTTCAGCAGCAAGCAGCAACTTTAGAAAACAGAAGATGCTCTGTACACTGTC
Source organism: Terrapene triunguis (assembly GCF_002925995.2). NCBI lineage: Eukaryota > Metazoa > Chordata > Testudines > Emydidae > Terrapene > Terrapene triunguis. The sequence goes on from NW_020664373.1 coordinate 9,472,851, forward strand.
TCCATTGCAGCCCTCATGTATTCTTGTTATCAAGATGTATCATGAGAAAGGGATTAAAAATCCCTTTACAGAAGGAATTAAAGAGGCTTTGCCTGCTTATTAAACAGTGCTGTTCTATAATCCCTCTGTCACTGAGAATTCAGGCTCACGGTTGGCTCTCTCTCTCTGAGAGGTGCTGTGCAAAGTGAAGTGCCAGTGAAATGAAAATGTAATCTTTTACAGCTAACTGACTCCTTTTTTCTTTCAGACATGAAGAAGCTTCCCTCCCCACCCCACTCCCCGAACATTATGGGCCTGCTCCTAAACCCACTGAAGCCAATGGCAGTCTTTTCATTGACTTGAGAGGGCTTAAGATCAGATCCTTTATATCTTTAGACTTTTCAAAGGATCTCATAAGAGCATCAGGCCTGCACAGAAGTATGGTGAGAAGGGGAGAATGCAAGTCACCAGCTCCCTGCAGTTTTCTTACTGTAACGTCTTTGTATCAGGACTACACTCAAAGAAGAAGCAGCTGCAGTGAAGTGTTCTGGTGACTAAGAGCTAGTCCTTTTCCTCTGAACTCAGCTCTGATTAGGCAGGGCTGGCCCTAGTCCAAATGGCACCCAGGTGAGAAGTGTCTTCGGGCCCCCCCCTCCATTTGTTAAACTTTTGAATACCTTATTTTTTATTGCATTTGTAGCCCATTTCATGACTTAGAGGCACAATTTACATGCATGATTTCCCCCCTCATATAAGACGATAAATGTGCACTTTAGGATCTGTAAATCTATATTTATTCATGCCATGTATAAGCAAATAAAAAAAATTGTTTCCTCTATGCTTGCCTGCTGCCTCATACTCCTAACTGAAGGCATAAGGGGTCGCAAGAACTGACCACTTCTCCAGTTCCCTTCTATGTTCCCAGTCTGGGATGGAACCCTTCTGTGTTCATAGCCTTCTAGTGTTCCTTTCCAACGTCAGCTCTGTAAATAATATTACATTGTTTTATATTAGATGGTTCACTTAGTAAAGTCTTAAATGGCTTGGAGATCAGGGGCTTCCCGCACAATTTTTTTTGCTCCCTCATCTTCAGAGCATTTAGTATGCCCAGGATTCCAAGCTTCAAGTCCTGCCTGGCCTGCCCTTGGATCTTTCCTGTGAGTGACCCACATGAGAGTTTCCCGTATTGCCTTAAGGAATTACACATTCCCTCAAAGTGTGACATCTGCCACTCTTTTCTCCCCTGCCCCCCACTACGCAGTCTTGGGAGTTCAGACTCAGTAAGCATCTCCCAGAGCTCTTTATGAGATCTCTGTCTGACCCAGGACCAAACCCCCCTCTGTCTCTTCGATCTGAACCTCTGGGTAGTATCCCACCACTGCTGCCACTTTCCAGCTTGGAATCCTCCAGAAAACCCAAGGACTCCTCTAAATGAAGCCATGAGGAAGGTATGGAGAAACACCCTCATAAAAAGAGAGAGACAAAAATCACCATATAAGTCTGCTAAAAAAAGGATTGCCTTGCTTCTCCCGTTGGTGAGACTCTGTGCCCCAGAGCAATTGTGTCTGTCCAGGGATTGTGGAGTTTCCAGTGCTCTTAAACCATCTATAAAGGAGGCAGGATGAGCCAACTCTTGGACTGTGCAAGGATAGGAAGGAGCATTCACCTTCTGCACAGGTGGTACTGCACCGCACCAAGACCACTGTGCCTGAGTTCACACTGGCGGTCCAGCCAATGCATAAAACTCCTGCAAGCTCTGTTCCTGTTGGGCCTCAGTACACCCTTCTCAAGGGCCTGGCAATTGTTGCTGAGCCTGTCAGACCCAGTTCTATTGCGAGATATCATTACTCCATCAATGTGCCATTCGCTGGTCCCATGTAGTAGCTGTGCAGTGGATGTTCCGACAGTATGGGGGCACATTTTGCTGGTGTATGCCTCCAGCCACGCTGCCTTATGATAGACGGCACTGTCGGCTCTGCCTATTTAATTGGAGAGCTCCTACTCCTCAGACATGCAGGAGGTGGTACTGACGGTTTCCCCAACAGTCCAGGCACAAGACATCAGCCTAGGCAAGGCTTCCAGAGCTTTCTGCATCTCCATGACCTGTACTATTGGGCTAGGGATGACTGGTCCCCCCAATGGGGCCTGCATCCTCACCCTTATGATCCCAACCTCTGGCCATACTGGGGCCCTTGGAATCCATACTTTCAAGCCCCCGATTACAAGGACCTTGGACACTGCTTTCAACTCAGATCACCTCCAAGACAGGAATCTCAGCTGCCCTGAGATGGGGTATATCAACCCTGCACTCGCAATGCAGGGGTTAACAAATTGGAAGAGGTTCAGGATCCCACCCATAAACTCCTGGACATTCTCCACTCTTCAGCTCCTTCCAAAGTGCCACCCCCTATCCCTGAGGCCATACTGGAACCTACCAAGCTATTTGGCACACACCAGCAATCTGTGCCTGGTCCTGAAAGCGGGCTAAGGAAAAGTACTTTGTGCCCTCCAAAGAGTCAGAATATTTGCTGTCTCCCAGGCTAACCTGAAATCCCTTGTTATCCATGTGGTCACAGAACAAATCAGGCTGCACCATCCTAGGTCCACTCCCTCAGACAAGGACGCCAAGAGACTAGATTTCTTTTGCAGAAATAATTTTTCATCAGCCAGCCTACTATTCAGTATTGCGAACTACCAGGCATTCAGGCCAATATCTGACTTTATTAATTACAACAACCTGTCAGAGCTCTCTAAAAAACTACCACAGGAATGCAGACCCCAATTCCAGGTTGGAGGAGGTCCAATCCACTCTTCTCAATAGCAGGAAGCCTTCTACAAGGAGGTGCTATGCAGACAAATGGAAGACATTCTCCCTGTGATAGCAGCAGCATCACTTATCTCCCACCTTTCAAGCCCATGGCCTTTTCAGTGAAGGTAGCCTTCCTAACTGCTATTACCTCAGCCAGGAGAGTGGGTGAGCTCAGGGCCCTCATGGTGCACCCACCTTATACGATCTTTTACAGAGACAAAGGCTGCCTGAGGTTACACCCCAAGTTTATCCCCATGGTTTCTTCTGATATTCACTTGAACCGAATGGTCCAGCTACCTGTATTCTACCCGAAACCTCACAACACTAGTGAGGACAAGAAACTCCACTCCCTGAGCATACGCAGAGATCTAACCTTCTATGTGAGCAGGACGAAGCTCTTTTGGCGGCTCTCTGAGGTTATTCATCTCCATCATTGAGAGGATGAAAGGCGAAGTCTCTTCCCAAAGATTCTCCAGATTGATTTCCAGCTGCATCCTCCTCTGTCAGGGCTCATTCAGCCAGAGCACAAGCTGCTTTGGTGGCTTTGCTGCAAGGAATTCCACTCTTGGACATCTGTAGAGCAGCAACCTGGAGCTCCGGTCATAGGTTTACTGGGCATTATGCCCTGGTTCAAACTTTGGCTCAGGATACTTCCTTTGGTTCAGTGATACTGTGAATAATGGTGCAAAGCACTTCCTTGCGCCCTCACCCTCAATAGACACTGCATGGGAGTCACCACAGAGAATTCCCATAGGGACCAGCACTCGAAGAAGAAAGGAAGGTTACTTACCTTATACTAACTGGAGTTCTCCAAGTCCACGGATCCTCTTCTATTTGCAGTAGAGCAGGAACGGGAGAGGTGGTTGGTCCACACCAGCCCTTATGCCCTCAGTTGGGAGCACATGTGGAGCCACAGTGATTACCCACAGGGCCCACACATCTCATGGAACTCCAGTTATTATAGAGTAAATATTCTTCCTTTTCTTCTATTCCATTAATTAAGTCTTGTTACAGATACCTAATATATTCTGTTCCTGTTATTATTAGTATATATTATAATATTACTGTGTTATGTTGTTAAGAGCTAGGTGAATCTTTGTTATGGACTGTATTAAAAACCCATTGAGATTGATAAGTGTGAACTCACTGTTCAACTAATGTAACTGTAAGCATAAGTCCCCACCTAAGACAAAAAGGAGTGTGTGAACCCACCCAGGAGCTCTCTGCTGAATATTTATCAGAGGGGTAGCCATGTTAGTCTGAGTCTGTAAAAAGCAACAGAGGGTCCTGTGGCACCTTTAAGACTAACAGAAGTATAGGGAGCATAAGCTTTCGTGGGTAAGAACCTCACTTCTTCAGATGCAAGTCTGAATATTGTTTTGGATAGCTGGGTGGGTGGGAAGGAAGGCAGAAAAGGCAAAAGACTGAAAAAGCCAAGAACAGAGAGAGGCAGCGGAAAAAAAGGCAAATAAGATAAGCAGTAGCCTGTGAACATATTGTGACCCTGGAAAATGCTAGAGAGAGCACTTTTGGGTCTCTTGGCTAAAGAGGCTTGGGGCTTTAAGCTAAGAAACTGCTCCTTTTGTTCTTGGTTCCTTCTGCATTTGGAGGTGAACTTCTTACATCCCTTGTAAATAAACAAAAATGCATCAGAGTAAATACCATACTCCATCAATTTCTACTTCCAGCTGGAACATCCTGAGGGCCCTGAACTTTGACTAGCAGCTTGGATCAAAAAGGGGCAATGATATTATGTGTGTATTGAATTATTCAATTTGTTATTAATTCATACCATAAAATATTGACCATAGTATATGCAACTCAGTTAAATGGCCGTTGTAGTTGAAATCTGAACTTCTGGAAAGTTCTGACTACACAGTCTCAACATTTGTCAGCAGACCTCCTCAGGTAATACTTTAGCATGCTAAAATAGCTCAGCATTGTCTTTCCATAATCCTTGTCAAATTGCAATAGATATAAGAACTATTTTCAAAAATTCCCGCTCCCGATGCTTTTCTAGGGATCTTATAAATTTAGTTTCTTAATACAAGAAGTGCAGAAACCTGATTTTTTTTTATTTACATATGTTGTTTAATCTAGCAAACTACCTCAATGCTCAAAACATCCTCTTGAATACTTTTTCTACCTCTGATTCCAGTGGAATTTTACTACTATTCTACAGTTTTGCTTCCTGTTACAGTGGAGCAGCTTCATGGCTTCAGGGGTGCTGAAATGAATTTGTATAGTGGGGGTGCTGAGAGCCATTGAATCAAACTGTAAACCCTGTATATAATGGAAACCTCTTCAAGCCAGGGGCTGCGGCAGCACCCTCAGCACCCCTACTTCCAGCACCTATGCATGGCTTATTTTAACTATCCATTCTCGGTGCATAACAAGGTTCATGCCCAATTCGCTTTACCTATTTTTACCACTCTGACCTTTTCTGCCTGAATGTCTTTACTCTTTTTTTCCCTGACCTTCAATGTGTTGGACATTGTAAAGTTGTTGATCCAACTGTGAACTCTGCTCCTGACATGTTTCTGCAGAGTTCTCTTCCAAAGTACTGGAAACATGGGACTTCCAAAGACAACAGGAGGGAGCCACAACTTCAGCTTGAAATTTCACATGCATATAACTGGGCCAAATTCTCTGCTGATGTAACTCCACTAAATCAATGTTCTTAACTGGTAGAGAATTTGCACTGAGTGTTTTGAAGGGATTTTGCCATCCAAGAATCCCAGTCTGTCCTTGGCTCCAATGAGACATTATTAATAAAGATCCTAGCAAATATTGTCTGTAAAATCAGTGAAGAATGTTTAACTTCTGTCCCCTGAGACTAGCTGAAATAATGTATTGTGCAAGTGTCACAGGAAGAACTGGGCCTCTAAGTGGTGTTGAGATGAGTTCCTGTCTGCATCCTGTAAAACTTGCCCATACCGGTATTGCCCTGGCCTCTTCTTTTGTCATTCAGTGTTGCACGCATTCTAAAACAATATGCATTTCCTCACCTTTTGGGGGCGAAGCCAGACTTTGAGGCACCTGCTCCCCTACTTGGTGTAAACTTTGCTTGTGCCAATCAGAAACGAACACAAACAGGTTTTGGGCCCCGTCCCCTATGACACTTCTATGATGTCATAGTTGGTACTTTATGGGCCTGCCTGCCATGTGCAGGCAGGAAGAGGAGAAAGAAAAACGAATCCTGTGTATCCTGTGTACACCCGTAACCGAGCCTGATCACCTCGAAGCCTCTCTCTCAGCTCACGTGTTTCAGAGTTTCTACGTTTGCCAGTCGTTATGCGTTGGTTTGTATTTGTAAGTATCAGTTATTACTAAATGCTGCATCTTTGTTTATAAATATTGTTAGTAGATATTTTAGTCATTGTGTGTTTTAAGTTTCATTAACTCTATTAGCTAATCAAACGCTGCTCCCTTACCCCTTGTAATTATCCCCAATAAAACTTTAAATTGATTAATTTTAGTTGTGTGTGTGTGTGTGTCTGCAGTTTGCATCGTGACCCATACTCTCCTTGCATCCCTTACCAATATAGTCTATTGCCACGTGCAGCCTGGTAAATAACAGGCCTGCATTTTCTTTCGCCCCTGCGTGCCCGTGGCAATCCTCAAGTGGTTCAAATAATACCTATGACCCTTGCCTGGGTTTTCTTCTAATGAGAAGAGAAGGAGGTACAAGGTCATGTGACAGCAAGATTATTTAAGGTGTCCTATGACTCAGCTGAGAGAAAGAAATGCGGGGGGAGTTGAATGAACTGAAAAGTTTCTTTATAGTGGCTAAGGGAAGAGGATACAGAAGAGAGGAGCTTTAGAGAATCCTGGAGCAGGCCAGGAGTAGTGTGGTTCAGGTTGGATAGCAGCTAACCATGTAATGATTCTAGAGATGGTTCCCCTGCAGAGAGGGGAAAGGGCAAGGGCTTGGAGGAAGTATGTATGAAGTGTCTGAGGAGAATTCTGACAAAGTGCAAAGTGGCTCTGGAAAACAGCAGAGCAGGGCAATTTTGTGCATACCGCTGCCCCTGATTTAGGATCCTAGGGTTGGGGCTCCTCTATAATGCCATTTATGGAGGTAGTATAGAAATCTCTGAGCCAAGGAGAAAAGAATCGTCAGCCTGGGGAGGTTAAAAATACCTATAGAATTTGCCATTGGTAGTTAAAAAGCTGTTTCATTTGGATTTCTGTTTTTCATTTTCCCTCAAAAGGATAGGACTTTTGCTTTGGCCAAAGGACTAAAGCACCAAATAGACCAAAATCTCCGCAGCCAGTCAGAGGGAAACTGAGGCACAGTAGTAGTCCCAAAAAGGATAATAGCTCTGACGTGTCTTTGTTCCATTCTTTAATGATAAGTTATAACCCATCCTTTCCACATTCACTAACGGAAAGTGAGTGAGTGACATTCTAGAATCCCAGCATCTTCCACTGAAAGGTGGAGAGAGAGAGTACTGAAGAGGGAGAGAGAGAGAAAATAGTTCTCAATTCTTACTTCTACAACTTCTCTACAGTTCTTCCATGTTTTAAAATCATGCTGCCAAAAAGGCAGTCCAATGAGGAAGTCAAATGAACAGCTAGCTGACTATATGTGCCTTAGATACAGTATGGAAACACCCCAAATCTTCTTACATTCACAAGCTCTTATCCAGAGGAGATTTATCGAACACTGGCATCCGTGTTCCCTTTTCAGGTGAGAACACACATGCTAAATTTAGTTTCAGTGTAGTTCTTTTAAACCGTAGACAGTTTGAACCATTAGGAAAAGGATTTGATCTATTCCCCCTTATAGACATTATTTTACATGTGGGATGTTAAGAAATAACTGTAGCGGTCAGGGCAGCCCTTTTCAAAGGGTGGCATTCTGGCTCTTTGGGGGCGGCACTTTTCAAGGCACTCCGGCTTTTTTTTTTTTTTTTTTTTTTTTTGCTTGGGGCGGCAAAAAGCCTGGAGCTGGCCCTGGTAGTGGTACATAGCTGCAGATGTACCATACACTGTTTGACTGGTTCATATTCTCAGTATCCTGCTTATCTGTTTTTGTGGGAGTTCCTTAATGTGACCAGCAAGATATTTTCCTTTAATTTGGTAAGCTCCAAACCTGTGGGGTGGCTCTCAACAATGCCCTTTTCAGACAGAACAGCTAATTATTCTGCTTGAAGCAATCCCCATTCAAAGATTCTTCTAAGGCCTTTAGAGATTTCCCAAACCCTTTTTACAAGTGGTGAGCTCGAGGGATTTTAGTGGCTTTACTTAGTTTTGTTCCAGAGCTCAGACATTTCATGAGATTACTCGGAGATGACTTTTTGTTCAGCATTCACTAAGTTGGTGGGGTAACCAATGTTCTCATTTCTAAAGTCTGCCAGTTGTCTCCCGTCTACAGGAAATCTCAGAAATCTGTAAAAATTAAAATCTCTTTGTTTTTAGCTGCCTGTATATATTTACCCAAACTTCATGTCTTATTATCTATTATCTTTGAGACAGTTGCAATGTCTGTCTTTTTGTTTTTCTGGGAATTTTTTTAAAGGTTTTTTTTTCCCTTTGAGAATTAGTTGCTCTCGAAAGTGGGAGACTGATGCCACTGGAATTTCGACACTCACAATATTGTGTGCAAAACAAGAAATTCTGATGTTTATTCCAAGTGTGCAATTAATCAGTTTGTTCTCTAATACACTCTTCACTTGTATACCTTCCTCCTCAAAAGGCACCAAAGCACTTTACAAATAATGAATAAATCCTCCCAATGCATGCCAGGTAAGGAGGTATTATTTCCATTTTACAGATGGGAAAAAATGAGGTGCAAAAAGGTTATGTGACTTGTCATAGGGACAATTGCCAGATTGGATCAGAGCAGGGATCCATCTAGTCCAGTATCCTGTGCCCAACAATAGCCAATACTAGGCATTTCAGGAGAGGGTAAAAGAAATCCTGCAGTAGGCAGTTGTGGACTGACATACTCATAGGCGTGGGAACTAGGAGTGTGGGGGGTGCTGCAGCATCCCCAGGTTTTACATGGGGTCCCAGCTGCCAGCCCTGCACCTGGATCCCAGCCGCTGGCCCCAGCCTCAGCCCCCTTACCCTTGTCCAGGTCCCCCACTCCCGGAAACATGGCCCTGCTCCCGGCCACAGCTTGGCATCCCCAGTGGCTGGTTTATGCCTGGAAACAAGACAATTTTTATCCCCGGTTTACATATGGAAATGAAGCTATCTAGTGCAACTGAAAGTATTCTCATTATCAGTATAAATGCCCAACGCTTGCTTTTGTTCAAGGGCAAACTGAAAGCCTAAACAGAGACTATTAACAAGTGTTTGTGGTGAAAAACAGCCTGAAAGTGTTAAAGACTCTTTGTTTTTCAAATGCAGACTTGTGTTGTGCTCACTTCGAACTTTCATTTACAAACCAGCTAGTAAGGCCTTGTCTACACTAGAAGTTGTACCAGTTGTAGCAAAAGCTGTAAAGTTCTGCTAGCATAGTGCCATCAACAAAACTGTTTTGGCAAAGTGTGTTCACACTTGGCTACTTGTGCCAGTGGCTTGTGTCCACATAGCATCAAGTTGTATTGGCAAATGGCGTGTTACACCGTGGATAGGCATCCCAGTGTCCTCCATGCTGCCTTTAGGTTCACTGCCTTGTGGGAAATAGTCACTGGGTATTGTGGCCCAGCTGCTGTGCATTGTGGGATACCTGCACACTGCTCTTTCATTCCATTTATGAGCTATCCACTGCAAACATGGATACAGCACAGAGGAATACTCACTCTTCTCCACTGGGCAGAGAGGGCAGATGATCGTGTTGCATTTGGAAAGACACAGCATGCAGACAAAGTCAGTTAAACATGACTAGACAGGGAATGTAGAGGCTATGCTGTTGCATCTATTCACAAAACAACTGCACGTGGCGGGACAGTGGTTTGGGCCCGTCCAACTGGCAACGAGTAGTGGGACCAGTTTGTGATGCAAACCAGGGACAACCAGAAGTGGTTCCAGAACTTCTGGATGAGGAAGGCTACATTGTGTGCTGAGCTCACCCCTGCCCTGCAGCACAGAAAAATCAAGTTGAGAGCTGCCATGCCAGTGGAGAAATGAGTGTGTAGAGAAACCCACACCCCAGATTGTTATGGGTTTGGCATTAAAAACTAATGGAGGGGGTGATTATCCTTAAGGTATGCAAGGCGATAAAGCACATCCTACTGTGCAGGGCAGTCAGGCTAGGCAGCATGCAGGAAATAGCAATGAATTCATTCAGCAGAGCTCCCCTAACTGTGCTGGAGTGATAGGTGGGACCATGTTCCAACTCTGTGCCCTATCATGCCTAGCCTGTGAGTACTTAAACCCAAAGAGGTAATCTCAGTGGTTATGTAGACCTTGGTGGTTTACTGACAAGTATTGGGTGGTCAGGAAAAGTCCATGACACCTGGGTTTTTAGAAACACTGGACTTCTGAAAATGCTGAAAGTAGGGACTTTTTTCTTGGACCCTCCAATTGACATTGAGGGGATTTCTGTGCCATTAATGATTCAGGGTGACATAAAGCCATATACTTGGTAAGGTGGGCAGATGCACGGAAAGTGTTAACTATTTCCTGAGCAGTGGCCAAATGAAGGTGGAGTGTGTCTGTGGAGCATGGAAGGGAGGTGGCGGTATCTCATGACAAGACTTGATCTCAGTGAAAAAATATTCCCACAACTACTGCTGCATGCTGTGCACTGAGTACGATCTGGGAAACCAAGAGTGAGACCCTAATGCCAGGGACCAGAGGCTGGGTTAGGTGACCAGGCATCATTTCCTATAAGACGGAGCCTGCTTCATCAGAGAGAGGTCTAGGGGTGAACTAGAATTGGTAGTGGACCCACAGAGCTTCCTTTCTCAAACAGATCTGGTGACCTGAGAGAGATCTGGAGCCTGATACAAGGGTAAAGAGGAGAAAATCTGCAGAAAAGCACCTGCAAGGCACACAAGGTCGGGGCACCAGAGAAGAAGTTTTCCACACCAGTCAGAAGGAAAAAATCTGGCTAGAGATACTTATAGTGAAGGGGCAAGAGCAAAATCCTTAAGAGAAGGTTAGACGTCCATGAGGGTAAAATGGCTTGGTGAGCCTGGAGATGAAGGCCAGAAGATTCTACCTTTGAGTTAAAATATTATTTTATGTTAATAAGCCAAAATCCAAGAAGTGGTGTAATTCACATGAGAGCCTGCTTGCAATTATTGGGAAGCCCAAAAAGGGGAAAGCAGCAGGGTCAAATACCAGCTGAGGTAGGACCTTATTACAGCAACAAATACATTTTTCACATTAATATGTATTTCATAGTCTATTTGGTACTTCTTCCCTAGCTCAGTAATTTGTCTTACTTGTGATGGGCTCTAGCTTCCCTTATTTAGATGGAACCGAAGATGACATTTATATGAAAAGATTTACCTCCAACTGCACAGATTCATTTATAATTTAGGTATTCATCAAACTGAAATATCATGCAAGTTCATCTGAATTTAATACAACATGTAGGCAAAATAACATACAAATCAAAACACTGAGAGGGCAATATCGTGGCTGTAAAGGTTGTGATCTCTTCTCTTTCAATTTGACATCAATATTTATGAAATCATGCACATCATACTACCTGAATGCATTTGGCTGGGCTATAGTTACGTGACAGCTTTATCCAGACACTGAAGTCTCTAAGCACTAAGTAAAAGTGTAAAAACAAGTGTTCCTATGTTCGGTACTGCAGGTAAAGTAGTGCAGAAATTTGATATAAAAAATGTGCATTTGTAGACTGAAAGCCACTCTGCCCTCTCTCTTCCTTATGCTGTCTTGTTTTGCTGCTTTCTTTTTATAGGTATGGTACAGACAGTCCAAATGAAAAAAAATTGTCCAGATGAGAAATTGACATGTTTTCGAGAAGGTGCTTTGAAACATTACCTTCCCTGCAAGTTCACAGAGCATGGACACTTTGTACCATTGAGTGGTTCAGAAACATCAGGGCTACCATGAAGCCACTTTCTGAGAGAGAAGATCCCAGTTTTCAACCCATTAAAGCAGCTGGATACATAGTTATAAACTCATCTCCTGTAGTAGGTTCTTTCCCTCTGAGACTAAGATTTTAAAGTGCTAGACAGCAACTGAGGGAGCAATAACTTATCAAAAGGGGAAAACATGGCCAGGCAGAACCCAATACTCCCAGGATTCAAAGTCCAGCTGGCAAATTGCCTGCTATATAATAAAAGAGGGAATTCATCATTTTACTTTGTCTTAACCCCAAACACAGCTTTAGGAGTGTACTTAGTGATTATTGCCAAAGGTGATAAAAACAGGAGTGGAGTTTAAAAGATTTGTGACAGTTACCAGAACCCTGGGCCAGCTCCATGATTAGGTTTTCCCTGAGCTACTGGGGAGGATGATCAGGTGGTGAATTGCCTTCCCCTCTAGGCCTGCTGCCAAAGAGAAAGAGAACGGGTCAGGTTGCGAGTAATGAAGTCCATGACAACACCCTGAAAGGGTCCCCAGCTGTTGGTAATGACAGGGTGAGCCTTAAGCACTACCCCTAAATAAATACAGCTTTATAAAGAACACATGGTTGGACGTCTTCTTCTTGAGTAAGCAACCAAACCATGGATACCTACGGTGAACTTTAACTTGCACATCACTTTCAGGCCTTTCTGAATGTACTTGCCTGCTTTTAGGGCAGGTTACTCAGCTTATCCGTTTAAAAGACATTGTGCTGCTCAATAATTAGCTACTGTTTCAAACATTCAGATTAAAATCCTGCCATATCTCTCCCTCAGCTTGGTAGGGCAAGGAGAAGCAGTGGCAGCTGGGTGGAATGCCCAGAGCCCATCTCACTTGTTCAAGGCAAGATGGTTGAGGATAACGTGCTCTATAGCATGGCTTACTTCTGTTCCAAAATGGTGCGGCATGCTTCTCTGTAGCACCTGCTGCTTGACTCCACAGCATGCATGTGGTGTTATGGCATGCCTCTAAGACGTGAGCCTGCACTCACGTGACTATGGAGTGCTGGCAGATGGGCAAGTCTGGCCCTTTTCCTTGTACTCCAGAGAAAAAAAAAAGAATTGTTAGAAAATTCTCAACCAGCTTTACCAATGAGTGACAAGTTTATTCCTTTTTTGCACAACAGCTAGAAGTCATGCCCTAGAAGCCCTCTTGTTCTTAGTGTACTAACATGGAGATGTCTTAGCTTTTTTGTTTCTTAATATTCTATCTTCTTTTCAGCTCTCTGTATCTGTGGCATAGAATAGAATTATAGAATATCAGGGTTGGAAGGGACTTCAGGAGGTCATCTAGTCCAACCCCCTGCTCAAAGCAGGACCAATCCCCAGACAGATTTTTACCCCAGTTCCCTAAATGGTCCCCTCAAGGATTGAACTCACAACCCTGGGTTTAGCAGGCCAATGCTCAAACCACTGAGCTATCCCTCCCCCTAAATCCCCAAATGGCCCCCTCAAGGATTGAACTCACAACCTTGGGTAGCATGGATAGCAGCATTTAGCTGCCATCCTTGCAGATATTGTGATACATTTTGCAATGATATGTCTTCCATATTTTGCTCCAATCTGGAATTTAACTCAAACAGGTTGCTTTGTTCTCAGTGGAGTTGGCTGAAAACCCCACCACTTTCATCAAAAATATTCAGGGGGGGGGTTGTCAAATAAAAATTTTTATTTAAAAAATGGTGAAATTTAACCAGCTCTAATTCACAATGACAGGGTATGTTTGTCTCCGTTCTATCTCTAGTTTAGATTGGTATTGTTACTTTTCTCCTTATGATGCTTTTTCTCAACAGTAGAGTGGAGGTCTGCCCCAAAATTGCATTTATGTTTGATCATGGTGATTGCACCGGGCTAAAAAAGAATCTAATGTAAGACATGGCCTGTTCTAACTCCTTGTGTGGGGTTTCTTAGTCTTTCCACTTGTTATCTGTTTCAAATTGAAAGGTTTAAAACAATATGGTGAATCAGCACTGTCTAAATTGGGGGTGGTGGAATTAAAGATTAATCCACTAATTTCACACATGAAGATTACAAAATAAAAATAGTAAATTATGGTTCAACTGGATTATTTACTATATTTTGGAATGGGGAGAGTGAGATTTTTTTTCCCTTTGGGAAGGTATTCTGCCAATGGTATTGAGACACTTACAATTTATTTCCATTAGGCATTTCTTGTTAGTCATTGGAAGATATTGTCTTCTGAACTGTGGCGTGGTCAGAGTTGATCCTGTTGAGCATTGTCAAGCTAGGAATTTTTTTTTAAAATACTTGGAGCTTTTTATGGTTTTCCCTTTACCTCCTGAAAACTTGATTAGAACACTTTCAGGTCAAATTAGTGTCCATTAAATGAATTTTTTATCACTTTGGTTTCCAGTTTGCAATCCCATTACCGTTCACTAGATAAACTGATTGTAGAAATTAATTTCCAACAGAAGGAATGAGGATTTACAGAGAAATATGGAGAATTAACTATTTGAATTGGAATTTTTTGTTTTTGTTTTGCTGAATCAGAATACCAGACAATTCAAGAACTTCTTTTCCTTATAGTACTGAAACACAGCAGTGTCTTTTTGTGTTCGAATCAGTTGTCCAAGTGCGCTACAGAGAGTGTCTGGCTGGAAAATGCTTTTATAATGCAGACAAAAGCTTCTTTGGGGAAGTTATGAGATATAGTAAGGGAGTCACAAGTGAGGTGCCAGAACTGGGATTAAGACTGAATTTTATTCTTTGTTTCTGCCATTAATGTAAACAAACCAAAATGCACCAGCCTGCACAGTGGCAGCTGCAGAAAGGTTATGGGACAGACCAGGAAGTGTCTCAGTCACCCATGAAACATTGAAAGCAGGGGAAAGGGAGGGCAGCTGAATGCACATCTCAGAGAGGTGGTTTGAAATTGGCCCCGCAGGGATTAGCTGCTGCTTTCAAGACTGCTTCTTGGCTGGTTTGACGACATTTAACACTCAATTTGTATAGCAAAAGCTGACCAGGGAGTGCTAAATGGCTTCTAATTTAGCTTTCATAATAGAAGTATAGTAGACAGAACCTGCCATTAAACATTTAGCTGGGCTGCTGGTTGGTGAGGAGAGAAAAAAAGGAAAAGCAATTAAAAATTAAAAGAAAAAGTCACCTTAAAATGACAAGCGTATCCAAAGTAGTAGTGAAAAGGGACCAATCTTTCCCTCTGTGACTCTCATGAAGTCAATAGAGTTAACTGGTGGTGACTGAAGGAAGAATTTGGACATAGAATATAGAGAATGAACATAGATACCAGTAGTTGTTTGCAGTGTTGTTGTAACCATGTTGGATATGAGAGAGACAAGGTGGGTGAGGTAATATCTTTTATTGGACCAACTTTTGTTGGTGGAAGGGACAAGATTTCAAGCTTACACAGAGCTCTTCTTCAGGTCTGGAATGGTAACCCAAGTATCTGAGCCAAATACAAGAGAGACATAGACTGATATGACAGTTTATACCACCTGAGGATCTGCCCCAAAATTTCCTGATTCCCAGCCCAGTACCCTATTAATTAGACCAGGGGTTGGGAATCTATGGCCTGTGGGCCAGATCCAGCCACTGCTTAATTTCATCCATCCAGCCCCCACTGCTTCATTTCATCAGGAAGCCCCAAACCTCAGTGCTCCCCCCCTGCCACGGGGCTGGAGCCACGAGCGCCAGCTCACCCGACTGTGGGGGGAAGCTGGGGTTGCCAGGCCGTTAAAAATCTGGTCGGCTCTATGCAGCTCCCGGAAGCGACCGGCATGTCCCTGTGGCCCCTAGGAGCAGGGGCGATCAGAGAAGCTCTGCACATTGCCCCAGCCCCCAGCATCGGCTCCACAGCTCCCATTGGCTGGCACCCATGGCCAATGGGAGCTGTGGGGGCGGCCTGTGGGCATGGGCAGCATGCACTGTGCAGAGCCCCCTGGCCTCTCCATCTAGGGGCCAGACAGGGGGCTGCTTCCAAGAGTAGCATGGAGCCAGGGCTGGCAGGGAGCCTGCCTTAGCCCCCTGCACGCTGACTGGGAACCGCCTGAGGTAAGTGCCGCCCAGCCAGAACCTGCAACCCTAGGTCGGAACCCCCTCCCGCACCCTAACTCCCTCCCAGACCCCGCACCCCAATCCCCCGCCCCAGCCCTGAGCCTCCTCCCAGACCCTGCACCCCCACCCACACCCCAACCCCCTGTCCCCGGTTGGAACCCCTTTCTTCACCCTAACTCCCTCCCAGACCCCACACCCCCACCTGCATCTGCACCCCTGTTCCAGCCCTGAGCCTCCTCCCACACTCATACTCCCTCCCAGAGCCTGCACCCCAAACCTTTTCCCACACCCCAGCCCCCTGCCCCAGCCCTGAGTCTGCTCCTGCACTCCAAACCCATTGGCCCCAGCCTGGAGCCCCCTCCTGTACCCCAAACCTCTCATCTCCAGCCCCACCCCAGAGCTTGCACCCCCAGACAGAGCCCTCACCCCCTCATGCACCCCAACCCCCTGCCCCAGCCCCGCATTAGATCATAGTGCCTGTCAGATAACCCCCACCCCTTCCAGCTGGGAATGCATATATGCATATTAGATTATATTTACTAAACAGGCAATATCCCCTCAGTTTTCAAATTGTTTAACAGGGTTTCAACTGTGCGACTTCCACTAAAATGACTGGAAGTCACACCGCAAGGAAGGCAGTACTATACTCCGAAGATTTAGGGATGGATGAATCTGACCACTGTAATCTGATCTCTCATTATGTGTCAAGCAGCAGCAGAGACATTTAAGATCCAAGACTCAAACACTTACCTTTGTTTATTATCTCCATGATCCAAAATACTATACAATTTTACCACTTATGATGTGTTGCTTGAAATATTCCCTGTCCTAGCTCTCACTGACTCTGTTAATTTTTGTACACTGGTTACATAATAAATCTTTGATAAATTGTTTATTATCAAAAGATTATGTCAATATTTATAGTACCGAATGATGCAATACATAAGCAATGTTAGGAAAGGAAGGGGACCGGGCCACCACCTGACCAGCACCTCTTGGTACCCATCTCCAACTCAGACACGAAACCTATGCCATTGGATACCTCCAACTGCTATGTGACCCCAGAGGGAAAAGAGTGCTGTCGCTGCCATGGGCTGTGTTTCTACTGCCATGCTCTCACCAAATGCCTGTCAGGAACTCTGGCATGACCCAGCTCAGGAAACCACCTTGCCCAGGCCCAGTAGAGGGCATTAGCCTGGGTGAGCCCTAAAGTAATGCCCCTCCCACTCCTCACCAAGATATAACCCAGGCATGGCAAAAAATCCCCCACCCCTCAAAGTACAAGTCTGCTTCCGTATCCCAGGGGGGCCATACCAAATTCCTCCAAAGTGGGTATTCCAGAACAGCTGAAGATAGTCTCCAATCTAGTGGAAACTGTAGATGGCTCATTCCTGTCGTCAGGGCCAGTGACACAGGAGACAGTGCCTCCTGAAGGTGCCATTTGGGACCTTGGGAAGTGCTTCAGTTTCTGAGGATTATCTTGCCATGCTTCCCCATAATCTTTGGCTTTTTGTGGCTGGTGGCTCATGATCTGTACATCCTTCAGCATGAGTGCAAGATTGGCTTCTGCTCTGAGTTCTGCCAGCTAGTCTGCCCA
Source organism: Terrapene triunguis (assembly GCF_002925995.2). Taxonomy (NCBI): domain Eukaryota; kingdom Metazoa; phylum Chordata; order Testudines; family Emydidae; genus Terrapene; species Terrapene triunguis. Next base: position 9,490,273 of record NW_020664373.1, read on the forward strand.
GGCATACTGCCTGATGAATCCTAGCAGCCAAGACTCTCCCCACACCTGGCACCCTGACTCTGGGTCAGGTGGGACCACCCCCAGACTTGACTTTGGTACTGCCCGCCAAGTTCTACAACTACATTGATGTCTTTGAGAAGAACCACACCGGGATTATGACTGCCTGATCAAGTTGAATCCAGGGGCCAACATGCCATTTTGTCCTGTATATGCAACCCAAACTGGCTGCCCCGTGTTCCTATCCAGGAGAATCTGGCCAAGGGTTTCATCCAGTCATCTACCTCTCCTACTGAGACCTCAGTTCTTTTTGTTAAAAAGAAAGATGGAATCCTGTGCCTATGTGTGGATTACTGGGCCTTCAATCGGGTAACCATCAGGACTCGGTACTCTCTTCAGCTCATGCTGGAACTACTGGGAAATGTACAATTGGCCCAGGTATTCACAAAACTTGACCTGTGGAGAACCAATAACGTGATTTGAATCTGAGCAGGGGACAAATGGAAGACAACTTTTCAACCCTGGTATGGCCTTTAGAAATAACTGGTAATGCCATTTGGCCTCACAAATGCCCCTGCAACATTTTAGCTCTTCACAAACGAGGTATTCCATGACACCCTAGACCAGTACATTGTACTCTTCCTAGATGATATCTTCATTTTCTCCAAGGATCCAAGCAACACACCCAGCACATCCAGTCAGTCCTGGATTGGCTCCGCCCACATGTCCTGTATGTGAAGCTGAAAAAGTGCAGTTTTAATAAGCACTCCATGGAACTCCTAGACTACATCCTGTCTCCCAAAGGCCTCCAAACAGACCCCAAGAAGGTGGAGATGGTAGGGACCTATGCATACCCTGAAACATCAAAGAGCTACAATTCTTCCTGAGGTTTGCAACTTTTATAGGTGCTTCATCTCCCAGGTTTTCAGGTCAAATTGCCCCACTGACCACACTTCTCCACAAAAACATTACTGTCACCTGGTCTCCAGAGGCTCAATGACCATTCCACCGGCTCAATATGAAGTTTACCAATGCCCTAGCTCTGCCTGACTCTTTGCCATTGAGAGTGACACCTCCAGTGTGGCGACAGGGGCCATGCTCTTCCAAAAACAGGGGCCATACTCTTCCAAACTGATCCCCAAGCACCTCCTCCTTTGCTACTATTCGTGGCACTTTCTGGTGGCCCCAAAATGCACTTGACAATCCACTCACACATTGATTCCTGTGAGATATGCACCCACACCAAGACATTACACTCAAAACCCCTGAGCACCCTAATGCCTTCTGAGACCCAGTCCAGACCCTGGATGCCATTACCCTGGACTTTATAGTTGAGGGTATACTGATGGGCATACTGTAGTCCTCACTGTGGTTGACCAATTGACAAAAATGGCCCACTTAATCCCCAATGCGCTCCTGCTCTCCGCAGAAGAAATGGCCCAACTCCTGGTGACTCACGTCATTTGTCACCATGGCATCCCGGAGTGAGTCACAACTGATCAGGGTCTGTGGTTTGTATTACAGTTTTGGTGCAAAGCCCTATGTTTGCTCAGGGGCCGTACTTACACATCCACAGCCTATCACCCACAAACAGACAGCAAGTCTGAGCGAGTGAATCAAGTGTTAGAACAATACTTGCACTGTTTCACAAATTTCCACCAGAACAACTGGTTGAGTCTCCTAGTCCAGGAGGAGCTGGGTTAAAACAATACTAACCATGTCTCCACCAGACAGAGTCCATTCTATGCAAACTCTGGCTTCCATGCATGTCTCCACCCAGCCTTACCTGTCACCTCCACCAATCCTGGGACTGCTGACTGTATCGGTGAGGTCCAAGAAGAACTCAAGGCACATTTGGGCAAGGCCAAGGAAGATTACAACCAATATGAGGATCACCAGCACCAGGAAGGCTCAACATTCGTCATCGGCCAAGAAGTGTGGCTCTCAGCCCAAAACCTCCACACCAACAGGCTGTGTCATAAACTAGATTACTGATACCTCGAGCCATATTTTATCAGTCATATATTCAGTCCAGTGACTATGAGGCTTCAGTTACCTAGATCCCTCAAAATCCACCTGGTGTTCCATGTATCCTGCTAAAACCACATGTTGATAATTCCTTCTCTCACCAGACCCAGCCACCTGACTCGGACTGTGATCCTTAGTATTGACCGCAGCCTGGAACTTGATTACAAACTCCTGTGCTTCTCTCAGCCTCAGGTTTGCCCCTGCTCTAACCATTGGTCCTGACTGCCCTTGTCTAGATCCTGACATCGTGCCCCGCTACAGGCACACACAGTCTCCCCTCACAATTAATTGAACAATAGAAATGGTAATAAATTAAGAAAAGCTTGTTTAAGACAAATGTGTTAATCATTAAGGATCAAGAAACTTTCAGGTAGCATCTTGCAGTTAGTGTATGGAATCTTTCATGCATAGATGAAACTAGAGAGCACCATCCATGCCTCCTAGAAAACAGTCACCATGTTTATCCAACTCAGGAAACATCTTAAATTAGGGAAGAGTGCAGAGGTCCCCTTCGTGCAGTTGTGACAAAAATTCCTGAGAATTTCCCAGGCCTGGCACTAACAATACTTGCTCACCCGTTACTATGTTGATAAGTTTAATGGAAAAATGTATCAAAGGGGTCTAGTACCATAATAAAAAGAAGTGGCACAAACTAGTTACTTTTAGGGCTGTCGATTAATCACAGTTAACTCATGCGATTAACTCAAAAAATTAATCGTGATTTAAAAAATTAATCGTGATTAATTGCAGCTTTAATTGCACTGTTAAACAATAGAATACCAATTGAAATTTATTAAATATCATGAACATGCAACTTACAAATATAAATTTATTTTGTTACATAACTGCATTCAAAAACAAAACAATGTAAAACTTCAGAGCCTACAAGTCCACTCAGTCCTACTTCTTGTTCAGCCAATCGCTAACACAAACAAGTTTGTTTACATTTATGTGAGATAATGCTGCCCGCTTCTAATTTACCATGTCACCTGAAAGTGAGAACAGGATTTCACATGGCACTTTTGTAGCCGGCATTGCAAGGTATTCACATGCCAGATATGCTAAACATTTGTATGCCCTTCATGCTTCGGCCACCATTCCAGTGGATGCTTCCATTGTTTTGTTTTTCAATGCAGTTATTTTTGTACATAATTCTATATTTGTAAGTTCAACTTTCATGATAAAGAGATTGCACTGCAGTACTTGTAATGGGGGAATTGAAAAAATACTATTTCTTTTGTTTTTTACAGTGCAAATATTTGTAATAAAAATAAATATAAAGTGAGCACTGTACACTTTGTATTCTGTGTTGTAATTGAAATCAATATATTTGAAAATGTAGAAAACATGCACAAATATTTAAATAAATGGTATTCTATTATTGTTTAACAGAACGATTAATCACGATTAATTTTTTTAATCGCTTGACAGCCCTAGTTATTTTATATTCCTGTTACCATTCTTATAACGTATTGTGTATATGCAAATACCATGATCCATGCCAGATACCAGACTTGATTAGTTCTGGTTCTACCTGTGAGCTCCCGTTTAATGCCTACAACTAGACCAGGATCTGACACCGCTTATATGAGCTGCATTTCCCAGTGGTTTCCACTGAAGATGACTTGACCTCAGAGTTGCTGAGGATTGTCCTTAGGCACAGTATCAAGCTGAGTTCAATTTTCTGTCTCTACCTTTCTTTTCCCTGGGAGCCTTTCTTTTTTTTCGTACGCCAGTGTTTGGCTGACAGTCATTTCTGACATTGATTGTCAGGTTGATTTTATCTTTACTGGATCAGAAGGAGAGTTCTCTTAGACAGTTCCCTGTGGGATGTGTCACTGACTTCTACAACAACTGTTATCATTTTTAGGAGCTGCTTTCAGAAGGCCAACAACAGGGATGGTAAATGACAATGACTGCACACTCTAATGCCCGTGTTCTGACCTGCAGCTTTTTATTACAGAGACTCTCTCAATCGATACTTGGGGCAATCCTTTATGATCTCAATGTGAACACCTTCTAGCAACTGTGTCCAATTCTAAGGTTAAAGAGAGATGAAGAGTAGTGCAAACTTTATGAAAGACACAACATTGTAAGTTATCTTTATTTTTTCTCAACAACATAGCCAAGCGTTAATTTTCATTTTAATATCAAGTACTCAAAAGATGTATCTTTCATCACATTACATAGCTCTGAATTTACAACTAATTATCCATGTTTAAATGTTTGAATGCTGATCTTTCTTTAACCATCCAAACAATGAACATATAATTTGGGCATGTAGAGCCAGATCCCAGACCTGATTCTTGCTGCTTAAAATCCTTGTAAGAGAGATTAATCAGTGGTTCCCAAACTGTGGGACATGCCCTCTAGGGGTGTGGATGAACATTGGGGGGGATGCGGCTGGGCCTGGGCCAGGCCCCACAAGAGGGCAGAAGGGAGTGCCAGCCAGCCCTGCTCTGCTTCCAGCTACCCTCTGGCCTCACCCCGGGCTGTAGCTGCGGCCCTGGCTCTGCTCCCGGCCCCGCGCCCCCGGCCACAGCCCTGCTCATGTCCACTGCTTGCACCCACTCACGGCTGCCGGCCCCCGCTCTTGGCGCTTGCTTTCAGCTCCCTGCCCCTGCTCCTGGTTGCGGTTCTGCTCCTGGCCCCGTCTGCAACTCTGCTTCTTGCGGAGTGGGGTGGCGGGGGCGGACACATTCTATTATTGGTAAGGGGGGTGCAAGAGGAAAAGTTTGGGAACCACTGGATTAGATATTACATAAACTCAAAGAATTATTGTAAGATCTTTCCTGATGGATCACGCAGCTCTAGTACATTAGCAATATGTTGTAAGTATTTTATGCCTTGTGGTTGTAATATCTTTAGATACTTTCACTGGCACCAGGTGAGTCATAAAAATTCCATTAATATTGAATCTCATGTCCAAGCACTATGCAGATCCAATATAATTTTAATATACATATAAAATACATAAAGGTGGGAACTACTGAACCTGATACGTGTCAATGGAAACTTTTGAAAATGGAAGACCCATATAAAATCATTAAATTACAAGACAACTCACCTATGATAAAGGTGTCTTGTATTTAAGGTTTGAACAAATGAAGTCAAATGATCTTTTGTCAATGTTCATGTCATTGCACTGTAATAATGACACTTTATTATTTCTATTCGTTTTGGAAGTGAATGTAGCACTTGTGAAAGGTGCCAGGTTAACCATTCCAGAGACCTCTTAGGCCCAGAATGCTTTAGAACTGGCAATAGCAGAGCAAGCTTCCCCATGCTGTCTTGCCTTTGGGTGTATTTGCAGCTTGAACAGCTTATCTGAGCTAGCTTTGATCTCGCTAGCTAAGTCTTGGAGCAGTGAAGCTGTGGCAGCAAATATTGCAGCATAGGCAGTGCGAGCCCGCCCGGAACCCAGGGTAATTACTTGTGGGGCTAACCCATGTTGAAGCACGTCCGTCCTACTATGACTTCACTGCTCTGGTACCCTAGCTAGATTGAAGGTAGCTTGGTATGTCTACACGAGCTGCAATCACACTCTGTGATTGCAGTATAGACAATCCCATTGTCCCTCAAGCTAGACCCACATGGATAACTTCTAAGGGTGTGTGGGTAGTTTAGTTTCCATTCCATTCAGTCCTTGACCTCTGTGGTTGGAATACTCACAAGCCTGCAGAAAAGCAAGTGCCCCAAGTCCCCGCAGCAGGCTGGCTAGCCCCAGCCAGCTTGAGCCAGGGCAGAGCACCCGGAATAGCAGGAGGCGGACTGGGGGGCGGAGGATGGGCGGGGCCACGCCAGGCTGTTTGGGGAGGCACAGCCTCCCCCAGCCTATGATACCCGCTGCCCATGCCACCGATGTCATTTTGCACCAGCAGCCAAACGTCCTTCGGACGGTAGCAGATTGCTGATTTCTAGGAGGTCAGACTAGATGATCTGGTGGTCCCTTCTGGCCTTAAACGGTATTATTCTATGGCAGGCCAGGGCTAGATTTGAACAGCTAGCCTGCAGCATATGTGAAAAGAGCTTTGTCCTGTTACCAGCCTACTGACTCATTGGGTCCCCCTTGGTATGGTAAAAAAAATGCTTTTACAATTACAAGAACTGTCCCTTCCCACTCACATTCACTAGCACTCTGAGGCTAGTTTTATAGGTGCACACGCTGTACCATAAAAGAGGAGGTGAAAGTGTTGCATCTGGGAGTACTGTCCCCTACAGGAATTCTTTCTGTCTCCACTGTCTGCAAGTAGAATGCCTTTTGTTTCCACACACATAGAGTAAAACACGTCTCTTCCAGTCTACGTGGCTTTCATTTCAGAATAAGAAACAGTAAATAAAGAACAAACACAAAGCGCCTTAGGTAGGGTTGCCAATTTTGCTTGGACATATTCCTGGAAATTTAATCACATGACATAATCTTTAATTAAAGTTTAATCTTTAATTCCTGGAGACTCCAGGCCAATCATGGAGGGTTGGCAACCCTATCTTTAGGGGAAAGTAATCTGCCCTGTAACATTCTGCATATGAACTGAAGTACAAAATGGCAGTTGCCTTGCAGCAGGCAGTGAAAGTCCTTTACACTTGGAAAGTACAGTGCACAACAGAATGACCTCTCCTTTCAGTTGTGTAGGTAAATACACCACATTTCCATGCAATTTGCTTCAAGTGCTACTCCCTTAGTGTGTTTCTGGTCGTCAAAACCAGAAACAGCCCCTATATCAGTATATTTATAAAAAGTGATATACTAATCCATGGGTATAATACTAAGTGGTATGCATTTTGTATTGTAAGCATTATTTACTCAGTATTCATTTGTCCTGGACACTGTGGGAAGAAAAGACACTAGGAATGTGGATTAACTAGGCCACAAGTTTATTAATTGCACATATCTAGGAACTATCCAGCAATAAGTCATCAAGTGCAGCTCATCCTTCCTTCTGTAATCCGTACCACCTGGTGAAGGTGTGCCATTGCCTCCCCCCTCTCTCCCATACACACCTTTCACCTGGTTCCAGCACCATTGCTGGGACCCCATGGCCCTCCCCTTATATAAGGGTTGAGGGTTTGTGGAAAACAGATTGGCCTCTCGTAGCAGACATCCCGAGCTCCATTCTTGTTCCCCACCTTTTTTAGGGCATGCCTTCCCTGAACTTTATTCCAGTTCTGGTGTATCAGTGAACCAAACCCCATATTGAACAAATACCTGCACTGAGCACCGCCAAGTTGCAGCAATATGAACACATTGCAACCTAACCTGGGTGCCTGGGCTGCTGCCCAGTCTGGTAGTGACAGGAAAATTCCTTCCTAGCCTGCAAAAGGTGACTGGTATGTGCGCACAGCAAGCCCCCAAAACCCAGTCCTAATCCAAAAATTGGGAAATGGGAAAGTTGTTCCCAGATACAGGATGACACCTACGGCAAGGGAAAGTCTTATAAGCCATCCCCTCAGGTGCATGGGAGACAATGGACTTCTGCTGCACCCTTCTATCTTGACAATCACCCATGGAGCATTTGTCCTCCCTTCCCTAAACTCAGAAGGAGGCTGAGTGTTCATTTATTTTTAGCAGTATAATTATCATTATGGCAAATCTCAAAGGGATGTGGCCTGCTTGCAGATCAGTCTCTGGCTAGATCCTTAAAGTGGTTTGGGTTGATATTCAGATGGTGCCCATCAACGATTATCTTAATGCACCACCAACGCTTTGGGTAACCACAGGATCACTGGCTGTGTAGCAGCATTCCTTGATAAACATGCTTCAGAATTCACTGGTCTTTCATCCTAATAATATGGCCATACCAAGAAAGTCTTGTGAAGAGCCATTCCAGTACAGTACTTCATAGTATACTACCAAATAGTAAACTATATTTTGTAGGCCAAATTCTCAGGTCCATACTCAGTTTATACTTAGGCACTCCTCAGGTAGAACTCCCACTGACTTCTATAAGTACTGAACTAAAAAACTGAGTGAGGACTGCAGGATTTCCTATAAACATAACGCATTCTTAGTAATATAATACCTCACACAGTGCTCTATTACTATATCGTTGCTGGGAAAGTGGGTGAGACTGGTAGTTTAGGTTTTTGGTGAGTCTTGATGTATTTGCAGATTAGTGAAGTAAGATTTTTTTTTTTTTTTTTTAGCAGAAAGGAGTCAGTAGCTATGAGGACTTTGGAGGGATCAGGGATCAAGTGTCCTTAAAGAGGCAAGGGTGCGGCTGGACAGTAGGATTCCATTCAGTGTTTTATTTATTTTAAAGGCCTTTGGACCTGAAACACAAATAGTAATTGGGGCCTCACCTTGTATGAAAATGAACCAACCTGGCACTTATCTCTTTAATTTTGGTGTTTACCATTTGCTGTGTTTAATCAAACCTCTGCTTAATGCCCACACTTCACTAGGCTTGAAATAATTCATGCACATAAGCAGGGCCATCCTTACCCATATTCAAAGTACGCAGCTGCATAGGGCACCAGGAAACTTGGGGCACCAAATTTCCTGGTGCCCTGCACAGCTGCGTGCTGCTCCAGCCCCTGCCCCGCCTCTTCCCCCGGCCCCCCCCCCCCGGACTGCCTCTCCCCACCCTGCCCCCCCCCAGTCCCCCCCCCACCCCCCCCCTCCCCCCAGACCCCCCCTGCTTCCGCTCCCCCTCCCCCCCCCCCCGCCCCTGCTCCACCCCAGCCCCGCCCCTTCCCATCCCTGCTCCACCCCAGCCCCGCCTCTTCCCACCTCTGAGGACTGCAGCAGGGCCGGGCCTGCGCTCACCGGCGGCGGGAAGTGCAGGGACCCGGCCCCAGCTGTGCCACCAGTGAGTGCTGGGGAGTGGTTCCCCACTGCCCCCAAACCAGCCCCCGCTCCCCCAGGGAGGCCTGCCCCTCCCCCCCCGCGGGGGAGCTGCGTAGGGCCCCAGAATAGCTAGGGACGGCCCTGCACATAAGTACTATGCAACCACCTGTGCTCACCTAATTCTAGCCAAAATAATACCTCTAACCAGATTGTGTAGATTCTTATCATAGAATCATAGAACTGGAAGGGACCTCGAGAGGTCATCTAGTCCAGTCCTCTGCACTCAAGGCAGGACTAAGTATTATCTAGACCATCCCTGACAGGTGTTTGTCTAACCTGCTCTTAAAAATCTCCAATGATGGAGATTCCACAACCTCCCTAGACAATTTATTCCAGTGCTTAACCACCCTGACAGGAAGTTTTTCCTAATGTCCAACCTAAACCGCCCCTGCTGCAATTTAAGCCCATTGCTTCTTGTCCTATCCACAGAGGTTAAGAAGAACAATTTTTCTCTGTCCTCCTTGTAACAACCTTTTATGTACTTGAAAACTGCTATCATGGCCCCTCTCCGTTTTTCTCTTCTCCAGGCTAAACAAACCCAATTTTTTCAATCTTCCCTCATAGGTCATGTTTTCTAGACCTTTAATCATTTTCATTGCTCTTCTCTGGACTTTCTCCAATTTGTCCACATCTTTCCTGAAATGTGGCTCCCAGAACTGGAACACAATGCTCCAGTTGAGGCCTAATCAGCACGGAGTAGAGCAGAAGAATTACTTCTCGTGTCTTGCTTACAACACTCCTGCTAATACATGCTGGAATGATGTTTGCTTTTTCTGCAACAATGTTACACTATTGACTCATATTTAGCTTGTGATCCACTATGACCCCCAGATCCCTTTCCGCAGTACTCCTTCCTAGGCAGTCCTTTCCCATTTTGTATGTGTGCAACTGATTGTTCCTTCCTAAGTGGAGTACTTTGCATTTGTCCTTATTGAATTTCATCCTATTTACTTCAGACCATTTCTCCAGTTTGTCCAGATCATTTTGAATTTTAATCCTATCCTCCAAAGCACTTGCAACCCCTCCCAACTTGGTATTGTCCACAAACTTTATAAGTGTCCTCTCTATGCCATTATCTAAATCACTGATGAAGCATTATGTACCTTATCTTTCTCCTTTACTTCATGGATTGGGAATAGTGGACCAAATCTTGCATCCTCTGCACACTTGACATTTTCATTGACTTTAGTGCATGTTTTGGGTACAAAAGGAACACAAGATCAGATCTAAACATCCAACACACTTTTACAGGACACAAAGACAGTCAAGTTACAGAAGCTTATCAGAGGGTCATTGGGAGGTGGAGAAGACATGGGAGGTGAGCTAAGGGGCTGGATTTTGTTGTTTTGCCTGGGGTTTCATTGGAATTTCAGTTGCCTGAATTTTAAACTGTATGGCTTTAATAGATGAACTCTTTGGGCAGGGTCTGACTTTTTATACAATGTTTATACAGCTCCTAGCCCAACCATGTCCTGGTCCATTACTAGGGCTTCAAGGTGCCATGGTAATACAAATAATAAATAATAATAATAACAAACTAATACCAGATTTACAGCTAGAGGGAGAAAATCTTTTGGTCAGATTTGTAAATATCTGTCCCAATCCCAGACCAACACATTTTATTTGCATCTGACCTTCCCTGAATTTGGTTTAGCATTAGTGCTCTATATTTGAACTCCAGCCTCTTTGTATGTGGAATTCTATGTTCTGTTGGTAGTATTGAGCCTAAAGTTATTACTTCTTTGTGAGAGCAATGTCTTTCCTTGGTGTCAGTGTTTGTGTTCCTTCCAAATGATATGTAGTTTTATCTGCCCACTGTCTTGCCACTTTGTGGTGTTTTACACGTGTATTTCTACCTTTCTTTCTTTCTTTTTTTTAAGTATAGCGGCTTTGTTTTCTATATGCCAACTGTCAGTACGGATAAAGAGCATCCCTGGAAGGATGTGTATTTGAACTGGCAGAGTGTATAATTGACATTGAGCATAAGTTATTTTTGTGTCATGGCTTTGGCATGTTGATCGTCAGGAAAACTTTTCTAACGAAAGCCATCCACACTTGCCAGCTGTGCCATTAAGGCACATGCCAGCTTCTTTTATGAATGCAGCTTGATGATAAAGTACCAATGATTGGTGGGGAGAAGAACAGTTATTTTAATATTTGTGAACAGAGCAATCGACCTGATCCAACTCTCAATGAAGTCATTGGGAGTCTTTCTATTGATTTCAATGGAATGTGACTTGGACCCAATGCTATTATCTTAAAAACAAGTGTTTCCTTCCATCCCTTTCTAAAATTAAATTTCAATAACAAATGTGTGATACTAAAATAGTGCTGAGGAAATATGGCCAATCAGTCTTGTCGACAGCCGGTAGCTGTTGGTGTGCTAAGGAGATATTTGCCAGTCAGAAGTGGGTTATTTTTATCTGTCCTCTCCTTTCATGATCACATTTCCTTCTGGTTCTGAGGAACAGATCTATTTTTTTCTTTGATGCAATAGCAATGAAAGTAAAGGCTAAACAAAAATTAAATCCAGGAAAAGCCAGCTGGCATGCTAAATTCCCTTTTCAAACAAAAGTCTATGCAAACCAGGGCTTTATGGAAGCGCCAGGGAGAGAAAATAAGGTTAACTTATTCTCATCTGCACTTCTGGTGTTTGCTGTTTCTGTGCCCACCTGCAGCCACAGAATGGTAAGGCAACATTTTAACTAACAATAAGGCCCCCAATTCCTCCTCCTCATTTTTATCCAGTTAGTTAGCATCTCTGTATATGTAATATAGTGGTATCTTACAAACCTAGGGCCCAATGTAGTCATTGCATCACATCCGTAATGTGATTAAGAAGGTACAGTTTATGCCAATCAACACTTCACTCTTTATTCTGTCCAACAGTAAAACGTTGCTAGAACTGCTATGTTGAAGACAACATTCACCCAGAAGGGAGATAGAAAGAGAGAGAGAGAAGGCTTTTTTTCAATATATGCATCCTGGCAAGCTGCCACACCTCCGTCTTCTCGCTGAATTTATGCTGCAATAGCTGAAAGTAACCTGTAAACAGATTTTTAAAAAAACAAAACAGTCAAAACTCAGAGAATCAGAGAGGAAAACAGGGAAAGAATCCAACAGCAAAACAAGAATAGAGAAAAAGAAACATGGAGAATAATATGGTGCATGGGAAACAGACCAATGAACTAAAAGAGCTATAGTAAATTTAGCTGCATTCTGCTTGCAGGTTTAAAGTGCTGTATGATAGGAGAAATTAAAACTTTGTGAAACTAGTTGATAGTCTCAGTTCACATTCTGCAGACAGGCCTCATGCCGCAAAATTCATTACCAAAGCCAACACTGAAATTCTTGGGGCCACATCAGCAGAGAAAGTTGAATAAATGAATGGCCATGAAAATGATACTACTCTCTGACCTCTATCTTCCTTTGTGACACAATGTGGAGAAGCTTCCTCTGCACACATTGTACCTCTGAGCCCAATCTTGCACTTCTGGAATATTTTGGGGCTGATATGTATTTGTATATCTGACTCCGATGGGCCTTCCCAGGTACCTGGAGGTGCACATTCACCTGGTGGCTGTTGCATTTTGCGCCTACTGCCAGCCCCAAGTCTGGAGCTTTGTATAATTTAATGATCTAGATGTTTGATATACATAGACATTTCCATTATATTACCGTATACTGTGAAAGCTTAAAAAAAAAACTTTTGTCAAAGAAATAAATGACTCTTCTTCGAAAGCTAGACCTACATATTTTATAAAGGATGATCTGTTAATGGCACCTCTTAATGTTAATGGCCAAGACTATGGCTAGGTCTACACTACAGCGGGGGTCCGACCTAAGATACGCAACTTCAGCTACGTGAATACCGTAGCTGAAGTTGCGTTTTTTAGGTCGACTTACCTGGCTGTGAGGACGGGGGAAAGTCGACCGCTGCCGCGCTGCCATCGACTCCGCTGCCGCATCTTGCCGCGGTGGATTTCCGGAGTCGACGGCAGAGCGATCAGGGATCGATTTTATCGCATCTTCACTAGACGCGATAAGTCGATCCCAGAAAACCGATTGCCTGCCGCCGGACCCTCCGGTAAGTGTAGACAAGCCCTATAACAGGGTTCAAAAAAGAACTAGATAAATTCACGGAGGATAGGTCCATCAATGGCTATTAGGCAGGATGGGCAGGGATGGTGCCCCTAGCCTCTGTTTGCCAGAAACTGGGAATGGGCGACAGGGGATGGATCACTTGATGATTACCTTCTGTTCATCCCCTCTGGGGCACCTGGCATTGGCCACTGTCGGAAGACAGGATACTGGGTTAGACGGACCTTTGGTCTGACCCAGTACGGCCATTCTTATGTTCTCTTGTCTGATTAAATCTGACCTCACATATTTCAGGCATAAACTATCTGCAGGGATCACAGCTGCCACTTTGATTTCTTCATACTCGATGCACACATGAAATCAAGTCATCATGACAAAACTTCAGAAGTGTTTGAATTCTGGATGCCTTCTTTTTTGACACAGAACTTTGGGAATACACTGGGTCAAAAAAAATTATATTTCTGCAAAAAACTTAGACTAAAATGAAATGTTTTTGTTTCATTTGACAGGAGAAGGAGAAAATAAGTGGGAGGAATAATTGCAAAAACTCCAAACTTTTCAGTTTTTCAATGGTAAAACTGAAAAATTTTAACCACAAAATTTTGTGTGAGCCTCTTCATTTTGATTAGAAAGTCATTTTTTGTCAATAATTTTACAGTGAAATATTTCAACCAGCTCTACTTAGAACACATAGGCCTTATTTTCAGATATGTTAAGCAACCCCAGCTCTCACTGGGAACTCACGGGGCATTTGTGGAAACCAGATCCTGGGTGTTTCAACTTGGGCACCTCAAATTAGTAGACACACTTGATAGTTCTGGCCTCAATAGCTCAATAACATGCATGGTGCCTGCACAAAACTGCATTCACAACAATAAGGTCACACTGAGAGATGGTCATATATCAGACCCTTAAAGTGTGACAGCTGCAAAGGGCTGCTATACTCTAAGATGGTTGTGATATATTTATATTTTGCATGAGAGATATTCTTGGCAAAAAGTGAGTGCTTCAGGTATATAGTTGGGATCAGTGATGATTGGCTGGCCTAGATAAAATGATTTATAAGTTAAATATAATGAACCTGCATGGCTCAATATAACTTATTTGCTGCTAGTAGTTCTCAGTCAGTATTCTGGCACTAAACACCTATTACCAATCCAATATTTGAATCTGTGCATTACTCCAACAGTTAACCTTGACAATCTGAAGTGCACATCTTTAGATTTAGTGTCGTGCTCATTTCTATCTTTTGCTGTCAAAAAATATTAAATCTTTGCTCATCCATTCATTTTGCATGTAGACAGACAGATGGCTGTTTTGGATCACTGTACAGCACAACAGATGTCAGAATTGAGGACCAGAGAACTCTGCCAAATTAATTAAGGCTCTTCCACCAGTCTGGATGGGAAGAGTAGTGTATTACCATTTCATAGGGTCTCTATTATAAATTATGTCATTCTGTGAGGTTATCTCCTTTGAATTACAGGTTTTCTTGTGAGCTCTTCTAGTGTGATGGGTTACAGGACTTTGAAACAGAGTGTAGAGGTAATAGCCAGATGTTGAATGGTGAATGAACAATCCTAAAATCAAATAGAAATAATAACTTTGGAGCATTAGTGTAGGAATACATGTGATAAATAGGCATCAGCATCCAATGGGAGCAAAAGTTCTTATGGGGTCCAGCAGGCTATTTTAAATCTTCATCCATTGATCTTATTTATATTTATTAATTAAATACCAGATAACTTATTAAACAACCTTTTTTTTGGAGAATGTGTATTCATCAGGCTACCCACTATCACATTGGTATATACTTCTCTTTAATTGTATCTGCATCTGTGAACATGGGATCTGATTCTGCAAGATGCTGAGCACATGTCACTGACTTAATGGGAGTTAAGGGTGCTCAGAAGGATGAGCCCCATGCATTAGCCTTGGAATACTGTGAGCAGCGAGGGACAGGACCAGTGTCTTGGTGTCTATGGATTAGATGCTATAGTTCAATGTGTCTGCTTTGTGAAATATCCTCAATGGACTGTGGTTGCAAAATCTCTCATCTGCCAACAGGAGGATTTTGGCTGAGTTAGGTTGAAAGCATAACTCATCAGTTGCACACCCATATGAAAAGAAATCTAAGGATTCGTATGGTCCCATTAGAGAGGCTTTCTAGATAAAGATAAAATTGATTTTTTTTCACAATAGTGACACAGATAACCTTCCTTTCCAGAATTAGGCTCTCATATCTTTTACAGATTCATAGATTATAAAACCCAGAAGAGACCATTGTGATCATCTAATCTAGCCTCCAGTATAACACAAGATATAGAGCTCCCCTGAATTAATTCCAGTTTGACCTACAGCATATCTTTTAGAAAAACTTCCAGTGCCAGAGAATCCACCATGGCCCTTAACTTGTTCCATTGGTTAATTACCAACACTGTTAAAAATATGCACTCTATTTCTAGTCTAAATTTGTCTAGATTCAATTTACAGCCATTGGATCATATTATACCACTGTCTCTAAACTGAAGAGCTCTGTATTATCAAATTTCTGTTTCCCATATAGGTACTTAAACTGTGATCAAGTCACTCCTTACCCTTCTCTTTGTTCAGCTAAACAGATTGAGCTCCGTAGTGAGGAGGTGTGGCCTCCCTTTGAGATTGACCAGGAGGGACCACAACCCGCCACCTGCTGGGCAGAGCCAGGAAGGCCACGCCCTGCCTGCCAGAACTGGAAGGGCAGGACAGGAAGAGGAAGTATAAAAGGCTGGCCCTGCTGCTCAGTTGGGCTGGAACTACCAAGGGAGATAGACACATCCTGCTTGCTTCTGGATCCCAAAGAGGACCCCAGTCATACCAAGGACTGGCAAGCACTCCCAGGTCACCGGCTGATGGAGCTGCTGAGGAGCTGCTGGGGTTGCCCCCTGAGAACTGGCCAGAGCCGCCGGCCAACCGGGACACCGACGAGCTGCTGGGGCAGTTGCTGGCCACCTGCCCTGGGGAAATGGAGGACAACTACAACGTAGAGGGACTAAGCCCCGGGGATTTAGAAAGTAGCCCAGAGAAACTTGACAACAGTCTGTTGAGTGGTGGCCTGTTACAAGGTCAGCATGTTGTGGGCGCATCCCCGCTGACCCAGTGGCGGACCACTCTGCCACTGTAAGGGCTCTGGGCTGGGATGCAGTGGAGTCGTGCGGGCCGATTGGCCCTCTACCCCTACCTCTCCACTCCCGGGGTGGCAGCCTTCCCACCTTAGGCCAGGAAGCCTGTGTTAGTCTATCATCCACAGAGCTAGGACACAGACGGTATTGGTGCTCACCCCTGCCTGTGCCCCTAAATGGTGTTGGTGCTCATCCCTGCCTGAGGGCCTGGGACTTCCAGACTTTGTTGCTCTGCCCTGCTTGCAGGCCAGAGCCCCCTAGATTATTTGCTACCCTGCCCTGACTGAAGCCCATGGCTCATAGACTGCTTTACAGTGCCCTCTATTGGATAGAATCAGAACTGCTCAACTGTGTGTCAAAAGTCCTGTATTCCTAACAGCTAATGGAGATTCTCTTTTGGATCAAGTAGTGGGGGAGCCTGTGCTTTTGGAACAGAAGTATGCCAGTTCATTGTCTGCTGCTGCCGCCATGAAGTGCTGACTGCCTACCATGTGAAGCATAGTGACAAAAATGAAGTTTGAGGTGAGCACAGATTTGTTACAATATTTTGTCATATGTTCAGGGGGATGATTGACTAGACAAATATGCCTTCCTTTTCATTGTTCACTTATTCTATTAGAGGCTTTAGTCTGTAGACAGATGTCAACATACATGTTTTTGCCATAGTTCTTTGCATAAGGCAGGTACATCCACTGACGATTATTCAGCAAACAGAATAAAAAAGTGATTGTAATAAAAGTGGTAAAGATATTGATTTAAATAACCTTTTCTGAAGTTACTATGAGATGAGACTTTCGACAGAAGAGTTAGTACAATCAACTGTTACAGGAGACTCTCAATGCCTGAATGAGTTGCATTAATGACTCTTTGCTTAAGGATCTAGAGTGGGGAATTTAGCAGATTATTGTCACATCAACTTGCCGAGTGGGCCATATTCTGATTTCATACTGGTTAACTCCATGGAATCAGATTGGGCAAAAGATAGCATAAATGACATCAGAATTAGGCCCATTGTCTCAAAAAGCAGAAGTATGATAAAAATTGCTACCCTGCGTAACCTGGAGTAAATTAAGATACACCGGATTGATGTCTGTGTGAGATCTAAATCTGGTCCAAAAGTCTGAGGTGATTTTGAAGTCACACATCCCCTCTGGCTGGCTGGAGATGGGGCACTGGAACCGTTTTTATTGGGGAGGCCATTGAACAAAACTGTAAACAGTGTATATTATGGAAGCCATTTGTTCGGTTGCTATTATTATTTCAAATGGGGGGGGGGGGGCTGCTGCACCTCCAGCACCCATAGTTCCAGCATGCAAGGAGCTGGAGGAACAGAGGGTGACATTTGTTTGGAAGAACTAACACAAAGGATACTAAGGAGTCTTGAATGAAGATTAGCAAAACAGCTGTTTTGCTAGAGATAGGAAAATGAAGCTACATCTGAGAGTCATAAGCAGTAATTTGTTCTTGTCATTACTGTGCATGCTTAGGAGCTTAAATATAGTATCTTGTTTCTTTTTTTCCCCAACAAGGAAACAACCTACTCCTCAATAGAGCTGGTTGGAAATACTGGTACATTGACCCCAGAATTTTATGGAAAATATTTCTCAGATCCAGGATGGAATTGCTGGTGAAACGAAATTGAGCCCCCAGAATAGCCAATAACCCAGTGGTTAGGACAATCTGTGCTCTGAGTCAGGCAGGAGAGGAACTTGAACTAGGGCCTCCCACATGAGTGCCCTACAAGGGGCACCAGAACAGGTTGGGTCAGGGGACCACGGCCCCATCACTTTTAAAAGTGGGAAGGCTATGCTCTTCCATTTTTACCGTCCATAAGGGTGAGGGCCTGGGGAAGGAGGTAGAGAGGAGCGAGCGGGGGGGAGGGGAGGAGGTATTGGGGGGAAGAGGTGGAGTGGGGGCAGGGCCTCAGTGAAAGGAGCGATCTGAGGGCAGGGCCTCGGGGGGAAGGAGTGGCATGAGGGTGGGGGTCAGGGAGAAGAGGCGGTGCGAGGGAGGGGCCACAGGAAAGGCAGCACGGGAGTCAGGGGTTCACGGGGAAGGGGCAGCACTGGGTGGCAGGGCCACGGTCCAGGAACCTGTGGCCCTGCACTTTTAGGGGGTTTCTGCTGCTCCTGGCCCCGGCCCCGCTCCCCAGACTAGTGTGGAGTGCATCTCTCTCTCTCTGGAAAATTTTTGAACCTCAATGCACAACTAGAATTTTTGTTAAAATGTCTCAAATTTTCACAGGATGGAAAAAACATTTCATACCCCAGCTCTACTCCATGAGTCCAAATCATATCTGCTTGCTTGAAATTCAGCAGAACTCTCAGCTGCTGAGAGGGCTCAGTGTAATTTGGCTCACACTATACTTGGATGCAGATTTTAACTATAGAGTCAGCTCAGGGTCAGTTTTACACTATATGAAAGGAGCTGCATATCACACCTTTGCAATATACCAGGATATGATTACGATATTCAAGAAGCAAGGAAGCAGACACTACATTCATCAACACATGGATCACCCACATAATTTGGCATCATAATGTAGATAGCAAATTGACCTCAATGAAGTCTGCTCATGCCAGTGATCTTTCTTATCTGCTGTCCTTTATATCCTCTGCTGCTGTATTTACATCTTCTATTGCTTATGCCATGAATATGGCCATGTCTAACACTACCGCGGTAAGTTGACCTATGCTACGCAACTCCAGCTACATGAATAATAATAATAATATAGCTGGAGTCGACGTACCTTAGGTCGAGTTACCCTTACTCTTCTCATTGGGGGTAGAGTACAGTTATGTTAGCAACAAGAAGAAGCTAGGGGAAAGTGTGGGGCCCTTACTGAATGGGGGAGGCAACTTAGTGACAGATGATGTGGAAAAAACTGAAGTACTCAATGCTTTGTTTGCCTCAATCTTCACTGACAAGGTCAGCTCCCAGACTGCTGCACTGGGCAGTACAGTATGGGGAGGAGGTGAGCAGCCCTAAATGGTGAAGGAACTATTTAGAAAAGCTGGACATGCACAGTCCATAGGGAGTTGGCTGATGTGATTGCAGAGCCATTGGCCATTACTTTTGAAAACTCGTGGTGATTGAGGAAGGTCCCAGATGACTGGAAAAAGGCAAATATAGTGCCCATCTTTAAAAAGGGGGAGAAGGAGAATTCAGGGAGCTACAGACCAGTCAGCCTCACCTCAGTCCCTGGCAAAATCATGGAGCAGGTCCTAAAGGAATCCATTTTGAAGCACTTGGAGGAGAGGAAGGTGATCAGGAACAGTCAACATGGATTCACCAAGGGCAAGTCATACCTGACCAACCTGATTGCCTTCTATGATGAAATAACTGGCTCTGTGGATATGGGGAAAGTGGTGGATGTGGTATACCTTGACTTTAGGAAAACTTTTGATATGTTTTCTTGCCAGCAAGTTAAAAAAGTATGGGTTAGATGAATGAACTATAAGGTGGATAGAAAGCTGGCTAGATCGTCGGGCTCAACGGGTAGTGATCAATGGCTCAATGTCAAGTTGGCAGCTGGTATCAAGCGGAGTACCCCAGGGTCTGTCCTGGGGCTGGTTTTGTTCAACATCTTCATTAATGATCTGGATGATGGGATGGATTGTACCCTCAGCAAGTTCGCGGATAACACTTACCTGGGGGGAGAGTTAGTTACGCTGGAGGGTAGGGATAGGGTCCAGAGTGAAATACAGTGGAAATACAGTGGAAAAAATACAGTGGAAAATATAGTGGGAAAATGTCAACATTATGAGTGTGTGTTAGTCTCATGGCAAAAGAAACAGCTTCTCCTTCCTACATTAACCTCTGGGGATAGGACACTAAGCAATAGGCTTAAATTGCAGCCAGGGCAGTTTAGGTTGGACATTAGGAAAAATTTCCTGTCAGGGTGGTTAAGCACTGGAATAAATTGCCTAGGGAGGTTGTGAAATCACCATCATTGGAGATTTTTAAGAGCAGGTTAGACAAACACCTGTTAGGGATAGTCTAATATTCACTCCTGACATGAATATAGTGGGCTGGACTAGATAATCTCTTGAGGTACCTTCCAGACCTATGATCCTATGATTCTATGAAACTGGTCTATTGAATAAGAAGCTGTCTGCTTTCTCACCTTGTCTTAAGGATACAATTTAAGGAAAAGCAAAGCAAAATAAAAGTAAGGGAGTAAAAAATACAATGCTAATAATATAGAGGATGGATCAGATCATCCTGAATGGTAACACGTATTTGAGAAATATATTGAAACATTCATTTTTATAAAATAAAATCTGCAATGAAGCCCCAATGTGGTAAGGAAATATTATCCTTATTTCAGACTTTCTAACTTCCCAGGCCAGAGGAACATTCCAGCAGACCAGTACAAATGCCCTAAAGGACCAGCAAATAAATATTCTTATAACTCCTTCTGGATTAATGACAAGAAAGAAAAAATGTTGAACCCCGAGTCCATGTTTGGAGCGAAGCTTGCTTTACCTTACCTTACATGCTTTTGCTAGCCATTACTCCTGAAACACACTCCACCTTTCTTCGCTACTGAATAATACACTGGTTTTGCACACGGTGCTTGATTTGCTTACACTGGTTTTACACCAGTGTAATTCCATTGACTTCAACAGATTTACTCCTAAAGCTAACAGGAACCAAAGAAAGGCATTCTCCTTCAAGGTGAAGATTCATATGGATTCTCACCCCAGTGATGAGTTGGTCCCAACAATGTCTTGGCTGTGACATCAATGACTAGTGTCTGTGTTTGGTGTCTCTAGTGCCTAGGGAAAAGGCACAACCCAGACGTGACCTATATACCTTGCCTTCTCCAGTTAAACCTGCAAGAACTGGGAAGCTGCCTCAAATTCGTATTCATGGAGGAGGCTCTTAAGGTCCAATCAACTGAGTCTAGAACAGAACATTCAATATGTTTGGGGTAAAAGGCCATCTCCATTGCTATGATCTGTCTCTCAAAGCAGCTTCTTCAGACCTGGCAATTGGCCATGTTGACGTGTGTGACCTTGCCCAAATGAAAGCGGCTCAAGACAGTCAGTGCCAGAAGCATCTCAGCATCAAGCACTGCTAAGTGGACTCAGCAAGCTGACTTGGCATTGTCTCATTGTCTCCTGGCTGGAAAGACAGGTTTACCACTCCCATTCTCTGTGTTGTTTAGGGAGCAAGACATGGGGCTGAGACCCAATCTTCCTCCTGCAATATCTTGTTCCAGAGGGAGGTCAGCACAGGTGAGGCTGTGACATTGGCTCCCTCACAGCTGGTTTCTGTGGTACTGAAGAATATGGATGCTTTTCTTGTTTGTTTGTTACTGTATCTCAGCATCCAGATACTATTGGTCATTTCCTGTTGACATTATGGTAGCTCTTAGAGGACCCTGAAGTTAAAAGCCTCATTGTGCTAGGCACTGCACACATATGTAAGAGAAAGTCCTTGCCCTGAAGAGCTTCCAATCAGAACTGAATAGACAATACAGACAAGGGGAGTGGAAATAGAGGCACAACGAGGTGAAGTGACTTATCCAAGGCTCCCCAATAGGTCAGTGGCAGAGCATGGAATTAAACTCCAGTTTTCTGACACCCAGTGTGGCGCCCTAGCCACTAGGCTGCGCTGTCTCCACTGATTGGTGTTATACACCTCCCTCCTACAGACAAATGCGGTAAAAATGCCATTCATATTTAAACAGTTCAAAAATTGGGCTACACTAGGGATAAACTTGACTCCTTTTATCTAAACTACCGGATCGTTTTTCACACAAAGCCAAAAATACTGGATATGCTTAATAGCAAAGGACACACTGTCAGAAAAATTAGATGCTGTGTTAAAAGCAAAAAAGAGCTCCTCTGTTGTACCAGCCAGACCTACGAACTGACATGCAGCTATTCTGCAAGAAGAGCACAGTCAAATTGTTATGGTACTTGCGATTTCAAAGGAAGCATCAAAACAAGTTTTTTCCTTTACCTTTTTCATAGGTCTGAGAAATGCTTGAAGTACTTAGTCAAAAGCATCCTATGTAATTTGTGAGGCATTCTGCCAAAAGGAAAGAGAAAACATGTCAATATTGTCTATTCATTGGTAACTTAACCCTTGATTTATTTCATGAATATTTAAAAAGTGGCTGATATGTATATAAATGTGGGGAGGGAAGAGTATTTATATGTGTGTATGTATATCTATCTATCTATCCAGGGCAAGATCATGATTTGGGAGAAAACACTTGGAAAGTCCAGCAGACTTCATGAGTTTCAAATGTAGAGTTAACTTGGAATCATCCCATCAAAAAAGTTTCATACTTGTCCCCTTTGCAGTGTACAATGGGCCCAGGGAAATCTGTGGGGGAAATTCCAGAAGTCTCGAGGCATTCACTGAGGGCAGACATATGTCTCTGGAGTACTCCCACACCAAAATGAAGTCACATGTGGGACTAGCCCCTGGAAGCAGGCCATGGAAACAGGCAAGGTTTACATGTTTAATAAGGTCAGCATTCATTTCCACTGATATGTCCCCTTATGTGTGAAGAAATATGACTCCACAGAGCACCCTTCCAGATTAGCCCTTCCCCACTTCTCTTTCTTTTCTCCCATTCCTCTCACCCAGAGGCCCAAATACACAGAGACCACAAGCAGAAGTTTGCACAGAATCAGAAGAAAGGGGATGATGCCACTTAACCCCTTTCTGATACAAATCCAGGCTATTTCTATAGGTTTTCATCCTTTTCCTATGGGAACAGAGGAAGGGGATTATCTGCTCCCAATAGTTGTCCAATTAGGCTCCATCAGGACTTAATTTTGTTTGACACCAAGTTAATTCCCTTCTCAGTTTCTCTCAGTGCATCTAGTCTTCTCTGTGTCACATCTCTTGCACTGTAAGCTGTTCACTGGAGCTCTCATATTCATTTAGGCTGAAATCTTGACTCCACTGAAGTTAATAGTAAAACTTCCAATGACATTAATGGAGCCAGAATTTCACCCTTTGTGTCCAGTACAGCACCACACACATTACCTGGTTACCAAATAACAGTAACAATATTCATCGAATTGTCCAGTTTAACACACAACAATAATAAACCAGTATTTTTATGCTTGGCGGCTCTTTAAATCATATATCAGATTCTGAGGCTTTGGAATGTATTAATGTGTAACAAATCTCTTCATTTGTAGGCAACAAAGTACATAACCTATTTATTAATTTATATATTGTCCAAACAGGATGAGAGACAAAATTCAAGGTTGTCCTGTAGGCAACTAATGCTGAGTTAGAGAAAGTCAATAATGCAAGTCAGATATTATTCTGCCATGCTTCTCCTTGTGGTTGGAATACCTTTGATCACATCATAAAGCAAGATCCTTGAAGATCAAAGAGGTCTTTATTGCTAGGCTTCCTATCAAATTAGGATGGAGCCTAAGCATACAAAAGTTGGCATGAATGAATAAAGAAGTCATTCTAAAACCTTAGACAACAGCCTCTCATGATTTTATGAATTCTAGGAGGAAAGAACTTTGACAAGATTAAGTCAAGTTGGTACAAAAGGCACAGAGGAAAAAAATGCAAAACCAACATCTGCCCTTGTCCCTAACTCAGGCTATGTCTATACTACGCACCTTTTAGCGACACAGCCATGCTGCTACAGCCGTGCCGCTAAAAGGAGCGCAGTGTAGCCGCTGTTTGACTGCAGGAGAGAGCTCTCCCGCCGACAAAAAACTTCCACCCCCAACGAGCAGCAGTAGCTTTGTTGGCAGGAGAGCTCTCCTGCTGACAAAGCACTGTTCACACCGGCGCTTTTTGTCGGCAAAACTTTTGTCGTTCAGGGTGTGTAGACAAAGCCTCAATTTCAATTAAGAGTCAATGGTACACAGTGGGTTTTGTATGGATAATTTATATTGTCAAACACTCGTCGGACATGTGCAGTATATTAATGGTCAAATATTCCCAGGTAAATTAGGAGACAGAAAATTCATGTGGATACCAAGAAGGAGACTAGGAAACTTCATATGTTTGGATATGTGACGTTTCTGACTGCTCATTGTGGGTGGACTGGAAGGGTCTGCCCTTCTGCAGAAATGTTAAGGTGGTTAAACCCTGAAACCTCTAGATCTGTTGGAGGCTCAGCCATCTGTAAAGCAGCGGTTACTCTGTGCTTCTACCTGGTTTCCCTCTCCTCCCTCAATGCCGTCCCACAGTGCACCCCAACTGCTACAGCCCCAAGCCCCTTTACTGTTCAGATGTTTGCTGAGACATAGGGAACTGTGATGGATTAATATTGACAGGGTGTGACCAAATGAACCTCTGTATTTGCACCCTACACACCATTGTAATAATCTTTGTACAAAATATGCCTTGTGAGGTATCATTTGAAAACTAATAACTCACTGGTCAATAATGTCATGATGAAATGTGTGTTGCAACATTACATGTAAAGTTATAAACACAAGCTGAAATTAGGTCTGAAATGTGTTTACCAGGCATGTCTCAAAGACAAAGGACAAGCTGTCAGCTCTACGCAGGTGTCATCAAAGCTGATAAGCAATCACCTATCAAGTGGCCATTCTTTAGCGAGGACGGGGGGCAGGAACAAACAGGTCTGCATCTTAGCAAACAACAGCATGGGATCTTTCTCCACCAGCCTCTTTGTCTCCATCCTCACGGCAGGAATGAACTTTATCTAGGGTTAACCCTCAGGAAAATGTATTTCAAAGGGGGAGTGGACTATAATGTGGTGGGGGAAAACATCCCAAGGTATCTCTCCCTATCCATCTCTCTCTTCTTTCACCTAAGAAGGAAAAAGAAACAGCTTATGGACTTTGGGAGCAGACCTTGGCCTGAGAATTTGGTCAACAATGTTACTGGGAACATGTGGTAAGGGAATTCACCTTGAACCAAGTCTAGTTTTGTTAAGTTTAGTACTAGGGAGTGATTTATCTTTATATTTCTTTTAACCATTTCAGACTTTAATTACTTAACTTGTACCTACTTAAAACCTATCTCCTTGTAGTTAAATAAACTTGTTTTATTCTTTAATGAAAACTAATCCAGTGTTGTGAACTGTGTGGGTAACTCATTTAGGGTTGCTGTGACCCAGAGGCAGAAGGGATTAGGCACTAGCAGGCTAACTAACCCAGATTCAACCTTTAGAGACATAGTAGTAGATAATGATTGCATTTTTTGTGTGTTTACATATATATTGTTAGAGGTTGACAGCGTAACCAAATGGTTTCTGTCTGCCGCTGTATTCTGTTAATTCATAGATCAAAAGGATATGTTAACAGTTATATCATTGTCTTTATTTCTCTTTGAAGCATGTAGTAAACTACCTGTAAATGGCGGGAGAGGGGTAGTTGCCTTATGCTAATCCATGCAGCTAATTACCAATGGTGCTTAGGAAATAGAAGGTCTTACTTCAGAGCCACAATGATCACCTATTGTTCACCCAAGGAATACTTGTTGGCAAGAGGCTGTCAATAGCCTGCCAGAGAGCTATAAAAGAACTCTAGGGCCCTGATCCTCTCATCTCAGAACTGCTTGAGTTTGAGTCACAAGACTGAGGTCTCCAGCTCCAGTCTGGATCACGCTGATATTGGACATGGTCTGCCTATTTTGGACAATAACCAGATGAACTGATTCTGGAAAGAACTTTTTGCAACTCTGAAGCTCACCATCTCTGCTATGAAACTCACCTAATAACTTTATTCATGTCTGTATGTATAATTATCTTTTAACCACAGGTCTCTCTCTCTTTTAAAAAATATATTTTAGTTTAGTTAATAAGAATTGACTGTGAGCATGTATGTGGGTAAGTTCTGAAATATTCAGTGACCTGGGAGTAATGTGCCCGATCCTTTTGGATTGGCAGAACTTTATATATGTTTAACAAGATTTTCAGTAATCCTCATCATATTTGACTTGGTGGTCTGGATGGGAGCCCAATGCTGGACTGCTTTAAGGAAAGTGTGTTTTTGGCTTCTGGGTAACCAGTAAAAAATTGTAGAAGCTGTTTTGTTGTTAGCTTGGTGAATCTAATTATTAGAATAACCACCAGTTTGGGGGATCACCTGACCCATTCTTTACAGTTTGCCCTGATTGAGCAATTTCAGTGTGGTCCCCGCCCTAGGACCCTGGTCACAGTTGCAAACTGTTGTATGTTGATCCCCGTAGAGGGGCAATGGACCTAATATATCTGTACTGTCCAGGAGAGGGCAGAACACACATTCTGGGGGGAGAAATTTGGGACTGGAAGTGTGTTGGGGTCACCCTGCAGGTAGTAACCAAGGCCGCTGGAAGCCAGCGGGCAGCTGTTGTTTGCTGACAGGCTGCTGGGTCTGAGCTGCTCGACCAGAGCTGTGGCTATACACAGACACTCAGGGTGTGACCTACATGCTGGCAGGCTGCTTGTGAGTGGCCCAGGTGGGAGCTACAGCTGCAAAGCATTGTGAGGCACCCAAGGTTGCAGGGCAGGTGGTGACACAACCTCTCACTGGTCTGCATTGTACCCTGGAATGTCATACAGGGTCAACTTAAAACGATGCTGTCAGCCACACCTGTTAAGCAGGCAACACCACAGACCATTTTGCTGCATGGGGCTTTCTAACTGGAGTCACATGAATTTGTGTTGCTGCATGGGAAAGAGAAGTGGAAATTGTAATCCAGGAATTTATGAATGTATAGGAGGGCCAAATTCAGTGTTGATTTACACCCCAGGCAACTCAGATGACCTCAGTGTGTGATCCAGGGCAAAGTTTGGTGGTAGTTCTGATGATAGCAGTACTGAATATCAGACAGTATTTTTTGTTGATATACACAAGCCTATGCAGTTTCTCTAAGGCAGGCACCTACTATTTCTATGTCAAAGACTGACACAAGTGGAAATGAACCTTTTCTGCTTACAAGGGGATTAAATATTAACGTGATTAAATTGCTCATAAAATATATGTTTACTCGCATTAATTAT
Source organism: Terrapene triunguis (assembly GCF_002925995.2). Classification (NCBI taxonomy): domain Eukaryota; kingdom Metazoa; phylum Chordata; order Testudines; family Emydidae; genus Terrapene; species Terrapene triunguis. Next base: position 9,517,364 of record NW_020664373.1, read on the forward strand.
AGCCACAGTTCAAACTGCTGCTGCGACTGCAATAGTGTAAACTATTTGGACTCATGGCTCATATTCAGATTTGTAATTATTATATAACCACTAATTTGGTCCATAGAACACAGTGCACTGGAGACTAAAGAGCTGCTCTTGCGAATGAATCCTTGAATGGATTCTAATTAGAAAAATCTTTTACAATAAAATAGTCTCTGTGTCTCTCAAGGATTCATCTCTCCCTCCCACCTTGCTTATTCCTCACCTGTAGTCATAATGCCTTATTTATGACATAATTATTCTCTAAGAGATGTAGCACAGCACTTGCAACCCAGGGGACAGGGGAAAGAGGGCTTTAAATCCCCTTTGTACCCTCTGATCCCAGGATGCCCCCTAGCCCTTGTCCCAATTTCGATAGCCCAAGGAGATCTCTCAAAATTACAGCATATTCCTCAGTTTGCCATGGCCCTGTCCCTGGTATGCTTCTCTTGCCTCCAGCTCTGTCCCTTGCATGATCCCTATGCCAGGGCTTGCAAGGGAGTCCTCAGAGGGCAGCTTTCTGGGTGTCTTCTGCAGTTTCTGCACCAGAGCAATCCTCCCCTGGCCAGATCTGGGGCTTTCTAGAGTTTTTATGCCCCTCCAGCCCATTTACTCAGCATAAAGGGGCTGGAGTGGGTCTGAGGATTATGGACTTCAGATGGGTCGTGGGAAGTAGCAACAAATTAATTTTTAAAAACTAAAATTCTCTTGTCCTGCAAATGTTCTTGTTGATAAATAATAAAGAAAGAGAAATGTAGAAATTCCTATTTATATAGAGGCTCTTTTGGGCAGTGGGAGGGTAAGAAGAACCCCAAATTTCCCCCACATGCCATCCTAGCCTCAAAAGCCCTGCATTGCTTCTCCTTCCATGAGCCAGAGAAGATCACTGATGAGTGGCATAAGGCATTCCATCCCTCCAGCTAGAAGCTGCATATACTGCAGGGTTGCCTGGGCCTACCAGTCCAGAACGGTTCATACTCAAACTCTAACTCTGCTAACATGTGTCAATGTGTTGCACTGCCACGAGGGAATTGGCAGCTTCACATAAGCTATCACCACCAGGTGCTTTAAATATTGTTCCCCCACCCCGAAACACACACATATTCTTTATTTTCAGGCAACTGCAGGGGTGCCTGGAACAATTTGTGTAGTGGGGGTGCTGAGAGCCATTGAATCAAACTGTAAACCCTGTATATAATGGAAACCACTTCAGCACCCCTAGTTCCAGCGCCTATAGGCAACTCCCCCACAAAAAACCCCACACATCAGGAGTCTCTCTACATTCACTTATTTATCATTCTTGCTCCTGAGTAGTTAAAGATGACTCCACAAATCTGATCTTCCAGAGACATGAAACAGGTCAATGATCACAGAATGCATCTGGGAGTACTTCACCTAGCTGAGTACAGTCACGATGTTTTATTCATATCTAGTCAGTGAGAAGGATGATTAGCCAAGCTTTGCAGTGCATTAAAAAAGAAAAGTTGCAAAAATATACGTAGGTCTATGCAGGCTATATTGGCTGTAGCTACTTTGTGTTTTTCCAGACTATGGCTAATCTGAACGGCTCTGACTGAAGTCAGAACTAGTGATACTCTTGAAGTCTCTTTGAAACAGGGAGACTGGTGACAACCAGAGACAGAGTTCTCACACATAACAAAATAGTCTAAAGAGAATAAGGCAGGAGTGCCCACAGTTGCCTAAAGGTATTAAATTTAAATGAAGTGTAAATAAAGTTAAACGTAAAGGATTAAAAAAGGCCAAGAACTGTCAAAGCAATATCGGCAATTCAACAGCAACGTTCAGGCAGCGTCAGGCTCCAAAGACATCTATTGGATCAGGAACCGAGAGAAAATCCACACCAGTGACATGGCTGTTTTTCTTCTTCTCTCTGGCTTTCAACATTGATTCCTGCTATACATGGCTGAGTTTTCTTGGTTTCTCTGACAAATTTGCACTGAAAGAGAAGTCAGACTTCTGGGAAGCTCACTTTTTCAGGACCTGGTCCTGTGAGGAGCTGCGGGCTTCCTGGAAGTGTGCTCCTGAATGGGAGTTGTGGGTGTTCAGCACCATGTGCCATCAGGCCCCATGTGCCTTTGGAATGGCAAATCCTAACAGGGACACTAGGCAGGGGGCAAATTTTCAGCACAGGGAATTAGCAGCATTTCTCTATCTGAATGGTAGTTATCACCCAGCCAGTTCTCAGCATACAGCACTGAGCATTTGCCTGGAGTTTGCTCAGTAATACAGACAGCCTGAAAAGAAGCAAGAGAAGAAAAATTAGAGGAAGGCTTAAATTTCCTCCTTAACCCATGACACACTGAGGGCAAGATTATAATCTGACTGCAAATCAATCTGGATTAACCGCACAGACTGGTGAGATGGGAGTTTGATTTTGGGAAAAAGAATTGTGAGCATGGGCCAGACAATTGGGTGAATATTGGCAGCAGCCTGTTTTAAAACCTTGTTGTTGCTCAAGGTTTCGGAGAATGGAGGAACATATATTCCCTTAAAGGTTTGTATAGCAACAACAACAAAAATTAAAATAATAAGTACATCAGAAGCAGGAAGCCTGCGCCAACGAATCAGTGGGGCCACGGGGCAATTGAGGAGCTAAAGGAGCACTCGAGTAAGATAAAGCCATTGCGGAGAGGCTAAATGAATTCCTTGCATTGGAACTGAGGATGTGAGGTAGATTCCTATACCTGAACCATTCTTTTTAGGTGGCAAATCTGAGGAACTGTCAGTAGAGGAGGTTTTGGAATAAACTGATAAATTAAACAGTAATAAGTCGCCAAGACCAGCTAGTATTCAGCCAAGAATTCTGAAGGAACTCATATATGAAATAGTAGAACTACTAGCTGTGGTATGTAGTCTATTCTTTAAATCAGCCTCTGTGCCATATGACTGGCAAATAGCTAATGTGACGCCGATTTTTAAAAAAGGCTCCAGAGCCATTCCTGGCAATTACAGGCTGGTAAGCCTACCTTCAATACCAGGCAAATTGGTTGAAACTATAGTAAAAAAACAGAATTGTCAGACACATAGATGAACACAATACGTTGGGAAAGAGTCAACGTGGCTTTTGTAAAGGTAAATCATGCCTCACCAATCTGTTAGAATTCTTTGAGGGCATCAACAAACATGTGGACAAGAGTGATCCAGTTGATATAGCATTCTTCCAAAAAGCCCATAGGCAAGGTCCCTCACCAAAGGCTCTTAAGCAAAGTAGGTAGTCATGGGATAAGAGGGAAAGTCCTCTCATGGTTCAGTAACTGGTTAAAAGACAGGAAACAAAGGATAGGAATAAAAGGTCAGTTTTCACAGTGGAGAGAGTTAATAAGTGGGGTTCGCCAAGGATCTGTACTGGGACCAGTGTTGTTCAATAAATCCATAAATGATCAGGAAAAAGAGATAAACAGTGAGGTGGCAAAATTTGCCGATACAAAATTACTCAAGATAGTTAAGTCCAAGGCTGACTGCGAAGAGTTACAAAGGGATCACACAAAACTGAGTGACTGGGCAAGAAAATGTAAGATTAAATTCAATATTGATAAATGCAAAGTAATGCACATTGGAAAACATAATCCCAACTACACATATAAAATTATGGGGTCTAAATTAGCTGTTCCCGCTCCAGAAAGAGGTCTTGGAGTCATTGTGGATAGTTCTTTGAAAACATCTGCTCAATGTGCAGTGCAATCAAAAAAGCTAACAACATTAGAAACTATTAAGAGAGGGAGAGGTCAGACAGAAAATATCATAATGCCACTCTACAAAGCTCTGGTATGCCCACACCTTGAATATAGTGCACAGTTTTGGTTACCCCATCTCAAAAAAGATTTATTAACATTGGAAAAGATACAAGAGAGAGGCAACAAAAATGATTAGGAGTCTGAAATAGCTTCCATATGAGGAGAGATTTAAAAGATTGGGACTGTTTAGCTGGAAAAAGAGACAGCTAAGTGGGGATATGTTAGAGATCTATAAAATCATGACTGGTTTAGAGAAAGTTAATAAGGAAGTGTTATTCACCCCTTCACGTAACAAAAGAAGCAGGGGTTACCCAATGAAATTAATAGGCAGGAGGTTTAAAACAAACATAAAGAAGTATTACTTCACACAACATACATCCAACTTTTGGAACTCCTTGCCATGGGAAGTTGTGAAGGCCAAAAGTATAATAGGGTTCAAAAAAGAATTAGATAAGTTCATGGAGGTTAGGTCCATCAATGGCTATTAGCCATGATGGTCAGGGATGCAACCCCATGCTTTGGGTGTCCCTAAGTCTGTGACTGACAGAAGCTGGGAGTGGATAACAGGGGTTGGATTACTCGATGATTTCCCTGTTCTGTTCAATCCCTCTGAAGCATCCGGCACTGGGCACTATCAGAAGATAGCATATCGGGTTAGATGGACCATTGGTCTGAACCAGTATGGCCATTCTTATGTTCTTATAAGGATCTGAACTTCAGTCATACTTTCACACTCTTGTAATGTTCTTCCAACAGCAGCTAGTTGTGTCCTGCTCCTTCCATCTCTATCCAGAATTTATGAGTCCTAAATAAAATTCCAGGGCCAAGATTTACCCTGTATCATACATTTGGCATATAACAGGAGCATAATTGAATTCATTTTATGTTCCCTGAAGGAGGAAAGAAATTCAGAATATAATTAAACTCAATTAATCTCTTTAGCATTAACTGAAACTGATTTGGCTTTTGGTAAAATAGAATACTATATCTTATCAAATACACTTTAGGCTTTCTCAAGTCAATAACCCACTGTGTTTAGTAAATTCAAGAGATGTCCATGAAATTTGCAGTGGCCTGGATCCTGTTCCCAGCATACACTCTAAGTAACCAGGCTGTGCACTGAAGAAATGAGTGAGGGTTTGGGGGATCAACTGTTCCCCCAGACTGAAGCATAATTTGAGCAACTTCATGGCTGCTATTGCAAGAAGCTTTCTCATCAGGGGGAATGGTTGTTTGTGGTTGATCGGCACAGATATGCTGCATGGCATGTGGGGGTGTGGACCACTTTGTAGGATCCCCAAATTCTGAAGAATTCTGGTCTATGGTTGTCAGTCTGGCATCTTTTTTAAAAAAAATCCACACCATCACCATCTGAAAGCTATTTGGTGGCTTGGTTGAAACAAATTGATGGTCTCAGTCTAAAGTGGACAGGTGTCAACATCACAGATGATCATAATTAGCCCAATCGGGCATTCTTGTGGGCAGTATTGGCAGAAAGGCTAAGAACCAAAAGGGTTTGGAAACTGAACTGCCTGCTCCATGCCTAAGCGGGGGAGGGAGGCAGGAGGAGGCTCTGTCTAGGTCACAGATAAGGCAACACAGGTGAGATAATGTGCAGAACGATGCATTGCTGCTGCCAGTACTACAGCTGCTAGACTTTAATCTCCTAAATCATCAGCTCAGAACCAGTATTTGGTGGGATTCAGTAGGAGTATCATGCATGGTACTGTGAATTATAGATCCTACATGCAGCAAAGGCTGTGGGGATACATTTTCAAATGTTCTGCCTATGTTAGACATACACACAATATACAGTTACACTTACAATTATACACATTGAATGTGGAAGTGCACATTTTGTATGCACAATCTAGGTACAACTTTTGGAAAAATTTACCCTCTGAAGTCCATACATGTATTAAAGGAAAAATGTGTTAGGACTTGAATCCCAAGCTAAGAAAAACATGTTCATACTTCATAGACTAATAGACTTCAAGGCCAGAAGGGACTAATATGATGATCCAGGTTGACCTGCTGCATAACACAGGCCATAGAATCTCACCCATTAATTCCTGCATCAAGCCCATAACTTCTGTTTGAGTTGTAGCATATCTTTTAGAAAGAGATCCATCTTGGCTTCTATAGAAACTGTTCCAAATTCCACAAGGCACTGTACAAGAACTTAAATGCCACGCTACAGAGATCTTTGCAGATGGTACTGTTTTTAGTGGCAGGTTGTCTAATCAGTGTTTTTTAAACATAGCATGCAAAATACCATGGGCCAAATCCTAGTTTTACCAGCTTCCATGGTGCAAAGCCTACAAGTGGCTGCACGTGGCTGCTAAAGGCCCTGTGACAGAGTGCTGGGCAACATCAGCTGATCCAGCACTCTGATCACTGCAACTTCCATTAGCTGCCCCATGCGCACGTGAATGTGGGAAGTGTGCCAAGTTGATAGATTGAAGAATAGGCTTGAAAAATTTAAAAGCTAATTATGTCATTAACTTAGAAGGCACAAAGGCACAGGAAGGAAGTGCAGAGGCGGGAAGAGAGAAACTGAAAACGCTCTAGGCGGGTAGAGCCAAGACCAAGGAGGTCTCTACCCTACTAGGCTCAGAAGCCTTAGAGCCCCAGGATACTGTTAAAGCTGCTGCACAATCTGAAAAGGTGGTGGGAATGAACTTTGTCAATAAATAACTGGGTGTTTTACCTGAAGGAGATCTCTGTATTGTTTATTCCTCTGAAGAAGGCAGGAGCAGAGCATGAGACTGCCATAGGTCCTCTAACTGAAGTGGCAGCAGTAATTCAGCACCTAATTCAGTTGCCAGCTCTCCATCATCTCCAGGAGTGGAGCTTGTACTCTGCCTTTGACTTGCCTTCATTATATCAGAGGTGAGATGGAGTAATATATTGATGTCTGTATTTAGATATTTAGGCTAGATGACCCTGGCAGTCCCTTCTAACTCTATGATTCTATGATTTGCATTTGACATAAATATGCTAGGCAAAGGGGTCCCTCTTTAAAGCACTGTTGTCTAATGTTTCACAGATGTAGAAGACTAGATTGCCATAGACTATAATTATGGTCAATCTTCAGTTGCATCTGTCACAGATGAGATTTTCCACTGTCAGAACTATTACATTTTATAAGTCATGTAAGAGCTGTATTTGGGCTAACACCCTTCAGTTATGGGGACATGGAAGCCACCCCACACAGTGGAAATGTACAGGATCTGCTGTTTGAGTGTTGACTGTGGAGTGGGCATGCCTTCTTCTCTGCACATGAGTGGCTGAGCTGGGCTCTGTTCCAGGCCTCCAGCAAGTGACATGGAGTGGCATTGGAGTCATGGTAATGGCCACTGCGTCCACAGTTATGCAGATCCAGTGACCATAATCCCCTGGGTGAGTAGGAGGGGTCATTGCCCTATTCCAGCCCAGAGGCTGAAACAGTTACTTGTGGTAGTTTCTGGCATCTCCCAGTCTGCAAGTAGTTTCCTATACAAAATGTATTTTATTTGGGTTTTGTGTAGGGTGCAGAGAGTAGGAGGGGTTGAATTTCACTCTTGCTGTGTAAGTAGATGGGGCCTCAGAAGGATGGTCCGGTGTTTGAACATTAAGAATTAAGTATCTGGGCTCTGATCCAATAATCAATTAAATAACAAAGAAGAGTTTCAAAGAAATGCCAGTGGCAACGTTTGAGAGGTAGCTGTGGGGACTAGAGTGAAGAACATAGAATGAACATTAGGAGCATGCTCAGATCTCTCTATTCATGGACTAGAGGACTTGAAGCACAATGTTTTTTAAAAGGCACCGGGAGATTTTTGTAAAGGCATTTATTTGTAAAATAATAAACTGCAAGTCATTTTGCTGAAGCCTATTAAATTTCTTGGAAAAAGGAGAAAAATAATAATGATGCCCTTCCTCATTATAAATTGGGTGCAAAAAGGGGAAGTCTGATCTCCAATGTTTTCTTCCACAGCAACTCTACTAGTTCAAGGTAAAGTCAATGAACCATAATCTTAATATTTGGACTAGGGAGAAGAAAATACACTCTTCACTGAGAAGCAAACTGTGATGGACAAGGGGAAATCTGACTTCCTTTTAGCAAGCAATACTCTATTGATCAAACACAGGATATTTGATCTGCTCTAAATGGCCACTGGTTGGCAGGAAATAAGAAAAATGAGGAACATGTGAGGAACCGTTGTGATAGAAAATGACAAGCAGCAGGATTCTTGAGTACAGATTGCACTGAAAGGGGAAAAGTGGATGTGGTTTAACTGAATCCCATGTTAATTTAGGTTATGTATTTTCATGGCACAAAACCTGATTAAATATATTTATTTCTGTCCTTGGAAAGAAAGAAGAGTTTACACTGAAAATTAATTCCAAGAAGAGGACTTACCTTCAGGGTACAACAGAATGATTGATGTTCCAGTAAATAACATTACTCTCATTACTTTTTTCACAGATTGCACTCTTCCTTCAAGTACTATATTGTTTATCTTCAGTTGGTGTTGGGGAAAGCTACCAAATAATTTCCCATGAACTTTTCATAGAAAAAAACACTTTGATTTGGTAGTCCTTCTATTTTACTTTGTTGCAAAAATCAACAAAATGACTTTTGTATGAAAACCATATTGAACATGCATACTCTGCCTGTCAGCTTTCAAATTTCAAAGTCCCCTTTCTCTCAGAAATGGTTTCTAAACATCTGATTCTTTACAATGATTCTAGCTTCCAGCATCACATCTGATCTTTATGTATCCTTTACTCCTATTTCTCTTCAAACTGGATGATCATGTAAGGTTAACTAAATGAATTGATGATGTTAGGGGAACTCTACTGAGATCAAGCCAATTGTCAAATAAATAGAGGGTGAAATCATTTCCCGCACTGAAGTCAATAACAAAGCTCCCATTTTGTTCAATGGAACCAGGATTTCACCCAAAGATTTTTTTTAAACTAGCACATGAAAGGTTACCCTCAGCAACAGCACCACCTAATGGTCAGGCATGGGTGTAGCCACTGGTCCCCCTCCCTTCAAACATTCTAGTCCATCCCTTTCGGGCTATACAGAAAGAAAAGTCCAATAACAGATGTCTTTTGGGGATTCTCTCAGCTCTGGGACTTGGGATCTGGACCCTTGTGTATTCAGGATCTTCCCCAGCTGGATTCTCCATGGAGGCATCAACTCCTGTTGTCCCTTCAGGGGGGCTGAAGGCGCACGTGCTCCACAGAGCTCTAATCCAGGGCCCAATCATAGGCAGGTAAGTTCTGCACACTGGGGTGCTAAATAGCTGACTCCCTGGATCACTTCTTATCTGAGTTCCCCCTTTTTTTCCCTCACAGGTAAATTAAAGAACTGAACTATAATATATGGAGATATACCTATCTCCTAGAACTGGAAGGGACCTCAAAAGGTCATCGAGTCCAGCCCCCTGCCTTCACTAGCAGGACCAAGTACTGATTTTTGCCCCAGCTCCCTAAGTGGCCCCCTCAAGGACTGAACTCACAACCCTGGGTTTAGCAGGCCAATGTTCAAACCACTGAACTATCCCTGAAAACAAAATTTCCTCTCTTCCCGGACGGTCACCAGCTCTCCTTGGCAGACTTGTCCAGGTCAGTGTGACCAAGTGTCAGGCAACCAGATCTCTTTTATTTCCACAGAGGCCTGTTCCCTCTCACTGCTTCCCCCATTCTGAGCTGCTCTGTTTCCCCTTTTAAGTTCTGCCTCCAGCTTGTGCAGGCTTTGCGTGTGTGACTGGGCAGGGCTCCCTGGGCCCAGAGCTGCTCCTTAATCCCTTGGTCTCCAGTGTGGAGTCTGTATGCCCCATCACATAGCATCGTCTTTAAAAACGTCAAAAGAGAAAGATCAGACTAATCAAGGGCTTTTATAGCCTTTGCCTGGAAAGAGCCAGCCCTCTCCAGGTATGTCTACCTTGCAGAAAACACCCATAGCAAGCAATGAGTCTCAGAGCCCAGCTCTGCAGACTCCGGCTTTCAGAGCTCACACTATGCAATGTGGACATTCCTGCTTGGGCTGTGAAACCCAGTGAGAGGCATGGGTCTAAAAAAACCCCAAAACAAATAGTACAACTAACTCCTGCCAGCTAGAGCCATGAGGCTGGCTGGCATCCTGAGGCTACTGAGTCAAGATAACGTAGAAGTGAGCATTTTCAAAAGTGGCTGTGTGGTTTAGAAGCCAAAATCCAATGTTCAAAAGTGAATTAGGCTCCCAGGGAAAGATTTTACAGGTGTTTAGGTGCCTAAAGACAAATAGCCTCCTAGTGGGATATTAAATAAAGCCTAGTTGCCTAACTCCCATTGAAAATCCTACTAGGTATCTATCTGCATCTTTAGGCACCTAAAAATCTGGCCCTTGAGAAACTGGCCCAGTCTCATTGAAAGTCAATAGAACTTGGGCTCTGAAGTGCTTAAGTCACTTCTGAAAATGGAACATACACTCCTAAGTGACTTAAGTACTTCTGAAAAATTTCCCCTAAATGCCTTGTGCTCTGCAAGGGCAGAGAAACACTACAAATGCTTTCAGGGTCAATCAACTCCCGATCAGTGGTCTGGGGCCAATGATCACAATTAAAAATATTTGAACCCAGAGTCCCAGATCCGCCACGCATGAGGATCACTTGCCAATCCCCAGTGCTGGCTCTCAAGCTAGATGTCTTCTTGCCATTGCAAGGGATGGGGGTGATGGAAGGTAGTTGGCTTCCTCCACTGGAGAGGAGGCATGTCCATTGTTGCCTTTGTTAACTGTGTTGGATCCTGTCCAATGCCTCAGCCAGTTCTCCTCTGCTATCCCAGGTAGAACAATAGCCAGACCCAAATTGTGGCAAAGCAATGCAATGATGAAAGCTGTGATTTTTTTAAAGTGACTTCATGTTCTCTTCTGTAAGAGAGAGATTGCAGCAAGGCTTCACACACATTTCACCCTTTAAATCTCACATTCATTATAGCATTAGATCTACAGTCAAATGCTGAAAGGTTAAAGTGATTGATTAAGGAGGTGATTATGTATTCAGGTTTTAGGGGAAAATCAGACTCCAAGATCTGAGGACGCATTAACCTTTGAGGTCTTTAAATACTGTACTGCTGGCTATCCGGAATTCACTCATGAAAATGCCAGCACAACACACAGCCTCACTTGGTTGTTAATTTACTTGATGGGAATTCAGTAATGAACATTGGCTGGCCATAAAGATGAAAACATCCTGAAATCAATCTCTCTCGGCTTAGATTAAGGTCCTCAAGTCTCCTAGTGAAAGCAGCTAGCCAAAAGGCACTTCCAGACTAAAAATGCAAGGAAACATGCTTTAGCATCCCCCACCCATTTCATCTCAAAATATTAACTAGTGACTGTTTGCAAAGTGCTATGTGAGTGCTAAGGGGCTGCTGTACATAGAGGGCTGAGGAGCTACGGTGGCCCAATTACTGGCTGAATAGAGGTGCTCTAAGGCAATCGGCCTACCATGGCAGATGCAGACGGTACTGCTGCAGGAGCACACTGCATAGTGCTCCGTACACCTGAGACTGAAAGAACAAGCGTGTCCTCTCCACAGCCCTGCAAAGCAACTGTTGCCAGGTGCCTGGAAGGGGGAAGGGCCCTGCTCATGCTTCTTTGGGGCATCACCTGATCTCTGAGCATCTTGATTTCTGAATTAAGTTGTTGCTGTTAAAAAGATGCTTTCCAGTCAAATGCAGCGTTGTAAACTCCTGTCCTCCTGGCCACCATTTATAAATGCCCATAAAAGGGACGGCTTATTTGTCAGGCTTTATCTGTGTTAAATACAATGGGCTCCCAGGGTCCAATAGGAGAGGAACTGGCCACATCTTCCCTGCTTGGGATTCCCCCAGCATGGGAGAGTCCCAGGTGGGTGAAGAACTGCCATAGCTGGCTTCTATGCCAGATCCTTGTGTTTCCCCATCTGCAGCCCTCACCATGAGGGCAGGGCTGTAACATGGCCATGTGAGTGCTCTAACCTCCACAAAGGGCCAACATCAAACCATCATGAGAATCAGGAAGCTGTAATCTGCTCCCTGATGTCTCCCTCTCAGCACATTGTGCCCAGCAGAAAATCTAGCCAGTGTGGTAATGTGTGTTCATTATCTGGCCAATGTGTTTTAATTAACATGTGGAAGGTAGCCCTGTATTTGCGGGAGCTCTAATATAGCACCATTTCCCAAAGCAGCACTGAATATATTTGTACATATTTACAACTACCGATGTGAATGCACATTGATATAGTAGAACTTCATTTATTCAGACAAAGTCCAGCTATTTTTTTTTTTACATTCACTGCAAAAACATGTAGGTCTAAGTTATAACCACTTGGACAGATTTTGGCCTGAAGATGTTGCCTTGATTTAGAACCTGACTAAAAATGGCTTGTGTTCAATGACAGCTGGATAGTTCTTTTTAATTTATATCTGCTTCCTGTGGTGGTTGGTTGGTTGGTTGGTTTTGGCTATGCTGAATCATTTCTGCTTCCTTTTACATCCTTGGGAGTCATATCCATTGACTGCAATGACATCTAGTTTAAATGAGGGCATAGCAGAGCAGAATACACAGCTGCTGAAAGGAATGGTAGGTTACTGTACACAGCTGCTGAATACAGCCAACAAGCTACCTCCACAGAAGATGCTGATTTGAAGCTAGTGGGAACCTTAAGGAATAATTTCTCATTGCATTAACTTATCCAGCAATGATGAGGCCATGAATCTTCTTTTTGAGGCACGAAGTATAGCAAAAAAGAACCTCCTCCTAAAACTAAACTGGAACAAAACTAAACTAAAACTGTGCTGGAACAAATTCATCTTGTGTAAGACTTCTGGGGAACACTGAAAGGATTTTTACATTGACATGGATTTTAAACCTGGGGGGCGAGGGGAACATGTTCTGCAAGGTGGCCTTAGCATCCTGACGCTTGTGGGACAGGAACTGCAGCTTCAAGTTTCAAGAACCTTCTACAAAACCTAAACCTGTTGGGAATGTAAGAACTCTTCTTCTGGTATTGAACATTCAGAGCTGAGGTTATAGAAAGGCTGTGTATTGCCCAGTTGACTATGTTTGTTCTACCTACAGCTTGCTGAGAATATGGGGAATATGCCCTGCCAATGTTATTTTTAGATTAGTTCCCTTTTCCATGTTTAGTATAGTATGACAGCTTTTCGGTGTGTGTATAGACTTCAATAGCATTGTCATATTTTGTGTGTGTGTGTATGTTTGTTTAGACTGCTATAGCAAAGATCTGTGTGTATTGTGCAAGTGTTATCAGCACACTTTTGTACGGGAGTGAGACATGGACCTTATACTCTCATCAGGAAAAGAGGCTCGACAGCTTTCATATGCGTTGTCTTCATCAAATCTTTGGAATCTCCTGGAGGGACAGAGTTACCAACACTGAGGTGCTTAAGTGGGCCAGCATACCCAGCATGCAAACTCTCCTCAAACAGAGATGCCTCCACTGGCTTGGGCATGTGTGTCAAATGAATGATGGGCGCATCCCAAAGGACATCTTCTGCGGAGAACTGACATCTGGAAAAATACCTAAAGAATGCCCCAAATTGCATTTCAGGGATATGTGAAAGCGAGACCTCAAAGAAATGGACATGGATGTGGACAACTGGGAAGATCACACTCAGGACTGCAGCCTTTGGAAACAAGAGCTTAACAAAGGTCTCCGGAGTTCCAAGAGGGAGCTGTCCAGCTTAGCAAAGGAGAAAAGAGCTCGCAGACGGCAGAGCTCAAAGGGTCAAAACATCACCTTTAAATGTGACAGGTGCGGCAGAGATTCTTTCTCTCCAGTGGGTCTCTTCAGTCACTTTCGCGGCTGCCATAAAACCAACTGAGTAAATTCTTTACCTCTCAGGGGCGCATACCCATGTTCTCTCAAGACTGAAGGATGCCTACTACTATAGCATTGTCACGTTGATAAAGGTTGGGTGTCAACAGATTAAGTTGTTTTAAAACTCTTGTTTTACTAGGGCTGGCTGGAAACCAACTATTCTGTTTCATGAAAAAGTTGAGGTTTCAACATTTGTTTTCATTCCAATGTGGAACAAAAACTTTCACAAAATAACATATATGAAATGGATAACAATAACCAGTCTAAGCTGGGACTGATGTGATTCTATACTTGCAAAAGAGTCACATAAACCTGCCAGAATGGACAATGGTGACCATATGCAGCTATGATCATACATGTAATGGGATATTTGCTCACCTAAGTTGGCCACATGCACCAGCACACACTCTTACACTTGCACATCTGCAAATGTGGTCCCATCCATGGATATGGAGAGAACTACCCTTCTGACATGGCATCTGTGGGATTAATACCATGGCACAGAATGCCAGAGTGAGCAACAAAAGATCTAAAAAGCATTATCTCTGGATTCTGCACCTCTGAAAATGGGTTCACCAGCAAAAGGCACCTATGCTGTTAAGTCATTTAAATCCCCTGAGGAACAGGGAATGCAAACAAGAAAAGGTAACAGCATCTCACTGCGATCTGCCTGGCACCCTCTTCCTGATACTTAGAAAAACAAAAGGAGCTAGTCCAAGGAGAAGATGGGTTTTCTCATCCACAATAAATCTTTTATGCTTCTCATGTGACAGATTTTACTTTCATCCATCTGCTACTTAAACTAGTTGAAAACCAGGAGCTTTTATTTACTTAGGCTAGATTCTGCCCTAATGTGCCTTAGGAACTTGACACGTGAATGAATTTAGTAGCATTCATGATTTTTAAAATCAAATGCTTCTAGTCCCTCACACATAGTTAGCAAATATTTGGCATTAGGACATCTTTCTGCATAAGGCCTTTCTTGAGAATGCTAGGATTTTGCATTTTGTACTGTGCAGGTCTTGAAAAGTAATCTTTAGATAGCAAAGTAATCTTGTACTGAAGGAATGGCTTAAGGTGAGGCAGAATAAGGAGGGTATTATTTAAACCTGATTGTGAAAGATTTATATAACATAAGCCACAAAGCTCAGGAGGTCATTTAAGCTTCTAAAGGGTTACTATTGGCAGAAATAACTTGCAGAACCAAAGAGTAATGTGCAAATGAGCGCATTGTCAGTATTGTATGGAACATATTGCATACAGTCTTTGGAAAGTCATAGTTGCCTCTCTATATTCTGTTCATTCATGAGATATGCCTCATTAATATTTACATCAATGTCTAAGACCTCCAAATATTTAGGGTTTAATCAGGAAAAGCGCTAACTAAGAAAATGTTTAATTGTTACAATGAGTTCAGCTGGCACAGGTTGACTATGGCTGATGTTTCCAATTCTTCAGGCTGAATAAGCTCAGCAGTGCACAGGTAATCTCACTAAGGAGAGCGCAGCGTTTGTTCTGTAAGCCTGGCTTGTTACTGAGAAATGCCATAGAAAATGAAGATAGCCCAAGAATCTCATCTAAAATGTTCTTGACTGCTGGACTTTGTGGTTGTCTGGGTTACAGATGAACAAGGCAAAGGGACACGTGCGGAGGAAGGGAGGTGAAATTCATGCTTTTCGCAGCACTGGCCAATCAGGCTTTACAGCTCCATCACATCACTTGGGAAATCTTGTCTTCCCAGAATGCTGTCTTCAGGCACAACTTCAAACTCAACAGTTAAAAGCAACAGGGTATCAAACTACCCATCTTTCAGGCCTCTGTTGAGGCACTGCTGTTACCTGAACAGTCCCCTACTGTGTGGGTTTCCCAACAGTGGCCTACTGTCCTCAGGACTACGCTTCATTATACTTTATGGACTTTGGTAACCAATGGCAGCCCCTGGACTTGGGTCCATGAGGGATGGTGGTGGAGCATAGGAAAGAGAAGGGTATAATTCCTCGATGTAGGAGGAGCCATGCTAAGCTGCTACAATCTCAAGGGGTCTCTCATTCTAGGCCACTCAATGTTGGGGTGCTCAGCTGGAGATAGCTATAGATACTTAGGATCCACAGCTGAAGGCAATTAAAATAGCAATAGAGAAGTATGTGCTTGCATCTTCTACTAATTCTCAACGTAAACACATACCCAACATTATATCTGTAGGTCTCCATCTAGAAAGTTCATCACACCCTCCTATACTTTTTCATTCGCAATGAAGAACCCATAAAGTACCATTATGTCTGTAACTTTCTCAACGTAGACTGCAACTGAAGCAATTAAGGACATGTTCCAGGTGCCCAAGAATTGCAGCCACTTACACCCTTGCTGAATGTAGACCTCCATCTCTCCTTTTTTTTCTTTTTTTTTTTTTTTTTAAATGTCAGAACTGTTCAGCCAATTGAATGAGGCAGCTAAGTGCTTTATACAACACAACCCACAGGCTCCTCGCTCGAGTCCAGAAATCAAGCTTAGATGTGTGTCATGAAATATAAAATACCACAAGTGCCTATTTCAGAGAAGACTCTCTCAGATCTATGTTTATTAGCGTGAGATGAGGTTTATTGCTGATGATGTTAAAGGAGAAGGCAACATGGTGATGCATTTACATATCTATTCACTATTAAACAATAGTGATTTTTAAAAAAGAGTATATGATCATTTGACAGAAGAACTTGGCTTTAAGAAATTTGGGGAAATAATTAAAGAATTTATTCTTCTAGTACTTCAGTCTTAAAAGTCAAATGAAAAGGACCAGAAAATTGTATTTTGACTAACAGTACAAAAATCCTGTCAACCTTGCTCTAAAGGACATATGCTGGCAATTGCATTATTAAAAATAAGGACTCTGGAAGTCAATGGTACAGAGATATGAGGATGTGGAGTGAGCACTGTGCTGGCAGAAAATGGTTTGTAAAATACATAATTGTCTCTGACATTATTGTAATGAGGAATCCCAAGTTTAATAGTCTGGACGTTTGCTATGTGTTCCGAAATAAAGGCAGGAAGTTTAATCAAAAGATAATAAAAAAAGCCGACCAAATCTCAAAGGTTGCATGAACGAGGGTTGAACCTTGCTGAATAGAACACACTTTTGGAAGGCTGAAGAACTGGCCTGTATAAACTCCTCTAGCTGTGGGTCTTCACTCTGGTCACAGTTTCTGAGAATCAAGGCCCCAAGGGCCTAATCACAGCCTCATTTAATGCAATGGGAGTTTTGTCATGGACTTCCATGAGAGCAGGAACAGGACTTAACAGCTTGGCTCCACTTACAGCGCGGCAGTGGCACAGCTGCATTGGTGCCGTAGCATTAGTGAAGACACCACATATGCCAACGGGAGAACTTCGTCCTTTAGCATAGGTACATGCTAACTAGAATACAAATGTGGAAGACTTAAGACCTGCCTTGTCTAAAGACTTAGGCTTGGTCTACACTACCAACTTATGTCGGTATAACTACATTGTTTAGGGGTGTGGATTTTCTACACCCCTGAGTGATGGAGTTATACCGACATAAACTGGTAGTGCCTAAGTCTTTATACAAGGCAGGTCTTAAGTCTTCCACGTGTGTACTCTAGTCAGCATGGTTCAGTCATCGCTCATTCAGGTCTTGAGATTTTATAGGCTTTTTCTGCTATCTTTGACTTAAGCTACCTGGCTTTGTTTTTGAGCACACAGCAAAAGCCCAAGTGACAGAGCAGTGCTCAGCTCATCTGCTGAAGAAAGTGCATAGGTGGCTTATCTCACCTTTTGTGGGCACTATCAGTGGTTAAATGGGCTCCTGGGGCAAATTAGGGCAGCCCTAAGACTACTCTAAATTTTATTAGTTGATAAAGGCCCTCAAGGAGCTGTTCCAATGGCCAGAATTAGAATTCAGTATAGTCTGACCCCACCCCCTCCTGCCCCCATATACTGAGAGGGGGAGGAGTGGGAAAGAGGAGGGCAGTTCAGGATTACACTATGTTCAGGGAATCCCCAGATGCTGCTTTAAGGTTTTGTTAAGTCCCCATGAAAGCACTTGAGGGTCTGGCCGCTGTGATGGAGCAGAGAACCTCACACTGGCAGTGAGGGGGTTAAGGAGGCTGACAGGCTCTCGACTGGCAATGAAAGGGTTATGGAGAGCCTATGGGCCCAGCGGGCCCTGCCCTGATACACCTGCAGCCAATTTCCGGCATGATGAAGGGAGCTAAAAGGAGAAGAATTGGCCCAGGAAGGAGGACAGAGCTCTGCCTCTCTTGATGGGTGAGAGCCTGGTTGCAGCCCTGAGATGGAGCTCACATGCCAGCTGGACCTGCCCTTCCAGAAAGGCCACCCAGATCCGGCAGGGAGTCAGTGGAAGCAGAGAGTGTTTGGCAGACCAGCCCTGAGCAGAAGTGCTGGACCCCATGGAAGGCTCATTGGATGACCCTGTTCTAAGTTGTTTGTTTTGTTCCGATTGCCTTTGAACCTTACTGCCTCAAAAGGGGTGGTACAAAGGGGACTTTGGCTGGAGGGCTAGAGCACCACAAGGCTGGGCCTCATAGAGACGGAGACTTATCAGCAGAGGCCTACAGTGGGGGTGGGTTGGCCCTGGAGGGCCACCCTGGGAAGGAGGTTACAAACACCTTAAAATATTCTTTTTTAAATGAGAATTGTAAACCTTTAACTTGCACCTTGCCAGTGATGCTGTTTGCGTCTCTCTCTGGCCAATGCTGTAGGTCAGGCTGTCTCCCGCAGAGAGAAAGCACCTCCCACTCTCCCTGGCCTAGGTGTGAGCAGCATCCCTTTGCCGTTCCTTCTCTTCCTGTGCTAGTGCTCCCCTCCCGTTTCAATCTTCCCCGGCCACTAACTGCATCTACCCTACTGCTCCTATGGAGTGCATGGCTGGAAGGGGCATGACCTCCAAAACTTTTTTCTGGGCTGATGGCAACAGGAACGCAGGGTGGAGACTCCACTGATCTCAGGCCTTTGGGGAAGATCCTTTCTCTACTCCATGTCCCAACAGCCATGGCAGCACAGCCCTGTGACGTTTCAATGGTGCAGCTCTGGAGTTACTGCTTTTGAGTGAAGCATTAACTTGACAAATGAAATTGCATCATAAATGCGGCTACTGTGCTGCATAGGTAGTGGGGAGCAGATTGTCATTTTCACCGTACAGTACATCCCACCAGCAAACCTCATGTTGGAGGAGAGAAGCTGTTCCAGGAAAGATATATAAGAATGATGGAGATGAATCTATAAAGAAAATATATAGTTACTACTTGTACCATACATTCTTGGAGTAAAATCTCCTGGCTGGCAAGTGTGACATATGTCGTTCTGTGACTGTTAGCATCTTGTTTTCTGTGCACTGCACCTTTACATTTATAGGGGTCTGTTGTCTGCAAAGGCAGTTCTCATTCTGTGAGGCTGTGCTGATTCAACATGCTGCAGAGAAATCTGACACTGTGCTCTCAAAGAGACTTGCCCCTTTTTTTTCTGGTTTCCTTTAATCTAAAATAAATCATTCAAGCTTATCTGGTTGCTTTTTGTGCATGGAAAAACATAATAGCAGGAAAGAATGTTCTTACCAAGGGTCACACATTTAATTTATCCTGATTACACACTGACTGTGATAAAGAACAAGGAGGAACATGTGAACACAAAGGAGGAACTCAAGGAATTACCTCTAGTTCTTTGAAAATCAAAGGCTTATGTTCTGGAGGTCATTCCAATATATTCACCTTCACTGGGGACACAAGTATCTTCATTAATTCCCTTATTACAGAAACCGAAATGGAGATAATTTATGGTAATGCACAGTCATTGCAGAGATTTAGATTACTTGAACTCTCATTCACCTTCAGTAGAGAATAAGTAGTGTATTTCAGTTTACCACATTTGTGTTTTATACATATTCAGTAGCCCTCTCGATTTGGAGTTAGTATGTGTAATCCATAGTTCCTCATGTTCTATGATTTTTCTGACTACTGGTAGCATTTAAAGTGATAGGATTCTCCATTAAAATAACAGAAGACAGAAAAACAAATAAGACAGCAAACTGGAAGACAGCAAATGTGCTGATCTTTTTAAAAGTCTCTAGGATGGATCCTGGCTATTACAAACCAGTAAGCCTTATTTCAGTACCAGAAATAATTGAAAAGTTGGAATTATAATGAAAAGTAGAACTATAAAATACTTACATGATCAGGCTACAAGGACAAACCAGTACAGCTTCCATAAAGGAAAAACAAGCTTCCCTGGTCCATTAGAATGCTTTCAGCTCAAAGAATTTTAATAGCAAACAAAATAAAACCATCAACAAAATTGTGGCTAAAGGAGAACTGGTTACACAATTTACTTGGACTTTCCAAAAATCGTTGACAAGTCTCTTCCAATCAGTCACGAGGAGAGAGGTGAATTTCTGTCATGGATCAGTGGTAAAGAGACAGAAAACAAAGATTAAGGACAAGCGGCCAATTTTTAACATGGAAAGAGGTTAACTGTGGAATGCTTCCAGATTATGTACCAGGACTGCCATAGCTTAATTTGTTAATGATCTGAGAAAGAGGATGATGGTGTCAAGCCTTGAGCAACTTCAGATATACCTAACAAAGTGATCGGACAGAATGATGACAGATGAAATTCACTATAGGCAATTGCAAGATAATACAAATTCAAAGGATTATTTTCACTGTCATGCTGGATCCTAAATTCACTGAGTCAAGTTCTTAGCTGGGATAAATTGGCATAACTTCATGCAGTTCAGTGGAACTATACAGATTTACACAAGCTGAGGGTTTGACCTATTGTATCTATTCAGGAAAAAAACCAAGGCATTATTGTGAGCATCTTGGTGAAAACTTCTGACAAATATGCACAGGTGACTGAAAAAAATCCACAAATAAAATATTAGGATGGCATTATAGGAAAGGTTTATTGGACCCTGCTTTTAGTTGCTTACAACTTTGTCAGACTTTAACCATTTAGCCTGAAATTTTCCATGCTTTGTGTCTGCCTCAGGCTGAATATTTTGGAAAGTTTCCACAAAAATTGTTTTGCTGTTCCTAAGAATGAGGTTAGGGAAAAATACGTTTGCCCAAGTAAAAAAAAATTCACTGAGAAGCTCTAGTGCCCCCATACTCTGGAGCAGGAACTTGATATTCATCAGGGGCATGGCCTTTGGGTCAGGGATGTGCCTTTTGCTTTTCCCAAGTTTGGCCAAGTTTGCATTTTTACAGTAACCAGCACAATGGGGCCCCAATTGTGGTTGGGTCCTCTAGATGCTACATGATACACATATCCTATTCTGTTCTATATAGGTTCTTATGCCATACCAGTTCCATACTGTGTATGTTAATAAATAGCAAAACTATCATTCTAATTGACTACATTATACTGAAGGACTTTTATTAGGGTATCTCATCGCCTAAGAAAGAATCTGTAGTGTTCAGATAGAGTAGTTCTTACCCCAGGAGCTGGGCAGATAGGACAAGGTTTGAAACAGAGACCTAGCCATAGGGAAACTATTGTCTTATTTCAAGGTGAGCCAGCAAGATGGTAACGCAGTTGCATATTGAAAATGTGGATGACTCTTAGAGCAGCAGGCTGCAGGCAAGCAGTTCATAGGCATAGTATCAAGGTGTCTGGGGGTATGTCTACACTACGGGATTAATCCGAATTTAGATAATTCGAATTTGGGAAACAGGTTGTATAAATTCGATTGTGCGCGGCCACACTAAGCACATTAATTCGGTTTTTAACCACATTAATTCGGTGGTGTGCGGCCACACTACCCCATTAATTTAACCACAGTAATTCGGTGGTGTGCGGCCACACTAACCCTAATTCGAATTAACAAAATCGATTTAGGCGCTACTCCGCTCGTCGAGGTGGAGTACAGAAATCGATTTTAAGTGCCCTTTAATTCGAATTAACTGGCTCTGTAGTGTGGACGGGTGAAGGGTTAATTCGGACTAACGCAGCTAAATCCGAATTAAAGTCGTAGTGTAGACCAGGCCTGGGAGAGATGTGATATTTAGTGATATCTAAACATAAACTTGCATTAACAGTAATGTGCTGAATTAAGATAACTGTTCATGATCTCGGCTGTTCTAGTATAATGATACTCTAGCTGAGGATGTACTGGTATGTTACAACACTGCAGGGTCACAGACTCTGCTCATAAACACAAACAGAGACTCTAAACATTTCATTTCAGGTTAGACAGACACCTGTCAGGGATGATCTAGATAATATGTAGTCCTGCCATGAGTGCAGGGGACTGGACTAGATGACCTCTCGAGGTCCCTTCCACTCCTATGATTCTATATTTTTAAGATTGTAGCTATGAAACGATCCGATCATAGCCAATCCTACTATATTTGCAGTCTTTTGGCCAACATACAAGGTCAGCTGGTACATTAAAACCAGGCTTATGTGATAGATTCCATGTGTTATCAAGAAAGGAAAATTGACTAAATTTACCTATTAGTACAACAGGAGAAAAAGCAGCAAAGTGTGAAGTCACATGTGTGCATCTTGTAGGAGACTAAAAGCCCTGGTTTTAAAGAAAACCTAACATCTCACTATGTCCCTGCAAAGTACAGGTCCCATGGTGTGTACTGTAATAAAAAAGTAATTTTCATATGGACTCTAACTTGAGAAAGTCAGAGTGCAATGTGTGCTAACTTCTCTTAACAGTCACCCTTTATACATTAGATTTCAGAGCTGCAACAGTGGATGGCATTGACTGATGTTGTTTTGGACAATATGTTGCCCATGGAAACAATTCAAATTTACCATGCTGCAAATCAGCTTTATAAGTGGTTTAAGGAGACATTTGAGAGCCATTTTCTCCTATTTTCCTACCTGTTTGTCGAATAATCTGGCTAGTGAGGAATACCTATGGTGATTTTAAGTAGATCATTGCCAAAGTATCACAATATGTAAAGGTGTATTAGACCTGAATTAAATCTGATCTAGCTGCCATTCATGGGCATTAGGGAAAATGTCCAATTTTTCCAGTGATTCCACATGCTCTGAGTGATAAAATGCATGTAACAAAGAGTTCAGAGAACTTACTTCACAGTGAGGGACTCTATTTCATTTAATTCTTACAAGCTACTTCTGCTTCTGAAAAGTGATTTAGAAAAAAGTAATAGTAATTGCATTTAGAGATGAAACTAATAACATGTAAGCATCTGAGAATAACCAGATTTTTCCAGATAAAAGTGCAGTTAGAGTCATGTACCATTTCTAATAAATTAAGTAGATACTACTTTCCCTACCGCATTGCTCTCACCCATATCATGCCCTCACTACCCTCCAGCTGACTTGGGCTTGCGGGGCTCATGCTGCAGGGCTGTTTCATTGCTGTGTAGGCTTCCTGCTCAAGCCTGGAAGCCTACACAGCAATGAAACAGCCCTGTAGCCTGAGTAGGCTAGCACGGGCCAGCAACAGGTTTTTCTTTGCTGTGCAGACGTATCCTTAGGAGCACAAGTACCATTTTCAAAAGTGACTTAGGCAGCTAAGCCCAGAACCTCAAAGGTAATTAGGCACCTAACTCCCATTGATTTCAATGAGAGTTAGAGGCCTCAACACCTTTGAGGAGCTCAACTACATTCTACTGACTTTCAGTGACACCTTGCTTGGATCCTCTGCAGAGACTGAACCCAGGAGGACCCTTGGAATTGAGTGGGAGCCCAAGCTAAAGAACCAAATCCAGTAGCTTGGAAACAGTAAGAGACTCATAGATCTCTATACATGATCTAATTTCTAGAGGGAGACAAAGATCTACATTGTGCCAGTTTGGGCTATATACTGTCACTGGCCAGAAAAGCTCATCCTAAACTTCAGAGACTGATGATAGTTCAAATCTCTGTAGAGTCCAACAGTAATGATGCCCTTGGATAGGTCATCTGCTGGGATTGAACTTGGAGTTAAAAGCATGAACTTCTATTGTGTGAACTAAAGGACCAGCTTCCTTGTCTAAAAAGTGGTAGTAGAGTCACAAACCTCTACAAGTGGTCCAGCCAACACAGGAAGACAGAGCCATACTGTGTTAGTGTGGGTTACAATTATGTCTTCAAAACACCACCATCCAATTAAACAAGATATGCCAGTTACAATTTCCAACAGAACTCTAGTTTTCACATGGGTTGTGGCTTGCAGGTTTCTCTTTCACCAATTTCACAATAATTCTTCAAATTATAAAGCATCTTGCCTATGGGAGGATTTATTCTTTTGATAAACCACCTGAAACCAAAAATCCTGAATTTTTCTACAATGGATGTGCGTGAGGTTTTGGACCGCTTCATAGACTCATAGACTCATAGACTTTAAGGTCAGAAGGGACCATTATGGTCATCTAGTCTGACCTCCCGCATGATGCAGGCCACAAAAGCTGACCCACCCAATTTCCCTTATCTCAGCTGTTGAAGTCTTCAGATCGTGATTTAAAGACTTCAAGTCGCAGAGAATCCTCCAGCTTGCGACCCCTGCCCTATGCTGCGGAGGAAGGCGAAAAACCTCCAGGGCCTCTGCCAATCTACCCTGGAGGAAAATTCCTTCCCGACCCCAAATATGGCGATCAGTAGAACCCCGAGCATACAGGCAAGATTCTCCAGCCGGACCCACATTTTACCAGCGATGGCACGTTATTGCCTAATTGACTAAAATCACGTTATCCCATCAAACCATTCCCTCCATAAACTTATCTAGCCTAATCTTGAAGCCAGAGAGGTTTTTCGCCCCCACCGTTTCCCTCGGAAGGCTGTTCCAGAATTTCACCCCTCTGACGGTTAGAAACCTTCGTCTAATTTCAAGCCTAAACTTCCCCACGGCCAGTTTATATCCATTCGCTTCCTCGAAGATGCACTCTGAACTTTCTTTTCATCTTCTCCGAGCACTTCAGAGAAGGAGAGTTGAGATTTCCTGTGTTTCTCAGTTAGAAACTCGTCAAAGCATTTTATTGTGTGAAGAGTAAAAACAAATCAAAAACACAATGGGCAAAATTCTCCTCCTTGACCCCAACCTGACCTGCCTACTTCTGCACAGAACTCTCTGTGGTATCTGTGAAAGTTCCACATATGGAATGTGTTCAGAATAGCAACAGAGATCCACAGTGGAGACTGGAGAGAAGCGCCATCTCCCATTAATAGAGGAATAATAACTAAGGGGTGGGGAATAAATAGAACAAAAAAAACCTTGTTTCAAGAGTAAAAGGAAGATTCCCAATATTTCCAAATTGGACAATAGACAATTGAACACTCAACCAGCACACTACAGAAAAACACACACAAATTGCTGAGCCAACCTAAACAGCAGGGTAGATACTATTAGAAAAAAGGTGTGACTGGTAAGACGTCTCAATAGAAAACAAATGTAGTCTACAAATGCAATAGAGTTACTAACTGGTTTTTTTTTAAATAGCAGCAGGTATTTTTGATCTTTTTATTATACATACAATCTTGCATCACCAGGCTCCACACACACTTATTTATTTTTTATATATATTTGTCTTTGCATGGGAGTGTGTGTGTGTGTGGAGTGCTTGTAGGATCCGACCAAACACAGCGGAGTAATGAAAGTTACCATGCTAGTAAAAACGTGTCAGAGGAATTGTCACAAGAGAGAGATTGTGGGAGGGAAATACAGTTTGAAATAAAAACCTATCCCAACAAAATACAAGATCGTTACACTGAGCGCTATTTTGATCTTGCTGATACCAGTGTAAATCTGGAGTAATGTCACTGATGGCAAAAATAAATCATCATAATGCTGATTTTTATGGGCGTTGCTCTAGATTTACACCAGTGTGATTGAGATCACAAAGTGGCCACTGGTGTAGAAATCTACTTTTTGAAATAGGAGAATGGTTTGTTTGCCATCATGGTACGTGTCCTATAAAACATGAGGTATCAATTAATGAAGAGAACCCTCCTGACTGGTTTCAAGTGTGCAGCACCAAGGTGATCACAGACAGACAGTCTGATCTTCTGTGAAGAGATGCCTTTTGCTCTTTGTCAAAATACACTAATCTGTCCATAAATAGTGTCTGTCTCCTCTTCAAAGAACAATAAAATACCTAGGCCCATGGTGTTAAGATGGTCTCTGATGGATAGGGCAACCAATGGAACACTCTAATGTCAGAATAATTGTCCAATAAAAGAGTAGATCTTCAGGGAGTGGCTAAGAGTATCTGGGGCCAGCTTGTATATCCATTTATCAGATTTTACTTTTCCTTAATTTATATTTCTTTTTAATATCTTTGTATCAAGCAAATTTACTGTCCTTTGATCCTACCATTATATTTGTGTTTTAGTGATGTTTTTATTATGGTAACTTTTAGTTAAGCCATAGGCTTTAATTCTACTCATTTCTCCACTGAGCTGAATGCCTGTTTTCTGATTGCATACTTAAATTAACAACGTAGGCGCTTTTGAAAATTTTATCCTAAATCCCATTTTCAAAAGTGACTTAGGAAGTTAGGAGCCTAAATCCCATTGGCTTTCACTTAGAATTTTCAAAAGCACCTGTCTTTAATCATTCTAGCTGATTGGTTCTATCCTGTGGTCTATGGACCACCTCCACAGACTCCCTGAATTATAGGTGGTCCAGAGAACTAAACATTCAGGAATTGGGAAATTGAAAGAGGAGGTGGTCCTTGGGAGAATTTCTCTCTTACAAAATGGCTCATATAATGAAAGAGCTGGAGAAGCATTGTTCTAGCTCACCAACACCATCTAGTGTGTAAATATCGTCACGGTGAGCTCCGAACATTAACTACTATAATCTAATAATGTTGGTTTTTAGAAATATTTCATTCCAGTTGCATGTTATAGCTCTTACATATTGGGAAATGAAACATATTGCAATTTTATATTCCAGGGGAACTAAAAATAATTCTTTATGCTGACAGTAATTTCTGCATGCATCAGGGCTGAATTAAAGCTGGGCTTCAGGGATCAGAACAGCTTTGCTCAGAGGTAGAATTATCAGCTCCCGGGAGTTGTGTGAAATGTTTGCAGTGATAATACAAATTAATCTGAATTGAGATTTTGTTACCAACCAAAATTAAGACCATATCCATCAAATGTTTGCTCACCTTTGCATGCCTGCTTCTGAGTAAAGCTATGACAATTTACAGCTTGCAGTAGGATCCTAAAACTGAACACCCCTGAATTATGGGGGATGTTTCAAAATCCAGACTCAGATCTGTATCCAAATTTTGTGATGATGGCTTCTCTCTCTCTTGGTAATGGTCCACACTGGAACTCTGCAGTTGAACATCGCTGAAAGTTGGCTAGAGAGCCAGGTTTTGTGGGTTGGATCCATCTCTTGATACTATATGAAATTCATGTTTTTGGCATGAAGCCATCTGAAAACGGGAGTCTTGAAGGGATTGACTGAGCAACTACCAAGTTAAAGGAAAATTTGGGGTGAGAATTCTCACAGGTTGAAACAGAAGAAAATATTTGCTCATATTCCTGCAAAGAGGAAGGTACCAGAAGAGAGAGGCTGTTATCCCTTCTCTCCTTAATGCAGACACTAAGGGTGGGATCCACAAAGTATTTAGATACCTAAGTCCCATTTCTAAGCACCACTATGATCCCCAAAACTCCTGCTTGGCTGCCACCTAACACTCCAGGTGCCTATCCTCACTTGGCACCTAATTTTTTGTCTCTGGGCATGCACACTTCAGCTTCACTCTAGGTGCCCAGGCCCCCATCTCTACCTAAACCCCATAGCAATTCATAAATTGGGGGAGACAGATGTCTGGCTGCCTAAGTTGCATGGGGGGCAATCCACTAGGTGTGCCCAGAGACACCTAACAGATTGGGCCCCTCAGGTGAGTTCACACAAGGGAAGCCTTCCTCCTGCATAATCTTTACCCTAGTGCATAGGGTACTCACCCAAAATGTGGGAGATCCCTGGTTCATATCTCTCCTCCTGAGGAGAAGAAGATCTATCACCTCTCATGTGGGTGCCCTAACCACTTGGCTATAGAGTCATTCTAACTCCTTCACTGGCCTAATTAATATTCAATTAAAGTGCAACAACTTCAGTAGGCGTGAATGTGGAAGCCCCATTTCAGACTATTCCATAGCCTCAGGGTTAGAGCACAAATGTGGCAGATCCTTTCTTACCATCAGGAGGAGGGGAGACTTGAATGGGGGCTGGGGGGTCTCATAAATCCTGGGTGAGTTCCCTATCCACTAGGCTAAAGGTTCCAAGGGAGGTGGGCTGTCTCCACCCACCCCTCCCTCTGCTGTTTTGTGGAGTTAAGCAGCCGCTGAGCACACCTATCAGATCATGCCTCTCACATGACTAAGGCAGCTGAAGACCTATCGTCCTCCAGTTAATGGATCATACGCAGCGATAGGTGCTTCCCTGCAGCCTGGTTCCTATGTGCCTATTTCTGTGATGGGGTGGGGCTTAGCACACAGCTCTCTCATCAGCATCTCCTATTGGCTATGTTCTGGCTTTGTGGATTGCATTCTAAGGAACCTGTCTCTACCCATTCATTGCACAGGCAGCCTAGGCACCTAAGTTAGGCATTGCAGATTGCAGTGTTGTTCCTGTGACTTGCTAGGTGTCTAAAAAGTTAGGCATCATAACACTGAGTGTTGCAATGCCTAGCTGCTCTTGCACTTCCTCTTTCCATGGAAAGAGGAATTGCTTACACAAAACATTACTTAAGGGCTTGTTTACACTACTGCGCTACATCGGCGCAGCTGCACTGATGCAGCTACGCCAATGTAGCACGTCTAGTGAAGACACACTATGTCGATGGGAGAGCGCACTCCCATTGACGTAATTACTCCACCTCAATGAGAGGTGGAAGCTATGTTGTCAGGAGAGCATCTCCCTCCAACGTAGCGCGGTGTAGACAGCGCCTTAAGTTGATGTAACTTACGTCACTCAGGGAGGTGGTTTTTTCACATCCCGGAGCAATGTAAGTAACATCGACTTAAGTGATAGTGTAGACAAGCCCTTATTCTATGAGGTTCGGCCTCAGCAGTTAAAGAGATATTAGAGTAAGCCATGTATTGTATTTGTCTATGGTTCCCTTCTGAGCTAGTACTATTCTGAATGACGTTACTTTGAGAAAAATGTATTTGATTTACATTTTATTCATGTGAGCTTATGCTCAACATTCAATAAATGGTTGATTTTCTATAATGAGACAATTTTATCTAAAAGAGGTTTACATGTCTTTGAAAACGTTCTGTCTGATTCACATAGCACTGTATACTTTACATATGTGCCAGACTGTAACTGTTCTAAATAGTAGAGTGGTTCTTATTAAATAAGGGTTTGCTAATAGTTACCACACTTCCTCCTTTACACTTAGAATAGAAAATAAAAATGTGGTATGTTCTGTAAACTGTTAAACTTTTTTTTCATGGTAGGGACCTTGTTTCATTCATTTCTTATTCATAATAACAAAACATGCATTTCTATAGTGCCTTCCAACAAAGAGTCTCTAAGGCCCAGATCCTCAAAGCTATTTAAGCATCTAACTCCCATTGCTTTCAAAGAATTAAATCTCACAAATTTCATGTGCGAACAGTAAATTTCATTTTCCCTGCTCAGAGGTGGAAACTCAGATGTCAGAGAAATCTCTGTGCCAAAGCCAGGAATAGAACCCACAGGCTTCTGGTTTCTAGGCCTAACTTTACAACACAAGGATCCTCTAATTTACTGGTGGCTTCTGCTGTAATGCTGTTCATGCCTTTTTGTGCCAAGGGTTCGTCATGTTTTACCAAACATTTACGACTGCTGTTTAAGTGCTTTAGAGGAGTACTGCTATTAAGCCTACAGTAATTGTTAAACTAACAGCCAGCCTCAGCCAGAGGTAGATTAGACAGTGTAGTTTAGAGCTTAGCTAATGAAAGGGACAATTAGCTGCCAACATTTCTGTCAGCAAATTCAAGCTAATTAGATCCAGAAGCGCTCTTGAATTAGTCTGTTTTGTCCTTCCTATTATGAAATAAACTCATCAGTATTATCACTTTAAAGCATATAAAGCAGCCACTTACTATTAAGAGAACTAATGAAATTAAGTCTGTGTTCTTCATTGAGGAGGTAGGCATCTATGGGCAGGCCTATACTACAGAATTATGTTGCTTGGGGTGTGAAAAATCCACACCCCTGAGTGACATAGTTACACCCACCTAAGCGGCGGTGTAGACAGCGCTATGCTGATGGGAGAGCTTCTCCCGCCAACATAGCTACCACCTCTCACGGAGGTGGAGTAACTACGCCGACAGGAGAGCTCTCTCTCAGCAGCGTAGAGTGTCTTCATTCAAGCGCTATAGCAACACAGCTGCATCGGTATAGCTGCGCCGATGCAGTGTTTTAAGTGTAGACCTGCTCTATGTCTGAACTCAAAATACCAGTCACTTCCAGTGCCAGGCAGGTTGATGCAGTGAATTCACAAATGATATCTCCTTTTGCGTCAATGTGACTTCCATTTCTCTTCCTTTCTGAGTTGCACTGTAGGCTAGAGCTGAAAATGGCCAGTTGGTTGTGAGTGACAGGTTTAAGTTACTAGACTTTTCATATTGACACTGAAGACTTTTGACATTATAGATTAAATCATTGACATTGTTTCTCCAATTAAAAATAACCCTGACACCAAGAAAGCTTGTGAATTTTACTATGTAATTTACCAGTAAATTATTTCTGCCTTATCACACAGATGCCCAATGTATAATATTTACTCATGCTTAACTAAACATTTGAATCTGAATTACACTTCCTAAACAGCAGGGAGTGAGTAGCTCTCTGTCTGTCTGGGCATTTTGGTCACTCTAATCACTGTGGAAACTGGAGCTACCCACTATAGTTAGAAGCTGCTAAAAAGGTAGCTGTAGAACATGGTCTTTGGGAATTATTTTAGGAGAGCTGGCAGACAGGTGGCAATGTCACATGAGAGTGAAGTCCGTGTCTCCTGTGTGATTTGACATAGTCATGCGACTATAGAGTCAGTTTCTCTGGCTCACTGAATAGTTGTATTTATACAAAGTGGAGCTGCTTCAACAGGAGAGACTGAGGGAGCCCTTCATCAAAATATCCTATTGCTGAGGGGTTAACATGCTCTCCTGAGGGGTGGGAGAGCTCTGCTGAAATCCTTTCTCCTCCTCAGAGAGGGTCTCCCACAGCCTGTGTGAGTGTGCTAACTCCTGGGCTAAAACTTATAGAGCGAGTTCAACCTCCAGCCAGATCATGAAAGGGACCTAATTTCGGTTTCTGTGTCTGCCCACCAGATCCAACCCCATGGATGAGATAGGGGTTCCTCCTCCTATCTTCCCCTGGTTCATGGACTGCACTGAGCTTAGATGGGAGATAGGCATCCAGATGCCTATAGTGAGACAGCAGTGCACGTGCCCAGAGGCAGAAAGGTAGGTGCCTAGGGAACTTTCACAGGGATAATTTAGGCACTGAGTTTAGGTGCCTACAGGGTTAGGCAGTAGCCAAGTGGGGATTTGGGGGGATTGCAGTGGTGCCTAAAACATGGACTTAGGTACCGAAGTACCTTTGTGGATCTGGGCCTGAGTCATTACTGATGCAATCCTCATTTCTGTTAATGGAGTCCTTGCTTGTATGTTTTCCCCAAATATTTGGATGAACAGTTGTCATACTTAGGGGCATTTGTGAACTGTTTGCTTTGGCTATTCTCTACTTTTATGCTGCACGACATTGTTTCTGCTCCCTAACTGGATGGCTGAAACCTTTCTAAGCAGGAGAATAATGAGTGATAGATTTCTGATCTAAATTGTCAGATGAATAATCTTTCATTCAACCTCTGGTGTTTCTGCACAAATTCCTGATCACTCACAAGTCATGAGTGCCATGACATCATAGATGGCTGTGAAGCAAACTCTGGATTCTAATATATTCCTAATTAGTTGTTTCTATCTTTTTGATATTTGGAGGAAAGGGTAAGTGTTAGGTCTGCTGCTATGAAATAGGCAGAGGGTTTAGCTAATTGATCTATCATGGTTTCAACCACGCCTGCAGAAACCCAGGACTCCATGTTTTATCTCAGCCCTCCTAGTTCTCTTTGCAACTTTCCTTCAGCTATAGTGTGTTGGGATGTATAAACCCCACCCCGACAGTGACAGGACTAAGGAGAGCTGGTGAGTGCAACTAGCTTGTTCTGACACAGGGAGCTAGGTAATTAAGGATTAGACCCAAGTGGGGAGAATCAGACTGGCTAGGTCCTACAGAGGAAGGACTGCAGGGTAATAGGGGAGGACTGAGATAAGAGTTACAGTAGGGAATTCATACCCTGGGACTGAAGGTAGAGGGCAGTGGGTTGAAGAGGTTCCAGGGAGCTGCCAGAGAGTCTGGGAACTGCCAAGGAGAGGCTGGCAAACACCTGCACTAGGAGTCAGAGTTCCTGAGAGAGATGACTGGAAGGTGTAGTCCTAGGAAAGTTATCTGTGGAAAGGTGGAGGTAGGAACCAGCTCAGGGAAGCAGGAAAGGCTTATAAGAAGCAGGTCTTGGCTGCTTAAACACAGGGTGCCCTGGCTGGAACCCAAAGGAGAGGACAGGCCTGGATTTCCCTACCATCCCCAGGAAATGGGGGTAGGGAACCCTCCTGATACAGGGCCATGGGACCTTTGACCTGTGGGACTTTTCTTACCCCTTCTGGGGTAATAATTATGGAGGGCTAGAGTAATGAGGCAAGACTGACTATCACAGTGCCAAAGAGCTATCAGGTGGGGGAAACTGAGATGGATTCACTGCTGTGCCATGCCTGGCCATGACAGGATGCTCTGGCTGGTGAGTTTACTCAGCAGCATGGCTATATGGAACTATGAGTGCCTTCATTTTCACTTTCTTGTGTCCTAGCACAATGTTGCAAGCACAATGTGTGTGTGTGTGTGTGTGTGTGTGTGTGTGTGTGTGTGTGTTTATTTGTTACAACTGTTTCAAGTGGAGACATGTCTATAGGTGTTAGGTTTTGGCAAAGCCTTTTAAAAACACAAAAAATAGCACCCCCTCCTCAAAAAAGAAAAACACATCCCAAATTTTGGTCAAATCTGACCTAGGTGTTCTTTTAGTCTAAAAATTAGGCTGGCCTTTAGTCTCTCTGTGTTGGAACTGTCTTCTGTTTGTACTCCATGAGCAAGGTTTTCATTGCCAAATTCACAACGGCATTAAAGACTTATCCCTTAGTTGGGATTATTTTTTTTAAACTCAATCTTGTTTTTAATTAGAACTTGTTCTGCCTTGACTCTTTAAAGGAGTTATTGAAAGATGCTTGGAGACAAAATTCAATGTTATGTGTGTTATTTATTGTGTATCTTGTCATCTCCACCTAGAGAAATACCTGGAACTTGATTAGTTTTCTGTACATTGAAAGGACCTGATCCTTCCTTGAGCTACATACAGGTGGACCCCAGTGCCTATGTGGTGCCACTGAATTCAATGGGCCTCCACACTGGTGCTGGAGTCTCATTGCATGAGTGAGACATAAATATCCAGTGGTTCTGCTGCTAAACATTATAGGATATGTTTTAAAAAACCCAGGCACCTATAGGTGACTGATGTCTAAAACCCTCTCAAAGTGAATCCAAATCCCGGAAAAATCAGATCATAGCCTGAGTGAAGGGGTTTTGCTCTGATGACTGTGCTAAAACACCACAAGGCAGACGGAAGCTTTAAGGGTATTTAACCCATGTAGCTAACACATAGCTTGTTACTCCAGAGTATAACCCTTATGGACTTGTACTGTGCATGTCCCAATTAGCCATGTCTCTTCTCCCTCACTTAAAAAAATATCCCCATCTGTCCAGGCTTAAACATCGGTATCTTTTTTTCATTCCCCTCTCTGCTTTGTCTCCCACAAAATCTGTCCTTGCCTTACCTGTAAAATTCTTATCTGTTTCAAGGGCTGCAGTCTACTTCTCTCTGGTTTCCCCTGCCTCTCACTTTCTTTCCCTTCCATCTACGTGAAATAGTGGTGTTACGTGTGTGATGCTGGCAGGCCAGGTGCCAGCTCATGCCAAAGCTCCAGGCCTCCCTGAACATTGACAAATACATAGCTGGAAGCCAGGCCAATTCACTTGTGTATTAGTATAGATCAAAGTGATTGTTAAATGTCTAAGTGTTTATTTGGTGTTTAAACTTCATGAAAAGTAATGGGATGCTATATGCATTGTTTTCACTTCTCCATATCATGTTATAATGTAGCTGCAAACATTTACATTGTATATACCCCTGTAACTAAATAACCCATCAAATGGGACAGAAGTCTTGTGTAAAGCAAATGAAGAACTGTAATAAGAAAGTTCTAGTTCTTAACCATTTGAAGGCAAGTGGTCATTGTGTGTGATGATCAGAGATCAAAGAATCTAAATGCACCCCTTTCTCTCCACCAATCAAAGAAAGAGCCCACGTGGGTATGACCCTGTTAGCTTGTTTTTTGTGAGAAGAAGCTATAAGTATGGACACCAGGGGAAAGATCCTTCATCTCCGGACTGTTTAGATTCTAAGAGGGCAGAATAACTGAATGAAAAGATGGAGTTCCCCTGAGTTATTCTTGGGTAGCCCTGAGAGACTTTTGGGAAACTGGCAGATTACTACATCTCTGCTACCATTTGAAATTAGAGACTGTGACTCACCTGTACATATATATTTTACCTGCTTTAACATCTCAATAACTCTCATTCCTTTTTCTTAGCTAATAAACCTTTAGTTAGCTTACCATAACACTGGCTCCCAGAGTTGTCTTTGGTGTCAGAGCTTGGCTGCAAATCAATATGGGTGAGTGAGTGGTCTCTTGGGACTGGGAGGGACCTGGAACATTTGTGATTTTTGGTGTAAGTGACCATTTATCACATAGTCCAGCTTGCCTGAGTGGCAAGATAGACTGGAGTGTCTAAGGGGAATCTCTGTGACTCCATTATAAGATGATTGTAGTACTTTGGGAGTTCACACTTGTTACTGGGTTGGTGAAATCTAATTATAGAACATACCACCAGTTTGGGGTGCTTGCTCTGCTTTTGACAGTCTGCCCTGAGGAAGGCAATCATGGTCATGAGCCACTCCAAACAGTATGACAATGCGGTCCTGACATTTTTCATGGTACCATTGCCTCCCTTGTAATCACTTGCACTCTGTTCCCCTTCTGTTCCACATTATGTTCAAAATGTTCCCTCTTAGGTGCCTAAAGAAAAACAAGGGTTTAGGTACCGAAAGTAAAAGTGGTCTGAGTTTTCAGTGGTGCTTAGCACCCACAACTCCTTTTTAAGTCAATGGTATCTGCAGGTGCTCAGCCCCCCTGAAAATCAGGCTCCTTATTTAAGATTTCTAACATAGATGCCGAATTTTAAGGCAACCCCATGTGAAAATTTTGGCTTAAATTCAAGGTGCCTCTCCTCTTCATCAAGCCTCTGATCCACTGTTCCCTTTGCATACCTGTCAGCTATCACTTCCCTTCTCACCTCCTTCCAAGCATTCCTTCCATGTGCCCCTTTGAATCCTTCTCTCACTCTTTCATGCACCCCTTGCCCTCCCTCTCTTCATGTGTCAAAAAAACCTTCTCCTTCTCCTTCAAATTACATTGAAATGCACACATCATCTTCAAAGCTTGACATGCTTAACTCTGACACCCCTTCTAAAACATGCTAACAGAACATGTACCACTAGAGTCTGACCTGTTTTGTCTGTATCTGTACTAGACTGTCAACTCCTTGGGCTAAGACTGTGTTTTACTGGCTTGCAAAGTGCCAAGCATGCTGTTGACGTTGGATAGATAGGCTCTTTGGGGACAGGGACTATCTGTGTTTGTACAGCACCTAGCACAATTGGGTCCTGGTCCAAGATTGAGACTCCTAGGCACTAAGGTAATACAAACAATAAAAAATAAAGATTTTACTGATATGTCATATTTGTGCATAAGAAATATCTTATGTGCTAAGAATAAAGTCATTCTTGGTACATACTGTACAGTATATTTTAGCAAGAAGTAGCAATTTCAAACAGACTTACATTTCCAGAAAGCAATGGCCTTCCTAACCTTTCATTACATACACATCTCTTCATACACCCACGTACTAAACTCCTAGATTATATCCAAACCACTCCTGCTTGTGTGGACTTGTGATTTATATGCTATATGATATTTCTGCAGGCAAGGTATAATCTTACCTTTTATTTAACTTGAGTTTTCAAAGCGAATAAGCAGATTATATTAGACTCTCAACCTTACTTTTAATATAATGATTCCCACAACTAATTTTGTTAACAGCAGATGAATTTGATGTAGATTTATTTTCACATCTATTTGGCATATTTTGTAAATCTCTCTTTAATAGCTTTGTGCCAATGCAGCTGCACTACTCAACAATATATTAAATACCTATACCTATTTACATATATTTTTAGATGTAGCTGAAACCACAGTGTTGTGAACCATGATTATTAGTACATTTTTCTTCTAAAATACTACAACAAATGCCTCATGCAAGGTTTCTCCACTGAGGTTAGTCAAGTTATTTCCTTGGACTGCAAACCAACAGAAGGGTCTCTCAAGACTAGGGTAGGTTTTCATTTTCACACAGGGTCTGATCCATAGCCCACTATGGTCAGTGGAAAGATTGCTGTTGACTTCAGTGGACTTCACAACAGCCCATTTGGCCCCAGTCCAGCAAAGTGTTTAAGCAATACGATGAGACTACTCACATACTTGAAGTTAAAGTTAAGCATCTGTTTAAGTGCTTTAAGGGTTCTGGCCCTTAGAGTCTATTGTTACTTTGGTATTTGCATTACAAAATTTTGCTTAAAAACTAAATTAACATGAAGAACACAGACTAACACGGCTGCTACTCTGAAACTAAATTAACATGGCATTCTGTTACACCCAGACACCCCAATATTCATCACTGTCATGTAGTTAGGATATGTCTTACACAAAGTATGCCTTGTGAGATGTCATTCTAAAAATCTTGATCTGCTAGACAGTAATATCTCATTGGATTGTATGTGCTATCATCATGTGTGAAGTTATGAAGTTTGGCTATGTATGTGTTGATGAAACATGTCCTGAGGTTGAAAACATCCACAAGCAGCCTATCAGGTACGACAGTAAAAAGGCCAAACAATGTTAATGGCTTATTGAGGAAATGCCCACAAGCACAAGGATTACCCCTGGAACTGTGTACAATGGAAACCTCTCAGAGATAGCACTACACAATGGGAATTGTTTGACCCAGGTCACAGCAAAAGAGCTTTCCCGCAAGTGGGGAGAAGATATAAAAGGGGGGAAATGACATTATGGGGGGACCTCACGCTCCCTACAACAACACACCTGGAAACACCTCAGGAACAAAGATTAAACTGTGGGAAGTGATGGTCCCAGGCTAGACAGATTTTTAGCCTGTGTATGAAAACCTGGGAAAGCCAAGGCAACTTGTGCCTTAAGAATCTGCCAGCCTGTTTATCACTCAGGATGAGAATTTGCTAATTTATATCTTACCTATCTAGTATGTTAAGATCAGATTTGCAGTTTTTGTGTATTTATTAAGGTAAACTGCTTTGATCTGTTTGCTATCTCTTATCACTTAAAATTTACCTTTTGTGGTTAATAAACATATTTCTTATTTATAACATAACCCAGTTTGTGCAATTCATATCTAGGGGGGCGAGAATCTGTGCATATCTCTCTCCACATTGAGGGAGAGGGTGAATTTTATGAGCTTGCGTTGTGCAGATCTTTCGATACAGGGCAAGACAATATTACTTTGGATTTACTCCCCAAAGGGGGTGTGTATGTGAGTGCTGGGTGAATCTCTGAGCTGAACCCTCTATCACAGAGCTGACTTCAGTCTGTGTCTGCAGCTGGGTGTGGCCTTACCTGTGTGTGTGTGTATGTGCTAGCTAAGGCTTGAGGGCCTGGCACAGCATAAAACAGGGTGAGGAAGCCCAAGCTGGTGGAACGGGCAGGCTCAGTGAGACCCCAGCACATCAGGTGGCATCCCGGATGGGAGGGTCCAACCCATCACACATACATTAAATGAATTAAAAACTGGCTAAATGATAGGTCTCAAAATGTAAATGGGGAATCATCATTTGACTGGCTGCATTTCTACTGGGGTTCCACAAAGATCAGTTTTTGATATGATATTTAACATTTTTATTAGTGGCCTAAAGAAAATATTAAATCGTCACTGAAAGTTATACAATGAAGATGACAGGTCATTGATTCAAAGTGATCAAAATCACTTGCTAAGTGGGGTGTGAGCAAACAATACACCGCTACCTCGATATAATGCAACCCTATATAACACGAATTCGGATATAATGCGGTAAAGCAGTGCTCTGGGGGGGTGGGGCTGCACACTCCGGTGGATCAAAGCAAGTTCAGTATAACGCGGTTTCACTTATAACGCGGTAAGATTTTTTGGCTCCCGAGGACAGCATTATATCGAGGTAGAGGTGTATGTGTTTTAATATGGCTAAATGTAAATGTATTAATCTAGGAACAAAGAATATAGGCCATACTTATGTAATGGGGGGACTCTATCCTAGAAAGCAATGACTCTGAAAAAGATTTGGGGGTCATGGTGACTAATCAGCTGAACATGAGCTTCTGATGCAACATTCTGGCCAAAAGGGTTAATGCAATCCTTGGATGTATAAAGAAGGGAATCTAGGGTAGGAATAAAGAGCTTATTTTACCGCTGTCACTGGTGTGAGTGCTGCTGAAATAGTGTGTCCAGTTCTGGTGTCCACAATTAGAAGGATGTTGATGAATTGAAGAGGGTTCAGAGAAGAGCCATGAGAATGATTCAATGATTAGAAAACTTGTCGTACAGTGATCAATCTCTTTAGTTTAACAGAGAGAAGGATAAGGGGTGATTTGTTAGTCTCCAAGTACCTACACCAGAAACAAATATTTATAATGGGGTCTTCAATCTATCAGAGAAAGGTATAACATGAACCAATGGCTAGAAGCTGAAGCTAGACAAATTCAGATGAGAAATAAGGTATTCATTTTAACGGAGAGAGTAATTAACTATTGGAACAACTTATCCATGATTATGGTGGATTCTCCACCATTGGCAACTTTTAAATCAAGATTGGATGTTTTTCTAAAAGCTGCGCTCTAGAAATTATTTTGGCAACATTCTAAGGCCTGTGTTATAGAGGAGATCAGTCTAGATGATCATAATGGTTCATTCTGACCTTAGAGTCTATTACTGTAGCATCTAGGAGCCCCAGTCGTGGACCAGGACATCATTGCACTAGGAACTGTGCAAACACAGAACAAAGCTAGTCCCTGTTCCAAAGAGTTTGCTCAATTAGCATGGCTGCATATCATTCTCTCTATCCCTATGGAATAAAGGGGAATTGCCAACCCTGTAACTTTCTCCCTTCCTCCAAGCAGCTTGTAGATCCTCTTTCAGGTAGTCTGCAAAGAAAAAGTCCTGCAAGGTTTAGGGGGCAGAGGACATTCTCCACAGCGCCATTCCCAGCAGACCTACCATATTCCAGCAGAGATTTAATACAGCCTAGCTTTTAAACACAACATAGGCTCCCTCTCAGCTAGAAAACGTGATGGTGGTTATAACTGAATCGTACTAGAGGAATAGAAAATAACTAAGGCTGTCAAACGATTTAAAAAATAATCACAATTAATCGTGAGATTAAAATAATTGTTGCGATTAATCACAGTTTTAATCACACTGTTCAACAACAATAGAATACCAATTGAAATTTGTTATAAATATTTGTAGATGTTTTTATAAATTTTCAAATATAGTGATTTCAATTACAACACAGAATACAAAGTGTACAGTGCTCACTTGATGTTATTATTTATTTGTATTTGCATTGTGAAAGAGAGAAACAAAAGAAATGGTATTTTTCAATTCACCTCACACAAGTACTGTAGTGCAATCTCTTTATCATGACAGTGAAACTTACAAATGTAGAATTATTTTTTTTACAGAACTGCACTCAAAAACAAAATATAACACTTTAGAGCCTACAAGTCGAAGCATGAAGGGGCATACAAACGTTTAGTATATCTGGCATGTAAATATCTTGCAATGCCAGCTACCACTGTGCTATCCAAACGCCTATTCTCACTTTGAGGTGACATTGTAAACAAGAATCGGGCAACATTATCTCCCGTAAACAAACTTGTTTGTCTTAGCAATTGGCTGAAGGAGAAGTAGGACTGAGTGGAGTTGTAAGCTCTAAAGTTTTACATTGTTTTGTTTTTGAGTGCAGTTATGTAAAAAAATAATTCTACATTTGTAAATTGCACTTTCATGATAAAGAGATTGCACTACTGTACAAACCAGCAAATACTGTACTGTACTGTCCCTGTATTGCACCTTAAAGTTAGGCACATCTGGGCTGCCTGTTCCCACCCCCAACCCCTACTCACCACAGTGCGGGGCAGCCACTTACAGGTAGGTGGTGGTGAACGGAGTTTTCCCCTCTCCCTGCCTTGGGCTGAGATGGGGACAAGCTTGGAAGCTCAGAGCCAGGGAAAGAAACTTCCTGTGCTGCTACTGAAACCTGGCCTGGAGTGTAAGCTGCTGGAGCCGGAGCCCAAGCTCCTGCCTGCATGCTGAGCTCTGGAGGAGCAGCTCAGTTTTAAAGGGCCACAGCCTGCACTGCGCGCCCACTAACGCTGCAGTGCCCCAGGGTGCCTCCCTCACCACCCTTGTAGCCAGAGGGCTAGAACCAGCTGCCCGACCCTACCCCCACTTGCCAGGCAGCCACTGCAGAGCTGTGAGCCCCCGTTCCAAGCAGTCTGCCCTGAGGAGCATCCCATAACGGCTTGTTCAGAGTTTCGAACATTTCAGAGTTACGAACAACCTCCGTTCCCGAGGTGTCCGTAAGTCTGAGGTTCTACTATATATATACAGTGCACACACTGTACCTGACACACACTGTTAAACTGCTACCTTATTTACAGCTGTGTGGCATCTTGATTTAGCTATGTTTGGAAAAGTCATCTGTAGAGCATACTTTTTTAAGAATGAAAAAGCTTCAAGTTCATGAGTCTGGGGAGACTTTAATTAAAGTCAAGAAGAAGCCCTGCAAAATGACAGATAAGACAATTATGTCTATTGCTGATTATTCGTTTTAGTCTGTTGCATTAATTTAGCAGGGAAATGTTGCCTGGTTACACATAGATGTATCTATAGTTACTACAATGGTCCAATTTAATATGGAGCCTTATTCTCAAATGAAAAATATTCTTGCACTGTATTCACTCGTTTACTTACTGGCTCTAATTTTAAGTACAATGGCTGGATTCTGCTCTCATTGAAACTGATGTAAATCAGAGGTAACACCATTGGAAGAAATGCCATTTCACCCATGTATTAAATCCAACATTTCTTTTTAAGGCCTTGCATGTCATCTTCAAATCCAATTGAATGTTTGTAGTGTTTGAAATATCTAAGGGCAGAACCAGGCCATTAGACAAAACCAGAAAGAAATAAAAGGGCCATTAACCATATCTGTGTTCAAATAACTTTGACTCAAGACAGTTTCCAAATTGCTACAGTTAATATAAGCTGTTCATAGACTTCAGTAGTCACAACATAATGAGTCTTATAGCAGCTACTTGGCTGGTGTCCCTGAGCTAATTGCCCTTTATTAGCATAGTACTGCAATTACTTATCACTGTAATGCCAAGGCATCTAGGTTGGCATCAGTCCTTCGCTCCATGTAAGGATTTAAGCTGATCAGTTAGATATGCTCCAAAGAATGTAACAACTGCCTTCAGGTTACTTTAATGTCCATGTCTTTGTATGTGTGTGAAATGTGCCAGAACTAAGGCCCTACTTAAATTAAGGGATGATTGTTAAAAAATTGCGGCTGAGTTGCGGACAACCTATGGAAAACTGCAGAAAAGTAATAATTGACCATATTATTTGCGGTAATAAGCTCCATTATTACTGATCTGCAATTTTCCGCTGTCGGCCGCTCAGGGATGAGAGCGGGAACACGGGGCTGACAGCGGCTACCCGAGGCTGAGAGCGGGAACTCCCGCTCTTAGGCCCAGGGCAGCCAGGGCTCCCACTGTCAGCCCTGCACATGGCAGGGCTCCTGCTGTCAAAATTGCGGTGGAAATCTAATATTGCGGAATCTGCAATTTCCGCAATATTGCAAGTTAAGTGGGGCCTTAACCATAACTGTCCTCACAGTTTTACCTTGTGAAATGTTTTAGTCAACTCAGTCTCAAAGTAACTTGAGTGACATTGTTTGCTTATACGCCGCTGGGTCATGTGATTGGAGCATGTGACTAGAAACAAAGCCTTCTGGGGACATAAAGGCAGTCTAAGTTTAGGAAGAGGGTAGGTGACAACTCTCCAGGTGCCTAGACAGAAATGAGGAACAGAGACATGGAAAGATACACATAGTATCTGCAGAGAGCAGGAGACTGTTGAGAGTTAAGCCCCAGCTGAGGGACCTGTAGGGAGCAGGAGCCTGCTGTGGGAGGGAGGCTCCAGCTAGGAAGCCTGCAAAGGATTGTGAGTCAGGAGGGAGGATTGCAATGAAGCCCTGCTAAAGGACTGTGAAGGCTTCTTAACTGAGAGAGAGGGTTATATGGCCACTGAAACTCCTTATAAACTGTCTGAAAGGGGCTAACTGAGCCTGGAGAAGAGGTAACAAACCACACCCAGAAAGGGAGCAGTAATTCAAAACCAGCTGATGTGGTAGTTTGTTTTGTGGGATGGATGGTAAACTGAGGCAGTGGCAGGGCTGCTACGAGCATTCAGGCACACAAAGATCTATATGTGACTGATATGTCTACGAAACAATGCTTGTTTGGTGATAATGTCCACAATGAAACATTAAAATACACACTTTGCAAAGAGATTCCTTATCATGGGATATGTTATAAACACATTGTATTAGTCACTTTCCATAGCATAACTAAGAGATAGGCATTATGTACAAACTGTAAGACTTTGTTAGACTGTGGGTGTTTTGTTGCTAGTATCTTGTTGTAATGATGA
This sequence comes from Terrapene triunguis, assembly GCF_002925995.2. Classification (NCBI taxonomy): domain Eukaryota; kingdom Metazoa; phylum Chordata; order Testudines; family Emydidae; genus Terrapene; species Terrapene triunguis. The sequence goes on from NW_020664373.1 coordinate 9,560,008, forward strand.
TAGCAGGCAGCTTTATTTCCCGAAGAGATACTGGGTCACTATGGTAACTTCTTGTTGAGTTACTGTGGTTATCTCATATTGTACGAAAGCTGACAAAAAGCGTATGTTCCTCTGTAATTAACTATCAAAAGAGTCCCTTGGGATTGTTCATCTTACAAGTGAACACTGTTTCACTAAAACATATTTTAATATTTTGTAGTTCTTCATCTAGTAAGCAAGGGGGAATTGCAGAAGAGGTATATAGTACAGTGTATATAAGCCATTCAATTACCACAGATGTTTCCTTTTTTATCCTAGGCTCAGTGTCAATGGCATAGGGCTCCTTATAGATATAAGCATGTACATGCTGCTGTACAGTGTGAATGTGAAGCTGTCTAAAACAGTACAAGGTCTCGTGAACCTTCTGGAACACTCTTAGGGCAGGTCTACACTATGGGGCTAAGTCGACCTAAGTTACGCAGCTCCAGCTACATGAATAACGTACCTGGAGTCGATGTACCTTAAATCGATTTATTGCTGTGTCTACACCACGCTGGGTTGACAGGAGAAACTCTTTTATCGACTTACCTTATGCTTCTCGTTCCGGTGGAGTACCAGAGTCGATGGGAGAGCACTCTGCGGTTGATTTAGCGGGTCTAGTGAAGACCCACTAAATCGACCCCCGGTGGATCGATTGCCACATGTCGATCCCCCGGTAAGTGGAGACAAGCCTTCAGTCAGACAGCTAGAGTGAGGAATGTCTTTCAGTATGACAACAAGTGTGTTTATAGTTCATTTACCTCTACAGTGGGTATTATCCTTATTTTGTGATCACATTGCACACCACTGCCTCAGTGGGGATGCCTTGTACTAGCCATTGTTCAAATTAACAAAGTAGTCCATGCCCTGGAGAATTTACAATGTAGTGTAAGATAAAATGCAGCAAGTACATACTTGACTCTTCATTTTCAAGGAGTTTGTCTGCTGTGTGGCCCTCTGTTTTGGGCAGTAGTTTCATTTCAAGATGGAAGCATGTTATAAAGGAGACACTCTAAGCTCTCTCCTGGAGTCCCTACTTTTCATTGTCTTGTTTTTCATTCGTCTAAAAATGGAAAGTATATAGCTTCTTTTTGCACTTGAAAAACAGAACAGAAGAAAACACTCTCTTGAAATATGAAACTTTCTGTTCATGCTATGTGTTTTCTAGACTCCAACTGCAGATCTGTGGCATTGTTTTAAACCAAAAGCATCAAGAGACCACCTATAAAAGGGACTGTCTATTTTAAAATAAAACTGAACTTCTGAACACTTAGGAAGCAAAAAAATACACTTTACTTGTGTACCTAAAACTAAAGGGGCATATTTGATCTTTGGCCTTTAAATGTTAACACAGTTGAAACGATTTTTTTTAATGCACATCAGTTTGCTGAAGCATCACTTCTGTGAAGTGACTGAAGCAGAAACTGTTAACAGAATCTTTATGTCCAGGGCCAGCTATAAAGTAAGAACATTATTAGATGCTGCTTACTAGGCAACTGGTTTTAGTACCTTACATCTACATAAGTGATGCTCAGTCTGAACTTCTTTAGCCACTGAGATTTTAATAACCCTTCAGTCAGAACTCTTCTAGAATTAGATGCTACGTGACATTCTGATGCCAATGCACTGGTTTCGCCACGTGGGAAGGAGAGGCGGGTAAGGCAATTGAAATTTAAGAAAACTAGACTGTCTAGTCCAGGGGTTACAGTAAATGCTAAGAATACGTCAAGAAGAAAATGCAGCAGCAGTGAAAGCAAGCTACCGTGTTGTGTATGTACTGGGTACTAAGTGTAAATCTTTTTCTGATGGGGAGTTCATAAAAGAGTGTATGAATGTGATTATGGAGGAGATGTGTCCTGACAAAAGGAACCTTATTGAAGTTGTAGATATGTCTCGCCAGATCTTACTTGAAAAATAGAAGACATCGGTGCATATTTAAAAGAACAGCTCTGTGAAAAAATCCAAAATTTTGAGATTTTTTCAGTGGCTTTGGTTGAAAGCACTGACATTACTGGCAGTGCTCAGCTGCTAATTTTCATTCGTGGAATAGATGAGGCATTTCAAATCACTGATGAGCTTGCGGTGCTCCAGACACTTCATGGGAAAACTACAGGTGAAGACTTGTTTTGGAGATTTGCCGACACTATTAGGGAACTCTGTCTGTCTTGGAATCAGCTTGCCGGACAGTGCTAAGAACATGGTAGGCCACGAGACTGGACTGATGCATAAAGGGCTTGATTTGTGCAATGCTGAAAGGCCAATGGCATTACATTGTATTATTCACCAATATGCTCTGAGTGGCAAAGTTCTAAACCTGGAAAATGGAATGAAAACCATGGTGGCCACTGTACACTCGATCAGGGCACGTGGGTTGAATTACTGCTCATTTCAAGCATTCCTGGAGGAAATTGGTTCAGAATTTGAGGGTGTGATATACTATAGTGAGCGATGTTAGCTTAGTCGTGGAAATGTGCTCAACCGTTTCTTCACCTCGTGGAATGAATTCAATATTTTCATGAATGAAAACTCTAAAAATGGACTGGAACTCTCAGAGCCCATGTGATTGTGGGGTTTAGCAATTCTAACAGATTTAACAAGCCACTTGAATGATCTCAATTTGAAGTTGCAAGATAAAGAAAGGCTTGTTTCTCAGTTATACTCAGATGTGAAAACTTTTCAAGCAAAACTGAAACTCTTGCGACAACACTCAGAGAGGGGAACACCATCTCACTTTCCTTCCTCTGAAGAACACAGTCAGGATGAAAAGGTCTGTTCCGGTCCCGTGTGCCTGAATGGTAAAATTACTGGACCTCTTCGATGAGAATTTTGAGGCCAGATTTTCTGACTTCAAGTCACAAGCAAGTGATGTCTGTCTGTTTGAAAACCCTTTTGTTGCTAATGTGGAAAATGTCCCTGCCTCTCTGCAAATGGAACTGATTTAACTCATATTTAACAGACATGTTTCATAAAAAGAAACCGGTGGAGTTTTACTCACTGCTGCCCAACGATCAGTTTCAAAATCTGTGCAAATTTGCTTGTCGAATGTGCACAATTTTTGGCAGCACATACATCTGCGAACAAATTTTCTCAGTTATGAAGCTGAATAAGTCTAAGCTGACACCCTAACAGACAACCACCTGCATGCTGTACTTTGGATGAGCATCTCTCACTTTGAGCCAAACTTCAACAAACTGGTTGCTGAGAAACAACCTCAGACTTGTCACTAACTCAGAAAGTGCATTCTTTATTTGTGATTAGGGAGGGGGTTATGTGTTCTTTACTGTTTTTTCTCTCTGTTTTCTATAATTCTGATACATGTTTTATGTACTGATTTCTTTATTTGTTTTTAAGTAGACAATACTGCACATAGAAACAACCTATCTAAATACCTACAAAACAAGCTGAACTTAAAATATAGGTAACTTCAAATCTTATTAGAATATACAGAATCTGTTTGGTCCACCCAAGGTTGTGCTTTGGTTTATGTGGCCCTCCTGTGTAATAAGGTTGGGTACTGCTGGTTTCGTTCACTGGAGTTGAAATCCTCAGAAATGGGGGCAGACTTCAAATTCTAAACATCCCAAAGTCCTCAACAAATAGTATTTCAACCTTTCTTTAGAAGCTTTGATTGATGTATTAAGTGCCTGACTACTATACATGCTGTGTTCAAAATACTTTTGCGGATCTCTGGGAGATGAAAAAGCAATTCTTCAGCTGTTAGACTGAATTCTACTGGTCATATGTCAAAATTCAGATTTTTAGAAGTGTGTGCATCAGAGTGCTTATTTATGGGCTCGATTACTGAGATGTCATGTAAAATAATGATAAAGGCATGCAATTGCCCAGTGAGCATGTACATTTTAGAAAATCTGGGCCTAATGGTCTAACTGTTTCTTATTGGCATCACCTATTGGTAAAATATCTCTATCTCGAATGCTAATCTTGGATATCTCAAATTCTACACCATGAAAACTTTTTATTCAAAGTGGAAAAATGTGATGTGATATAGTGCTAATAAATTAGTACTTGCTAGATTATTTTGTTAGCAGCCCCTATCACAGATACCTGAACATAGTGTCTGATCAGACTGATTATAGCAAAGTTTTCCTGTAGATAGCCAGGTCACATCTGTTTTTAATTGCTTGGCTTGGAGGACAAGACTTTTTAATACACTGTATGGCTCTTGGTTGTAAACACTCCCTTGTTTATCCAACTAACGAGGATGGGAGGCAAGAGATGCATCTTTACAGCACAGGTTGTCTTGAGGATATTCCATAAGCACTTTAGCTGAATCATAATTAAATTATAACAGGCCTTGGTCCTGCAATTTTTTGAGCAATGTAGGAAAGAGTGCATAGCTGGTGTACTTCAGTGTATATATTTACAGAATCAGTGCATGAGTGTAAATATAAACACTAGGCACTGTCCTCCTCACTGACTAAGAGTATGTCTCCTGTCCACTTTCATCTTCCCAGCAGCTATCCTGAGACGATACTTAGTTAATTAATTAAATTTCTCCCTTTTTTTGCAGGAGATTACCACATGAACCCACATAGCCAGAGACAATGCGTGATTTAAAGTGTGGTATCTCAATTATTGACTCATAGACTTTAAGGTCAGACGGGACTGTCATGATCATCCAGTCTGACCTCCTGCAAATTGCAGGCCACAGAACCTCACCCACCCACTCCTGTAATAGACCCCTAACCTCTGGCTGAGTTACTGATATCTTCAAATCATGATTTAAAGACTTCAAGTTACAGAGAATCCACCCTTTACACTAGTTTAAACGTGCAAGTGACCTTTGCTGCAGAGGAAGGTGAAAACCCCCCAAGGTCTCTGTGAATCTGACCCAGGGGAAAATTCCTTCCCGACCCCAAATATGGCAATCAGCTACACCCTGAGCATGTGGGTGGGCAAGATCCACCAGCCAGACACCCAGGGAAGAATTCTCTGTAGTAACTCAGAGCCTTCCCCATCTAGTATCCCATCATCAGCCTTGGAGATATTTGCTGCTTGCAGTCGCAGATCGGCTACATACCTGTGTAAGCAATCTCACCATAGCATCCCCTCCATAACCTTATCAATCTCAGTCTTGAAGCCAGTTAGGTTTTTCTCCATTACTGCTCCCCTTGGGAGGCTGTTCCAGAACTTCGTTCCTCTAATGGTTAGAAACCTTCATCTAATTTTGAGCCTAAGCTTGTTGATCGCCAGTTTATAGCCATTTGTTCTTGTGTTCATGTTGGTGCTTAACTTAAATAACTTCTCTCCTTCCCTGGTATTTATCCCTCTGATGTATTTATAGGGAGCAACCATATCTCCCCTCAGCCTTCTTTTGGTTAGGCTGAATAAGTCAAGCTTTGAGTCTCTTCTCATAAGGTAGGTTTTCCATTCCTTAGATCATCCTAGTAGCCCTTCTCTGCACTTGTTCCAGTTTGAATTCATCTTTCTTAAACAAAGGAGACCAGAATTTCACACAGTATTCCAGATGCGATCTCACCAGTGCTTTGTATAATGGTACTAACACTTCCCTGTCTCTACTGGAAATACCTAGCCTGATGCATCCTAGGACTGCATTAGCCTTTTTTTCACGGCTGCATCACATTGGCAGCCCATAATCATCCTGTGATCAACCAATATACCCAGGTCTTTCTCATCCATTGTCACTTACAAGTGATATGTCCCCAGTTTATAGCAAAAATTCTTGTTGTTAGTCCCTAGATGCATGACCTTGCACTTTGCACTATTAAATTTCATCCCATTTCTATTACTCCAGTTTTCTACGTTATCCAGATCTTGTATGATATTCCAGTCCTACTCCATATTGGCAATACCTCCCAACTTCGTGTCATCTGCAAATTTTATTAGCACACTCCCACTATTTGTGCTAAGGTCATTAATAAAAATATTCAATAAGATTGGTCCCAAGACTGATACCTGAGGAACTCCATTAGTAACCTCCCTCCAGCCTGACAGTTCACCTTTCAGTATGACCCATTGTATTCTCCCCTTTAACCAGTTTCTTACCCACCTTTCAATCCCCATATTAATCCCCATCTTCTCCAATTTAACTAATAATTTCCCACGTGGAACGGTATCAAATGCCTTACTGAAATCCAGGTAGATTGGATCTACTGCATTTCCTTTCCAATCCTGCCGTACCATTCTTGCAGTAGATATCTTAGACCAAATTCTACCCTCAATATGCATGAATAGTTTTCATTGGGCCAAATTCTCTTTTCAACTATATGATGCCAACCCTACTTAATGTTTGCAGTGGTGTAGCAGAAAGAAGAATTTGGCCCACTGACTTCAATGGGAACTGCCTGTGCATATCTAAAGGCAGAATTTGGTCCCTTTAATTCCTACTTATATTTCCTCCTGTACTCATGCCTGAATTATTGTGCAGGAAAAGAATCCACTGATTCTACTGAATCTTCAATGAGGAAATAGCTTTAGTTCTGCGGTTGTTTCAATACACTGGTTTCCATTTTTCTCAGTATGTTGGCATTGATTTTTAGACTTGCATTATTTTATTTCTTGTATCTTGTACATTATTTTATTTCAGTTACAACAACACAAACACCTTAAGCTATTTGGTCTATTGGGTTTAGCAACTATTCTGTTAGCAGCTTTGCCACTGACTCTGGATCAGAGTCCCTGGCTCTGTTAAGACCACTTCGCATTACTCAAGTGATGCAAAGTGACATAAACACAGTCTAACCAGCCAGTGGAAGACTTCTCCTGTTCTGAGATCCTCTGGTTGCCTAAGGCTACTGAAAGGGCTCCTACCCCAGAGCCCATCCTGCTTGGCCAGAAACTATTAGTCCATCCCTTCAAGATGTGGTTAATGTCAAGGCTGTGGGTTTCCTTATACATGGGAAAATCCTAAAGACCATGGACAAGAGCCAAGAGGAAGGGCACAAGTAACATTGCTGTGGGAGTGCAACAGATCGCAGCCCCAACTTGTAAGATAATTAAGCCCATGCATAACTTCAAGCACCTAAATAGTCTCATTGATTTCAATAGGACTATTCACAGGTTTAAAGTTATCAGTATGCTTCTGTCATTTGATGGACTTGGGCCTATGTTATTTATACAGTAATTAGAGAGAGAGGATGATTTGGAGGCTTAAGACACTGGACTAGGCCTCAAGAGACTTGAGTCAAAGTCCTTGCTCTGCCAAAGACTCCCTGTGTGACTTTGGGCAAGTCACTTAATCACCATGCGCTTCAGTTCCCATCTGTAAAATGGGGATAGTAGTACATTTCTCCCACTCTGTATGTCTTGTTTGACAGTAAGTTCTTTGGGGTAGTCTATGTCTCGTACTAGGTGTATGTGCACTTGGGTTCCTATATGGGTTCCCATAACCAGGAAGGAAAATTCCTTTTTTGTTTTCAAATTAATTATTTTAAAAAGCTATAAGAAAGGGCTGTGCTTGGTAGGATATTCTGTACAATCAATTGTATCTACATTCCTTACAATAAACACAAATAGGCCTCAGTGCATTCATTCTTCATCTAAAAATAGTTTCAGCATGCCTAAAACATATGCGATAAAGTGCATTCTTCAGAGTTGCCCCTCCAGCAAGGCATCTGCCTATGCCTTTTGTTTATTCTTTTCCCACATTTTGCTCAGGCCTCAAATTTCACTTAAAGATGACTTTCTGTTGAATTAGCCTTAATTTCAAGTCGCCAGACAACTAACAAATATTAGCACAGATTTTTGCCCTGGTTTTCTATTCAAGTTGATGTTTAATTCCCTTTTCCACATTGATTTTTGTTTTCTGTAGTGTAGTTAGCCTTCTCATATAAATAAAAGTGTACATTCATGCAACCTGGCACTTTATATTTCTCAGATCCCAAAGAGTGTATAAATGGTGAGTCCTCAGGAGATTCTATTCCAGCGAAGTCCAATCATTTGTCATCAGTTTTTCAGCAGTAAATAGTGAAAGACATGGGTTAATGTGACTTCAGTTTATTTATTAATACAGAGTCAGCTCTTTCTGAGAGAAATGGAAAGCAAATTGCTTTATGTGTGAAAAACATTACTCACATGGGTCAGATCAGAACACATATGGGAGTGTCACAAGCAAAGGGGGAGGGATAGCTCAGTGGTTTGAGCATTGGCCTGCTAAACCCAGGGTTGTGAGTTCAATCCTTGAGGGGGCCACTTGGGGATCTGGGGCAAAAATCAGTACTTGGTCCTGCTAGTGAAGGCAGGGGGCTGGACTCAATGACCTTTCAAGGTCCCTTCCAGTTCTAGGAGATGGGATATCTCCATTAATTTCAAATTTAATTTACCCTGGAAGGATGATTGTCAGTTTTCTTCTTTGGGACAATGTTCCTGGCCTTCCATTAAAACAAAGAGCAATAATTGTCTAATTACAAATAAGTCTTAAGCCACAAACTCTGTGTTAAAGTAATGTATATGCTTCCAAAGAGAGAAAAAAGTACAGTAAAAATTGTGAGTTACAGCCTGAAAGAAGTGTACAGATTAAAGACTAAAAGCCTTCAGAGTCTGAGTGTTAGGAGACAGATATAGATGGGGAGGGATTATAAGACTAAGTTCTCTGAGACAGGGACCTAGTACAATGATGTCCTGATCAATGACAGGGGCTCCTAGCTACCTTCTTAGTGGAGAGCTATCTGTATTGTGGTTGTACCTAAGTCTAAGAACTGCCAATTCCATGTTTAATGAGAAATAGTGAACATTTTAGAACATTAGATAAAGTTGCCTTTGAACTGCATAGTTACTGTAAATCTACTGATGATGAGCATATAAACCAGAGAAGCAGGACAAAAGGAAATATCAGCCCATGAAAGATAGAAAGCGTGGCAGTACTTCCAGACTGTCTTCGCTAATGGAATTATGAAACATGCACATGTTTAAGTAATATCCCCAAGGTGAAATTCTATCCTGGATATGGATGAAGCACACTGAATATTGGAGAGCAGGATTTGGCCCCTACCTGTGGAGGAAAAACCCTGCATTTTAACATGGAATTCCCAATTAGGTAGTCAGAGACAGTCTCTAACACACAGAAGCTGACAGCTGATGAGCTATGTTCTGCAGCGGAAGAGAGCAAGCTACATATTGAAAGTCACAAAGCCTTCACAAAAAGGAGATAGTGACATTAAGTATGAATAAATGACTTACCTAAACCACTCTCCCCAAATCTAACACTTGACTAATCTTGTCAAAACACCTAGTGCCATAATGAGTGACACTAAAATTGCTGTTCTGTTGCTTATTGTATGGTACGCTGGGCCAAAATAAGAAATTTGTGAAGAAGCTACAGTACGTTCACACCTTGATAGCCCATCTCCTAAGTGGGGCAAGCAACTAAAGAAACCACATTATGACAGTGTTCAATAACCTGCACCAGGTCTCCTTTTATTAGCTGAATTGCTTCAAGGTGCTGGTTCACTAGGCCCTTAATGGAACAGGCTGCACAGAGTCTCAGAGATTGCCTCCAAGCAATCTCTTCTGGGACCCATCACAGGCACTGAGTGTGTGGCATCCATTTAATAGAGCCCAGGTTTTGACTCAATTAGAGGAAGAACCTTTTCAGCAGCAGGCGCAGGATTCCATAATAACTCCCAAACGAGACCAAGAGGAGTCACTGGTATAACTTTCAAAAACACCTATGTGATTTAGGAGACTAAATCCTATTAGGCTCCTACTTCATTCAGGCACTTACCATTTCACTCACCAAATTGTGCTGTAATTCATCTCTTCCCCATACTGTTCCTCAAAGAACCAGGGCATAGTCACTAGCGTGCATACAGGAACTGGTTTAAATTAAGCAAAACAGGTTTAAAATATGAATAGGATAGAGAATGGACTGCCATTCATGACGGCACTCACTCACTTCTATGATCCATGTACAGCGCTTAGAGACCAAAGTGAGATGCTTTAGAAATGAGTGTCGAGAAGAACTTGTGAAGAGAAATGTATTTGATTTACTAATACAGTGATTGAACTCATTTTTGTATGCAGCAAGTTCTTCTGACTTTTCTTATTTGCAGGAATAAAGTGGGGATTGTAGTTTAGAAGACATGCATAGCTGTTCAAAGTAGGTGTACAATGCTACTGTCCTGACTTACTAATAGCTTACACCAACTTTGCTCTCTCTTTGCACAGCTCTAAATAAAGATGGAAGATACAAAGCAGTGAGAATGAAGCCCATAGACTCCAGAATGTATCTTCCTCCTTGAAAGAGTCTAGGTTTCTAATGTCATTAAGGCAGACTTCTGATACATTTAGTTCACGCCTTATCCAATTGAATCTGAAGCATACCCATTGCCACTACAGTACTTCCTCTGCTGCAATCTAAGTCAGATTTTTTGGAGGGTGACAAATATATGAAACAATTGTTGAGGCCAATTCTTTCATACTTTGAGTTTTAAAGGCAGGGTTACTCCAAATTAGGATTACAGGTGAATGAAAGTATTACATTTCAATTTTCTCATTAGATTGAGTCATACTTTTTCTTTCCAGGGTTTATATCCTGAGGCTGAGGAAATGATTTATTATAATACTGAGTAAGACTAATGAGGGGAAAGTCTGATTCAGACACCCCTTCTGTCAGTCACTGTCAGTGACAGTGATGGGCAATCATGCCTAGTGGTTGAAGCAGGAAACAGCATCCAGAGCTGGAGTTGGAGCCCAGGAATGAGAGCCCAGAGTCAGAACCAGGTTACCAGGAGTAATGCAAGGCAGGAGTGGGGCTGGAACAGGATGGGAGCTGGACTGGGAACAAGCAGGCACAGGAGCTATCAAAGCCATGGGCAAACGCTTTGAGCAGCTTGAACCCTGCTGCTGGTCTGCTGATCCCCTTTGGCCAATCGGGCAGCTCAATTAGGGCCCAGCTGCACTTGTTAGATTACCTGGGGGTTAACTTGGCAGGTAATCAGGCTAGCTGCAGATCCTTACTCCTGCAAATAGTCCCTCCTCCAAAGGTGCCTATGAGGGGCTTCTAGGCTGGGATAGATTTCATGAAACTCCTGCAGCAGGTTCAGGGCATGAATATTTTCCACTGGTTCCCAGTGCACTAAATATTGGAGTTTCCCCCTAATGCACCAGGAGTCAAGAATTCGCTAAACCAAATACTCCTCCTGGGTTCTCTGTGTAAGGTTTCAGGAGGGATATGCAGACAAATATGGATATTGGGTACTGGAGGAAGGGGACTGTGGTGGGTTGCTCCCCCCCCCTTTGGGGTTCCACCTGGTGTACTGGGGTACCATTGAGCCCACCTGTTCCACCAGCCTGGGCTCCCTTACACTGTCCTGCTGAGCCAGGCCCTCAAGCCTCCTCCAGCACACACAGGTAGGGACACACCCAGCTGCAGAAAGACACAGACATGGAAATCAGCTCTGCGTGGGAAGGCTTCAGCTAAGGAATTGCCCATCACTCAAGTGTATAGAATCATAGAAGAATTAGGGTTGGAAGAGATCTCAGGAGGTCATCTAGTCCAACCCCTTGCTCAAAGCAGGACCAACCCCAACTAAATCATCCCAGCCAGGGCTTTGTCAAGCTGGGCCTTAAAAACCTCCAAGGATGGAGATTCCACCACCTCCCTAGGTAACGCATTCCAGTGCTTCACCACCCTCCTAGTGAAATCGTTTTTCCTAATATCCAACCTAGACCTCCCGCACTGCAATTTGAGACCATTGCTTCTTGTTCTGTCATCTGCCACCACTGAGAACAGCCTAGCTCCATCCTCTTTGGAACCCCCCCTTCAGGTAGTTGAAGACTGCTATCCAATCCCCCCTCACACTTCTCTTCACAAGTGAACACCCCCTCTGGAGTGTAAACCCAAAATTTGTATTGTCTTGTGCTGCACAGAGCGCTGTACAGTATAAGCTCATAAAATTCACCCCCTCCCTAATGTGGGGGAAGATATGCACAGCTTCTTGCCCCCAGTTATGAATTCCATAAACTGGTTTTAGAGAAAACAAAAAAAAAAGGTTTATTAACTACAAAAGATAGATTTTAAGTGATTACAAGGGATAGCAAACAGATAAAAGCAAAAGGAATGAGGAGTACTTGTGGCACCTTAGAGACTAACACATTTATTTGGGCATAAGCTTTCATGGGCTAAAACCCACTTCATCAGATGCAGATTACTGAGCAAATAAAACAAACACACAAACTAAGCTTAATACACTAAAGAAACCAGTAAAGAAACTGGTTACAAGCCAGTATCTCACCCTAAATGTTGTTTTAGGCAGATTGCAGAGTTTCACAGGCCAGAGACCTTCCCAGCCTGGGCTCAGCTCTTCTTCCCACCCCACCTCTCCCTTGGTCTTTGTTTCTTAGATGTTTTCAGCAGTCATCCTGGGCAGGGATTCAGTGAAGAACGAACCCTGATTAAGTCACTCCCCGGCCTTAAATAGGTTTTACATATGGTGGGAACCCTTCGTTTTTCAGCGTGGTCTCCCCCCATCCCTCAGTGGAAAAATACTGGTATTCTATCATGGAGTCCAGTACCAGGCGACGTGATCACATGACCCTGCAGTGTCAAAGCAGCCAGGAGTCAAAGGCCATTTGTAGCATCTTCAAAAACCTATTGTTCTCCCTAATGGTTTGTTGACTTGTCCTCAGCTAACGAGCCAGACTGATTGCATTTTGTCTGGTGGGCATTCCCCAGGTGCAAACATGTTTGTAGTACAGATGTAAAATCAATATTCCTAACTTTAGATACAGAAATGATACATGCATACAAATAGGATAATCATATTCAGTAAATCATAACCTTTCCTATGATACCTCACATGATCCATCTTGCATAAAATACATCTTAGTTATGCTACAATCATATTATAACAATATTTTAATGAAGAATATGGGGTGTAGAGTCACAGGGACAAATACCAACCCAGCCTGTACCCCTCTATTGGGTTGGGACTTGACGTTTCCCATCCATGACGCAGGTCAGACCGTTGTGGGGCACAGGAGGCTGAGCTTCGCTCTTGGCAGTGCTCCATCACAGTTATCGATCCTAATGCAGAATTCAATTAGATTGTCCGGGCAAGGACTCGACTTGAGCCAGCTCATCTCTGATTTCGTTGAGGCCGAGCCATAGGCGGTAATGCCATGCAGGCTCCTTGCACTCGGTGGCCACTACTAGGTGTGGAAATCTCATGGCAAATTTGGCAACTGATCGCCACCCCACCGCAATGCTTGGAGCACAGCTTCTGCTGTGAGTGCGCAGTTCAATTCGTCAAAGGTTACCGCCATGGCTTGCACAAAGTTTTCAAACTGGCCCAGGAGCAGGCTAGATTTCTCCAAGAGAAAGGAAGCCCAGGCCAGGGCCTTCCCAGTCAGCAAGCTGATAAGTCCTATTTGGGCGTGGTTGGTGCAGAATGCTTACAGTCACAACAGAAATAGATGCTGACACCTCCTTCATCACTCCTCTGTTCCCAGCCAGGAACTGCCTTGCTAGTGCTAGGCAGCTCCTTTTATCTGAGGCTGCTGGTCTCTGATTGGATGCTTCTGTGAGGCCTCTTTAGGCAGGCCTGGAGAACCCACCTGTGCTGCTCCTACCCTGTCATATCTGTGCTTCCTGGCAGGGGCGGGGTGCAGTAGGATTGCAAAGCCTCCTGTCAGACATTTTCTAAAGAAAGTTCACACATTTTCTGTATGCTCCTTTTATGCCAAAGGACCTCAACAAGTAGCCAGAGTTTGTGGCTGGCTGAATTTAAACTGGGATTGCAGAGAGAGGAGACCCTGAGGACTTTGAACCTGAGATAGGGGTGGAGAAAAACGGGCTCAGTATTAAGAGGCCCAGGGAACTCACAGTGATGGATTGCAGGCAGAAGGCATGTTTGCTGTATGCAGGGTCCCTGGGTTGGAACCTGGACTGGTGGGCAGGCCTGGGTTCCCCTAGGGTGACCAGATGTCCCGATTTTATAGGGACAGTCCCGATTTGGGGGGCTTTTTCTTATATAGGATCCTATTACCCCCCACCCCCGTCCCGATTTTTTAGACTTGCTATCTGGTCACCCTAGATTCCCCTAACAGCCACAGGTAAAATGGCATAAACACCAAGAAGGGGATAGGCTTTATCTGGGAGCCAGAACAAAGAGTTGAACTTAAAGGGCCCAGAGCTGAGGCTATTAATTATTGGACTCCTTAATACCCTGGAAGGGGTACATTTGGACTTTGTGACTTGGCCAGAGGACCAAACCACTGAAGACCCACAAAGGTCAGGCAGCAGGCTGCAGGGGGCGCCAGGGTGATAAAAGAACTGTAGCACACCCAAACACTGGGAGGCGCTCAAGAGGTGAGTGCCCACTTCACACATTCCGAAAAGGGTCTCTAATGAAAGATGATGAACTTAAAACAATATCCAAAGAGCTCATAGAGGAGTGTTTGGATGGTTTTGTGTTCAGGCTGCATCCTCTTAGCTAACCCTTTCATTTTGTATTTCACGTGGTATCATTCCCATTTGTTTATTGGTCATGACAGCCCCGGAGACTTTACTAAGACACTGCTGGGTAAAATTCACATCAAACAAACTCAAAACCAGCATGGATCAGGCTTACTGTACCTGGACAAACACCAGAGTGTACATCTGTCTCATGGTGTTAAAATGTCATTAAAACCAATTGTACTCTTCTAGCTCCCGTCAGATACACAGCTGAAAGCTACTCTGAAACAGGAGGGGGCATGTGGTGGCTTGAGGGGGCGGGAGAGCGGCTCAGGATCAGACTGTGTTCTGACGCTGAGAATACTTGATTTTTTCCCTCTGATCTATTTTTGATACCAGAAGCAGATGGCTCAACAACAAAAAAAACCAGTTGAGTAGCTTTAACAATGAACACAGTAATGGGACTTCCAAATGTCTGTATGCAGGGCACATAAATACTTTCTACTGCCATTAAGTTTAAATAAGTTCCATGGTTGTAAGAGAAACTGATGTGTGGTTTCTGACCTATCCTGCAGGTGTGCCGTGAACAAAAGGCAGTACTCACCCCCAGGTCATTCCTTTCAGAAGTCTGCTGGGGAAGTCGCTCCCTCCTGTCACTTTTTTTCACTTTTTTCCTTTCAGCTGGTAAAATTGCAGTATCACTGTTGCCTGAGGCTTGAGAGCTGCCAGGAATGGCCAGGCCATCCCAGATATGGATCAATGTAACCTAGCAGGAGTTGCTCCTTTACCCATGAGAGCAATTTGCCCAAAAAGTTGTCAAGTGTGAGGCGAGAGGCTGTCTTTTAGAAGCCCACGCAGTGATGAAGCAGATATGGACTGATTTTGTTTCCATGGTAACACCTGCTGGTCCTCTGCTGTGCATGAAAAGTGATTTCGTTTTGTCTCTTCTTTAATCTTTATCACAGTGGTGTTATACCAAAATGAATAAGCTTTGCCTTTGATTGGGGTTTTTCAAACCTCAACTCAGTACAGCTGTTTAAAAAAGGTAAAGAAAATGATACAGTATGTGGTCAAAGACTTGTCTCAGAGGTTATAATTGACTTCCTATTTTACCAGGTCTAATTGTTATTATTACATATGGATAGATATTAAGCTGAGTACCCGGAATTGTTTTCAGAAGACTATACTGTATAATAACACATAAACTTATGCAGAATTGCTGGCACTTTCAGAAAAAACAGAATGCAATCTTAACATCTCCAGTGAACCAATAATAACATCTCCAGAGAATCAGCATTCTACAATATTGGATTTCATAAGGGAGGACATAATTGTAAGGTGCAATGTTTTGAGACCATTGCTTTAGGTTCTGTCGTATTATAAAGTCTAGATCATAGGAATCTCACGTGAATTAGAATTCTTGACTCTTCTTTGTACTTTTTTTTTTAAAGTAGGAGTTGGAATTAGTCTCTATCTACACATTATATTGTTTGATTATACCTAGTCATAAATACAGACCGCTTGCCACTGAAGGAATAATTGCTGCAATTTTAAACTGGTGGGAAAAATGTAAACAGTTTTTTGTGCATATTGCTATTAGATATTCACTATGTCCCCTGCATTTGTCTCCCTCCTTTCAATTTCTTTTATTTTCACATTTTCCCACCCTTAGTTAAACTATCCACCAGGGGGTATGTACGCTTCTTCTGTACAAAGTGCTTTAAAACAACTCATGTTCAATTTTATTTTTCAGGTTTGGTGTTACTAGACTACCTTAAACTTACAACTCAGATCCAAGGCTGACTGAGTCATTCATCTTTCCATGAAGATAAATGGAGTTCCATGTTGTTTATTCTGTGTGTAGGGGGTGAGAGATGGAGTTCTTTCAGATGAGACTCTAAAAACTGATGTCCTGTCTGTTCTGAATTGCCATTAAGGAGCTAATATTTAAAGGTGTGTGCACGTGCGTGTCTGTGCATGCAACTCCATGCCTAATTTGGGTGAATAATTGCAGGTATTTCACGTGCAAATCACGTGATTACATGGAAATAGCCAATAATGTAGACAGCTGGCCATTTTGCTATGCTTTTATATGCAGTCATAGTAACTTCACATAGATGAGATGTGCAGTACTGAAAATGATTTTGCTTTTATTTTGTAAAACTCTAATTGAAATGACAAAAAACAAACATAAAATATAAGCTTTGAGTCCTATTTGAATTTTTCCTGGTGGTTTCATTGTCACCCCCTTTGGCAATTCTCTCCCCTACCCCCAGTTGTCTCACTTTGTATTTCTTTTGCAAGAAAAGTAAAACATTTTGGGACCTACCTTTGGCCACACTGTTGCTCCTCATGTGCCAGTTCCTAGAATACCAGTTATACATAAGGAGTGTTTTCCAATAGAGCATTTTATAACTTCCTAGCCATAACAAAAATGCCAAGGCAAACCTTCCAAATTGTAATTTGACAATGAATTTGCTATGGGACTAACATTACCCATCATTTGCAAGAGAAGGTAAAAAATGAGAAGCCATCACCAAATGCCCCTGGAGCCTGGAGGCAAAGCATCTTCAGCTAAAAGAGAGGTGATGAGGAGTTCAAAGCTCACTTTTAATGCAAACTGAACAATAATGGCCATGACAATTGCATAAGAACATAGAACGGCCATACTGGGTCAGATCAAAGGTCCATCTAGCCCAGTATCCTGTCTTCTGACAGTGGCCAATGCCAGGTGCTCCAGAGGGAATGAACAGAACAGGTAATTGTGACAGGTTAGATCACAGAAACCCCCTTGGGAGCTGCCACCTGAAGTACCAAGACTACCCCTGCTTCTGTCTTCCCTGCCAGCTCAGGACTCCAGCACCCTGTCTTGCTGAGCCAGACACTCCAGTCTGCTCCAACACAGACCCAGGGTCTGAATCACTTGCCCCAAAGCTGCAAGTTTACCTGAAAACAGCTCACAGAAGTGTGCTTGTCTTTAGCACTCAGATGCCCAACTCCCAATGGGGTCTAAACCCAAATAAATCCGTTTTACCCTGCATAAAGCTTATGCAGGGCAAACTCATAAATTGTTCGCCCTCTATAACACTGATAGAGAGATATGCAGTTGTTTGCTCCTCCAGGTATTAATACATACTCTGAGTTAATGAATAAAAAGTGATTTTATTAAATAAAGAAAATAGGATTTAAGTGGTTCCAAGTAGTAACAGACAGAACAAAGTAAGTCACCAAGCAAAATAAAATAAAATGCGCAAATCTATGTCTAATCAAACTAAATACAGATAATCTCACCTTCAGAGATGCTTCATAAGCTTTTTCTCAGACTGGACACCTTCCAGGCCTGGGCACAATTCTTTCCCCTGGTACAGCTCTTGTTCCAGCTCAGGTGATAGCTAGGGGATTCTTCATGATGGCTCCTCTCTCCTTTTGTTCTCTTCCACCCCTTTATATATCTTTTGCATAAGGTGGGAACCCTTTGTCCCTCTGGGTTTCCACCGCCCCCCCTCACTGGAAAAGCACCAGGTTAAAGATGGATTCCAGTTCAGGTGACATGATCACATGTCACTGCAAGACTTCATTGCCCACTTGCCAGCACACACACATACAGGAAGACTAACAGGTAAACACAGCCATCTGCAGACAATGGTCCTTGTTAATGGGAGTCATCAAGATTCCAAACCATCATTAATGGCCCACACTTTACATAATTACAATAGGCCCTCAGAGTTATGTTTTATATTTCTACTTTTAGATACAAGAGTGGTACATTTCTACAAATAGGATGATCACACTCAGTAGATTATGAGCTTTGTAATGATACCTTACAAGAGACCTTTTGCATGAAGCATATCCCAGTTGCATTATATTCACTTATCATCAAATCTTTATAAAACTATCCCAGTTACATTATATTCACTTATTATCATGTTTTTATAAAACCATATAGACTGCACAACGTCACAGTAATCACCAAGTGATCCATCCTCTGTTGCCCATTCCCAGCTTCTGGCAAACAGAGGCTAGAGACACCATGCTGGCTAATAGGTCCATCAATGGCTATCTTCCATGAACTTATCTAGCTCTTTTTTGAACCCTGTTATAGTCTTGGCCTTCACAACATCCTCTGGCAAGGAGTTCCACAGATTGACTGTGTGTTGTGTGAAAAAATACTTCCTTTTGTTTGTTTTAAACCTGCTGCCTATTAATTTCATTTGGTGACCTCTAGTTCTTATGTTATGAGAGAGTAAATAACACTTCCTTATTTACTTTCTCCACACCAATCATGATTTTATAGACCTCTATCATATCCCCTCTTAGTCGTCTCTTTTCCAAGCTGAAAATTCCCAGTTTTATTAATCTCTCCTTATATGGCAGCCATTCCATACCCCTAATCATTTTTGTTGCCCTTTTCTGAACCTTTTCCAATTCCAATATATCTTTTTTGAGATGTGGCGACGACATCTGCATGCAGTATTCAAGATGTGGGTGTACCATGGATTTATATAGCCGCAATATGATATTTTCTGTCTTATCTATCCCTTTCCTAATGATTCCCAACATTCTGTTCACTTTTTTTACTGCCGCTGCACATTGAGAGGATGTTTTCAGAGAACTATCCACAATGACTCCAAGATCTTTTTCTTGAGTGGTAACTGCTAATTTAGACTCCATCATATTATATGTATAGTTGGGATTATGTTTTCTAATGTGCATTACTTTGCATTTATCAACATTGAATTTAATCTTTTGTTCCATTTTGTTGCCCAGTCACCCAGTTTTAAGAGATGCTTTTGTAGTTCTTCGCAGTCTGCTTGGGACTTAACTATCTTGAATAGTTTTGTATCATCTGCAAATTTTGCCACCTCACTATTGACCCCTTTTTCCAGATCATTTATGAATATGTTGAATAGGACTGGTCCCAGTACAGACCCCTGGGGGACACCACTATTTACCTCTGAAAACTGACCATTTATTCCTATCCTGTTTCCTATCTTTTAACCGGTTATCAGTCCATGAGAGGACCTTCCCTCTTATCCCATGACAGCTTGTTTTGCTTAAGAGTCTTTGGTGAGGGACCTTGTCCAAGGCTTTCTGAAAATCTAAGTACACTATATCCACTGGATCCCCCTTGTCCACATGCTTTTTGACCCCCTCAAAGAATTATTGTAGCTTGCGAGGCATGATTTCCCTTTACAAAAAACATGTTGACTCTTCCCCAACAAATCATGTTCATCTATATGTCTGACAATTTTGTTCTTTACTATAGTTTCAACCAGTTTGTCCGGTACTGAAGTCAGGCTTACCAGCATGCAATTGCTGGGATCACCTCTGGAGCCCTTTTTAAAAATTGGCGTCACATTAGCTATCCTCCAGTCATTTGGTACAGAAGTTGATTTAAAGGATAGGTTACAGACCACAGTTAGTAGTCCTGCAATTTCACATTTGAGTTCCTTCAGAACTTTTGGGTGAATAACATCTGGTCCTGGTCACTTATTACTGTTTATTTTATCAATTTGGTCCAAAATCTCCTCTTATGACACCCCAATCTGGAACAGTTCCTCAGATTTGTCTCCTAAAAAAAATTGTAAGGCAAAATAGTTTCCGGAATGATAAAAGGTCCCATCTGATTGCCAAATTTACATAAAAGCCTATCAGTCCCTGCATAGTACAAATCCTTCAGTACAAGTTTGAAGTTGGGGTATTTATTGTTGTTGGAGATGGAAGTGAGAGGCATATGGAGCAGTGAGTGTGTTTCTTGACAGTGCTGTTGGCAATATGAACCTGGGAAGAAATGAACAAGACTCTTCCCTTAACATCTTGTCTTTAAGGCTTTGGGTGGATGAGGTGTCCTGCAGCCTTATTGTCATTAAACATAGTTTTTGTTCACTACAATATACAGCATGTAACCTTCCCAAAGATCTTTTGGGGTTAAAGATGTTGTTTTGACATAATGGGCCTGATCCTCCCCTACCTTGCACCTTGCGCTGTCACTTACACCTGTACAAAGTGGGTGAGAGTGGTAGTATTTTAAATCACACTTGCTCTGCTTAGGTCAGGGATCAGCAACCTCTGGCACGCGGCTTGCCAGGGTAAGCACCCTGGCGGACTGGGCCAGTTTGTTTACCTGCCGCTTCTCACAGCCCCCATTGGCCTGTAGCGGCGAACTGCGGCCAGTGGGAGCCGCGATTGGCCGAACCTGCGGACGTGGCAGGTAAACAAACCGGCCTGGCCCGCCAGGGGGCTTACCCTGGTGAGCCGCGGGCCAAAGGTTGCGGATCCCTGGCTTAGGTATAAATGACTATACAAGGTGTATAGTCTGTTTGTTATCTGTATTGTAATCCATGTTTTGTAACTGAAACCTCTTAAAAATCATTTCATTCCAAGACCCTTTTTAACTGTACCTTTATTTTAGCTGTAGACAAGGAAGTGAGGTGGGAATGGAGAAGCAGGTAGCAGAAAGCAATAATAGTTTTGTGCTAATGAAGACCTGTTTTTCTTCCCCTCAAATATTCACACTTTACCCACACCTGCTACACCAGTTAATCCAGCAGCATTATGCAGAACATTTGAAAATACAAAGCCACCTCATTTAGCAGTGTAAGGATCGGTTGTGTAACATGTGCCACGCTGAATCATAAGGTTAATGCAATGGAAAATCACTACCAGTGCTGCAGCCAACATAAAGCACACTGTGGAAATCATTGAACTGCAACCTTAAGGACTTATGAAAGTTAGTTCCATTATTTTGCAGTAATTCCTGAGGGTGCATGTTATTGCCACAGTAAATGTTAAAATGGAATCAGCAAATTGTTGACAGAATAGTTCCTATTGTAGCTCCATTTAAGTACACCAGAAACAATAACAGTAAAATCATGAGGGGTGTATAAAATAAACAAATGCAAGACAAACAGAAATGAAAAGGGAATGTACATATACTTTTTTGCAACACTATTCACAACACCTGGTATTTGAACTAGGAGAACAATTTAAAACAGGTAAGGTAGTCTAGTTCATCTCCTGCTCCATCTGCCTGGAAAATACCTGATACTCATACAAATTGATGAGTAGCTTCCTCATTGTGTGGCAGTAATTATAATCTACCACATTGGTATTAGAGTAAAGGGTCCTCAATGCTTAGGAAAACCTGTAGAAAGATACTCAGAGGTTTTCGAATACAATTATTTTCCCATATAATCACATACCTGTCATGGCAAATTCCGAAATGTTGTTGCCTCAAACAAAGGATCTCTGTTCCTTGGTATATGTAGCCTCATTGCCATACTATCTTGTTACCTCTGGTGTATTTCAACATAGAAAGAACAAGCTGACACTGGTGCCCTATTCCTAGGAAGAGATGGATTTTGTTGTTTTTTACACCAGTTCTGTAAGGGAAGTGTTAGGACCAGTTTATCTCTGGTTATCTGAGGTTCTTGTACTTGTCTTAGGCAAGCAAATAAAGTGTTTAGTTTGTTAGATTGTATCATATTGTTGCCCCTTCTTCTGACAGTCATGTCCTATTATGACACTTGCATTTCCCCTCTGCGTGTTAGCCGTTGTTTGGGGCCTTTCAGGCCAGCTTTCCAATGGAGGAAAAATCAATTATACAAATCTGGTTTAGTGAGGGGGGCACAAGGAGGGGGGCAAGCAGGGGCACGGGCCCTCCCAATAATCAGCGGGGGCACAGAACTCCCCCGGGCTGTGGCAGGGGCCTAGAGCTCCTTGGGCCTCGGGGCCATGACAGGAAGCCTGAGCTCCTCTGGCCCCAGGGCCTTGGCAGAGGCACAGAACGTGCCGCTCTGAAAGCAGGCAGTTTTTATTCCTGCACACACCCTGGGTATAGTCTAAGTGTAACTTGTTTTATTTACACACACATCCCTACTGCCAGTCCTAGAACAGAGATGGGCAAACTGCATTCAGAGCAATCCCTTCTTTCAGTAATCTGAGCTCAACAGTAATGTCTAGTTCCTAGACAGCACTAATTGACTCCAAGAAGAGACTAAGGCAGAGATCAAACTGTCCTGCCCCCACAGCTTTCTCTAAAGGACCACTGTCTCCTCACAGAACAATGTATAAACAAAGAACACCACACAACATCTCTTCCCAAGAAATAGAACTTGAAAGGCTATAAGTAACGGTGCCGCCTGGTGATACCTACCATACCATAACAATATGTTTAATGCTGTGCTAGGTGTGGCTAGTGTTCTGTTGTGCCTTTTATTATGCCTTTTCCAGCTGGAATGCAATGAGGCAGCAAAATTGTAGAGCTGTCATACAGGCAGAGCAAGATTGCCTCTCTCTTTGGAGAGTTGGATCTGATCCAAGCCGACTTACTAATGCAAAGTCGGTGTTTTTGTTGTGTTTTTCTTTGGGTTGTTGTTTTCGTTTGGTGCTTTTGGAGATTTGAGGATGGTAGATGAAAAACTTCTGGAACAGATGTAGTAAGCAGGGTAGAGTGATTAATATAGGTGTCTCTTAGTGAAAGAACTGTAGGTCTTGCCATTGCCTCACCTCACTGAGTCTGAAAAAACAGATGGCATCCAATTTTTAAATCAGATTAGATAATGTGTTCGCCCAGCTGCAGTGTAAAGGGGACCCAAAGGTGCAGGTAAAGTCCTGGGAGCCTGTATAGAGGGAACGACAGCTCTGCAGATTCCCCCTCTCTGCCCCCACTCGCCTGTATGGGGCTGCTTCAAATCACCTCCACAAAAGTCTTTCCAGCACCCTAATCAATCAACAGTGTGCTTCCAACAGGAAGCTTTCACCACAGATGAAACTCTGTGTCCATCACCACATTTCTGCAGACTTACCAAGCTGAAGTGAGGAAGGAAAGCTGCAGTAAACAAATGGAAGTGTCCCTCCTAGCACAAGCAGAATAGAAGGGGCATTTATCATGTCAGACACGGGCATCAGCTGGACTTCTGTGTTCTCACAAGCTATGTGGATCAAAAAAAGACTGTAGCATAATACAAAATCCTCATTTCAGTCTCTAAAATGCACAAAATGCTTTCATAATGCCTACAGAGAGCAACATCAACCAACAGCAACACAAAAGAGCCCCAAGATACTTCCTCCTGTGGGTATCTCAGCATGTCCAAGAACACAGAATTTCTCATACCAAATATCAGGCCAGTGGTCCAACTAGTCCAGCATAACAACTTGTCTGTGCACCGAACAGCCACCAACCTGCACCATTCACCCAGCTCTGCTTTTAGAACAAACTGAGCCACTGACCCATACATTCACCTTAGCAAAATGTACTTTTCCTTCTGAGAGGAGGGGAGAAATGCCAGAAAACAGTCAACATAAGAATTTTCCACATATGGAAGGTGACAAATTTAAATTCAAAAGTCAATGAGATTTATAATACATACTATTTTAATATTTATATCTAAGAGTCTAAATGAACTGAAATGATAGTCAAAACAAACTGTTCTTACCTTATTGAAACAAAATGTTTTGACACTATCAAAATGAAACAAGAAAGCAGGAACATTTTGTTCTGACACTTTCCCATCAAAAATTTCATCGTAACTGACATTTCCTGAGAAATGTTTTGACTCTGATGAAACTGCGTTTTCCAGTGGAAAACTGTTCTCTTGAAAATTTTTCAATATAAGCTTCTGTGTGGCTTAGATGTGTTTGAAATTTTCACCCCAGCTGTTCTGTTGCAGCTTTCTTTTCTCAAGGAACTATAGAAATCCCTCAGTATGTTTCCTGAAACAAAATCTCACAAATCTATAGTGGGAAATTATTTTAATGTAAGGCAGGGACAGTAATATAGCTGTATCATTATGTGGACCCCATACATACCATGCTATAAATAACACGATGACACATAGATATTGTTTCCTAAAAGAAAAACAAAAATCAAATGGGAATTTCTGTTGGGCCTTTACTGGTGGTGCCTTCCAGATAGAAGAATTTGTTCTGTTCAGGTCACCTGTTCAGAACACCTTAGTTTACTGTGCTTAATCTGTGTGTCATTTAGTTGTTGAGAACCTCAAAACATGTGTGTGACACAATATCATCCGTTAGTGTCAAACATTGACACTAATGAAACAAGAGCTCATTTATATTAATTCTGAATCCTGAGGTGTGTAGTCCCAAAATAAACTAGAGAGCATCATAAGCTTTGTGTGAGTAGTACAGTTAATTACATTATTTGACTATCTGACTTAATTCTCTTTAAACATGAAATAAACATATTTAATAACAGCTGTGCAATGGAAAAAAATCTCCCCAATCTTCATATTGTAACCTAATATTTAGTGGCTACATCATCTGCTCTGGCAGAAAACCTGTGGAAAGACACATTTGGGATGGGGAGGTAAAAATCTGCACGAGATTCTACACGTGGAATATTCCCGGCACTGTCCTCCTGAGTCCTTAGGGTAGAGCAGTGTAGGAGGCAGGCTCTTTCCCAGACTCAGAGATCTTGAGATCTTCCTGGGTATGGAAACAGTCTGCTTCCTGTACAGCCAGCACTGAGACAGGACATGTGCTTGAAAGATACCAGATGGATGTCAGGGAAATCTGGGGCGGGGGTGGGGTGTTCAGGCAAGTAGCAAAAGAAAATAAGAGCCAGTTGATGCCATTGAATTAATTGCTTGCCATGCATGTTATGGGGGTTTTTTTAGCTTCTGCTGATTGTTGTCCAGTGATTGGTTAAGAGAAGTGAGTGACTAGCAGAGGGAGAAGAGTGAACAGGGGGCTGTGAAAGAGGGACCTAATTTAGCTTCAACAGCATGCCTAACTTCCATGCAAATTGGATATTGGTTCACATGTCAAATTAGCTGTGCCATTTGTGTACTTGTGGGAGTCGCACATGCAAACTCAGAATCTTTGCATATGGAATTATGCATGCCTATGTTTGATAATCATGAACTAAATAACCAAATGATTTTTTTTAAACTAATCCAGTACATTTTTAGAAAACATTATGGAAATCCTATAAATGTTGCATCATATAGTAAAGGTACATTTTCAAAAAGGATTGGCCCCAAATTTGACATACTTTTACTTACTTCTGTGGCAAAAGCCATTACATTTTTGTATGCATTTCTTTTTAATTTTTCTGTTCAAGAATAGTTTCAATTCTCCTATTTCTTTAAGGAAACATCAGTGCCAGCAGCTCAGCACTCATGAGCAACCCCAGAATAACAAACCAGTGTGTGCATGCAATGGAAGGGAAAAAGCAGTTCTGAAACCATTTTCATTTTTAAGCTTCTGGAGGGATCATTGAGGGAGAGAAATTATTCCATATACTTCTCTGCCAGATTAGTTAGCTGGAAGTCAAACAGTTCATAACCTCTGAAGATTTCCTTTCCTGACAATTACTCACTTTTTTTAAAAATGTGCTTATTAACAAGATAGATAACCATATATGAATGGTATAGAACTTGTGAATACAGAACCCTGCACTGTGTATGTACATCAATGCGAGCAACTTGTTTGATTTTAAAACGGAATGACACCTATAGAAGGGACCTTAGGAGTTTTTCATTCTTTAAACATCACCATACTAACTGCTGAGCTTGTTCTCACAATAGTCTTTGTGCATTATCATGCAGTATAAGTTTTAGGGCAAATGCGACTTTCAGATTGGCATGCAAATGAAAATGCATTTAATACATCAGAGTTACATTCAGAATTTATTTTAAATTAATATAAAAATTAGAGGCAACACATACAGTAAAAGTGTTTAGCCTAAGTTGAACAAGTAAAAAAAACCCAATACCTCCAATAAGTGTGCATTGTATTATTAATTTGTATTATTGTAATGCCTACCAGTCCCAGTCGTGGACCAAGACCCCATTGTGTTAGGTGCTGTACAAACACAGAACAAAAAGATGGTCCCTGCCCCAAAAAGCTTACATGCTAAGCATGAGACAAGGGACGGGTGGATACAGACACAGTACAAAGAAACAATGAGACAATACTGATTCCGATGACAGGCTGTGGTCGCAGCACACCAGCATGATGTAACATCACATTTATAGAAAGGTACCTCCCTCTTCAGAGTTATAGGCAGATTGGGCCCATGTCACTGCCTTTGTTTGAAAGTAAGGAGATGTCAGTGCCGGGCTATCATTCAATTTTCAAATATGTCACCTAAATGTAAGGAATAAATAGAACACCTCACCCACTTGTCTGAATCGTTCAGCAGCAGCTTGCATGACAGGCCACTTTTAGTGATGATATAACTTTTGATTCAATTCTACACGTGCTTCATGTCAATATCTCTATAGCTGATCTCAAGCCTCACTGAGAAAAATGGGAAGAGTATATAAACAGCATCCTGCCATGCAGGAGAAAAATTTAACTGCTATTGGAAACAGCAGCAATCTGGGGGTTGAGAGAGATTAGAAATGTGCTATGTGAAGGCTTGTGTGTGAGGTGTTTGCCATCTTACAACAGTAAAATGTATAAAATGGATTAAGAACTTTTAAGAGGTTAATGTCACAGCGCTGGTTCAGTTTCTGCTGCCGAATCCTCACCAGGCTGTTGTGCTTGGATCCGTGTGCTTTTAGGCTCTCGAAGGACTGAGTAGGCTCCAGTCATTGTCTGTGGCCTGGACCTTGGGCACGCTTACCAAGCACGGACTCTGTCTGGTGCCATTTTGAGGGAAGGGCGTCACACAGTCTAGCTGCCCAAGGCCCCAAGATTATGCTGAACCCCACAAGTCTTTTAAGTGCTTTAAGGACGTCCTTCCCAGAGCTCCACCCTCATTGGGTATTCTGTATTTTACAGTTTGTCCCTTCAGGGACATAGATGAAGCAAATCAGACAGACATTCCAGAGGGATTTCTAAACCATTCACTATTTACTTTAGACAATACAGAGATACACAGACCCATGCAAAATCAGAAACATCTGTATACAATTCCCTGCCTCAGTTTCCTCACCAATCCTGAGCATTCGGTAGGATTTTTCAGTGTTTTTTCAGGGTTCCAGGTACCCTCTCCCTGGCCCTCGCTCTTCTGGCTCATGGAGTCTTCTCTCTGATGCCTACAGCCACCCTCCTTTAGCTTTGGCTGCTGCTGCTGCTGCAGTCAAACAGTTCCCTCTTGCTCAGGAAGCATGTCCCTTTGTTCCTCTCCCTGAACTTCTCAGCATCTGTGGTTTTAAAGGCCTACACTAACAATTCTGCTGCTCCCTTCCCCTTTGGGGGATTTTTTCCACTTACAAACATAAGAACGGCCATATTGGATCATAGCAAAGATCCATCTAGCCCAGTATCCTGTCTTCCGACAGTGGCCAATGCCAGGCGCCCCAGAGGGAATGAACAGAACAGATAATCATCAAGTGATCCATCCCCTGTCGCTCATTCCCAGCTTCCGGCAAACAGAATCTAGGACACCATCCCTGCCCATCCTGGCTAATAGCTATTGATGGACATATCCTCTGTGAATGTATCTAGTTCTTTTTTGAACTTCCCTCTCCCTCTAGAGAGCCGGTTTTACCTAGGTTTCAGCTACCCTGTTGTTCTGCTAGGGCAAAGTGTCTATGGATGCAATGGCATAGCCAGGAAGAGAACCACATCATTACTCTGCGGCCTGGGCTTTAGCCATTATACCATGCTCCTTCCCTGGTAAAGTACTTAGGCAAGTCTGTCTTTTGTTTTAAGTTCAACACAGACCTTTTCCACTTTTGTTGGCAGGCATTCTGACTTTTATTTTAACATCACTTTTCTGAGACTAAGTCTGTCCTTCGTCAGCATTTGGCAATTCTCACTTCAGATTAAACACGACTCCTCTGAAAAGGAGCCCCAATACTGAGCCTCAGAGGGAATCTGCTTTTCTAGGGTCAGATCCCATATGACATGTGCTCAAGGGAATTTATTTGTCAAACGCTTTTCCATGAGACATATGCCATGGAATCATAAACAGCTTCAAATATCTATCAAAGTGCATTTCTTGTCAGGGCGTACACTGTTGAATATATTTCATTATTAACCAGCAGTCGTTTTATTTATTAGTGACCATTGCTGTCCCGAGGGTCTGTCTTTGCAGAGTTAGAACACCTTGAGGAGTCAGGTTAACCAACGTGTTGCTAAACAGTGCTTTGCCGTAAGTGTACACATGGACCAGATGTGCTTACCACCTTATAATCTGACCATCAGTAAACCTCAAGTCCAGTACAGCTTACCCATAACAAGCTAAAAGGATGTTAAACTTGACTTGTCCCTGTCTACGAGGCCTATAAATTCATGGTTAACATCTTATTAGCTAACATGACTTCTCTGAGGTCAGTTTTCAAGAGAAGACAAGTACTTAGCTGCTCAGTGAAATCAAAGGAAGTGTAATGATTTACTGCACTATTGTAAAACTCTAAGGGCCAGACTCTTTCCCCAACTACCACTGAAGTTGACAGGAACTAAGGCTAAAATCTTGACCATAGCTACATGCTCATGCAAGGAAGGAAGTGGATGAACAGCATCTCCTTGCTCCCTTAGCAATGGTAGTAATATGGAAGAGACCAGCTTTCACAAGACTGCTATTCCTCTTCCTCCACAGTGGGATGAGAAATGCGTGGGTAGAGGAGCTTTGACTCCATCCCACCCCTCAACAAGCAATATTATGCTCATGTAGACAGAGAAATGTCTTCGACTTCACTGCCAATACTCCAGATTTACACTGGTGTTTCAGAGCAGAACTGGGTCCATCACTCCCAAGTGTTCTGGTAGACAAATAATCTAACTGAAAATATTTGCAACATACAGGACTTGATCTTGCGAGGACATGATTGCTGCAGTCTAGCTCAAGGGTAGATGGAGGCTATACTTGGGATACAAGTAGTGTTAATCAATACGGTGTGGATTTTCAAAGCTACCCAAGGGATTTGGCCTCCAAATTCCAAAATTAAAATGGGAATTAAGGGTCTAAATTCCTTAGGCAGCTTTGAAAATCTCAGCCTAGGTCTAATTCTCTACACTGAGAAGTAGTTAAGTCTCAAGTCCCTGGAATGCCTGCTTGCTTGCTCACAATTACATAAGGTTAAGGGAGAGGGGTCTTATTTGAGGATTGTGCTTAAGATCCTATCTCCTCAGTCAGACTAATGAGGCAGGTAGCTACACATTCTTCATTCTGTGCTCCTGCTTCTAGACAAGGCATGCCTTGGTGCTCTTACGAATATAAAATGGAGTTCCCCTGCACTATCTCTCCTGCTCATTACTTTTTAACTTTCACTTATGTGGGCAACACTCAGTACCTGAGCTGTTCAGGATTATGCCCCTCAGTGTATCTGCACTGTTTAACCATGAATCAGAGGGCACCTGCTTTAGTGACACAGAGGAAATTAATAGTGTTATGAAGCTCTTACTTTGCAAACTTACTATAATGTCAGGGACGTGTACTAGGAGCACCAAGAGAGAAGCAACTGAACTAGGGAATGTCAATGAGTACCGGAGACTCTTGGTGGTATTGTCCTTGTCCTGTGAATTAACCTTTCCCCATTCCACTTTCCATCAGTACGCAATTAGATTTAACAGGTTTAGGCATATTTTCGCTAGTGGACAGTTCCTGTCAAAGCTTATCTGCAGTCAGCTCCAAATTAATATTTTATTGGAGGAAATTAGCAAAATGAAACCAAGCCTGGCTACTCACCACCAGTGACATTTCTATGAACCATATGATGGTTGGTCAGCTTGCTATGGATAACGCACTTAGTACCAGCAGTATTGAGGCCTGTTTTGTCCCAGGGATTTTTAAGGCGGAATACACTCTTCATATCACTCTACTATGGAAGCTCCAAGTAAGGGGTAGCATGTAGTTGTGCTGTCCTGGGAGCAGGCCAGGGACCAGATAATGACTCTGAGTCGCAAAGTGGTCCCTGATTCCTCCCTTTCTGTGGGGTAGAACTAATCAACACTTGCTCTACGGCTGGCTGTGATTGTTCCCACCTCTGCACAAGCTCAGCTGCGCTGGACTTCATTTTGGCAGGGAAGAGAGTAGTGTCAAAGCTGTGCCCATTCCCCAGCCCTGCCCCCCCTCCCCGTGGAAAAAGAGGAGTAGCTGCCAGGCTCTGTTGTGGGGCAGTAATGATGATGAATCCCACGTTGCTACCAACAATAAGGGTAACCAAGAGGTGACTTACCCACACAGAGGATGTATAGCCAGGGTCAAGATTTCGCTTATAGCTCCTTTTAACTTCATTGGTAGATAGGGGCGCTGGAACAATTTTTATAGTCGGATGCTGAGAGTCACTGAACCAAATTGTAAACCCTATATGATGGAAACCACTTCAAGCCAGGGGGTGCAGCAGCACCCCCAGCACCACTAGTTCCAACACCTATGTTGCTAGATGGCGAAAGAATCTGGCCCTAATATTTTTACATTAGTGCAGCAAATTACCATCATGGCATCTGTAGGTCTCCTGCAGCATTAAGATTTTCCTTTTCCATTGTTGAATCTTTATTCCTCACACATGTAAATCTGCATCTTTCAAAGTGAATCTCATTTTGTTGTTTTCTGCCTATGTTTCTAATCTCTCTCGTTTCCTTTTTTATTATTTCTGTGTTCTGACTGGTGTCGCACCCTTCTCTGTTTGATACTATCTGTGAATTTCATTAGTGCGCTGTTTGCTCCATCTTTAGATTAGCAGGAACAAAAATGGACCTTTCAGTTGTCTACTAACCAGTTCCCTCAACCTGACACCGTATCATTGATCATTATAAGGCTGAGCCAGTTTTCCATTCCCACGACAAGCCCATTTCAATGCAAGGTTTCAAGTAAGATTTTGAGAGGCACTGTATCAGATTCTTTACTAAAATCTAAATATATTCCATTGACTACGCTCCCTTTATCCACTCATTCTGTAATTTCTCTCATATTTAGCTTAATCAACTCGATACGGCTAGGCATGCAATAACAAGTGGCAATGTGACTTAGGGTGTTCAAGAACTAACTAATTTCATTTGTGTAGGCTGAAAAATCAAGTCTGTTCAGTAATGTGGCAAATAGAGTTGATTACAAGGTTGCAGTGACAACAGATATACAGTTTGACAGTCACAGCAGTTCCGGACAAAGTCAGTTTGCCAGTCACGTGTGCCTAGAGTGGCATGAAGGAGACAGAGCTATGTGCACCTTAGATAAAATGACTTTTGAAACCAACAGGAAGTGACTGCACTAAATGTAAGCACAATTTCCCGTTTTTAGGGCAGCTGAGACAGGCACCCTGATGTGTTGAAAGCGACATCACGATGACTCCTTTGTTTATTTTAACATGAGCGTTGCTTGTTATCTTAAGCTACGTGACAGTGACAGGCTCCTAATCAGTCATCTCACACTCACCAAGGGGGTAGAGTTCTCTTTCTAGTGGATAGCAGGGGTCTGAAATGAACCTCAGAGATTTCCCCACAGATGTCAAAAGAGAAACAACAGTAGTGGGGAAGAAAGTTGAGAGATAGTGGATCACTCCTCCCCTGCTCAAATAGCCAACATATCCTAGGTTATAAATATGTTACGTTTGCTGTATTAAAACCTAAAAAAGAGGTTTGCCTTTCTTTAGCTTTTTCTGACTCTCTGACAGAGAGACAAGAGGTGAGGAAACACAGGCTGACAAAAAGCATTGTTCCTTTCTGGCCTGTGAGGCAGGCATAGCTACTCCGCATTGTAAAACTAGTGGGCACAGCTACTTTCCTGGTTCTTCTGCCTTAAGCATCTGGAAGCTGTACTGGCTACAGCTTGTGACTGTGGCCGCAGCACTTTAATGCAAGTGCCGAGGGGCCACTTGTCAACCTTCCCCTTGTTGGAAAGGTTGCAAACATCCAAGTCCCATTACAGCAGTGTACACGCTGCTGGAAGAAGGGAGATAGGGCTTGACAGGGTAGCCTGTAGGGATAGTGGCTTCACCAGCCGTCGCTACCAGTGATCGCATTGCTGCCGGTATGTGAGCAATAACTTTGGTAAGTTAAAATCCACAATCAGCTTAAATGCTAATCAAAACAAACGGCAATTAGAGGCACAGCTAAACATAGTCCATGTCTGCAGCCCTGTGCATTCGATTTGTTAGGCCTAAAAAACTGAGGCTTATCATCAAATGTTACAATAAGATCTTATCTGATCTATTTTTACAGTAGCTACTGGAGTGAGTGGTAACTGACCAATCATGTGACAGAAGCATTAAACATTTGTAGCCCTGATCTATATCAGGTGACTGGTATCAGGAAATAAAGTTCAGCTGCTTACAATTCTCCTGCATGTATCACACCTTAGCTGAGATCATTACAAGTATGAAAGATACTAGTGAGCAGCGTTAGATGAAGTTACGGCCCAGGAATAGCAATAATGTGACCTATTGATGCATCTTTTCATGAAAATGGAAGAGCAAGAGGCAAATAACTTTCACCTGGCTTCTAGTATTCAGTCACTTATGCAGTAAGAAAAAAAAGCATGGCTTCTGTTTTAATCATGTAGGAAATGCGCTAGGCAACAGGTAACTTTCTTTAATAAGAACAGTTAGGGTGAGGGGAGGAGTTGATGGAGACAGCACCAATACCGGGCCCCAGTAGGATAGAGGATGGCACTAGGGGGACTATAAGGGAAAATAGAGAGACACAAGAGGTACGACTACAGGGAACAGGGGATAGATTTGTACAGAGTACTGTCACCAGGCAAAGGCAGGTTTATGTGATTGGAGACTCCTTGCTGAGGAGGTTGGACAGGCCTGTGACCAGGGCAGACCCTGAAAACAGAAGGGTGTGCTGTCTGCCGGGCGCTAAGATAAGGGATGTGGACCTGCGGTTGAAAAGGATCCTAAAAGGAGCAGGTAAGAACCCTTTGATCATCCTTCACGTAGGAACGAACGACACAGCTAGGTTCTCGCTAGAGAGAATTAAGGGAGATTACGCCAGGCTAGGGAAGACACTTAAGGAAGTGGAGGCTCAGATTATCTTTAGTGGGATTCTGCCTGTTCCTAGAGAAGGACAGCAAAGGGCTGACAGAATTGTGAGGATAAATAGCTGGCTAAGGGAGTGGTGCTATAAGGAGGGCTTTGGGATGTATGGCCACTGGGAGGCTTTTGGGGACAGACAGCTGTTCTCGCGGGATGGACTTCACCTGAGTAGGGAAGGGAATAGACTTCTGGGAGGGAGGCTGGCTCATCTCATCAAAAGGGCTTTAAACTAGGAAATTGGGGGAGACGGTTGGGAGATGTTCAGTTAATCTCCACGCCAGATTCCAACACTGAAAAGGAGTGTGAGGAGATAAGCACAGACATAGGTAGGGGTAGGGAATTGGACATAAGAAAGAGGGGGCGGATGGACAGCATGGGGTCCGTTCCAAATTGCATAACTAATGGGAGAAAGGATAGACAGCATACGGTAAGATGTTTATACACCAATGCGAGAAGCCTAGGTAACAAAATGGAGGAATTGGAGCTCCTGGGCCAAGAAATGAAACCTGATATCGTAGGAATAACCGAAACATGGTGGAACGGTAGTCATGACTGGAGTACAGGTATGGAAGGGTATGTGCTGTTTAGGAATGACCGGAAAAAAGGTAAAGGTGGGGGAGTGGCATTATATGTCAATAATGAGCTAAAATGTAAAGAAATAATAAGTGATGGAATGGATAAGACGGAGTCTGTATGGGCAATAATTACACTGCATAAAAGAACTACTAGAGCCTCCCCCGAGATAGTGCTTGGGGTATGCTATAGACCGCCGGGATCTAGCCTGGAGGCGGACAGAGAACTACTTAATGTTTTTAGGGAAGTAAAAACTGATAAGAACTGTGTCATCATGGGGGACTTTAACTTCCCAGATATAGATTGGGTAACAAATGCTAGTAACAATAACAGGGCTCAGATGTTCTTAGACGTGCTAGCAGATGAATTCCTTCATCAAGTAGTAACTGAACCGACGAGGGGGGATGCCATTTTAGATTTAGTGCTGGTGAGTAGTGAGGACCTCGTTGAAGAAATAGTTGTAGGGGACAACCTTGGCTCGAGTGACCATGAGCTAATTCGGTTTAAACTAAATGGAAGGATTAACAGAAATGATACTGTAACTAAGGTTTACAATTTCAAAAAGGCCAACTTTAATAAATTAAGGCAACTACTTAGGGAAGTGGATTGGGCTAACATACTTAGGGATCTAAAGGCAGATGACGCCTGGGATTATTTCAAGCAGAAGTTGCATGAGATGTCTGAGGCCTGTATCCCGAGAAAGGGAAAACGATTAGTGGGCAGGAGATTTAGACCTAGCTGGATGAGCGGGAGTCTCAAAGGGGCTATTAAGAAAAAACAGAAAGCGTACAGAGAATGGAAGAAGGGAGGGATCAGCAAGGAAACCTACCTTAGTGAGTTTAGAGCATGTAGGGATGCGGTGAGAAAGGCCAAAAGCCGTGTAGAGTTGGACCTGGCAAGGGGAATTAAATCCAATAGTAAGAGGTTTTATAGCCATATAAATAGGAAGAAAACAAAGAAAGAGGAAGTGGGACCGCTGAAGAATGTGGATGGAGTGGAAATTAAGAATAATCTAGGCATGGCACAATATCTAAATGAATATTTTGCTTCGGTCTTTAATAAGGCTAATGAAGGGTTTAGGAATAGAGGGAGTAGGACAGAGGGGAATAGAGGAGGGGGGATAGACATTACAGTATCAGAGGTGGAAGCCAAACTTGACCAGCTAAACGGGACTAAATCGGGGGGACCGGATGATCTTCATCCTAGAATATTGAAGGAACTGGCGCGAGAAATTGCGAGCCCCTTGGCGACAATTTTTAATGAATCTGTAAACTCGGGGGTGGTACCGTTGGACTGGAGAATAGCTAATGTGGTTCCTATTTTCAAGAAGGGGAAAAAAAGTGACCCGGGTAACTACAGGCCTGTTAGTTTAACTTCTGTAGTATGTAAGATCTTGGAAAAAATCTTGAAGGAGAAAGTAGTTAAGGACCTTGAGGTGAATGGCAATTGGGACAAATTACAACATGGGTTTACGAAAGGCAGGTCGTGCCAAACCAACCTGATCTCCTTCTTTGAGAAAGTAACAGACCTTCTAGATAAAGGAAATGCGGTGGATCTAATATACCTCGATTTTAGTAAAGAGTTTGATACAGTTCCGCATGAGGAATTATTGGTTAAATTGGATAAGATGGGGATCGATAGGAAAATCCAGAGGTGGATAAGGAACTGGTTAAAGGGGAGACTGCAGCGGGTAGTACTGAAAGGTGAACTGTCAGATTGGAGGGAGGTCACCAGTGGGGTTCCTCAAGGTTCGGTTCTGGGTCCGATTTTATTTAATCTATTCATTACTGACCTCGGAACCAAATGTAGGAGTGGGCTGATAAAGTTTGCGGATGACACAAAGTTGGGAGGCATTGCCAACTCGGAGAAGGATCGGGATATTCTGCAGGGAGACTTGGATGACCTTGTAAATTGGAGTAATAGTAATAGGATGAGATTTAATAGTGAGAAGTGTAAGGTAATGCATTTAGGGATGACTAATAAGAATTTCAGTTATAAGCTAGGGACACATAAGTTAGAAGAGACTGAGGAGGAGAAGGACCTCGGAGTCCTGGTTGATCGCAGGATGACTATGAGTCGGCAATGCGACGTGGCTGTGAAAAAAGCTAATGCGATCTTGGGATGCATTAGGCGAGGTATTTCTAGTAGGGACAGGGAGGTGCTGCTTCCGTTATACAAGGCGCTGGTGAGACCTCACTTGGAGTACTGTGTGCAGTTCTGGTCTCCTATGTTTAAAAGGGATGAACTGAAACTGGAACGGGTACAGAGAAGGGCCACTAGGATGATCCGAGGAATGGAAAACCTTTCCTATGAAAGGAGACTCGAGGAGCTTGGTTTGTTTAGCCTAACCAAAAGAAGGCTGAGGGGGGATATGATTGCTCTCTTTAAATATATCAAAGGGATAAATACCAGGGAGGGAGAGGAATTATTTCAGCTCAGTGCTAATGTGGACACGAGATCGAATGGATATAAACTGGCCGTGGGGAAATTTAGGCTTGAAATTAGACGAAGGTTTCTAACCGTCAGAGGGGTGAAATTTTGGAACAGCCTTCCGAGGGAAACGGTGGGGGCGAAAGACCTCTCTGGCTTCAAGATTAGGCTAGATAAGTTTATGGAGGGAATGGTTTGATGGGATTACGTGATTCTAATCAATTAGGCAATAACGGCCATCGCTGGTAAAATGAGGGTCTGGCTAGAGAATCTTGCCTGTATGCTCGGGGTTCTGCTGATCGCCATATTTGGGGTCGGGAAGGAATTTTCCTCCAGGGTAGATTGGCAGTGGCCCTGGAGGTTTTTCGCCTTCCTCCGCAGCATAGGGCAGGGGTCGCAAGCTGGAAGATTCTCTGCGACTTGAAGTCTTTAGATCACAATCTGGAGACTTCAACAGCAGAGTTAAGGGAAAGTGGGGGGGTCAGCTTTTGTGGCCTGCGTCATGCGGGGGGTCAGACTAGATGACCATATTGGTCCCTTCTGACCTTAAAGTCTATGAGTCTATGAGTCTATGAGGGGTCTCGGGAGGGGGTGGCAGGGGACAAGGAGCGGGGGGGTTAATGGGTTGCAGGTTCTGAGGGGGGCAGTCGGGGGCAGGACGTGGGTTAGGGTCGCCGGGGGAGACAGGGACGTGGGGCTTATACTCACCGCACGGTTCCCAACCGGGTCTTTGGCGGCACTTCAGCGGCGGGGGTTTCTTCACTCACTCCGGGTGAAGTACCTGCCGCTGAAATGTCACTGAAAACCCGGAGTGAGTGAAGACACACATACACCCGCTGCCGAAGTGCTGCCGAGGACCCGGTAGGGAACCGGTTCTTAGGTTTTTGGGAGCTCATCACTGTCTGATGTGTGCAAATTCCCAATGTGTGCATTCAAACCAGGTATTTGTGTGCCTACATAGCCATATCTCCTAGTAAATAGTTGATTTACATGTGAACATCTGATACTTGCACATATTGCATACTTGTATACCTACTCATACACTGGGAGCATTCAAATGAGTACATGTGCCTCGCTTGGAAATGTATCCTTGCATGGGTATACTATTATCTATTATTTGTTTAGCAATGTTCTTGGTGCTGTACAAAATAAAGAAAAAGAGAGCGTTCTTGCACTCAGGAATTTCTAATATACAGACTTAGAAATCAACAATTTCAGTGTATAGTGTTTAGCAGTGTCGCTTTGGGAAAAATATAATTCTTTTTAGCGGCATGAATAAATCAATATTCCTTGGGCAAACACATGCCTAGGACTAAATTGCTGGAAGCATATTGTTCTTTCCCCTAGAGACTTATTTTCCCACTGTAATATGAACATCACTTAAAACAGTATTTCTGATACCTTAAAAAA
>NW_020664373.1:9602708-9639119 GCF_002925995.2 Terrapene triunguis
AAGAGTCATGCGCTGCCTATGACTATGGCTCGTGGGTGCTGAACACCCCCTATTTTTTTTCGGTGGGTGCTTGAGTTCCGGAGCACTCCTGGAGTCGGTGCCTATGAGACAATCTAACAACAAACACACTCTGAATCCACAATGAACCGAGTTAATGTATGGGACTCACTTCAGGAACACAAGCCAAAATAAAAGTAGTCAGAGGGAAAGGTAATAAATATGGGTCCAAAAAATGGTCCTAAAGGTCCTTACACACCTTTGGCAGGACAGTAAAGGCTTTTCCTCAGTTTGAGATGAACTGAGACAGATAGCGAGAGGGAAGGTGGGTGGCATGAGAATGAAGCACAGTGGTTGAACAAAGTGAGACTGATCCACTAATGTGCCTTTTAGTTCTCTGGTGAGCTGCACCCTCTGGGGTGGACACTCTAGTTTCAGGATTCAGCTTGACCAAAAAGGTCACTGCATTTAAATCTAAGACACTCCGCTGTGATATTAAATCCATAAAAGTTTCCCTTATGTAGCAATCAAGTTGCCAAGTATTGAGTTACAGCAGAAACATACTCTCAGTTCCTGAAGCACATTAAGGATTAATGTGTTAGGCCTTTCATTGCCTGGGGAACTGAAGGAAATAATCATTAAAAATGTAAATTCAGTGCTCTTGAAAGATGACCTCTAATTTCTTTTGATTATCCCACTGGAATGTGTACTTTGTCTTGAAACTTTAACAAAGCTTATCTGCCACTGTCAGGGTTTAGGCAGTAATGAGCTATGTTCTTGCTAAATCATTCTCTCTCTCTCTTGCTATTTCCAGTGTAGATTTAGACAATCTCTGAGGATCTCAAATCCCTTGAAGGAATCCAACCACACATTGTTTCAGCTGTTCTTCTGTTCCAGGTCAACTAGTTTTCCTTAAATTCCTCACCAGTGCTGCCATGACCTAATATTACAGCTTGAATACTAAGTTACAGCCTCTGAGCTCCTTATTCAAGTTGAGCGGAACTCTACTCCACAAATGTCCCATGAAATTCCATGCGACTCAGACTGAGTAAGGGCATCAAGACACAGCCTTAAATATTTAAGAGGAATTGGTCCTTCGGTTCTGCTCTCTCTCTGAATTATTAACCTCATTTCTATGGGGGGCACTGTTTTCTCCATAGTACCCTCTCTATTTGAGCCTTGTGCAGCACTAATGCATTTCTTTTAAGAGCTCCCCAGGCATCTACAAGCAATAGAATAAGACTTGCTATTTATCCAATAGTGCAGCGTTCAATCCTCAGCTGATGGAGTTATTCCATCAGTGGTATTGAGCCTTAAATGCAGCACAATACCACCCCTCTGCAATAACAATTACACAAGGGAGGGGGGTTTTGCCCTTCCTTGCCTACATTTTCTCAAAAATATGAATTAATGAATGACCTAGTATTGAAGTTGCACAAGTTTTCCATTGTATAGCAATAACGATGGTATTTCAGTACCAGTCTGCAGGCCAGATAGTAGATGGCCAGATGGGCCTTTACTCAATAAACTATAGTGATATAACCATGCATTACCTCCTTAAAACAAATCCCAAAGAAAACACCATTGCTATATGGTACTGATCACTTCCCTCAGTCTGCTCTGTGAACTTGGAATGGCATCATTCTTAATTACCATTTAGGAGGAGTGGAATTGGGAAAAGTTGTCTTTCATTTTGATTAAAGGTGTCTTATGTGCCAGCCTAACCGATGATCAGTGCTAATGCATCTTTAGGAGAGACGGATCTCATTAAGCCTAGAGCTGTCTATAAAAAGGCACATGCATGACTGGAATTAAAAGGATGCTTTTCCACTTCCTCACTTCCTTTTTCGATATCACAGAACTCTTCACCCACATTAACTGATACTTCAGACTCCAGCAAGAAAATCATTTCCTGGATTGAATGGCATACTGCACAAAGGGCAGATGCAATATACTTAAATGAAAAAAACCCACCCTGTCACTTTAAGAATATTACTTAAGTCCATCTTTTCCGGTATTATTAGTCTAAATTACTTGAAAAATAAACGGCTAAAAATATCAGAAGCAGTGCCTCACGCTAAACTATCTAGCATCTACTCTAACAATGGGCCCTGCCTCCTTCTGCACCCTTGAGTTGTAAGGATCTCATCTGGTATAAAAGTAATCAACGGGTAGAGTCGATGCTGTCAAGCATAAATAATATGCTTGATAGCAAAGCCTCTAATATTGAAGTCATAGGTGCAAAGAGGAATGTGTGTTGCCATGAAAACAAATACCCATCTAAGCTCTCCCCTGTCGTGTTTCACTGCTGTTATAAAACCTAATTGAAGAGAGCTAGAGTTTTTCCATTACTATTCTTTCCCTCACACCCGCTGCCTGTTGAAGTGATTACATAAGAACAGCCATACTGAGTCAGATCAAAGGTCCATCTAGCCCAGTATCCTGTCTTCTGACAGTGGCCAATGCCAGGTGCCCCAGAGGGAATGAACAGAACAGGTAATCATCAAGTGATCCATCCCCTGTAGCCCATTCCCAGCTTCTGGAAAACAGAGGCTAGGGACACCATCCCTGTCCATTCTGGCTAATAGCCATTGACTATTCCAGAAAGTCTAGGAACTATTTCAGTAAGTTTGTATTTCAGTTAGAAATGGCTGGGCTTTAATACACATTCTGACTGCACATACACCTGTGTGTGGCAGCATGTCTGTTGCAGCAGTACATACATACTTACTAATCCCACTGTATGCTTTTTGCTTACCAGAGTAGTAGCTCTGGGATGCCTTTGACTCCCCTCCCTCCCCACGGTAAGCTGTCGCCCCTGATATGTCTTATGGTAAGAAAAGGCACAAACTCCAAACTAGTATAAATGAGGTGTTTCTGTCAGGCAGCAGCTGAAATAGGAGGGGAGACATTGGGACAGGCCACATGATCCCTCTGCCCACTGCCACCAAGAATAAAGATTCCCCAGGAGGGGAAGTACCCGAGAACAAGCCTTCACTTTTTTTTTTTTTTTTTTTTACAATTAAAGAAACTTTTCCTCTCTGCTCTCAGACTGAGGCTCACTGGTCTCTTATCTGGGAGGGCTGTCCAGGGTGCAGATGCAATAACGAATGGTAGCGGGGCTCAGGG
The DNA here is from genome assembly GCF_002925995.2 of Terrapene triunguis. Lineage (NCBI taxonomy): Eukaryota > Metazoa > Chordata > Testudines > Emydidae > Terrapene > Terrapene triunguis. The sequence goes on from NW_020664373.1 coordinate 9,605,835, forward strand.
GCTGGTGGTAGGTTGAGTGTAGCATTGCTAATGACTAGTTCTGAGCTTCGGACAATTGCTTATTTATTGTTTTGTTTTTTAGAGTGTAAACTCTTTGGGGCAGAGCTTGGCTTCTCTTCAGTGGGTGAGATTCCATAGCCCAAGAGAGGGGCACCTGAGGCAGCTTTAGGATGGCCTTTGCACCGTCCCAACCCTGGGCCTCTCTGGGGACTCAAGAGGCACCTGGCATAACATAGACAGTCCGGAGGGCCTTTCTAAGTTGCAAGAACCTTTTCAGGCTCCCCTATGGGCTGCAGCGCTGCCTGGAATTTCTGCAGCACCACATGCTACAGCCCTGCCCCTGACATACCCCTTCCACCCTCAGCTCTGTCCTGACATGTCCCCCTATGTCAGGGCTTCCAAGGGGGCTCTAGGAAGGTAGCCTTAGGTCTGTCTCTGCAGAGTCTGCACCAGAGGAATCCTTCCCTGGCTGCAATTGTGGGGCCCCCTTATGCTGTTCTGGCCTTTTACCTGGTGAAAAGGGACTGAAGCAGGGCTGAGGACCTTACCCCATACTTGTACAGTGCCTAACACAATGGGGACTCACGCCTGGGTGAGGTCTGTAAATGTTACCTGTATGCAAATCACATTAAATCTCAAGAAGTGTCCAAAAGTGTCTAATGCAGCTGGATCTTTTGGGGTGTACTTAAGCCATCATTAATTTCAAGTCGCTGATCCGAGTTTCACTGACATCCAAGCCGATTTTGGGCTTGATATATCAGCATAAACAAAAAGTTTGAAAATACAGTAATTTACTTCAGTGTTTTCAGCAGTGTTGCTTTTTCTCCCCAGGCAGTGATGGTGGTGTTATTAAAAATTAACAAATATCATGCTGATCCTGTAATCTTTCTGGCAAAGTGCAAGCCATTGGAATCCAAATGAAAAACTGGTCTGGGTATCATTAAGGTATGGATTGTACACAGCATTTACAGCTGGTTTAATGAGATTGCTTCTTTAAATAACCATTTGGAAAAAAAAAGTTGTATGCCATCATTTTATACAGCTCCTTCTCATCTGGGAATCGCGGCAATTAAAACAGACTTGTCAAAAAGTCTTTAATGGTCTTGACTTTTAACAGCGTTCTCACCAGTAAAGGAAGGAGGCAACAGCAGGCTTGTCATGAATCTTTAAGAGAATATATAATTAGATCTATTAAAATGTTCTGGTTCTAGCAAAGGCTGTCTCAGTTAGCTTCCCAAACGTTGGGTATGATTAATCTTTGATTGCTCCTAATGTTTAATTTGTTTCAAAGACAAAGGGCCAAACCAAAAGAGAGTCTGAGCTGGTTTGAGTTACACTTCCTTCCGTCCCCCTCATCTTGTATGTGACACTGACAAACTCCCTGAGGCCCTCCCCAAAGAGTACCCCTCTGTGCAAAATCAATGAACACAACTAGTGCTACCAAAAGGATACAGAGCCCTGGCCATGAGGGCCCTGCATGATGACTTGGGACATTTGGGAATGGAGAGAACCCTGGAACATATTCGTAGTAGGTTCTACTGGCACCGGATGGCTGAGGACGTACACAAGAAATATGAGACATGCGCTCAGTGTGTTCAAAGGAAAACTGCCCACTAGAACAGCATATCTGAAGACTATCGCCAGCAGCAAAACTTTGGAGCTGGTATGCATCGATCTCTTGTCTTTAGAAGTGGACAGGAGGAATGTTGGGAACAGTTTAGTAGTGACTGACCATTTTACACGGTATATGCAGGCATATCCCACACATGACCAGAGGGCCACCACCACTGCTCGAGTGTTGTGGGAGAAATATTTTTCAGTGCATGGATTCCTGGCTCGGATACACTTTGACTAGGGACAGGACTTTGAGAGTCACCTCCTGAAGGAGATGCTAAGGATGGCAGGAATTAAGAAGTCCAAAACAGCACCTTATCACTCACAAGGTGACCCTCAGCCAGAGTGATTTAATTGGACTCTGTTGGATATGCTGGGGACTTTACATCCAGAGCAGAAAGAAACCTGGAGCCATGTTGCATTTTTGGTGCATGCCTACAATGCCACAGAGAACGATGCTACAGGAGTCGCCCCATATCTCTTGATGTTTGGGCAAGAGTCAAGATTACCCATAGACCTGTGCTTTGGAGTGTCAGAGGATGGAGAAAGCTATGAGACACAACTGCAGTATGTTTTCCGACTAAGAGAAAAACTGCCGGATGCATATCGCTTGGCTACAGCTGCTGCCCGCAAGAACTCAGATAGTAACAAGCACCAGTATGATGCTAGGGTGCATTCGCAGGAGCTCCCGCATGGGGACAGAGTTCTGCTATGGAATTTGGATGTTGCTGGCAAACACAAGATTGCTGATAGATGGAAGGCAATACCTTACCTGGTGGTGGAAAAGCTGGGAGATCTGCCAGTCTACAAGATTAAACCTGAGACAGGGTCAGGGCAAATAAAGACGGTACATAGGAACCTCCCACTGCCTGTGGGGGAATTGGTAGGCGCCCCTTATGGAATGGACTATGACATGGGACCTGGGCAAAAAAGGGGTGCTGGACCAAATCCACCACCCAACACGCGCGATGGGCCCTGTGGGCCTAATCTACCTTTATCTAGCACATCTGAGTGTGAGTCTGAAGAGGAGGGCACTACCATGGAGTATCCTAGAATAGAGACCAGATTCCAGCCTCCATCAACTGAACCCAGTGAGAGTTCCACTTCTTCAGCTCTAAACCCCAGGGCAGAAGAATTTAGGCCTGTTGCTGGCAACCCCCCATCAACGATGAGACCAGCCTGGGACAATGAGCTTGTCCCACCAACCTTCCCAGACCTCCTGGAAGAAAAACAGGCCTGTGATGACACACCTAGGTTGTTGGATAGAGGGGGCATACAAGTGGAAGGTATCCCAGGTGCCCTGGACATTCCAGTACCATAGCAAGAGATGCAGGGACCTGTGCCAGTAGCGGGGGTACCCTCAAGGAAACCCTCACCATCCTTGGCCCCAGAAGAAGTCCCCCCTGCCCTTGTCATGCCCACTCTCAATAGGTGTGACAGGGTTGTAAGGCCAGTAAACAAGCTAACGTACAATGAGCCTGGAGTGGTTAGTGAGGAAGTGATACACTTAGATCACAGACTTGTGGCAGCCATAGTGGGTTTCCTCAGACCCTTTGAGGAGAACTCATGCAGTTGGTATAATCTGGAGCATGATTTGCCAGGACAACAAATTCTCGGCTGAGGGGTGGATGTAAGGGTTTAAATGAACGGAATGAATTCTCCCCTGACAGTTAGCTGGGAGGGGGAGAGACTTCCGGAGCAAACTTTATTTACATGAACACACCTACTCTGCTTAGATATCCAGCAAATTGAGCGCTGTTGCTCAAAATGATCAACTTTGGCTGGTGTTGGGTTACAAATCACTCTAGTACTGAAGGCAGAGGTAGTGAAATGCTGTTACCAATGTTGTTGGCATTATTGTATGAATACAGGGAAGCAGAACTGTGCTTAACCTGTCCCAAATGAGAGGTCATCCTCAGCTGAAAGGACCTCTTTAAGCCAGGGGCTCGAATGCCAAAGCCCTGTGAAAGTAAGAGGGGTGGGGACAGGTGTCCTAGCTAGGAGGTGTGGACCCTCCCCAAAGGGTTTTCCCTGGAGTGGTTTAACCTGTTCCTCACCCTGCCCCCACTGTTGAAAGAAAGAGCTAAATAGGCTCCATTAGGAGCCTCTTTGTTATTTTAAATGCTCAATCAGAGCTGAAATCAGTTGTGGTAGGATTGGGTTTCTGCCCTGCCTGCTAAGAGCTAAAAATCACTGAGAGCTGAAATCACTTGAGATGGGGCAGTGTTTCTGCCCAGCCTGCAAAGCGCTGAAAATTACAAAGAGACTAATGTGCAGAGGTCACAGCAGAAAGGCAGGTGGCCGCAGAAGGGGACTGACAGTCGGCTGGTGAGGCAGAGAGGCGTGGTGAGCAGGTGGACAGCAGGAGTAGCCAGCGAGCAGCCAGCAAGGTGGCTGGTAGAGTAGCATGGTGAGCGGCCAGCAGGGTGGCTGGCAGAGAGGGCCAGAGCAGAGCCCCGCAGAGAGGCACAGCGATCAGATGGCAGGGTGGCTGGCAGAGAGGGGTAGCGAGTGAGTGCCCGAGCAGTGGAGCTAGTAAGGTGCCTCTTTATCCCCTCCACCAAGGGTGGAGGTGAACTCTGCAGATGCACCTCTGAACTCTGGGTCTGCACTCACCAAAGGTTGCCAACTTTCTAACCGCCCCTTCTCTGACATCCCACCCCCACTTGCTCCATACCCCCGCCCCCATCACTCGCTGTCCTCCACCCTCACTCACTTTCACCGGGCTGGGGCAGGGGCTTGGGTGCGGAGGGGGGTTGAGAACTCCGGCTGGGGGTGCAGGCTCTGGGGTGGGGCCAGGGATGAGGGGTTTGGGGTGCAGGGGAGGGCTCTAGGCTAAGGCATGAGGTTGGAGTGCAGGGGGTGGGGGAGGATTCCAGCTGGGGCTGCAGGCTCTGGAGTAGGGACGGGGATGAGGGGTTTGAGGTGCAGGAGGGGGCTGGGGTAGGGGGGTTGAAGTGTTGGGGGGGGTGCAGGCTCCAAGTTTGGGTGTGGGAGGGGACTCCGGACTGGGGCAGGGGGTTGGGGTGCAGGGGGGGAGATGAGGGCTCTGAATGGGGGTGTGGGCTCTGGAATGGAGCTGGAGATGATGGGTTTGTGGTGCAGAAGGGGGCTCCGGACTGGGGCAGGGGGTTGGGATGTGGGGGGCATCATGGCTGTGGCTGGGGGTGTGGGCTCTGGAGTGGGGCCAGGGATGAGGGGTTTGGGGTGCAGAGGGGGTTCTGCGCTGGGGCAGGGGGTTGGGGTGGGGAGGCAGGGTGCAAGCTCCAGGACGGAGTTTGGGTGCAGAAGGGGACTCTGGGCTGGGGCGGGGGGTTGGGGTGCAGGAGGGGATTTGGGGTCCGGTGGTGCTTACTGTGGCTCCCGGAAGCAGCCGCTAGGTCTCTGCATCCTCTAAATGCATGGGCGGCTAGGGAGGCTCCACGAGCTGCCCTCACACCCACAGGTGCTGCCCCTGCAACTCCCAATGGTTGTGGTTCCTGGCCAATGGGAGCTGCGGAGCCGGCCCTTAGGGCGGGAGCAGCATGCAGAGCCTCCCTGACCGCCCATGTGTCTAGGGGCTGCAGGGACCTGGCAGCTGCTTCCAGGAGCTGTGCAGAGCTAGGGCAGGCAGGGAGCCGATCATACTTTTAACAGCCCGGTCGGCAGTGCCAACCGCAGCTGCCACGGTCCCTTTTTGACTGGGCATTCTGGTCGAAAACCAGACACCTGGCAACCCTAGCTCTTGCACCAGTGCTGTTGTAAACCATGTCAGAGAAAAAATGGGCCCATAGCGTGCACTCCTTTTATTCTTTAATTTGGATTTTTAGACATAGCGACAAGACTGATACAAGATGATAAGTTAAAAAACTTGCAATAGTTTAATGAACTGTTCCTGGAAGATTTGGTTAATGCCTAAACTTAGTGTACTCTGTAATGAAAATCATAGAATCATATAACCACAGGGTTAGAAGGGACTGCAAGGATCACCTAGTCTAACCCCCTACCATGATGCAAGATTTAGGTAAATTACTGCAATATTGACTTAAATAAAAGTGAGAATAAAAATATCTTCCTTTTATATGTAGCTGTGCATTGAAGTCACATGTAAAGTTTGGTGATTAAACCATAAGTGGCTGAATGTTGTAGTCTTTACTCAGGCAAACTCCCACAGAAGTAAGTGGGTAAATACATTTCTGAATGAGCACTGTAGAATCAGACTTCAAGAGTCAGATCCTCAGCTGGTGTAAACGGGTGTAGTTCCAATGACTCAGAGCAGTGTGATTTCCCAGCTCATCTACACATGCTCATGGTAGCTCAGGGAGAACTAGCACAAGTATAAATAGGAGTGCAGCCACGGCAGCACAGGCAGAGACAGCACGGTTTAGCTGCGCCAAGTATGTACCCACCGCTTTCCGCTGAATATTATTTTTTTTAGTTTAATACAAAATGTGTCAAAAGTACGATATTTAAAAATATAATCTCTTTTTTATTAAATATACTATTAGATTGTAATAATAATACTAGAGAAAATTAAATGTAACAAAGCATTGTTTAATGTACCGATTCTCCATACATTAATTTAGTTTTCTTTATAGCCACTTTCAAAAACATTTTTGAGTGGACGAGCCAAACATATCTGGAATTCTAATCTTTTCATATTATGGTAAAGAATTATTTCATGTAATACAATGAAGTATATAAAAAGGGTTTGCTTCCACATTTTTGTGAGCATTTTTATAAACTTCTAACAATCTAAAAAAATATTATAAGTAGAAGTAGGACCCATATGGCAGTATGATATAAATTCATAAAAGTATGGATAGTCTTATTCTCTCATTCATTTTAGGACTGAATACATCCACTTGGAACTACACTGCTATAGGAAATAAATATCCTACTTTTCTATCCAGTTTTGTGCAGAATTGAACTGTCATGTAGATCAATATGCAAACAGTCTGCAAATAGATTTATTTTTCTCATTGCACTGCATAACTGCATGTTCTTTTTATAGTTCTGCCTTTTGCATATTTAATTATTCATTTTAAAATGTATTGGTAAGCAAAAAGGTTTTATTAACCACAAGATATGTAACATATAAATCTGAATAGCTATTCTTTGGGAAACACTTGGTTTTATAAGTGAGTTGACTTCATCAAAATGTATCAGCTTTCCAAGCCTGACAAAGAAACTTACTATTTGATAGCTTTTAGGTGGCCTATCTGAAATAAATTCTTGCACTCTCAATCTATTTCCTACTGGGCACATGTCCACCAGACACAAACCACCACCACACTTGGCCTTAATTGCCACATTTATTAAAAATCTCAGGGCAGGTCTACACTACAGACTTACTTTAGTATAACTACGTTGCTCAGGAGCGTGAAAAATCCACATCCCTGAGCAACGTAGTTATATGGACCTAAGCGCTGGTGTAGACAGCACTATGTCGGTGCGCGAGCTTCTCCCACTCACATTGCTACCACCTCTCGCAGAGGCGGCTTAACTATGCTGATGAGAAAGCTCTCTCCTGTTGGCGTAGAGTGTCTTCATTAAAGCACTACAGTGGTGCAGCTGTAGACCTGCCCTCAGGCCTTGATTCAACAATACACTTAAGCATGGACTTAAAACTTTAAACATGTGTTTTAAGTCCCATGGACTTCATTGTGCAGCCTGACATCTAGACCAGGAGCAGAGAGCCCAACAAGATAGGAAGCTTTTGCTGGCAAGAGCTGCAGCAGCAACTAGATACAAGCCTGCAGGGCTGTGAGGTAGGGCTTGCAGCTTACGTACCACCACAAGGAAAGCAATATGTGCAACATCTGGATGAAAGTCCGGAGAGGCCCCCAGTGAGCCAACAGACTGTGGAGTTGAGCCCTGGGTAGTAGGTCCTGCAGGAGATATCTAATTGTCCTTGAAGAGAAGAATAGCACCCCAGGTACTAAGCCTGAGGACCCCTACCACTCTATTGTCTGCCCCCTACAGCCCAAGTAAGAATTATCTTTAACTTCTGTTGTAACTAAGCTGTCGTTAATAGGATATTTTCAAGCTTCTTTTTCCACAAGCCCTACATGTAGTGAGTAATGTAGCTTTCAGTTTCATTACATAATCTACTTAAATATGAAAAATGAATAAGCATTGTTGCTATAAAATCTTTTTCAAATAATATCACTCACATTCCAAAGTTACATAGCCAATGTTCAAATCTTGTACAAGTCATAGGACACTCTAAAGGCAAGTCCGTAGCCTTTGTGAAAAGCAGCAACATCTCAGGTATCTAAAACATAGAATCATAGAAGATTAGGGTTGGAAGAGACTTTAGGAGGTCATCTAGTCCAATCCCCTGCTCAAAGCAGGACCAACACCAACTAAATCATCCCAGCCAGGGCTTTTTGTTGCTTTATTAAAAGATACACTGTCCCTAGCACAGACTTATTTGCGTTATCCCCCTCGCTGCTACTGAATGGATACAATGTCTGGCAAGTCTAGATTTCTTGTGGTGCTGAGCATATCCACTACATATTTTGACATCCTACAGATTTCAGCTCCTTTCTCCTTTAAACTGAAGGAAATTTGAATGTTTTGTCCAGAGCTCGTGGAAGATGTCCTCATCTCCCTTTCCATTTGTGATGTTCTGGTGTTATCTGGACCGGTGATCTGCTAGGTCACTCCAATCCTTGACTCTGGGAGCCAGTCTTACCCTGCTCTGCTGTGAGAACCCTCACTCCCAGGTTGTTCCCGCACAGCCTCTAGCATGTAAGCTGCTCCTAGGATCGTGCAACCAAATGACACTAGCCAATATCTCCAGTCCCAGACACAACCCTAGGAACCTCCATCTTGCAGTGTCCAGTTACTCCCGCTGGACGCTGAAAGCTTATATGAGTTTGTCAATTTAACAAAGAAATTGATATGTACCAGGCTTGTTATCCCAAGGGAAGTCTCTGTCACACTTCAAACCAAATGCACTGCTTCAGGTAGAATAAACAAACAAATTTATTAACTATAAAGATAGATTTTAAGCAATTATAAGTCAAAGCATAACAAGTCAGATTTGGTCAAATGAAATAAAAGCAAAACACATTCTAAGCTGATCTTAATACTTTCAATGTCCTTATAAACTTAGATGCTTCTCACCACAGGCTGGCTGGTTGCCCTTCAGCCAGGCTCTCCCCTTTGATCAGTGCTTCAGTCGCTTGGTGTGGTGTCTGTAGATGTAGGTGGAAGAGAGAGATAGAGCATGGCAAATGTCTCTCCCTTTTGTCTTGTCCTTTCTTCCCTCTTGGCTTTGCCCTCCCTCCCCCATCTGAGTCAGGTGAGCATTACCTCATCACAGTCCCAAACTGACCAAAGGAAAGGAGGTGACTCACTGGAGAGTCCAACACATTCTTTTGGTCTTACCTAGGCCAGCGTCCTTTGTTCCTGTGAGGCTGGGCTGGCTTTGTCCCATACGTGCCCTGATGAGGTGTGAACTGCCTCTCTGATCTTGGAGAGACTTTGCCTGGGCTTGCTCTAAGTCAGGGATCAGCAACCTTTGGCATGCAGCCCGCGCCGGGCCGGTTTGTTTACCTGCCGCGTCCGCAGGTTCGGCCGATTGCGGCTCCCACTGGCCACGGTTTGCTGTCGCAGGCCAATGGGGGCTGCGGAAAGCAGCGGCCAGCAAATCCCTCAGCCCAGGCCGCGTGCCAAAGGTTGCCAATCCCTGCTCCAAGACATGAGGATACATTTTCATCCTCATAACTATATACATGAAATTGTAACCTATAACCTTACTATTACATTGCTGTAACAATTACTATAGCATCACTATAACAACCATGCTCAGTGCATCATGAGCCTTCTGAAGACACCCAACATGACAAACTTTGCATTGGATACCACACAATCATTTTATAAAGATGAACATGGGGGTGTAGGGTGTTCCCCGAGGTACAGAGCGTCACACCCTTCCTTTAGCTTTTCCCTCCATTTGGCTCCTGACAGATGTGCCATCTCAACAGAAGTCTGCTCGGGCCTAATTTTTAAGCGTGAACCAATACCCGTTAAAGTCAACAGAAAGACTACAATTGACTTCAAAAAATATTGGCTCCGGCCTGTTGTCTCTTCCTTTCCAGGTTGCCGACACTGAACAGTAAGGGCGAGTGCATCTGATCATGGGGTACTTGTTCAGCATGAACAATACATTGCAGTTAGCGAAATTTACCTTCTGACATTCCCACCCCCTTTTCGTTGGTACTCATACATTTTGTTTTCACCAAACACCTGAAGACCTCGAGAGACAGGGTCATAAATCAAAATCTAATTAATTGATTGAATAGCATTTCACTCTGGCACAATAGAAATTGTAATTAACACATCTGATGAAAATTCATGAAACTGAATTTACCAAAGAGAGACAGGGCTGTTGGTCCTTTTCCCTGTTCATAAAACACAATTAAAACCAAATTCACCAGCTGTCTTGTTAACTCTGTTCATGTGGTTTAAATATGCTTTTAATAAAGTTTTAAAATGATGAGAATCATGTGTTAAGTGACCTAGCCCATCCTCTGGCAGTGCGAGTGTGTCCTGTTCCCCTATTTTCTACTTCTTTGCCAAGTCTAATTTTGATACCTAGTTGAACCCTGATTGTGTAATCAGATGCATGCAAGCAGACTCTTGCACCTACACAGAGCCTCATTGACGTCACTGGGGCATAGTACAGGTGCAGTGGTCCATTCATGTGCATGTGATCGAAGGATCACAGCCTCATGTACTGGGAACATTTTTATTGGATGCGTTAGCCCTCTGTGACAAGCAAATATTTCTAAGAATAGCTGTTAATCCTCAGTGTTCCTTTAAGATTCAACCACCATTCATTTATTCTACAATAGCTATCTACATCTGAAACGTGTTATCCAGGCTATTTATTACCTATTTATTGTATTTCACAAACTGTCAGCCATTAGCAGAGGAGACACAGTAGAGTAACTCAGAACTGGGTTGTCACAGAAGCATACAGATCATCAAGATGTTCCTGTGAGAGACGGTGCTTTGGAAGAGCCAGAAATGCCCTAAAAATAGAAATATTTTTACAATCTCAGAAATACTCCTAGGATCACAAATATAAACCGCACATATAGCAGAGAAGGTTTGGTGAAGATTCAAAGAGCGAAGTGTAAGTGTAAAGGGAGTGGGCCACATCCTCAGGTAGTGTAAGTCAGCGACACTGATTTACACCAGCTGAGAATATGGCCCAGTATTTCAAAACAAGCATGGTTGTAGCTGTGCTTTCCCCAAAAATATTCTGATTGCTCCATTCAACAAGTCATTTAAAATATATAGGCCATTACACAGCTACAGGGGACAATTTGTAAGATAGGAGTATCAATGGAAGCGAATAGCAGTTACATACTCTCAGCATCTCACAGAATCATAGAAAAATGTATTGCTGGAAGAGAGCCTGCACTGAAGTGGAACTAAGTATTATCTAGACCGTTCCTGACAGGTGTTTGTCTAGCCTGTTCTTAAAAACCTCCAGTGATGGAGATTCCACAACCTCCCTAGGTAATTTGTTCCAGTGCTTAAGTACCCTGACAATTAGGAAGTTTACCCTAATATCTAACCTAAGTCTCCCTTGCTGCAATTTAAACCCATTACTTGTCCTGTTCCCAGTGGACATGGTGAACAATATATCACCCTCCTCTTTATAACAACCTTTTATGTACTTGAACACTGTTCTCATGTCCTCCCTCAGTCTTCTCTTCTCCAGACTAAGCAAACCCAGTTTTTTTTAATCTCTCCTCATAGGTCATGTTTTCTAGACTGTTAGGCATTTTTGTTGCTGTCTCTGGACTTTCTAGTTTGTCCACATCCTTCCCAAAGTGTGGTGCCCAGAACTGGTCACAGTACTCCAGCTGAGGCCTTATCTGTGCTGAGTAGAGTAGAAGAATTACTTCTCACGTCTTGCTTACAACACTGATCTCAGGATGTTGTTCCCTTTTTCTGAAACTCTATTACACTGTTGATTCATATTTAGTTTGTGATCCACTATAACCCCCGGATTCTTTTCTGTAGTACTCCTCCCTAGGGAGTCATTTTGTATTCGTACAATTAATTATTCCTTCCTAAGTGTAGCACTTTGCATTTGTGCTTATTAAATTTCATCCTATTTATTTCAGACTATTTCTCAGGTTTGTCAAGATCATTTTGAATTCTAGTCCTGTCCTCCAAAGCACTTGCAACCTTCCCAGTGTGGTATTGTCCTCAGACTTTAAATTATAAGTGCACTTTTTATGCCATTATCAAAATCATTTATGAAGTTATTGAATAGAACTGGTCCCAGGACCGATCTCTCCACAACCCTACTCAATAAGCCTGTCCAGCTTGACTGTGAACCATTGATAACTACTCTCTGAGTATGGTTTTCTAACCAGTTGTGCACTCTCCTTCTAGTAGGTTCATCTAGGCTATATTTCCCTAGTTTGCTTATGAGAAGTTCGTGTGAGACAGTACCAAAAGCCTTACTAAAGTACTTCTTCCCTCCCCCCATGCACAAGGCTTGTTACCCTGTGAAAGAAGAGTATTAGGTTGGTTTGCCATGATTTGTTCTTGATCAATGCATGTTGACTTACTTATCACCTTATTATCTTCTAGGTGCTTGCAAACTGATTGATATTTGCTCCTTTATCTTTCTGGGTACTGAAGTTAAGATGACTGGTCTATAATTCCCTGGGTTATTCTTATTCCCCTTTTTATAGATGGAGACTATATTTGCTCTTTTCCAGTCCTCTGGGATCAATCCTGTCTTCCATGAGTTCTCAAAAATAATCATCAATGGCTCAGAGCTCTTTTCAGCCCCCTCCTTAAGTAGTCTAGGATTTTTTTGTCAGGCTCTTCCAACTTGAAGATATCTTATTTATCTAAGTAATTCTTAACCTTGTTCCTTCTCTATTTTAGCCTCAGATCCTACCCGTTTACACTGTTCGCTCATTGCTAACCTTTTTGGTGAAAACTGAAACATAAAAGACATTTCATAGTCTGGCCATTGCTGCTTTTTCTGCTATTGTTTCTCCCTCCTCATTAGTAACGGGCCTACTCTCTCCTTGGTCTTCCTCTAGCTTCTAATGTATTTGTAAAATGTTTTCTTGTTACCCTTTCTGTCAGTCTTTATATCAGTCTCACTGTGTTTCTGTGTAGGCATAAAGAGGAAGTGGAATAGGAGATGTGAGAAATCATAAACACTGTTAATGCCTTTTCTTTCTTATTTGTTAATATAATTTATTCAGCCTTACCCAGAATGAATAATGCAAAGAACTATATTTGAATAATACTATAGGTGTAATTTGGCTGTAGATCTGCAAACAGAAAGGATGCTTGGTCAGAAACCTAAATATCCCATTAACCCCAACAGTCACTAATTCATGTAAGTATTTGAAAATTTCTGGGTGACCAGATAAGAAAAGTATTGGTCTTTTGGTGTTGGAACAGTGGTCCAAGTCCCAGATGGATCCAGCGTATTGACTAATTACGGATCCCAAATTTGGCTTACCATGGATTAGTAAACATGTTTATTTTAATACAGAACCAGGATAGAGCTAACCAAAGAGTTACCTTCTGGTTCATCTCAGTCCAAAGTGAGCTTTTAAAATCAGAATGAAATGTATTGGCAATGACACAGTAGGGTAAGCAAATATTCAAGAAAATTATTTTTATCTCTATCGATTCCAGGAGTTTATCAGCATAGAATCATAGGGTGAAATCCTGGCTCCATTAAAGTCAATGACAAAACTCTCATTTGAAATTCAGTGGGGCCCGGATTTCACCGTGGAAATGAAAGATGGAAAAGGCCTTTTACACTAGCTGACAACAGTGGTCTTGACTTAAAAGTAGTTGTAAAGAAATGGTTATAGGAAAAAAAATCCCGTTTAAAAAAAAAACCCACCTGCTTCTTTGACAGAAGCTTCTATGACCTCGTCTATGCCAGTGAAAGAAGAATCTTAATGTGCCCTACTATATTCTTTCCATCTTTCATTTCTATATTTATTTCTGCACCAATCATTACATTTTTTGTACCTGACCAAATGTAGCCCCTTCCATGATGTAATCTTCTTCTCTGGTGTTCCCCCAGTTGTCACCTCCCACCCCACACTGGAACCCATGTAGGGTATAGTCAAACAATTACAACCCAGGCTTGATGGGGATCACAGCCTGAAAAAAAATTGTTCCTGAACCTCCTCTTCTGGCCTTAAGACAACCTTGCCAAATTCATCATGAGAAGCAAACTCCCCACAGATCAGGACACAATAACCTAAAGCAGGACCAGACAATGCCAGAATAACAGATGCAAAACCTGCAGACATATCTCCGTTGCTATGATGATCAATACCACCCCACAACAGACCTTTCAAGATCCATGGATCCTACATATGCCTATCACAACATGTGGTGTACCTCATCCAGTGCATCAAATGCCCCAACAACAACTATGTGAGTGAAACCAGACAATCACTATGCTCTCAAATGAACTCATACAGAAAAATAATAAAAAACAAAACCACCTATCACCTGTGGGCGAACTCTTTTCGCAAAGTGATTACTCCATATCTGACCTCTCAGTCCTCATCCTTGTAGGAAACCTGCACACCTTCAAAAGACAAGCCTGGGAGCTTAAATTCGTAACCCTTCTAGACATTACAAATCATTGACACAACAGAGACACCACTTTTATGGGTCATTTCAACACTTTGTAACCTACTAACGCTCCTTTGTCCTATGACTGCACAGGTATTAATGGCCCACTTCATTTGAAGTGGTTTCCTTCAACATGTGTTAACCTCTTATGTTTAGCAATCTGTCCAATCTTATTTTTACCCATGAAAGCTTATGCCCAAATAAATCTGTTAGTCTTTAAGGTGCCACCGGACTCCTCGTTGTCCAACCTTGTATTTAGCTGTGACATTCTGAAGAAAAGCTCTGTGAAGCTTGAAATCTTGGCTACATCTACACTACAGGACTTACAGTGGCGCAGCTGCACCGATGCAGTTGAGCTGCTGTAGCGCTTGTGGTGGAGACGCTCTAAGCAATAGGCGAGAGAGAGCTCTCCAATCGTCTTAACAACTCCTGCCACCATGAGAGGCAGTAGCTACTCTGGTGGGAGAAGCTCTCCTGCTGGCATAGAGCAGTTCAGTGGTTCTCCAAGCTGGTCCGCCACTTGTTCAGGGAAAGCCCCTGGTGGGCTGGGCCGGTTTGTTTACCTGCCGCGTCCGCAGGTTTGGCCGATCGCGGCTCCCACTTGCCGTGGTTCGCTGCTCCAGGCCAATGGGGGCTGCGGGAAGCAGCGGCCAGCATATCCCTCGGCCCGCGCCACTTCCCACCGCCCCCAATGGCCTGGAGCGGCGAACCGCGGCCAGTGGGAGACGCAATCGGCCGAACCTGCGGACGCGGCAGGTCAACAAACCGGCCCGGCCCGCCAGGGGCTTTCCCTAAACAAGCAGCAGACCAGCTTTGACAACCACTGGCTCAGTGGTGCTTAGGTGAGTATAATTTATGTTGCTCGGGGTGAGGATTATTCACACCTCTGAGTGACGTAAATTATACCAAAGTAATCAGTCATGTAGACAAGATCCTTGTCTCTTCCACCAACAGAAGTTGGTCCAATAAAAGACATTACCTCACCCATCTTGTCTCTCTCATACATCTAAAAAATTATATATGAACTAAAGCCATACGAATCCCCTGTGAATGAACGTATTAGCTGCAAGGAGATTATGCAACATGCAATTATGAGTTTATAAATTTACCAGGGTGCACTTGTACTAATACAAAAAGTAATTAGGAGATGAACAGTTGGCCTTTCTTCCTAGCTCAGGTACTTAGAAACACATATATCACATCAGTGTGAAAAGATGTGAGACTTTTTTTTCACTTGTCCTTATATTTCCTAAAATTCATTGTTTTGTCTCCCAAAGACAGGAGGACCCCTGTACACTTGGGAGCCCTAGGTTCAATTCCTGAATTAGCTACAAACTTCCTGTGTGACCTTGGGAAAATCATTTAATCTACCCTGTGCCTCAGTTCCTGCCCTGTAAAAAGATGATGATAGTACCTCCCTACTGCTTCGCAGGAGTGTTGTGAGGCTAAAAGTCCACTGAGAACTGTGAAGTGATCGGATACTAGGGTGACGAGGGCCATATACATATGACTGGAGCATTCACTATAACAGCACTGGCAATAATTAGCTTCCTGACACTCTAAGAAAAGAAGTATAAAGGTGCTTTGTTGTTTGAGGAAGATTTTGAGGATTGAAAAGTTGTCATTTCGCATTTCACAGTGACCTCCTCCCCTCGCTCCCCAGCTTGGTAGAGGTCTAGCTCCTTTGCTATTGATCTGTTTTTGTCAATACCTTCCTCTCCCAAGCGTTCCTGTTTTACTAGGCAGCATCATTTGTTTTAAAAGGTTTCCTCAACACAAAGGGTCAGTCTGTAAATGGAAAGCATTAATTCTGTGGTGCCAGCTAGAGGTCAACAGGCACTTTCTGCAGCACCAAAATGGTGGCTTCACAAAGGTTCTAATAAAAAATATCCTCCTGGGAGGAAGTGTTTATTCTGAACAATGATGGTTTCACTATTTACTAGATTTCCAGTGGGGATACATGAAAAGGTGGGTCATTTCCCATGGAGAGATGTTATCAGATTGATTCAGTGCTACTAAAATGGAAAGAGTCAATTATTACAACTTGCTCCAAACAGTTGTCTGCCCCAGAACAGTACACATCTGGATGAAAGCAGGAGTACATTAAATAGCAAATGCTGTAAATAGAATGCAAATAATCACCCTCTTTAATAAAGAGAAAAGTATGCTCATTCACTGGCTATTTGATAAATGAGAAATGGGAGGCTTGTGATTTTTACATTTGCAGGGGGAATATGGATTGTGGATACACAAAGTAAAATCTTTTATGCAAGAGGAATGTCAATGATGCGAGTCAAACATCAGCCTTAGTTTGACCTTTCCACTATGTGAGTGAAAATATTTATAAGCTAAGCAATTAGATGAAAATGTGAAAGCCTTTGAATGGATTAAGAAAGTGATCTTAGAGGTCAAATAGGCAGAATCTTTTGCTGATATATATGTAACCCTTCTGCCCATCTAAGTTGGCAGCAACAAGGGCCGGGTTCTGTATCTAGGGGTTCCGTTTCAATAACACAATGCAAAACCGGCTCGAGCCCTCACCCAGTGACCTGGGACAATTACATACCACCCCCCTGGGTACCTCTAAGAGGCAATACTTCCCCTCTCGCAAGCACGGAGTCGGAGTGTAGCAGAAAATGTTTAATAACATGAGGTAAACGACATCAGCATAAAATTGGAAAAACACCACAAACAGGATTCATAACACAAACCATGAGCAAAACCCACCCCAGCAAATTGGGCTGTGTCCTTTCCCTTTGGTTCTTGAATCCAGCAACCCAAAAATCACCCAGAGTCCCCAAAGTCCAACATCCCCAAAGTCTCTTGGGTCCAGCAACCACCCAAAGTCCCAAAAGTCCAACAACCCCCAAAGTCTCTGTCCCTGGTCAGTGCAGCCCCAGAGTAAAAGGGGGGGGGCACGCAGGGTGTTAAGGGGCACCTTACGTGATCCGAGGCTGGCCCGCCGTCTGTTTCTCCGTGGGGGTTCCGCCGCAGCCTTTACCACGAGCCAGTCCACTTTCCTGCCATCCCACGAACTGCTCCGCTCTACAAGCTGCTCCGCTCCACTCCGCTCTGCTCCGCTCCGCTCACCGACCTGTGAGCCGTTCCAGCCGTCCCCGCAAACAGCTCTGCTCGCCGTTCCTTGGGCCACTCCAACTGGCCCGGCAAGGCTCCACGCCACTCGCTGCTCCTCCAGTCGTCCCCACAAATTGCTCCTCCAGCTGCTGAGCAGTATAGCTTCAGGCTCCCCCACTAGTTAACACAGCCTTAGTGATCTCAGCTCTTAATAACGTCAGCTCTTTTGTGATTTCAGCTCTTAGCGATTTCAGCTCATAGTATAGTAGGGGAGCCCCAGTGCTGGTGCACCATTGGCCCAAAGTGAATTCAGCTCAGCAGCCTGTAACTAGACTCCTAAGGGAATCAAAGTTCACTCTGATATTCAACAGTGGAGAGAGGAGGCGGTGCAATTGGTGTTTCAAACCCTCAGAGGGGGCCCATACCATCAGGTACACATACCTGTCCCCATCCTCTCTCAATTCACTGGGTTTTGTAACCCATGCCCCTTGTCAAGCAAGTGCTACTTAGGTAATGGTGAAGGACTCACTCAGTCCTTCTGTCATACAACAGTTGCACTGGCCTTGATTCACAGAATCAGGGTAACAAAACTTTATTCTTCCTGCCCCAATAATAGAGAAACTGGGGATCCCACACCAGCCAAAGTAACCACTTTCAGTTGCTGTGTTCCATGCCAGGCGAGTGGGTGTGCCTATGCAAACAAGATCAGCCCCTGGAGTTCTTTTCCACACTCGCCATAATTCACCACCAGATGTCAAGGTAGAGCTCATCCTGACTCTGCTTACATCAATATCCTCAGTGTTCCGGTAGGTATGGGCAATAGCAGATAGAAGACAGTTTTTAAAAAGGTTCATTGCTAGCAGAGGTGCTGGAACAGTTTTTATAGTGGGGGTGTTGATGAAGGAAACCATGTATTTGGTGTTTGGTATTACTACTTCAAGCCAGAGGGTGCGGCAGCACCCGTACTTCCAGCACAACTGATTGCTAGTAGGAAGCGATATCCTGTCATTCTATTACCTCTGTATGTGGAACTGGTGCGACTGCTGCTGGCATACTGGGTCCAGTTCTGTTGGCCACAATTCAAGAAGAATGTTGATAAACTGGAGAGAATTCAGAGAAGAGCCAAGAGAATGACTAAAGGATTAGAAAACATCCCTTAGTGATAGAACCAAGGAGCTCAATCTATATAGCTTAACAAAGGTTAAGGGGTGATTTGTTAGTCTATAATTACCTACGTGGGGAACAAATAGCTAATAATGGGCTCTTCAGTCTAGCAGAGAAAGGTATAACATGATCCAGTGGCTGGAGGTTGAAACTAAACAAATTCAGACTGGAAATAAGGCATAAATTTTTAACTGAGAGTAATTAAGCAACTTTACCAAGGGTTGTGGTGGATTCTCCATCACTGGCAATTTTTAAATCAAGATTGGATGTTTTTTCTAAAAGATCTGCTCTAGGAATTCTTTTGGGGAAGTTCTGTGGCCTGTGTTATACAGGAGATCAGACTAAATGATCACAATGGTCCTGTCTGGCCTTAGAATCTATGAATACTGTATGTATATTTCTCAACTTCAAAACACTGAGAAATCTTCAATCCTGATGTTAAAGGGGAAAAAATGAGGTTGAAAAATGTAAGTTTAAATCCTTGGGAATGAGATATGTTTCCTAACAAGAAATCTCATTTCTGATAGACCCATGGCTGGCCTCTCAGTTGTGGAAGATGAAGCACCCTGTCTCTATTGTTGTGATTACTTTCATCTATATGTCTGGGGATGCACTAGAATCAAGTGGGACTGCAGGACTTGGAGTTGCAGACTCACTTTATTATGTACAAAATACTGAGATGTGCACTAATATATGGTATAGGCTAAGACAATTTTAGTCATTTCAGGGGACACCACTTTCTTTCACAATTTAACTGCTTTTGTTTTGTTTGTACATATATTTGCATGGGAGGCTCTTGCAGGAGGCCATGAGGAAAATAAAGCAAGAGTAATTGGCTCTGTGCCTGCTGGGGGGCCCTTCTATGTTGGGAATATTCCCCAGGGGGGCATAGTGCTGATTTGCATCCACTTTACACTGGTAAAGCCAACATAAAATGGCCACCTGCCACCAATGAGTCAGGCACAGGAAATCTCCCTAATGCAGCACTTTAGAATTTGGTGCAGTCTGAGTAGCACACACATACAGACATGCACATACAGACCTGAATATGGTTTTTAAATATTATAAGATGTTATTAAATCCAAACATGGCAACCCTAGAAATTACCCACTGTTGGCATGTAGTAACCGGGGACAATTTGGCTGAGACAATTGCTTTGATGCTCCTGTAGTTGCTTTTAGTTCACAGAACACAGGTGATGTAGTGGGTCCCACTTGGGATCTCCATGGCCAATTGGAGAAGAATAAGTCTCAGGCCAGGTCTACACTACAGACCTATATTGGCATAACTATGTCACTCAGGGATGTGAAAAATCCACACCCCTGAGCGACGTAGTTATACCAGCCTAATGTAGTTAGGACGCTATAATCCACCTCCCATAGTTAGGATGTAGTTAATCCACCTTCCATCGACATAGCTATCGCCTTTCCGGGAGGTGGATTAACTACACCAACGGGAGAAGTTCTCCCGTCAGTGTAGGAGCATCTTGACTTAAGTGCTACAGCGACACAGCTGTATCAGTGCAGCTGCCCCAAGGCAGCATCTTAAGTGTAGACCTGCCCTCAGTCCCCAACACAGGTGCAGAGAGTTACTTACCAATGTCAGTTCTTCTGTTGCACAGGAGATGTGATGGGAAAGAACAGGTTAAGAGGCAGAAACTAGAGCTGGGGGGGAGGGGTGGAGAACGAGTGTTAATTCAGCTGAAAGACAGCTATGGTTCAAGAAAAAATCATTAGAACTAGCTGGAAATTCATCTAAATGAAATTGCTTAAAATCATAAAAAACAGACTTCCCCCCATTTTCCAACCCGCTCTAATTATCACCTGGGAAACGTTCAGACAATACCAGGATAAGCTTTTCACACTGAAGATTGCTACTTAGGACATATATCACGGTCATGCATGGAGAAACTTGTTGTAGTGGGTTGAGAATTGTCTAAAAGACATGGGGGGAAAAGTCAATAGAACCTTTGAAAATGGAAAGTGAGAAGTTGGGCAACACATGAATTAGACCTGGTTACACCATTTTCATTTGGTAATGGACAAGCCATTATCCACTATCAGTACAGAAGAATAAAAAACTCTGCTTTGTAATATGCTATTCAATGATTCCAGAATAGTGGAAATTCTACTGAAAGATGGCAAATCAAGAAGTAAATCAGCCATTGTGCAGGTTAATTTCTGTTATCTGATCACCAGCACCAGATGTCAAGGATAGAAGCTGAGAGCATTTGACAGAGAGAACCCACTAAAGCCATCTAAATAGCACAATTTATTAGTCACTTTGATCACGGGTTTCAAGCACAAGTCATTGGCTTCATAAGATGTTTGGCAATAAAACCCAGAGGGCCAACAAGCCTTCCAATTATTCTTTATTAGCCAAACTATTAGCCAAACCACTCTTGCTGCAATTCCATGAATCCAGCTGAGTTAACACAAGAGATTAATTTGTTCCTGTAATAACAGCAAAGAGACAGTCTTTTCAGAGACACTGGCCACAATTGCACTGAAGAGGGGGAAAAAATTCTTTGATCCCAGAGACATGCTGTCATACTGAGGATGGGAACAAATGTAGCTTAAGAGTCAATTTCGGTAGTTCTACTAGAAATGGAGTCTCCTTTTCAGAGACATAAGTCAATCAAATTGACATTTTCACTTAACATTGTAAAATCCAAGAGATTTTTCCCCCCCACTATAATCTAAGCGAGGTATTCAAATGCGTATTCTTTTGCAGATGTGGCAGAACAGAATTGCTGCCCAGCCTAAACCACTGTAAGATTTAACCCCTGGAAGGTGCCAGGAGAACTATTTATTTTTTATACACTGATTCCTGTTATACAGGGCAAATTCCTAGGCACCTGTTTAGGTAGTTTTATGGTCCTGTAATAGGGTTACAAACCCCATACTGAGCATAGACAGAGGTGGGAGGAAAGTCTCTCCTGTTTGCAAGCAAGCAGCTTGATCACAACCCCACACAGCTGCCAGAGCTGCCAATCATGGCGGCAGGCACCCAAAGCTGCAACCAATAGAGGAAAACAAGGCCTCTCTGAAGGAGAGAGTACAGAGAAGGAAAGGGAGGCAGGCAGGCCTGGGATAGCAAAGGGGTGACAGCCCTGCACCAGGCTGCCTCCAGGAAAACAGCAAGGAGACTGCAAGCCCAAAAAGTGAAGGGCTGACAGATTTAATTGGAGGTGAGGGACCAGGAACTGACCTGACTAAGGGCAAACTAAGGAGGGTCAGTCAGGAGAAGCTCACTCTAAGAGATGGTGACAGGTCCCTACAGAGTGGCACTAAGGGGTTGTTTCACAGGCTAGCATCTGGCCCACTGATGGGCTCTGAATTACTTGTAAACTCTGAGCAAACATATCTAGGAGTCAATGTGGCTTAATGTGCAGTAGAATCATAGAATCATAGAATATCAGGGTTGGAAGGGACCTCAGGAGGTCATCTAGTCCAACCCCCTGCTCAAAGCAGGACCAATTCCCAACTAAATCATCCCAGCCAGGGCTTCGTCAAGCCTGACCTTAAAAACCTCTAAGGAAGGAGATTCCACCACCTCTCTAGGTAACCCATTCCAGTGCTTCACCACCCTCCTAGTGAAAAAGTTTTTCCTAATATCCAACCTAAACCTCCCCCACTGCAACTTGAGACCATTACACCTTGTTCTGTCATCTGGTACCACTAGAACAGTCTAGATCCATCCTCTTTGGAACCCCCTTTCAGGTAGTCGAAAGCAGCTATCAAATCCCCCCTCATTCTTCTCTTCTGCAGACTAGTAGTGCTCATTAAAGTGTGTAAGGTGTGTTTGACTGTATTAGGAATGAGATAGAGAATAACAGGGAAAATCAAATACATCTACATTCATTGCTCCATCTTCACCTTGAATGCTGTGTTCAGTTTGGTTCACCAGATCTCTCTCATACAAGGCAAAGCAGAAACAATCCAGAGAAGGGCAACAAAGTAATTAGTCACTATGTGAAGCACAGAAGGCTTCCACAAAGGAAGACATTACGACTAGGAAAATATGGTTTGGAAAGAGGATCTATAAGAGACTAATATAAGGAATGGTATAGAGAAGGCCAATCATAGACTCCAATTTACACTTTCCCCAGTACAACAGCAATAAACCTACTATTGCTAAAATCCTGTTTCTTGCTACATTTTTGGGGGGATTTACAGGAAAAGTGCCACCAATGAGAATGCAGGGTAGAAAACGCCTGGTTCTAAATGAGATCTCTCCTGATCTTTCATATCATTAGGATGAACTGTTCTATTGTATGAAAGAAGGGAGTCTCTCTGTCTAGTGGTTAAAACCTTGGGCAGGAATCAGGGCTCTTAGGTTCTGTTGTTCTGACATGAGTTCTGCCATTTACTGAAGTGATCATGGATATGTTACTTAGGCTCAATGCTGTCCTATGTGCTGACAGGCATATTACAGGGGTGCAGAGAAATGCACATCAGCAAGCATCCCAAGAAGGAATTTCAGATGACTAGTCCAGAGTTTCCTCCTGTTGGCTCTTGAGCAGTACACACCAGCATACCCACTACTCTGGCCTCAAAGAGGCCACAGGCCATGTGCATAATTGGAATCCCTGAGTGCAAGGTTACTTCCCCGTAGTCCCCTCCAGGGTGCAAGCTAACCCACAGGGCCAAGCAGGAGGAGGGCCATAGCAATGCTTCCCCGTGCCAGGGTGAGTGGAGCTTACTGCGCATAGAAGGAAGGTGCAGCTGGCCCACTTGTCCTGCACTTTGGTGGGATCCGCCCACATACATAGGGCTCTGCCTTACAGACCCAACTGAGCTCCATTAGTCTGCAGGGGAAATTCAACCTGACACATAGGCCTTAGTATCACATTTCCATTATGGATGGCCAGTCATTTCAGTAAGATAATTGAAAGCAATTGATGTTGTATTAAAAATACATGTTGTACATGTTGCAATGAGAAAATCCTTTTTATTCAGGATAGAATGAAAAAATGTGTCTCATTCCATCTTTAGACTCGCCAGCAAATCCCTCCCTCCAAAAATTATTATTATTACTCTGAGTTTACCAGGTTTGTTATTGAGACATAGCATAAGTCATGCCATTTGCACTTTATGTTTGCCAGCTTTAAAAGTGCCCTGCGGGGTTCATTTGGATTGAAGGGATTTGGTCATCCCAGTCTTTGGGCCCCACAGGAGAAAAGAGCATCACTGGATTAGAATGTGAAAGCAGCAGCACTTCCCCCTCACAGCTAAAGCAAGGTCATTGTGAGTTTTGCTGAACCTTCAGCAATTGCAGAAACAAATGTACAAGCAGTAATTACTTGTTGATTACAACTAAAGAGTTGCTGTTTTTTCCCCAACAACTTCAAATGTAGTTGCCAAGTTCTCTGCAAGCTGAAAATTACCTTGAAACAATTATGAAATGAATCATGCAACTATTGATACAGTTGTGTGTTCC
Organism: Terrapene triunguis; assembly: GCF_002925995.2. Lineage (NCBI taxonomy): Eukaryota > Metazoa > Chordata > Testudines > Emydidae > Terrapene > Terrapene triunguis. The sequence continues at coordinate 9,629,775 of NW_020664373.1, forward strand.
TTAGACACACCTATAGTATGGCAGTCATTCACATCTGTAAACAACAAACTACACTGGTGTAATTGTCTGTTCTGTTCTGAATTCATTGCATGCAACATACTCCTATGGAAAGTCCTCCTAAGGCTGAAGTAATCTCCATGGCCTTTGCGCCCCTCCCTCTTCCCTGAGTGGCAGATCCATGTAGCAGTGGATCCTACAGCCTCAACTCCAGCCCAAAGCACCTGCATACTCCACCCAAAAGAGCTGCTGTGCATGACTACACCAGGAGGCTCCACAGAGCTGGAGCTCCATGACTCAGAGGAGGTGAACCCAGTATCTCGCACATGTATTGAGAGGACATTTGGACCTAGGTTAGTACTGTCCATGCATTGAGACTGCATATGCACAGGGAAGAAATGGGACCAATAGTTATTATTTTTAAAAAATCTTATAGTTTTAAAGCCAATCTCATTATTTTGGGGACCGGATTCATGATTTTTGAATGTTTGGGGCTGGCAGTATGGCATGACTGAAAAAAAGCCTAAAGAGGCAAAGTGCACTTCCTCAAAGTTCAGTGTTTGCTCTGAAGCAAACTCTTGTTCTAACCACTGGACACTGTTTTCTTGCCATTTGTGATATGATGTCTTGACTGACTCTTTCATTACTGGTTACGTAAAGTTTCCTCAACCTTCTTGTCCCTCAGCTCAGGATAAAGTTCATTGTTTATTCACAAACATTAGAGGTACAGCTGATAGATAGCAGAGCACGGAACATAATTGATGCGGCAACTTTCAAACACTTCAGGTGGGGTAGAGTCAAGTTTACCACAAATAGGAGAGAAGGAAGTGACAGCATTTCTAATACCTCCATGGAGCTTCAAGGAGCCTGCTGTGCAAAAAGGTCTCTCTCCAATGATGGTACCACACACTTGTAAAAACTTCATCACAACCCGAGGCAAGGGTTGGACTCTTTCCAGCTCTAACTCGCTGTCATAACTATAAAGGGAAGGGTAACAGCTCTCCTGTGTATAGTACTATATAATCCCTCCTGGCCAGAGACTCCAAAATCCTTTTACCTGTAAAGGGTTAAGAAGCTCGGGTAACCTGGCTGACACCTGACCCAAAGGACCAATAAGGGGACAAGATACTTTCAAATCTTGGGCGGGAGGGGGAAGGCTTTTGTGTGTGCTCTTTGTTTTAAGGGGTTGTTCGCTCTTGGGACTGAGAGGGACCAGACATCAATCCAGGTTCTCCCCATCTTTCTAAACAAGTCTCTCTTATTTCAAACTTGTAAGTAAAAAGCCAGGCAAGGCGTCTTAGTTTTACTTTGTTTTCTCAACTTGTAAATGTACCTTTTACTAGAGTGTTTATCTTTGTTTGCTGTACTTTGAACCTAAGACAGAGGGGGGTCCTCTGAGCTCTTTACGTTTAATTACCCTGTAAAGCTATTTTCCATACTGATTTTACAGAAATAATTTTTACCTTTTTCTTTAATTAAAAGCCTTCTTTTTAAGAACCTAATTGATTTTTCCTTGTTTTTAAATCCAAAGGGTTTTGGATCTGTATTCACCAGGAGTTGGTGAAAGGAAGGAGGGGGGGAAGGGTCAATTTCTCCTTGTTTTGAGATCCAAGGGAGTTTGGATCTGTGTTCACCAGGGAATTGGTGAGAGGTTTCTAAAAGCTTCCCAGGGAAGGGAATGGTGGCAGCGGACCAGAACTAAGCTGGTAGTTAAGCTTAAAAGTCCTCATGCAAGCCCCCACACTTGTACCCTAAAGTTCAAAGTGGGGATACAGCCTTGACACTCGCTGTAAAATTCCAGCTGGTTTCCTGCTGAAGAACAAACTACCTGACAAGTGAACAGAATAAAAACAAACGTGAATATTCTTGGTCTTGAGCCTGCCGAGTGACTTTTTTTAAATCTAATGGCGCCTGTTTGTGTATGTAAAACAAAACGGGGTCAGCCCATGACTGCCTCTATTCCCTCTGTACACCAAGTGTGCAGAGATTTTTCACTATGCAAACCATTGGCAATCTGCAGTAGATTCTCCTCTCCCGCTTTTTTTTTTATTTTAAAGCTCTCACCTCCTCAATAACAGTGGAAAGTCATCTGCAGAGTGGGTTTGTTTTTTAAATGTTTGGCCTGGATTTAATTTCACAGTATCAAAAGCTGCACAAACAGCGAGTGTAAACAGAAATATTTTGTTGTGCCAAGCGTAAGCAGTGGTCGGAGTGAGTTCTCCCCTGCCATCTATTGATAAACTGGGGGAAAATACTTCTTCTGGAGCAGACTGTATTCGCACAGACACACCTACTTTGCCGGGTGATCAGCTGTCCAGCGTGGTCTGCCAAAGTGATCAATTTCAGCTGTTCTGAGTTAAGATTCACTTTCATCAGCAGACCAGCCTGCTCTGCAGCTCTGAATTTTGCTTCAGCAAAATCTGGATTCTTAAGTGGCCGCAGTAGTGAAATGTGTTTCTTAATCATCTTAATTTGGTATGAAGGCTATGTTCCTTTTCTTGTGAATGTAGGGCTCACTTTGGTTGTCCACACTTTTGCCACCACAATTACATTTTTGCAGTGCCTTTTGCAAAAGTCTAAACTATTGGAATATTTCCAGCGGTTATTGTAGGAGGGAGAGGATGGCTGGGACAGATGGAATAGGTGTAGAGAGGTTGGAGTTCGGAGCATTTAGACTGGGAAGAAATAAGTTCAGGTCTTTCTTCTTTGAAGTAATGTGTGCTGTTGGTAACAATGATTACCTTGCTTAGGTGCCCTGTTTAGGGTGTTTTTCTGTTGTTGTTATTTTCCCCATGGGATATGAATCAACTGGTCCAGAATATGCCCATCCATACTGTTATGTATCAAACAACTCATATATGAATCAAAGTTCCCTTGAAATCTTTACATGTGTCTTAAAGGGACTTTCGAGTAAAGGACCCAGTCCTACAAACTTTACTCAGGCAAAATTCCAAGTGGTGTCAAGAAAGTTGAAATAGCAGAAGCAGGGAGTTCTTTTCAAATGTGGCCTTCAAAGGCATTTATATAGTGGATGGACAGTTTTATGAAGTTCTTTTTAAATTACAAAAGAACTTGTTATAGTAATTTTTAAAAAGGAGCTTGAAAAAGACTAGCTGATTGCATGGAAATATGCTTCATCTTATTAAAATGTATGCAATATTCAAGAGGCGCAGATATGAATTTTGATTAGATTTTATCTTAAGTTCTTGAGGCTTTTTGCTATCAAGATTACTAGCTGCTCTACTCTGAATGCTAGTGGAGGTAGGGTATGCATGTCTTTCCAACATTTGTAATAACCTGATCCATGATTGTAAATTATTAGATAAATATTCTCTGTGAAAAATCAGATATCATAGGAATTACCTGTCGTTCCAGGCAACTATTAGATTAGACAAAGAGCTAAAGTGCCAAATTGACATTGGTAATGTCCTTCCAGGCAACTGTAGAGAGTATTAAGGCATTGTAGACTCATGCATATCAAGCTCTGACCATGCAAATGAATTAGCAGAGGGAAATCTAGTCTTATGCCAGTTTGTTTTCCCATAGCAATGCACACGTCTTCAAATATTAGGTGAGCGTCCAACCCTTATGCGGTTATATTCTATGCTTTGGCTCTGATTTAGAAGAGCAAATAATCACATGCTTACATCCATCCCTGTTCAGGAAGGGTATTAGAGAATGAGCTTAAGTCCCATTGATTTCAATTGGACTTAGGTATGTGCTTGTGTACTTCCTGAATTGGGCCCTTACTTTGCAAGTGAAAGCAGGGCCTGAATGAGCTCTTCCCTGACATCTAGTGATGAGCTCGGGGGGGAAAGACTTTAGGACCAGACCATATTTACATGAACACATTTACTCTGCCTAGGTATTCAGCAGACAAACCTGCCAAAATGATCAATTTTGACTAGTGGTGGGTTACAAATCACTTTAGGGTTACAAATCACCCTGCCCCACGTCCTGTGCAGCTGCAAACCCCACTCCAGAGCCTGGCAGCTGCGCCACAACGCCATCCAGAACCGCCTGGTGAAAGCCATTGCGCCATACCTGGGGGAGAGCTCTGTGACCTGCGCCATCCCCAGTACCGACAGCCAGCTACGACCTGATGTCATCGTCACCAATGAGGCCCAGAAAAAGATCATCCTTGTCAACGTCACGGTCTCTTTTGAGAACAGGACCCTGACCTTTCGCGAAGCCCGAGCTCGTAAGCTGGAAAAGTACGCCCCCCTGACCGACACCCTGAAAGCGAAGGGCTATGAGGTGCAGATGGACACCCTGATCGTCGGAGCCCTGGGCGCCTGGGACCCCTGCAACGAGCGCGTGCTGCGGACCTGCGGGATCGGTCAATGCTACGCACGACTCACACGGCACCTTATGGTCTCAGACACCATCCGATGGTCCAGGGACATCTACACTGAGCACAGCACCGGCCACCGACAGTACCAGGAGGCGTGAGCAGAGTGACATTGTTCTTCGACTACAAGAAAGGGACCAAGAGACTTTCTCCATTGGATCATATGAACTGGAACCATAAACTCCCTGAACATTAAATCTCACCAAATGAGGGTCAATCCATCCTCATCATCATATCCACTCATTATACTCCACACCCAAACATAGCCACTTTATGAACTTCATACCCTCATATCTCAATGTCTGTACTTTGACCCATCAACCTTTTACCCCCAGTCGGGGATATTGCAGATTATGTATTCCTTATGCCACCCGATCTTAAACCAGACTTTGCACCCTCGATAATCTGTATGTTATTCCCTGATAACCACAAACTTCTATGCTTAAATTCTGTACCGTTCACTTTTTTTTAACATAATCTTGAATGCAGGGGTCCTGACATGTTGTTATTCTTCTTGTCTGAGTAAAGGGCAACAGAACTGTACTTAGCTTGCCCTGATTGAGGGGGTCAACCTCAACTGAACTGCACTTGCTAAGCAGGGGGCAGGGATGCCAAATCCCAGTGAAAAGAGAGAGAGGGTGGTGACAGGTGTTCCTACCTGGTGGTATGGGCTCTGCCTAAGAGTCTTACATGCCATTTGATGCTTCCCCACTCCATTGTTTAAAGACAAAGCTGAATACTCTCAACTGAGAGTCTTTTGTTTTGTTGTGATGGCTAGAGCTGAAATCACTGATAACCCAGTGCTCAGCCTTAGACCTGCTGTGGGACAGTGTTTCAGTGAAAGAGACTGCTCTAGCAGTAAGGTTCTCCACTAACTGCTGAAATCACAGAGAGCTGGGTGGGACCTCAAGATGTGGCATCACAGAGGTGGCAATAGGCCTGGTCTACACTACGAGTTTAGGTCGACTTTAGCCGCGTTAAATCGACTTAAGCCTGGACACGTTTACACTACGAAGCCCTTTCTGTCGACTTAAAGGGCCCTTTAAACCGGTTTCCTAACACCACCTCGACAAGGGGATTAGCGATAAAATCGGCCTTAGGGGGTCGGAATTGGGTTAGTGTGGACGGAATTCGACATTACTGGCCTCCGGGAGCTATCCCACAGTGCTTCATTGTGACCGCTCTGGACAGCACTCTCATCTCAGATGCACTGGCCAGGTAGACAGGAAAAGCCCCGCGAACGTTTGAATTTCATTTCCTGTTTGCTCAGCGTGGAGAGCACAGGTGACCATGCAGAGCCCATCAGCACAGGTAACCGTGATGGAGTCCCAGTCCCAGTCCCAGGATCGCAGAAGAGCCCCAGCCTGGACCGAGCGGGAGGTACGGGATCTGATCGCCATCTGGGGAGATGAATCAGTGCTCGCCGAACTCCGAAGCAGTAAAAGAAATGGCAAAACATTACAAAAGATCTCCAAGGCCATGAAGGACAGAGGCCATAACAGGGATGCACAGCAGTGCCGCGTGAAAATTAAGGAGCTAAGGCAAGCCTACCACAAAGTCAGAGACGCAAACGGAAGGTCCGGGGCAGAGCCGCAAACATGCCGCTACTACGCGGAGCTGCATGCCATTCTAGGGGGTGCAGCCACCACTAGCCCAAGCGTGTTCTATGAGTCCCTCTCTGGAAACGGGGAAGCGGGTTCGGCGGACGAGGAAGATGAGGATGGAGAGAACATAGATAGCTCACAGCAGCAAGGAAGCGGAGAAACCAGTTACCCCAACAGCCAGGATATGTTTGTCACCCTGGACCTGGAACCAGTAACCCCCGAACTCACCCAAGACCCTGAGGGCACACAGGGGACCTCTGGTGAGTGTACCTTTGCAAAAATTACACATGGTTTAAAAACAAGCGTGTTTAATGATTAATGATTAATTTGCCCTGGCAATCGCGGCCAGTACAGCTACTGGAAAAGTCTGTTAACGTGTATGGGGATGGAGCGGAAATCCTCCAGGGACATCTCCAGAAAGCTCTCCTTCATGTACTCCCAAAGCCTTTGCAAAAGGTTTCTGGGGAGGGCTGCCTTATCCTGTCCGCCATGGTAGGACACTTTACCACGCCAGGCCAGTAGCACGTAGTCTGGAATCATTGCATAACAAAGCATGGCAGCGTATGGTCCCGGTGTTTGCTGGCATGCAGACAACATCCATTCCTTATCTCTCTTTGTTATCCTCAGGAGAGTGATATCATTCACGGTCACCTGGTTAAAATGGGGCAATTTTATTAAGGGGACATTCAGAGGTGCCCCTTCCTGCTCTGCTGAACAGAAATATACCCCGCTGTTAACCACGCGGTGGGGGGGAGGGTTGAAGTGACCATCCCAGAGAATTGGGTGTGTGGGGGAGGGGAGTTAGTTGGGTTTGTGCTGCATGTTAAACCTGAAATCGCAGCCCCTCCTTTTACATTGCAAACCCATTTTAAATGGCACGGGTGCTTGGTATGGGAAATGAGGGCAGAACTGTTTGAAACCATCCCCACATGTTAAGAAGGTTAAAAAAGCCCAAAGACTATATGTCTTACCATGGCTGCCTGCAAGCTGAAATCTGTGTCCTGGCACTGCGTGAGTGATCTCTCACACCAAACCAGGAGACTCTCAATATAAGAGGAAAAATGCGACCTTGTAACGAAAGCACATGTGCTGTGTGATGTTGTGAACAGCAAAATCTAACGTGAAAGAGTCTACCCATTGTTCTCTAAAATGTATCTTTTTTAACAACCTCTCCCTTCTCCACCAGCTGCAAATCTTACTCCTTCGCAGAGGCTAGTGAATATTCGAAGAAGGAAGCGAAGGACGCGTGACGAAATGTTTACTGAACTTCAGACTGCCTCCCACGCTGACAGAGCACAGCTGAATGCGTGGAGGCAGTCAATGACTGATTTTAAAAAAGCCCAATATGAGCGAGAGGAGAGGTGGCGTGCTGAATCGCGGGCTGAAGAGGAGAAGTTGCGTGCTGAAACGCGGGCTGAAGAGGAGAGGTGGCGTCAACTTGTAATCAGAAAGCAAGAGTCGATGCTCCGGCTGCTGGAGCATCAAAGTGATATGCTCCTGCGTATGGTTGAGCTGCAGGAAAGGCAGCAGGAGCAGAGACCGCCGCTACAGCCCCTCTGTAACCAGCAGCCCTCCTCCCCAAGTCCCATTGCCTCCTCACCCAGACGCCCAAGAACACGGTGGGGGGGCCTTCGGCCACCCACTCACTCCACCCTAGATGATTTCCATAGCAATAAGTTTTAAAGTTTTAAATTGGAGTGTGTCCTTTTCCTTCCCTCCTCCCCCACCCATCCCGGGCTACCTTTCCAATTATCCCCCTAGTTGTGTGCTGAATTAATAAAGAATGCATGAATGTGAAGCAACAATGACTTTATTGCCTCTGCAAGTGGTGCTCGAAGGGGGGAGGGTAGTAGGGGAGGGTGGGGTGGTTGGTTTGCAGGGAAGTAGAGTTAACAGGGTGGTGGGGGAGGGGCAGAGGGTTCATCAAGGAGCAACAAACAGAAGTTTCACTCCGTAGCCTGGCCAGTCACAAAACTGGTTTTCAACGCTTCTCTGATGCGCACCGCGCCCTGCTGTGCTCCTCTAACCGCCCTGGTGTCTGGCTGCGCGTAATCAGCGGCCAGGCGATTTGCCTCAACCTCCCACCCCGCCATAAATGTCTCCCCCTTACTTTCACATATATTGTGGAGCGCACAGCAAGCAGCAATAACAATGGGGAGATTCTTTTCGCTAAGGTCTGAGCGAGTCAGTAAGCTGCGCCAGCGCGCTTTTAAACGGCCAAATGCACATTCCACCACCATTCGGCACTTGCTCAGCCTGTAGTTGAACAGGTCCTGACTACTGTCCAGGCTGCCTGTGTACGGCTTCATGAGCCATGGCATTAAGGGGTAGGCTGGGTCCCCAAGGATCACGATAGGCATTTCAACATCCCCAATGGTTATTTTCTGGTCCGGGAAGAAAGTCCCTTCCTCCAGCTTTCGAAACAGAAGAGACTGCCTGAAGACGCGAGCATCATGTACCCTTCCCGGCCAGCCCACGTTGATGTCGGTGAAACGTCCCTTGTGATCCACCAGGGCTTGCAGCAGCATTGAAAAGTACCCCTTGCGGTTTATGTAGTCGGTGGCTTGATGCGCCGGTGCCAAGATAGGGATATGGGTTCCGTCTATCGCCCCACCACAGTTTGGGAATCCCATTGCAGCAAAGCCATCCACTATGGTCTGCACGTTTCCCAGAGTCACTACCCTTGATATCACCAGGTCTCTCATTGCCCTGGCAACTTGGATCACAGCAGCCCCCACAGTAGATTTGCCCACTCCAAATTGATTCCCGACTGACCGGTAGCTGTCTGGCGTTGCAAGCTTCCACAGGGCTATCGCCACTCACTTCTCCACTGTCAGGGCTGCTCTCATCCTGGTATTCTGGCGCTTCAGGGCAGGGGAAAGCAAGTCACAAAGTTCCATGAAAGTGCCCTTACGCATGCGAAAGTTTCGCAGCCACTGGGCATCGTCCCAGACCTGCAACACGATGCGGTCCCACCACTCTGTGCTTGTTTCCCGGGCCCAGAATCGGCGGTCCACGGCATGAACCTGCCCCAGTAACACCAGGATTTCCACATTGCTGGGGCCTGTGCCTTGTGAGAGGTCCATGTCAATTTCCTCATCACTATCGTCGCCGGGCTGCAATCGCCTCCTCCTCAGCTGGTCCTGGTTTGGCTTTGGCATGTCCAGGAGGCTCTGCATGTTTTCCAGGACAATGCGCGTGGTGTTCATAGTGCTCATAATTGCCGCGGTGATCTGAGCGGGCTCCATGATCCCAGTGCTGGCTATGGCGTCTGGTCTGAAAAAAGGCGCGAAAGTAGTATCTGACGGACCAGGGGAAGAAGGGAGGGAGGGAGAGAGGGAGGGGTGAGTGACGACATGGCGTACAGGTACAGGGAATTAAAATCAAGAAAGG
>NW_020664373.1:9639129-9710734 GCF_002925995.2 Terrapene triunguis
CTCGCGGCACTGCTTTGCATCATCCGGGCATTGCGATCTCAACCCATAATTCCAATGGGCGCCGGAGGCTCCGGGAACTGTGGGATAGGTACCATAGTGCAATGCGCCGGAAGTCGACGCTAGCCTCGGTACTGTGGACGCGGTCCGCCGACTTCATGCACTTAGAGCATTTTAGGTGGGGACACACACAATCGGCTGCATACAACCGGTTTCTATAAAACCGGCTTCTATAAATCCGACCTAATTTTGTAGTGTAGACATAGCCATAGTGAGGCAAGTGACATTAGAGAAAGCGATGATGCAGCGGCCAATGGCAGTGGAGTGAATGATGGTGCCGAGGCAGGCGGCAGCAACACAGTGCGAACGGCAGCAACTGTAAGCCAATTGCAGCAGCGGTGGTGGCCGCAGCAGTTGAGGTGGGAGGTAAACTCATGTGAACGCCTCTCTGACCTCTAGGTCTTCACTGATTGAGGACAGCATCTGTGAGTGTGGTGCAATAGAGGGAGTGGCATATAAAAGGTACATTTGCTTGTCGGACTTTCACACAGCAAGGTGAGAAACTGAGGCAAAGGACAATACCCAACAGACTCTGGGGTGGGTGTTTTGCTTAAATTAGCATGTTTTTTGGAATAGGGTTGTGGTGTTTCCCCAAACTAATGCTTGGTTGCCTTTCAATAAAAGTTCTTGTTATACACAGACTCAATGCTTGCAAGAGGGGAAGTATTGCCTCTTAGTGGCACCCAGGAATTGTGCTAAATTTTCACAGATTACTGGGTGGGAGCTGGAGCCAATTCTGTTTTGCAGTGTTAAGAGGAACCCCTAGATAGTGAACCTGGCCCTTGGCAGAAGAGTTGTGCAAGCAAATCTTCCCTATCCCTGGGAGAGCTATACAAGGATAAATTCTGATTCCACTGACACCAGCTTTACACTGATTTAACTTCTCTGAGCACTCAGAAACCTCTCCCACCTTTGCTATTGCCTGAATGCACTGAAGTATGTAATTGAAGTACAGATTAAAAATTCAGTTTTAAAACACTTCCATTTTTGTTTCCAGCTTGCCTTCCTCATAAAGCATGTATAATCTTTGAGAATCAATAGTTCAATGTGCACAGCTTTAATATGATTTTTCTATTAATCTGTGACAAGCCATGAAATATAATTTTCAGGCATGACCACCCTATGAAGTTTGTCAGTTTTGAGCATAATTGACGTGGGGACAGCGCACGCTACTCCAAAAATTACCTCACTGTATTAAAGGCATCTTGCTTACTAATTTGAGCAATATTCTTGTTAGTGGTGTTTCATTAAAGCATCCTTTACACAAATTTGAAATGTTAATTTTAGCAGAAGGGATCTAATGGATTTATTCCATTAACTTACACGCTTTTAATACGTTTTTAATTAGATACTACTATTAACAGGCATGTTACAGAAATTTACAGTAGACTCTATTAAATATTCAAGAGCTTGAACATTATGGGTCACATTCTCTACTACACTCACTTGTGCTGATCGTAGGGAAGACAGCAGGGAGCTCCTTTTTTTACTTCCTGATTCTCTGCCCCAGCCCTGACTCTAATACAAGGTAGAGCAATTTGAAGGCTTCTTTAATTCACCTCAGAACTGTTCACCCATCCACAGGAATCCCATATGCTTTTCAGCCCTCTTCTGAAATGTTTATTGCAATAGAGATGAAAGAACTGATCCCCGAGGGCCAGACTGATATTTGTTCATGGTGCTTGTGCAGGAATTAGGGATATGATACACCCCTTTACTGTCACGAGCAGGTTTCCCAGATCATCTGTCACAGCATGGGGAACAGGAGGCACTGCATATCGCTGAGGAATGGGTACCCATTTATAGGCTGTGGAGAAAGGTGGAGACGCCAGAGCCCAAAGTACTGAGACAGTTATTTTTGATGGGATTCACAGTAGAATGTAGAAAGCTGCCCTACATGAAAGAACCATAAATCTTGGTGGATATTTTCCCCCTCTTTGACAAATTGTACTCTAATTATACCCGACGATGCAGATGGTTTCATTTGGAAAATGCAGTGTATTTACAATGAAATGAGAAATTATGTTTGTTTCTAATTTGGTACAAATGTTTTCTCTGCAATGCGGTTCATTTTTTGGATTGTAACTCATGATTATTTGATGTGAAGGGTTTCTTAAATATGCTGAATGGTCTGCTGTGCAAGTGGATGGGGGAGGAGTAGCTGGTGGATTTGGGGAGTTAAAGTATAATTAGATCTCTTTTGGTAGTTCTGAATGTCAGCTATACTACAGTGTATCATGATGTATAGCTTTCAAGTATGTATCCTTTAGCTTGTCACGCTGAGTGTCTGGAGAGGCTCACGGCCATGAGTGCCTACACCAGGGCAGGCTGTCAAAAACCGGGCAGACATCCCCAGCTGATGGGATGGTCTATAATTAGATTTCACCAACTCAGCAACAAATGTGAACTCCTGGATCACTATAAGTCTTACCATGGAGTCACAGACAGTCCCCTTAGACTCTCCAGTCTATCTTGCCACCCAGGCAAGCTGGACTTAGCGATAAATGGTCACTTACACCAAAAATCACAAAATATTCAGGTTGCTCTCAGTCCCAAGAGACCAGTCACTTAACCCAGATCAATTGGTACCCTAGATCTTACTCCAAAGACAATGCCTGTAGCCAATCCTGTAATAAACTATCTAAAGGTTTATCAACTAGGAAAAAGAAATGAGAGAGCTATTTGTAGGTTAAAGAAAGCAACCATATGACACAAATGAGTTACAGTCTAAATCCTAAGAGTGACAGAGTTGTAGTGATCTGTCCAATCAAGATGTCTTTCAGGGCAAACCGTGGGGGATCCCTTGTTTCCCTTTAAAGTCTCTGTGAGAGTTCAAACAGCAAAGAGATGACAAATTTTCTTGTACCTGCTTCTATCTTTTACATTGGCTTTCCAGTCCATGAGATAAGTGCCTTTGCATGTAGCATTTCCAAGGTGGGATAGGGCCATTCACCAATCCTTTGTATTGTGATGTTTCTTAATGGCCCATTTAATCTTGATAGGCCTCCTTAATGTGGGACGTAGGCAAGGGAACTATTCCCATGCCTGAGTTCACAATGCAGAGCAAATCTTTTTAAAGTTATAAAGCAAAACTTACGTATTTCTTTATAGCCTGGACTATAGAGATTATAAGTGAGATTAATGCACACAGCAATTTACAAGCATTTCACAGAGCCTAAACACTAAATATATTCATATAAGACTAATACCTATTTTGAACAAAACTAACATACCGGTGAGCTGGTTTGGTTTCCAGCTATGAGTCTGGCAGTTCTTAGCTAACACCTACAGCCTGGGCCAGAACTGGCAATTGGTTTGCCAGCATCACATAGGTATATTAGGCATGAAGGAGGATGTTTGGTTTGTGGGCATGTACGTAAGCCTGGAAAACTCTTTGTGGCATAGACTGGACTTTCATTGCATGAATGTACAGTGCATAGTGCAGTGGGGCTCCAATGGCTGATTGGGGCCCCTAGGTACTAATGAAATACAAATTTGATAATAAAATGTTGTCTTGGTTTGCAACGCCAGTATGAATTGATGTATATCCTGAGCCACCTTTAGAGGACTCAAAATGCTTAATTCCCCAGGATCTAAAGTACTTTACCTATGCATTATGTGGGTTTAATTCCATGAGAGGGTTTTAGTGACACACACACTAGGGTCCCCCATTCTTCCCGTATCATTCAGATTCAATACTCCACATTTTACCTTCTGTTGCGTTTAGCACCCTCTTGACCTTCCATTCATCTTCTCTTCATGTTGCTACCATCTCCTTTCACTCCTCTTTGTTGCTAGAGATGCTCCCATCACTAGTTAAAGATCTCCAATTTACGTTTGGAGGCGCTATTGCCATCTGCTCTAATGGAAGCATCTGATCTTCATCTCCGGGAGCAGCTGGTGTTCTCTTATAATGGCCTCCCCTTATCACTCCGGTTACTCTTCATCTGATGTCACCGTAACAAAACAAATGCTTGTGTTGGCTGGTTAAGTGTCCTTGTACATGGCGTGACAGTGCATCTGTGAATTAAACATAGTTTTATTTTAGTTTAATACTTGCAACGTGTTTTACATGGCACTCCAAGTATTATATTCTGCTTATACTTGCAAGAATATTACTGTAACACAGCATCTTAAACACCTGAGTGAAGCTAGCAACGGAAGAGATTCTTTGCCAATAACGAAAAATACTATTTCTGCTTCACTAGTTCACCCAGGAAGTGAGTCAGTCGCTCTCGGAAGAGTTTTTCCTATATTGGCATTGGAAGCCTCCAACTCCTCTGGTATTTTTCCACTAAGACTTCCGGAACTCTGAGAAGTCCATTCGCTGATCATTTTACCAGAAAAGCTAACGTTATCGCTTCTGAAGAGAAGTTATTTACTTTGACCACCATATTAGCAGCAGCAAGGAACACGTCTCTCTGATAAGCTCTGAGGAAGAGTGCCATCTTCTGGTTTGTCCATATACTGAGGAAATCTTACTTTTCATGTGTGGCGAGGGAACCTTGACAGCAAATTTACACAAGCCACCTCACGAACTGTTGATGACTGAATTAAAAAAATATTGGGACTCTCCCCAGGGGCACTCAGTGCTGTGAGGCCTCTTATCACCACCTGCCCTGAAAGTGAAGCAGTCTTGTCTGTGCCTGCTAAAGTTAAGCTCCCTGAAACCACCACCCTCTGGCAGCATAAGCACTACCTTCCAGGACTTGCTCTCTCTGTACAGGTAGCGATAGGCACACCCCAACCCTGAGTCCTTGCAACATCTCCAGCCCCTTATCCACTGAACACGCACAGAATTACCAGACCTGCTGTTCCCAAAGAAACAGTACACACCAGCCTGTAAAATTTAACTCAGGATCACCACTGTGCTTAGCACAGAGCAGTTAGAAATGTCTACAGGGAAAACAAGAATAAGTTTTTCATCAAAAGCAGACATTCAAGTGATAGTGAGTAAAAATATTGGAAACAAATAGTAACACATAAAACAAATCATAATGTGCTTTCTAGAGACTAAACTTAACAGGTTAACCTCCTGTCTAAAGCAGTTTCCCTCCCAAAGTTCTCTCCACCATAGTAAATGGGAACTGTGATTCCCCTCTCTGAGTAATTGAGGTGGCTGGGAGGGTCATGGGACCACCAGAGCTCATCAGGGAGAAAAAGAGGGAAGTTCTAAATCCATGTTTATTCAGCCCTTGGCTTAAAAACAGAAAAAAAGCCAAGATATGGTCTGTACAGGAGCTAGTGAGGCCGGTGGGAGTGCCACAGAAATAGTGGCATCTTTAATCCTGCTTCCAGTGCCTATAATGGAATTTGTGTCTCTAAAGGAGCAGCATTAGGAACACCACTCATTAGACTCAGTCTTTGAAAGCAGATTGATTGGTTGGGTGATGAGATCACCTCAGGAGATGTGGAGTTTTAGTCCAGTTACTGGTAATATCATTGACTCCTCCTGTACCTTGTCAAATAACAATACACTGGAGTTCCCAGCTGGAAAGCCCAACAGCCAGACTTGTTCCTAGTGAGTGACATTAATACATTGAGACTAATAGTCTGTCATCATTTGTCAGGATAAATTTGCAGTGAAAAATACTCTTACTGTATATCAACTCCAAGAGAGACCATCTGTGAATTACACTGGCATAAATTAAAATAATAAGCAATCGGGCATAGCCTAGTGTGAATTGATACAGTGTTTTGTGCAATGAGGATGCTCAGCTATTTTTCAGTGATAAAAATAAATCGCTGAAGTTATACAAGTCCTTTTGTACCAGCTGCCAAGTCAGCTCTGGTGTAAGCAGATTAATTCCCACAGACTTCAGTGGGAGGTTTATCTACATACACCTGGTCTGAATTGAGTCCTATATCGTGGGTTTATTAACCATTTCAGTGTCATCATCTAAATGCAAGACATTTGTTATGACACAGATCTAGGCTCTGGACATATGTCAGATGTCCTTGCACTCCAGCTACATTTTCTACAACTCACCATACACTACAGTAACACCTGAATGTGTTCAGAGTATCTGTGCTCACGGATTACAATAGTGCTAAAGAAGGTGGGAGTAGGACCAACTCTTTTGTTCCCTTGTAATTTTGACTTAAATATTAATAATATTTCAGTCACAGCAACTCATGGCAGTGTGTGGAGTTCTCATACCCTGCCACCAAAGAGACACTTAACCGTTCCCATCAGTGAGCCAACCCCACTGTGTAATAAGATCGATATGGCAGTGAAACTGGTTGCTTTCTCCCTTCACCAAAGTTCTAAGGCACTCCCTCCTAAACATGTTTGCATTTGGTGTAGGGAACAATGTAGCTTGCTTTCTCCCTATGTTAACATCCAGGTAGTATGATAGTTGAACACTATTTAACACACCTCGACCATGATTAATGTAATGGCTGCCCCTAACAAAGCCAAGAAAATACAGAGCTGATCTTTGTAAGATAAAAACAAGCAGAGGGAAAAAAGAAACTTATAATGATATGCCTGGCTTTCCACTCCCTTTCAGTCTACAGGGTTGCAAGTGTGTTTTGACTGGAGATGTGAGCACGCTTATAATCACTGGTGACTGCTGTAGCTGCAGATGGTTGGAATCAGTCCATCTATATGTATGTGTATCTTGAGTTTCAGATACTGTTTAGAGTCCAAATAAGATCTAAGCAGAGGAAGCTAAAACAAAAAACAAAAAAAAACCCACCCCACTGATAATAGTTTTATGCCTGCTTGGTGTATAATGAGTGAATGAAGAAAAGGAATCAGATGACCTAACTGGTGTGGACACTGAATGAGGGGAGAAGATTAAAAGGTCTAATGCACTGAGGGATGAATCTAGGAAACAGAAATATACATGATTAATCTGTTCCTGTAAAGATGTTTGATGAAAAATCCTATTACATGTAATGGATATAAAAATCGGTGATGCAAAGTTAAACTGCATTTTTAATATTGTAGTTTATGCCTCTAAACAGGTTAGTCCATAGTTAACTGTATTTAAAATTAATAAAGCTTACTGTGACTAATGCGTGTCTCATTCTCAAACTGTCTCTTACTCGTGTAATGATGAATTTTTGGTTATTGTAATATCTACAATATTGGAAACATCATAATTAATTTGTAAATTAATCTATTCAGAATGAATGAGCTGGAAACTTATTTCATGTACCAGATGTGGATTCTTCTAACTGGTGCCTGAAAGACCTGATCAGGGCAGATTTCTTTAGAATCAGACATATCCTGATTTTTTTTTAAATTAGATCTTCCACCTAATTAGTTTGTACATATTAGGATGTTTCAATTTGTATCTGAGCTGAGACTATAATCAGATAATGAAGTAAGCTTCCTTATATTAAAGGCAAAAACCCTGAGACTGCTTAAAATATAATAAAGCATATACAAAACATAAGAGTGAAGAAAAATTAGGGCAGCAAGTCATAAACTAACAAACAACAATTCGCCATCGTGAGAACTGTCCAAGAAAAGCCACAGGGGTGTAATGCTAGTTGACAGTGATAAGAGGGATGGGTTATGTCTAGAACAGGGCAGAGTATGTAGGTGTAAGCAGAGTCAGGATGAGCTCTACCCTGACATCTGGTGGTGAATTATGGCGAGTGTGGAAAAGAACTCCAGGGGCTGATCTTATTTGCATAGGCACACCCACTCGCCTGGCAGGAAACACAGCAACTGAAAGTGGTTACTTTGGCTGGTGTGGGATCCCCAGTTTCTCTATTATTGGGGCAGGAAGAATAAAGTTTTGTTACCCTGATTCTGTGAATCAAGGCCAGTGGAACTGTTGTATGACAGAAGGACTGAGTGAATCCGTCACCATTACCTAAGTAGCATTTGCTTGTCAAGGGGCATGGGTTACAAAACCCAGTGAATTGAGAGAGGATGGGGACAGGTATTTGTACCTGATGGTATGGGCCCCCTCTGAGGGTCCGAAACACCAATTGCACCACCTCCTCTCTCCACTGTGGAATGTCAGAGCTAACTTTGATTCCCTTAGGAGTCTAGTTACAGGCTGCTGAGCTGAATTCACTTTGGTCCAATGGTGCACCAGCACTGGGGCTCCCCTACTATACTATGAGCTGAAATCGCTAAGAGCTGAAATCACAAAAGAGCTGATGTTATTAAGAGCTGAGATCACTGAGGCTATGTGGGGGAGCCTGAAGCTATATTGCTCAGCAGCTGGTGGAGCAATTTGTGGGGACGACTGGAGGAGCAGCGAGCGGTGTGGAGCCTTGCAGGGCCGGTTGGAGTGGCCCAAGGAACGGCGAGCGGAGCTGTTTGCGGGGACGGCTGGAACGGCTCACAGGTCGGTGAGCGGAGCGGAGCAGCTTGTAGAGCGGAGCAGTTCGTGGGATGGCAGGAAAGTGGACTGGCTCGTGGTAAAGGCTGCGGCGGAACCCCCACGGAGAAACAGACAGCTGGCCAGCCTCGGATCACGTAAGGTGCCCCTTAACACCCTGCGTGCCCCCCCCTTTTACTCTGGGGCTGCACTGACCAGGGGCAGAGACTTTGGGGGTTGTTGAACTTTTGGGACTCTGGGTGGTTGCTGGACCCCAGAGACTTTGGGGATGTTGGACTTTGGGGACTCTGGGTGATTTTTGGGTTGCTGGATTCAAGAACCAAAGGGAAAGGACACAGCCCAATTTGCTGGGGTGGGTTTTGCTCATGGTTTGTGTTATGAATCCTGTTTGTGGTGTTTTTCCAATTTTATGCTGATGTCGTTTACCTCATGTCATTAAACATTTTCTGCTACACTCAGACTCCGTGCTTGCGAGAGGGGAAGTATTGCCTCTTAGAGGTACCCAGGGGGGTGGTATGTAATTGTCCCAGGTCACTGGGTGGGGGCTCGAGCCGGTTTTGCATTGTGTTATTGAAACGGAACCCCTAGATACAGAACCCGGCCCTTGTTGCTGCCAACTTAGATGGGCAGAAGGGTTACATAGGAAAATGCAGCAACGCAGCCTGAGGGGTAGGGAAACTCATCCACTCTCCAACAACAGAGTGCAATAATTATAGACTAAGACTGTGCTTTTGCTGAATTGTGTTATTAGCTGTGTCACCCTTCAGGTGATGCAGAATGCCAGATCATGAAAATATCACACCCCTTCAAGTGATACAACTTCCTCTTATCCCTTAGTTCAATCATAATAGTTGGCATTTATGACTGCTTCCAAAATAAGCTTCACCTGAGGTGGAAAGACATCCTAGCACACACACAAACCCACATCATTTTGGCGAGTTAAAAGCAGGCCTGTCTTTCAATCAGTCACCGCTTATTAAGGAATATCAGAGTGAGATTTTTGGCACCATCTCTGTCATCTCATGCAATCCTGTTGACTTCACTGTGGCTGCACAGGATATCAGTTAAAGCAGAATTTGGTCCCTTAAGAACTGTGTGTTGCATTCTCAGCGCAGGTAGTTCTCTGAAATGCAGCACAAACACTAAATGGTCTGGATGACTTTTGCTAGGTTGTACCCTGCCAACATGAATTCATTAATACGAACTCAGCAATCACTAGGAACTGGTTCAAGCAGTTCTGGGGCCCGATGTAAAGATATTCACCTGCCTCTCCCCCAACTGTAACACATACCCAAGAGTCAGCATGTAACCTGCTCTTACATACCTGCAGCAAATGGTGGTTGTGCCAGCTCAGGTGATTCATTCCCAACAAGGATAGAAGGAATTAATTAGCAGATGAGCCTAAATCTGCCCTCTGTTACAGCTTGTAAATCCAATTGATTTCCGTTGGAATTGTGTCCCTATAACTGTGGACAGAATTGACCCTAATATGTCCAGAACTGGTACATGTGTTTGTGGAAGAAAAATTTTAGAAAATAGTGTGGAGGGTTCTTTTTAAATAGTGGGGTGGGTGGAGGGGAGATGGGACTGCAGTGTGCAATATGCAGAGCCAATGAAGTGTAAACAGGAAAGTTGGGATAATGCTCTGTGATGGGGGCTACGGGGCCAGGCAACTTGATGTCCAGCCCCTTACTTCCATGACCGGGCAGCAGAGATGCCTGGTTCCTGACATTAGGCCAGGAATCTTGTGCCCTGCCCTCACATCTGGGCCTTAGCCCTTAAGAGGGCATGGTAGGGAGACCTGGGCCCTCCCTCTCCATTATGTCCCAGCCCAGGGCCATGTGTGAAGCAACACTGGCAAGGTCCTCCCAGTAGAGAATCTAAGTCCACTGCCCTGAGCTACTTCCAGTCTATGTCCCTTCAGTTGGGGTGTGGCCCCAATAGTCCAAACAGTCTGTAGTGGCTCATGTGGAGAAGCATCTCCTTATGGACATGTTGTGGTGTCCTGCTGTGGCCTCAGGTGGGGTGGATGTAAGATTGGAGGGGGCCTAGCCCCTCCATGTCCTGAGAGTGAAATGGCAAAGTTCACTCACTGCTGGGTGCTCCCCAGTCTCCTCAACGGTCTCTCTCTCGGGCAGGGATGCAGTGCTGCTGTCTGGTTTGTAATGACCCTCCCATCATGCAGAGAGACAGAGCTGCCTCTGAACTGAGTCAGCCCTGAACTGTGCCAGGTTCTCTCCTTTTCTTCCCCCTCCAGGCCTGGCATTGGCTGCATGTATAGCAGAGCAAGGCTAGCTGGGCCTATAGGCTGTCTTCAACCTTTTTTGGGGTGGGGGGGCCGGTGTGAGGTGTCTCTGCTCTATCACATGTTCCTTTTGGTCCAGATATTTTTTCTAGTATCACAGGTAGAGCTGAGTGAACTTTTTCTGACAAATAATTTATACCAAAAAAATGCAGTTTTGTGTTGACTGAAACTATTCACAAATGTGGGTAGAATTTGACAATTCGTTTTGGCCAAAAAAAACCCAAAAAGTCAAAACATTTTGTTTTGACATTTTTTAAATAAAACATTTTAACTTTTCATTTTGAAATGTAGCTAGATTTATTTTTTTATTTTTTTTATAAAAGGGATATAAAACACCCAAAAATTGAATAAAAAAAGATCAATTAGACACAAAACTAATTTTTTTTGGTTCAGCCATTGAGCCTAAAAAAATCAATTTTTCACTCAGTCCTAATCACAGCGGTCGAGAGGAAGAAGATCTTCTCTTGTGCTTCACTCCCCATTATGTTCTCCTTCAGCTATTACAGCATTAGAAATAGTCAGATTGGCTGATAAGGGAAAGTTACTCACTAAAAATTGTGTATCTCATAGTCTTCTCCCCTTCCATCTTAATGGCAGCCTCTCTTACAGACTGTGTTATGACTCCATCAGTCAGGAAACTGGATGCAAAATCTGACACTCTTAGTTAGTATGTAATCCCTAGTCTTCCCACTTCTTCTTGGAAGAAGACTTCCAAAGCAGAAAAAGGGACTTGGAAGAGAGTCTGCTTCAGCTGACACTCCTGAAAGAGAAGAGGGAGGGTTGTAGAGTGGGAGAAAACAGGACTATGACAAGCGGGATTACCAGGACCTGGTATGTCCCTCCTCTCCTGTCACACACAGCAACAGCTCTTTCAGACTGCAGATGTCATAAGCAGTTTGATCCTAGATGAGTATTAACTCTAGTGGAGCTTGGAGAACCAACTAGATAAACTATAGAGTCTGTGACAAAAGACAGGACCAGTTGGTAGCAGCAGATACAAGTGTAATGAATGATCAGTGGTCAGCTTGTGTATTTTAGTTGCAGATCATAGCTCATCAAGCCCAAGATAGTGCTGTCCTTCAAAGGTATGTGGCTTTTGACATGAGGAGGGCATTTCATAACATGGTCATTCAAGAGGAGGGGGAAAGGCAATTGTAATTTGACTGGTGGCCTGAACTTTAGAACACGTGTGAATTCCAGTTGTGAATTCATTTTTTCTCAGCTATTGTAGCATTTGGGTAAATGTTCTTTTTTTGTCAAACATAGCATAACGTTGTAATTAGTATGAATTTAGTGTAGTTGGTTTGAAAGTTATGATATTAAAAAAGACAGACAATTATCACAGTTGAAAGAATATCATTTTGTGAACTGGATTGAGATTTATAGTGGAACAATTTAAATAACAGATGAAATGATAGGTGCTTGCACTTTCTTATTTTGTCATTCTTCAAAATGCACTTTGAGTGTGGCCTTTGGGTTGTGATGAATCCTTACTGCAGTGATGTCACCAAAATATGTTCTCATCAGTTGGGATCACATGATTTACCCAACAGATATATCACTTATTGGTTTCAGCTAGTATGCAATATAGATCCTTTAAAAGATAAGCTGATTATGCCAAATGTCTGTGAAAAGTTTTGTTCAGGAAATATCCGTGTCACAGTACATGTATGCATTTCCCCCTCTCTCTCATTATATGATAAAATCTACTTAACTAGGACACCATGGTGGATGGCCTTTTGTGAGAGTTAAGTAGGAATTTGATATAACAAAAGCAACTGAGACACAGTGTTGAGAGTTTGCCACTGACTTCTATGAAACCAGGACTTACCTACTGTGAGTAGAGCTGATTGAAAAATAGTGGATTCTCTCTGGTCAGCACTGCTGAGCCAGCATGCCAGAAGAAGTCATTGGCACCAGGTACAAAGGCTGATGTGGATTATTTCTCCGCTTGAGCAAAGGAGAAACCTTGGAACCAGATGCTGACTGACTCACAATTGGGTTCCAGCGCTGCTCCTGGGATGGTGCAACAATCTGATTGTTTCCTTTTACTCCCCTCTCTGTCTGTCTGTCTCTGCCACTTTTATCTTGTCTAATGCTTAACGGGGCTGTCTATTTGTTTTGTGCTAGTACATAACTCAGCAGAATGAGGGCTTTCTTCATTACTAGCACGCATAGGCACTGCCACAATACACATAATAATAATTACCAGACAGGGCTTATGACAAAGCCACAACTGAGCCCTTAAATAGCAGCAGCTTTAACTTGGTTTGGAACTATAGTTATCTTTCTGATTGGCTGCTCATTACTGCAGCGGGACACCCACAAAAGTGTTTCCTTTTAGCCTGTAATAAGGACTCTGAGTTCTTGTTAAGAAAGCGGTGAGGGAATAAGCAATAAATCAAAGGGCCTTCCCATGATGGAGGAGGGAGGCAACAGCACATGACAAAACACTTATGTTACATGAACACTGATAGAAATGTTGCTGCTTTGTTTCCTTTAAAAAATGGTTGTACTATACTATGGTTGTACATAATTCAGCTTGTGTACTTGCAGTGAGGAAGGGGGTGAGTGAGAAAGACTGAGTGCCTGCTCACCGAGGAAGTCATGGGGTTTTTGTAACTGTGGACACGATCTACAATTTGGTCCCTTCCATATGGCAAAAAAAATTGCCTTCAGCAGTATTCTTCTCTTTCTATTGTACTTATATTGCCCCCACTACCACGTTATCTGAGCACTGACCAATTTTTAGTGGTTTATCCTGAAAACACCCCTGTCAGGCAGGGAAATATTTTACAGACAGGGAACTGAGGCCCAGATCCACTTAGGTGCCTAAAACTGAGATTTAAGCACTCAAATCTCATGTTTAGGTGCCACTGACATCCACAAAACTCCAACTGTAGGTGCCTAAATATTTGCAGCAAAAGTTCCCTTGGCACCTAGGTTTGTGTGTCTGGGCCTGCACACTGCTGCCTCACGCTAGGCATTTATTTCTCACCTAAGTCCCAGAGCAATCCACGAACCGGGGAGGGGCGAGAGGGGGGTAGGTGCTCCTCTGCCTATCTCACCTGTGGGGCCCAATCCAGTAAGTGTGCTCAGAGGCCCCTGACAGAATCAAGTCCCATTCAAAATCAAGCCAAAGGAGAAGGTGGTATCCCCATTAGAGCTTTTAGCCAGTGGTTAAAGCACTCAGCTGCGAGGTGGCAGACCCAAGTTCAATTCTACCCTTTCAGGAAAGTGCTTTAACCACAGGACTATTCTGATATTGGTCTCTCATAATCTTTTCTATTGAAGCTGTTCCGCTTTGAATAAATACTTAAAATAGTTGTTGGAGCAGAGGGCCTGGACCCTAGGTGTCCCACCTTCCCAGATGGGTGCCCTAACCACTGGACTAGAGTCATTCTCATACGCTCTCTCTCAGGCCCAATGACTACAACAATCAGCATCACAATGCCTAAGACCCTTTGTGGATCCAGCACAGAGAGACCAGCTGACTTGCCCAAGATCACACAGGAAGTCTGGGGTAGAGCAGAGACTTGGACTCAGGTCTCCTATTTCCAGGCTAGCACCCTAACCATTGGACAATCCTTCCTCAACACCACTGGCCAGTGGGGCCTTTACCAGTTATATGATGTAATTTCTGGCAGGAATTATTTAGCAGAATATGGAGCAGGGTGACCTGTACCCAAAACAGAGAAAACACCAAGTCCTCTTCAGTTGTGTGATTGAATGTTAATAAAGGATTCCAGAACCCCCCCAAAACTCCCATTCTCCCACGTTGGACATCATGGCTAATATTAGGCCATCAATATGGTTATACCCTTCTCAATAATTCTCAGCAAATTTGCATGTTTAAGTGCTTGCCTTATCGTGCGCATGAGTTCATCCACATGTTAGTCAAATACTTTTGGCAAAGCATTTCTAAGGTAATATGGCACTTCTCAAATTAATAAAGTCTTGTCTCTGTCAGCCTTATAACACCAACCAAAGCACATTAGCATCAACTAGGTACATGTTGTGTAACTGTTGCTTAAAGAATAAAACATTTCATCAGTTTCCTAGGTGCTGATTGCTTTGTGACACACTGCACCACTCTAGGCAACATCAGTCACATCCCTTCACCTCATCTGACACACCACCCCACCAGGGAGATGCATGAAAGCTGATTTTACAGTTGAAGTGTGCTACCCTTGAAACATGGAAAAAACAGAGTGTTGCTGAAATTTCAAGCAGAGAAATTACCTGAGAACAGATATAGGTTGAGCCTTCAGTGTCAAAATCTTCACAGGTTTAAGAATCGGGCATGGCCATTTGTTCAGCTTTTAGTTTTTGTGAGGATTTGTGTTTGGAGGATCTTCTCATATTTAAATTTTTTAAAAGAAAGAGAGAGTGCTTTCCATGTGCTTTCTGTTCTTAAGGGTCTGTACCATGGCCTATTGAAAGGTTACTATTGACTTCAATGGGCTTTGGATAAAGCCCAAAGAGAGGGGATGTAGTCCTGTAGTTATGAGGTTTGCTTACTGGTAACTATTTCCCTCTTAAGATAGTGTATCCATCACAAGACACCCCCTCTTCCCGATTGTTCCTCTCCAGAGTGATGAGGGTTCTGTAATCTTTTTTATTTATTTTACTAATTTTTATTGAATATGCCTTTTGCCAAGAGGAAGTTGAATGTAGGGATGTTCTATGGGGACATTTAAGAACATTCTACCATTATGAAACCAGGTAAGAATTTCATAGCCAGAAATTCTGAACTATTACTTCAATAGCAAGCATTGCGTGCCTTCCCTGAAAATTACCAACAGTGCTCACTAGTGTCTATCAAGGCCTAGATAATGGTAAAGCACACACAAATCTGTAACAAAAATAAAGGTTAGAAAAGCTTCAATATTCAGGGACTGATTATCTGTTTTGATGTAGTATAGAATACAAGACATACAGTAACTATTATTTTAGCAGGGAAAAATATTTTCTCTAGATAAGAATTTTCACTGACCGGTTTTGCATAATTCCAAAATCCTAACCTTTTCATTATTGTGAAAATTCAGGAGACTAAACATTATTTTCAATGAAGCACAACAAAAACTAATGAAAAGAAACTGAAGCACTCTTAGCTGGTTTTTAAAGATGCGCCACATGATTCAGCTTTATTATGAAATTCTAAATTCTAAAGTTTACAGAAAACAGTCAATGCCAAGAGCTTTAAGTATTGAAAATGAACGTTTCAATGCCTTTCATTGCAATATTATTTTGGCTCCATCTAACCTTAATTATTACTTCATGTAAGAAATAGTGAGTAGGAGCAGATGAACTCTGAATCAAATCTTGGGCCACAGCCTCCTTTCACTTGCACTGGTGTTAAGCAGGAGTAACTCCATTGAAGTCAATGGGGCAGCATCAGTGTAGAATTATATGAGAGGAGAATGAAGCAGGTTTTGCTATAGCTACAGTGGAAATTGTCTGACTCGTTGTTCTCAGTAGATAGCACTCTACCGATGCTAATGTAGACAGAATACAGGAAGTTTTTCCACCATGTCATCTAACCCTTGTCAGTGTAGACAAAGCCTAGGTTTCATACAGATATCCTTAGTTAAGATGGAGTAAGGGGTAGATATATATACTTTCCATCATTTCAAAGGAAAAAAAAAACAGCAGAAGGTAGTTAATTCCCATAAGACCTGTAGCATTCCAGAGTCTAATACTTTTCCTTTCACAGATTTTACTTAGGTGTAACTCCATTGATGTTAGCAGAGTTCCTCTTGATTTATACTAGGGTAAGGGATAGGAGAATCAGGCCCCAGGGAAGAATCCCAGGGACCAAATAAACTGCAACCAAACATGTATGAAGTAACCATGGAGTAAGCACAGGTTGGTGCCTGGAGAATTTTGAATGTGTGAATGCAGACCAAGAGACTTTACATGCGGAAAACTGGCATTCAGTGTAGAGAGCTTGAAGAATGGTTTCTAGTTATTTTCTTACATCTGTGAGTCAATCATTGTGGATGATTAACAGCCAGCTCTGCCAATGCACCCCATTCCTGACCTTCTACACACATGCTATTCCACTCCTCACTCTCTGTTGAGCAGAGACAGCTAATTATGCCAAATTACTTGCTGGTTTCATGAGGAGAATTGAGAACACGAGAGGGAACACAACAGTTATACACCTCTACCCTGATATAACGCAACCCAATGTAACACAAATTCGGATATAACACAGTAAAGCAGAGCTCCAGGGGGGCAGGGCTGCGCGCTCCGGCGGATCAAAGCAAGTTCGATATAATGCGGTTTCACCTATAATGCGGTAAGATTTTTTGGCTCCCGAGGACAGAGTTATATTGCGGTAGAGGTGTATTTATTTGAGACGTTGGCATAATTTGAATGAAGGCTATCCAATAAAATATATTACTTAACAAGCAAAGTTTTACAAAATACAGGCTCACTGACAGCGTCTACATAGAGCAGAAAATGATATAAAAGGATTCTCAATCCAAGTACAAAATAGAATCAAACATAGTACTTTAGTCCCTCTTCACTTCATTCATTTTTCTTGTGCTTCACTGCAAAATAATTTTTTTGCATCCTGAAATTGTTTTGCAATAGTTTTGCATCCTGAAATTGAACCAAGGTAGAGTAAAAAGCTGTTTGCAGATTTGCAGTATGTTCTCAAATGGTCCTGTAGTGAATCCCTACTGCTCAATGCCCTTTTAGCAAAAGGCAAACTCTATACTAGCCTAAACCCTCATCTCGCTGGAATTGGGAAGGAGGAAATTTGTTGTGATGTTTACTTTATTTTCTGAGGGCAAAGTTACTAGAAACTAAATATGTATCCTAATCCATGGAACATATCCTCTCAAAGAATAGAAAGCTAGGGATGTCTATCTCTCTAACTGAAAATATAATAAGACCCTTCAAATACGAATTCCCAGTAAAAATTAAAAGCCAAAGAAGCAGCCATACTTTGTTTTTAAGCCTGCAAAGATTTAGACACTGAAAGCTAATCTGTTCTGAGGTAATTTCTCTGCTTGAAACTTCAGGGAAACCGTGCTTTTTCCATGTTTCCAGGGTAGCACAAACTGTAAAATCAGCTTTGAAGCATCTCCCTAGCGGGGTGGCATGTCAGATGTGGTGGAGGGATGTGACTGATGTTGCCTAGAGTTGGACGGTGTGTCACAAAGCAATCAGCACCTAAGAAACTGATAAAACATCTTTTATTCTTTAAACAACAGTTATACAACACGAGCCTGCTTGATGCTAGCATGCTTCAGGATTTTGTTACTAGGCTGACAGAGAAGAGACGATCAACTTGAGAAGTGCCATGTTACCTTAGAAATGTTTTGCCAAGAGTGTCTGACTAACATGAGGATGAATTAATGCACACAATAAGGATTCTGCTAAAATCAACTCTGACAGATATTATATCGTAGGATGTTAAAAAGAGCTTTGAAGGGTAAATTTGTGCCTTTTAGAATGGACTGGTTTACCCTAAATGTCCAGTATTTACACAAAAGGCTTCCAAATTCCACACATCTACAGCATTACAAAATGCATAGCCTGACCAACTTGCTATGCTATTTGTGAAAATGGTGTGTATGTGTATCTCTTCTAGCAATGTTTATGCTTTGTTCATAAACTACAGATAACTTAGGTATTTTTATCAAGTAGTGCTACCGTCCGCCTTGGATATGAGTGTGTTTTGGTTTAACTGGGAAAAGAAAGGAAAAATTCCTCTTTCCCTGCCTCCCCACCACCATTTCTGCAAGCAAATGCAACCCTAATAAGCCATTGTCCTGCGTAGTGGATGGTGTAAAAGCCACAGTCTAGCACCAAAGTTGCAGAATGAAGCACTAAGAAGACTGAAAACACCAAATTAAGGTTGGCAGTGTGACTTTGTATATTTGCATTATGATACAGTTTTAATTAGGATACTCTTTTTTTCTACAGGACTCCTCCCTCTTTGCTCAGATTACACAGTAAATGAGTCAGGAATTTGGGAGGACCCCTGCCTCATTCTCATTGATGATAAAAATCTATTGAAATTGAATAGCTTCCTCCCTCAATGCACGCTGTTTAATCTGTACATTTTGTGAAGCAAGGGTCCTGAATTTAAAATAGTATGATCAGGTAGTTAAAAAGGGGGCATAAATAAAATTATGTGGGAAACCTTAACTTTGAGCATTTGCTGACTTTTGAATGCTTCTCTTTCCATCTTTAACATTCTTTGAAGAGATTTCCATTTGGAAGATAGTTATCTACAGCCTATAAAATACTATTTGAATTCATTTCCTCTTATTATTATCTGAGTAGTTCAGTAGCTAAAACACTCATTTCATGTGGATTACGAAATTAATTCTTTGTGTTGGTCTTCGGGGCTGTGTGTGTGAGGGAAATTCCCAAACCTGAGTCATTCTTTTTAGGTGACAAATCTGATAACTGTCCCATATTGAGATGTCGTTAGAGGAGGTTTTGGAAAAAATTGATAAACTAAACAGTAATAAGTCACCAGGACCAGATAGTATGAACCCACGAGTTCTGAAGGAACTCAGATGTGAAATTGCAGAACTACTAACTGTGGTATGTAACCTGTCATTTAAATCAGCTTCTGTAGCAAATGACTGGAGGATAGCTAATGTGACACCAATTTTTAAAAAAGGCTCAAGAGGTGATCCCGGCAATTACAGGCCCCTAAGCCTAACTTCAGTACCGGGCAAACTGGTTGAAACTATAGTAAAGAACAGAATTTTCAGACACATAAATGAACATGATTTGTGGGGGAAGAGTCAACATGGCTTTTGTAAAGGGAAATCATGCCTCACTAATCTACTAGAATTCTTTGAGGGGGTCAACAAGTATGTGGACAAGGGGTATCCAGTGGATATAGTGTACTAGATTTTCAGAAAGCCTTTGACTAGGTCCCTCACCAAAGGCTCTTAAGCAAAGTAAGCTGTCATGGGAAAAGAGGGAAGGTCCTCTCCTGGATCAGTAACTGGTTAAAAGATAGGAAACAAAGGGTAGGAATAAAAGGTCAGTTTTCAGAATGGAGAGAGTGATGTTCCCCCGGGATCTGTAGTGGGACCAGTACTGTTCAACATATTCATAAATGATCTGAAAAAAGGGGTAAACAGTGAGGTGGCAAAATTTGCAGATGATACAAAACTATTCAAGATAGTTAAGTCCAAAGCAGACTGTGAAGAGTTACAAAGGGATCTCACAAAACTGGGTGAGTGGGCAACAAAATGGGAGATGAAATTCAATGTTGATAAATGCAAAGTAATGCACATTGGAAAACATAATCCCAACTATACATATAAAATGATAGAGTCTAAATTAGCTGTTACCACTCAAGAAAGAGATCTTGGAGTCATTGTGGATAGTTCTTTGAAAACACCCACTCAAAGTGCAGCAGCAGTCAAAAAAGCGAACAGAATGTTGGGAATCATTAGGAAAGGGATAGATAATAGGGCAGAAAATATCATATTGCCTCTATATAAATCCATGGTACACCTACATCTTGAATACTGCGTGCAGATGTGATCACCCCATGTCAAAAAAGATATATTGGAATTGGAAAAGATACAGAAAAAGGGCAGCAAAAATTATTGGGGTTATGGAACAGTTTTCATATGAGAAGAGCTTAATAAGACTGTGCTCTTTCAGCTTGGAAAAGAGATGGCTAAGGGGGGATATGATAGAGGTCTATAAAATCATGACTGGTGTGGAAAAAATAAACAAGGAAGTGTTATTTACTCCTTCTCATAACATAAGAACTAGAGGTCACCAAATGAAATTAATAGGCAGCAGGTTTAAAACAACCAAAAGGAAGCATTTCTTCACACAACACATAGTCAACCTGTGGAATTCCTTGCCAGAGGATGTTGTGAAGGTCAAGACTATAACAGGGTTCAGAAAAGAACTAGATAAATTCATGGAGAATAAGTCCATCAATGGCTATTAGCCAGGATGGACAGGGATGGTGTCCCTAGCCTCTGTTTGACAGAAGCTGGGAATGAGCGACAGGGGATGGATCACTTGACGATTACCTGTTCTGTTCATTCCCTCTGGGGCGCCTGGCATTGGCCACTGTCAGAAGACAGGATACTGGGCTAGATGGACCTTTGGACTGATCCAGTATAGCTGGTCTTATGTTCTTACGAGTGTGTGTGTTTCCTGCTCCCAAAAGACCACAAGTAACAGATTCCAAGGTATGCTTTTATCTCACCTCCATTTGGGCTGCAGGGAGTGGGGCAGCAGAGAAACAATAGGGGACATGGGGAGGAGGAGCAGAGTTCTAAACAGAACTATGGAGATCATCTAAGTCCCCACCTTCATTGCAGGAAATTACACAGCTTCTAGAGAGTAAGAAGAGAAGGCTGGTACCTCCTTTGAATCAAATGCCTCCCTATCTCTTTGCCTGTTGCTCCCCCCAAGCTCCTGAGACAGCACAAGCAGCACAAATGGGGAAGCAGCCTCGAACCCAGGTAAGGAGCACACAGCAACAGCTACTTCTCTTGTGAGCAACCAACAAAAGCAGAGACACCAGAAAGTAGGTGACGACAGGGACAAAGCCACACATCACTTCAAGGTTAAGAAGCTGTAGAGAGCGGGGTACCTCAGGTAGATATTTTGGGTAAGCACTTGTGGAAGATGAAGCTAGACAATTTCAGACTAGAAATAAGATAGTGAAGGTAATTAACCATTGGAACAATTTATCTAGGGAAATGGCGGATTCTCCGTCACTTGATGTCTGTGTCTTTTCTAAAATATATGCTCTAGCTCAACCAGAAGTCAAGATAATTCTCGATGCAGGAATTATTGTGGGTATGCTATGGGCTGTGTTATGCAGGAGATCAGATTAAAAGAGCACAATGGTCCCTTTCTGGGTTTAAAGATCTGTGCATCTAATCTAATACAATAAGTGTTCACAAAGCTTATGTTGCAAACTACAAAAGTATTATCTGAAGCATGGCAAAAAAGGCTTATTTACATATGACAGCCTAATGCTGTGTCTGTCATATCTGTCAGCTCAGAATTCTAGTCCATTATGTGTATGAAGTACCAGCCACTTGATTTTTAAAAACATACCCTTGCTTGCCTTGTCAGTTTATGCTAAACTATTTCTTCCATTTCCCATATGTATTGAAAATTTCCTTTGTCAGCCACCCTCTTAAGTTTTAACTCGCATCCCCCTTTGGCCAAGTACTACTGATTTCAGTCTGTGTGCAAACTCAGCACAATCGCAAGTACTGTTTTTGTTCTGTCAGAGAATAGTTCTCAGAATTTGTCCCAAGATAACAGTGAATAATTTCAAATGATCTTCAATAAGGTAGGACCAATTTTATTCAAGTTAGAAAACATAGGTAATTAAATGTAACAAGAGTTAAGCAGAAAACAACATACCTATTCTAAGACTCTAAAAAACTTGGCTTAATTAGATACTTCTTACAGTTGCATTGTCCGATATAAAGAAAAATACACTCAATGGCATTTCTGGTTTAGGGTAACACCTTCTGTGTAAGTGAAGCTCTCCTATTGGCTTACGCCCATTTATTTACAGATACATAGGCTTTTGATATTTAGGGGAGCCAAGGCCCATTTAACTTTTTAGACATGATCAATGATATTTATTTATTATAATATCTTAAAATACACCAATTCTGTGTTCTCTTCCACACAGTTTGCCATTGTAGCCAATATTTAATGAGGCTGACAGGTTTTCAATTTCCCTCCAGCTAACTTCCAGTAGTCCAAAGCAACCCTTTGAACATGGATGACTGTTTGGTAGACATACTGTTTTGCATACTACTTCAGGTAACAGCCAGCAGAAGGCATCCACCCTGCTGGTGGGGCTGACTAGGCCACTGTGGTCATCCTTTCTGTCAATTGCTCTTTACCTTGGGAAGTATATTGGTTCCTTTTCCTAAAGGGCAACTTGTCATACTTCCCTGAGACACAGATTTAGCAACACATTTCAGATGCTTTAGAATTAAAGGTATTAATGTATATCTATATTGAATGTTAAAAAAAAACCCTATAAAAACAACGAGGAGTCCGGTGGCACCTTAAAGACTAACAGATTTATTTAGGTATAAGCTTTCGTGGGTAAAAAACCTCACTTCTTCAGATGCATGGAGTGAAAATTGCAGATACAGGCATAAATATATATTGGCACATGAAGAGAAGGGAGTTACTTACAAGTGGAGAAGCAGGGTTGAAGGCCAATTCAGTCAGGGTGGATGTGGTCCACTCCCAATAACTGATGAGGAGGTGTTAATACCAAGAGAGGGAAAATTTGCTTTTGTAGTGTATCGGCCACTTCCAGTCCCTATTCAAGCCCAAATTAATGGTGTTAAGTTTGCAAATGAATTGTAGCTCTGTAGTTTCTCTTTGAAGTCTGTTTTTGAAGGTTTTTTGTTGAAGGATGGCTACTTTTAAATCGGTTATTGAATGTCCAGGGAGATTTAAGTGTTCTCCTACTGGCTTTTGTATATTACCATTCCTGATGTCTGATTTGTGTCCATTTATCCTTTTATGTAGAGACTGTCCAGTTTGGCCAATGTACATGGCAGAGGGGCATTGCTGGCACATGATGGCATATATCACATTAGTAGATGTGCAGGTGAGTGAGCCCCTGATGATATGGCTGATGTGGTTGTGTCCTCTGATGGTGTCCCTAGAGTAGATATGGGGACAGAGTAGGCAACGGGGTTTGTTACAGGGATTGGTTCCTTGTTTAGTGTTTCTGTGGTGTGGTGTGTAGTTGCTGGTGAGTATTTGCTTCAGGTTGGGGAGCTGTCTGTAAGCGAGGACTGGCCTGTCTCCCAAGGTCTGTGAGAGCGAGGGATCATTTCCAGGATAGGTTGTAGATCGTTGATGATGTGCTGGAGAGGTTTTAGCTGGGGGCTATATGTGATGGCCAGTGGTGTTCTGTTATTTTCCTTGTTGGGCCTCTTCTGTAGTAGGTGACTTCTGGGTACCTGTCTGGTTCTGTCAATCTGTTTCCTCACTTCCCCAGGTGGGTATTGTAGTTTTAAGAATGCTTGATAGAGATCTTGTAGGTGTTTGTCTCTGTCTGAGGGACTGGAGCAAATGTGGTTGTATCTTAGGGCTTGGCTGTAGCTCCCTGAAAGCATGCATGCTAATACATTTCTCATATTGCCCATAGCAACAACTGTTTAGTGTTGGTCAATTCATGACCTGCTAATATACATATTTGTTTATGTTTATATATATATAACTAATGTCCTTGTTAAGATATGAAAGCAAGATAATCTTCAAGTGTATATATATATATATAACTAACCTGTGAAGCTTCTCTGGAAACACTTGAAGATTATCTTGTTTTCATATCTTAACAAGGACATTAGTTATTAATCCAAGCGTGTATCATCTTGCATAACATTCCATGCAACAGCACTTACCTAATCAACCTTAGCTGGCCCTGGAACATTCAGTTTCTTAGAATACCAGCTGTTCTACTTGAAACCTTCCACAACTTTATGAAGCATTAATATGAACTGTTGCATTTCCATTCCTCTTCTGGCTGCAGAGTGCATTCCCTCCATTGTAGCACACTGTCATGGTCATTTTGTTTGAATTGTTATTACGTATTATTAGTGTTCTCATTCAACACACTGATGGTGACACGCCTCGGTCATTTTCTGAGAACTTAGTATTGCCACACAGCAAGGTCATTTTTCGTGAGAGTGCACTATTCTCACACAGGGCCGGTGCTACCATTTAGGCAAACTAGGCAGTTGCCTAGGGCGCCAAGATTTGGGGGTGCCAAAAAGCGGTGCCCCCAATTTTTTTTTACAGCGTTCCTACGCCCCCTCCCCGAGCACGCTGTCGCTGCTCCACTTCTCCCACCTCCCAGGCTTGCGGTGCCAATCAGCTGTTTGGCGCCGCAAGCCTGGGAGGGGAGGAGAATTAGAGTGGGGGCGGTGTGCTCGGGGAGGAGGCGGAGCAGAGGTGAGCTGGGGTGGGGAGCTGCCGCACGGCTCCCCGGGGGGAGGAGCTGCTGCGGGGGGGAGCGCCTAAGGGTGGGGGGGGTGGAGAGCTGCCGCAAGGCTGGGGGGGGGGGGGGAGCGCAAGGTGGAAGTTTCACCTAGGGGGCAAAACTTCCTTGCACCAACCCTGTTCTCACAACTTTCTGGGAGTGCTCTTTCACAAAGCCTTACTTCCCTTTTGAAGAAATCCATCTGCAGTGCCCTTGCAGACCCAGCTCTCACATTCAGTGTGAAAGGGCTTAAACTGGGGGAGGAAGTATAACTAGGAGTAAGGGGATGAGATTAAGGAAAGAGAAAGAGGCTGAATATTAGAGAAAGCTTCCGGATGCTGAGTTCTATTAAACTGCACAATAGTCTCCAAAGGCAAGTAATAAAAGCCCCATAGCTTGACACATTTTAAATTAGTCAGGGCAGAGCACTAAAAAAAAGTACAGGAGCACTTGTACTGGCAGGGGGTGGAGAAGATTATCTAATAGATCTTTTCCACCTTGAAGTATCGTAGTTTCACCTTGCAACAGCTTTTCTAAAGTTCCAGCAGAAACCTTTGCTGCTGTGCAAAGAGCAAATGCTGAGCTTTCATCCCACCCTCCATTGGAGAAAATTATTTGGAAATGGCGTTGACTCCAGGCATTTATGGAGTTTGAGCTCTTCTGCTATAATTCCCTGGTCTCCCAGAACAGTGGTTTTCAAACTTTTTTTCTGGTGACCCAGTTGAAGAAAATTGTTGATGCCCATGACCCAACGGAGCTGAGGATAAGGGGTTCAGGGTGTGGGAGGTGGCTCTGGGCTGGGGCAGGGGATTGGGGTGCAGGAGGGAGTCAGGGGCTCTGGGATGGGGGTGCAGGATCTGGGGTAGGGCTGGGGATGAGGGGTTTGGGTGCAGGAAGAGGATTGGGGGGCTCAGGGCTGGAGTAGGGGATTGGGACACAGGGTTGCGGCGCAGGTTTACCTCAGGTGGCTCCCAGTCAGAGGCGCAGCGGGGGTGCAGAGGCAGGCTTCCTGGCTGTCCTGACACCGTGGACCACACTGCACCCCAGAAGCAGCCAGCAGCAGGTCCGGCTCCTACGTGGAGGCAGCAGGGGCAGCACGCAGAGCCCCATGGCACCTTGCCCAGGAGCCGGACCTGCTGCTGGCCACTTCCGGAGTGCAGCGTGGTGTCGGAACAGGTAGGGACTAGCCTGCCTTAGCTGGGCAGCACCGCCAATGGGACTTTTAATGGCCCAGTCGGCAGTGCTGACCAGAGCCACCGCGATCCAGTTCCTTATATTCCACGACCCAATACTGGGTCGCGACCTGTAGTTTGAAAACCATTGTCCCAGATGACCTTTTAAAATATCTGTTCAGGGAGCTCTGTGGGAAACTGAGACACCACGACGACAGTACATCTGGAATGGTTTAATACCATGTAAATGTAGACATGGGCAAAACTGCCTAAACAATATGATTTCTAATCCTATTACCCTACCAATTCAATCTTCTAGTAAAGCCACAGTCTTAGAGGCTCTTAGTACACAAAATCCCAGTGAGAGTGACATTTACATTAGAAAAGTGGAATATCTTTCTCAAAGAGTCCAAGATTGATTGGCAATTTCAAGCTCTGAATATATCTACTTGATATGATCTGGGCTGGTCCCATGAGTGCTCTCTCCATCCATCACTCAGACCCCAAGCCCTGACAGGAAACATTATAGCCTTGCTCCACTCCGACCCACCTTTCTGAAATCACTTGCACAACCGCCCCCGCCCCCCCCGGTGGAGTACCAGTACTACCACCAATAACATCAACATGAAGGTGGATGGGGTGAAGTGGGATAGTAGGCTGATCAGATGGACCAACTAAAGTTGGGATGAGTATCCCAGCAACACTTCCCAAGGCAGCTCAGTTTTTTCTCACATCTGTGCTCGGCTTCAGTCATCCAGGACACATGCCCATCCTAGTTCTGATTGAGCTAGCATGCTAAAAGTAGAAGTGTAGCCACAGCAGCACAAGTGGCTGGAGGATCTAGCCACCCCAAGTACAAGCCTAGCATCTCAGATGGGTACGTACTTGGAGCGTCCAGTCCCTCCTGCAGCTCGCGCCACTGCAATTACACAGTTTTAGCACGCTAGCTTGATCAGAGTTGAGACAGGTATGTCTCCTCCAGCTGGGAATCACATCCTCAGATCGACATGTAAACTAACCCTGTGGGTTTGAGAGGTGGGTGTTATCCTAATTTTCACATGTAGGGAAATTGAGGTGTACAGAATCAGAACTAAGGCAAAGTGTCTTGTCCAAAGTCACACAATCAATGGACCGTTTCTCAAGTAAGATGCTACTCAATGTGAGTGAGTATCAGGCCCACAGTGTGATCCAGTGGTGAACCCAGATCTCTGATTCAGTCTAAAGCTGCAACTACTAGACAACTCTGCCACCACATGTTCATGGATAGAAATGAAAGATGAAGGATAAAAATATGTATAGAATTACTGAGACAATAAAAATGCATTTTATCAAGCTACAATAATTGGGCAATATGCAATTACTGTCAAAGAATATGTGAAATTCTATGAGGTGTAAAAGATGTAACATAGAACAAGTTTACCTGCATAAATGGTGGAAAATGTCATGTAGTGGTACAGTGTGTGTAAGTCTTAATAGGAAACAACCTTATCACAAAGTGGGTCTGGAGTGTGAGATGGTCTGGCCTCCTTCCGGACAACTCAAAAAGCAGGCTAATGGTACAGAGAATCCTAGAAAGCCTTAGTGGGTTTAGAAATGAATTAACCTTACTACTGATCATCCAAAAATCTGTTATCATGAATGACCTAAATGTTAACTGCTAGTCAGCTGAAATAGCATCTGAGAGCTAAACTGGACTGACCTTAAGCCAGAAAGTCTATATCAGAGATACTAACTACAAGTGATTTCTTAACAGATCTAGTCCAACTACGGAAGCAGCATTGTGGCTCTTTTGTCAGAGCATTTATATAATTACTAGAGCATGGGGCCGATTCACGTTCAATCTGGGAAACCATGAGTTTTAAGGTCATGGACTTTCTGGAGACTAGCTGGCAGCTATCAAATGACATGCCACATTTTTCTTATGATGGAAAAGGTAAAAATCCTTGTGAATAGGAAAATATGAGTAGGTTCTTAGAGCTAGGAGTCCAGTGATGAACAGCTTATCTCTGCTACTGATTTGGGGCTTTGTTTACCTCTGGAAATCTTACTCAGTGTTCTGGAAGTTGCCTTAAAATGTATTGACACATACACCGGCTGTGGTGCAAACATAGTTCTGTTGGGTTGGGGCTGGGGAAGGGACACCTGCCCCACTGGCCGCGGCAGGTTGGGGGCTGGGCTGGGTCAGGGCCAGGGAAAAGGTACCTGTCCCCCTGGCCGTGGCAGGTTCAGGGCTGGGTCGGGGCTGGGGGAGGAGCGCCTGTTCTCCAGCCGTGGCAGGTCTGGGGCTGGGGAGGTGTGCCGCAGCAGGTATTAGACTGGCAGAGTTGATATATTTGTTCATTTATGAGACATTTACTTAATTATTTGTTCTTAACCTGGAAATTTAATCTTGTTCTGATATTTTGTTTGAGGTTGTGCTTTGATTGTTTATAGTTAGGTATGGAGGGAAGGCTATGTTAAGTTAGAGGTAGTCTCCTGATGTCGTGTTTTGAATTTGATTTTAGTTAATTGTTAGGGGTAATTAATAAAGCTTGTGAAATGGAAAAGTCATCTCAAATCCAGCTCTTTAGCTTAATAAATGGGGCTCCATTGAATCACTGAGAACTTTGGGGAGATTCATTAGAATTAATCAGCCCCTGCATTGCTTAGCCCCAATTATTCTTGCAATATGTTGACAAAGAATAGGTTCAGATGCTACTCAATGCTCATTAAGATTTGATGGATCCTTTTAGAATTCAGACATGTGACCACTTAAAAAGTTAAGAGATCAACGGCAGGATTGATGTCATTATCCCCCAGAAATCCCCAGGTAAAAGTGTTTCAGATTGGAGAAGCGATAGGACTTTGAAAAGAGATTTGTTAGAGTTTGGTAGCTAAATTCTCTGAAGATAATATCTGTACCAACCATGCTCCAGCTCAGGGCTGCAGGGGCTGAGCAAAACATTCCCTGTGATTGTGTCTCCTGGCTGCCAGTGGCCTCTGAGGTGCTGGGTACATGAACTGAGAGTAAGGATCCTCTCTCTCCTGTGCTCTTAATTCTCCCTCTGCTGGTTCCCAGGCAGCAAGGCAGCAGAATGCAGACTTTAATGCAGGAGAGACAAGAGCCAGAGTGGGGGTGGCAAAGGTAGCAGGTTGGGTGTGGGGAGACTGAGATCTGATAAGTTGTTCAGCAGGGAGAACACTGCCTGAGGACGGAGACTGAGAATGGTTGGGCAGGGCAAGGAAACTGGGGCAGAGATGTGCAGCCAGGAATGGGAGGAAAAAAAACAGAACAGGCTTGTGGGTGTTGGAGCAGGACAGCAGGGTCTGTACCCACTAGAGCACTCTCCCTTCCAGAACCTGGAATAGAACCCAAGATTCCTGTATTTCACCACCTCTCTGCTGTCAGTGAATATGTGTGAAACCTACTACCAAAGTGTGTTTTGTCTCCTCTAGTTCTGGTCCACACAGAGGATAACAACCCATTATTGCTATTAGCTACTCGGTTAGCATAAGTGACCGAGGTCTGGGCAGTGAATTTAAAGATTCCAATCCTGATGAACCATGTTGGTATCAATATGATGCCATGTGACTGAATTTCTAATTTTTTCAATTAGTTTTTATAAAAACCCAGGGAATTACACAGAAAATTGATGTTAAAATAATATCATTAAGGTTGCCAAGTCAAGCACTCAAAAGTTAGGAAATGACAGAATTAAGGTTGCCTGTACAACCTTCATTTGGTGCCCTTGTGTGTATGCATTATAATGCAGCCTTTAATTACATGAACACATACTGTTTCTTCCACAGGACTCAAGCCTCATTCAGTGCACAGGATGGAATATGATCTATAAATGAATCAGGGTTGTGTAGAAGAGGTGTCTGTTGGCTGTAGGACCACTGCTTCATTTGTTGCAGAGTTGGAAAGGGTGTAATAAATGAAGCAGGGGACTGCAGGACTAGAAAGGACAGTCAACAAGACAAGAGCAGTCCCAATAGCATACCCAGGCCAGAAACCAGTGAGAGGTGTCAAGGAAATCTGAATCTTTCAGAAACTGCCATATTTCTCTAGAACCACGGATAACATTTTCAAAAAGTGCCTAACTGACTTAGGAACCCAAGTTCCCCAGGTACTTATGGCTAGATCCACAAAGGGGATTTAGACCCATTGGTTTACCATTTAACTTTTAGGTGCCTTACTGCCTAGCAGAATCCAGAGCCCTGAGTTAGGCACCTAGGCTCCCTATATAAGTCACAGGAACATTAGGCTCCTCTTACTGGAATTCACAAAAGTCAGTATACTGAGCAGAGAGCCACCTAAACTAGCCAGTAGGAAATACATAGGACAGGGGGGTGCCCTAAGCCCCATCTTTCACAGAAGTTGCCTCCCTCCACTTGGGGTTTACAGCTGTGAACCATGTCCTAGAGATAAGCACCAGCAGAGGAACAAAAAAAATGCTACTTAAATGATTAGAAAATGCTGCAAATAGTCAAATAGTTGATGTTCCCAATGAACCTCTTTGGCAGTACAATACATGATGTTTTATTAAGCCTGTTCTCCCTGCAGACAGATATAATTGCTTTAAAAAATGAGTAAGCACTAAAGATTCAAGTTATGAAAAATTAACTGGAGGAAATTAGGCTTATATTGTTATTAATGGAAAACAGGGAAAACCCTGCAGTGACTTAAATTGCTTATTTTTAAATGATTGGAAGAGATGAATAATAAAACCTAAGAAGAATGACCCTTCACTTCTTACAAACTTTAAAGGCCATTGTAAACCAAAATTAGGATTCCAGGATAATTGTAAAGCAGATTTTTTAATGAAACTGCTTGAGACAAATACAGTACTACACACATGAAATGAGCCATCAATAGCAGCAGTGAAGCCAGGTGCTTCAATAGAGTCAGGAAACAATTAGATAAGTCCATAAATGAAAAGGAAAGATGAGATCTGAAACAGAAAAATGTGTGGAAAAGAAACGCTCAAAAGGAGCAGATGGGATTGGGACAAATACCTTTTCCTCTTCCCAAGATTTTTGTATTTGTTTTGACTATGTTCGAATCATTTACACTTTCATAGATGTTTGAGGAGGCAAAAGGTGCTGATTAAAAGGCTGGGTTTTCACTAGCAATAACAGCAGCGACAGTCCTAACTGAGGTATGATGCAAAATGAGCTCGGTAATTCCAACTCATCCCTTTCCTGCTGTATTACCAATCCAGCTCATGCTGTTCAGCACTGTAAAGGAAATACCTGCCCACAAAGGTCAGAATAGGAACTCAGTATTAACCCAGTGGTTACCCTTAAAAAACTTGCCAGTTGCCTTAGATAACTAAATGAGCCAGATTCTCTCCTGCACTGAGATATCCCTCCCCCGGTGTTGAGTGTGTCAGAGACCCAGTTATGGCTCCCTGATTTTCTAGCTTCTATGGACTCAGCCCCAGCCGTAACATAAGATAGAGACGCCTGGGGACCATATGCCAGCTGAGAATTGCTATAGCGTATAAGGGAACTAACCGTCTGGCCTAGCAATCACAGTTGGGCTGGTGTCCATAAGTCAAGGACAGCTACAAGGCAGCAGTCAGCAAGCAGAAATTAGAGTAATCACTAGAGCTGGGGTCAATAGGTGAGAGCCAGGGTCAGCACTAGGCTGGGATCAGTAGACAAGACTCAGGGTCAGAGACTAGAGATCAAAAAGCAAGATGAGGCCTGGAGTCACAGCAAGCCAGAAATCTGTGTTGTTACCCAGACAACTTCTGAGGGCACCCTGTAAGGTTAAACAGTGAGCATTAGCCAATCAGAAGGCTGCAGGGTGCTATCGTTAAGGCCCCTTTGGGTGGGACATCCCATAGTGCCAAATTGCCACAATGCTCCTTGAATATGGCTCTACATAGCCTCCAGGGAGTGATGTGGGAAAATCAGCTGTCCCAGGTTCTGCAGACCTGGGTTCTAGTCCCCCAGGTGCTTACACAGAGAATTCTGCTCTGCCCTTTCTACTTTATAGCACATCCACTCTGGCAGGGGCAGGGAAGGCTGGCATAGCAGCCCAGAGCCAATTTTCACCGGGCTAGCTGCAGCTATTTGCACTCAAGTAGTACAAAGAGGTTAGAACTGGGGTCAAGAATCTGACCCCTATAATTTTTCTTCAGTATTTGCAGAAGTGTACAAATTTCCTATATTAAGTTTATAGTAATGAAGGAAAAACTGTAGACACCTTCTCTGTTTATCTAAGGCACATTTGACCATTTTTTAAAGGGGACCACTGTATGATTCCATTTGTAATCTTTCTTCGTACATTCATAGATTCTAAGGTCATATGGAACAAATAATTTAGGCCATACTTATAGTACGGGGGACTCTAACCTGGAAAGCAGTGACTCTAAAAAAGATTTAGGGGTCATGTTGAATAATCAGCTGAACAGGAATTCCCAATGTGATCTTGGGATGCATAAT
The DNA here is from genome assembly GCF_002925995.2 of Terrapene triunguis. Lineage (NCBI taxonomy): Eukaryota > Metazoa > Chordata > Testudines > Emydidae > Terrapene > Terrapene triunguis. The sequence goes on from NW_020664373.1 coordinate 9,671,404, forward strand.
CAGGGGGAATCTCAAGCAGGAATACAGCAGTTATTTTACCTCTGTATTTGGTACTGGTTTGACTGCTGGAATACTGTGTCCAGTTCTGGTGCCCACCGTTCAAGAAGGCTGTTGATAAATTGAAGAGGGTTCAGAGAAGAGCTATGAAGAAAATTAAAGGAATAGAAAACATGTCTTATAGCAGTGGTGGGCAACCTGCGGCCCATGGGTTACATGCTGCCTGTCAGGGTAATCCTCTGGTGGGCCGCCAGACAGTTTGTTTACATTTGCATGGCCGCCCACAGCTCCCAGTGGCTGCGGTTTGCCGTTCCCAGCCAATGGAGGCTGCAGGAAGCAGCGCGGGCCACAGGGACGTTCTGGCCGGCGCTTCCCACAGCTCTCATTGGCAGGGAACGGCAAACTGCAGCCACTGGGAGCTGCGGGCAGCCATGCAAATTTAAACAAACTGTCTGGCAGCCTGCCAGCGGATTACCCTGACAGGCCATGTATGGCCTGCAGGCCGCAGGTTGCCCAGATAGATTCAACCAAGTCAATATATTTAGCTTAACAAAGAGAAGTTTAAGGGGTGATTTGGTTACATTCTATAAGTGTCTACATGAAAAACAGGTACCGTATATACTCGTTCATAAGCCAAATTTTTTTAGTAAAAAAGGGAAGCACCAGAGAAGGGGATTGGCTTATGAATGGTAGAAAGAGGGAGAGGTGGGACACAGCTCCTCCCCCCAACAGAGGGAGCAAGAAGAGGAAGCACAGCCAGCAGAGACAGAAGGGAAAAGGCGAGGCCAGAGTCTCTCCGCTTCAGGCCACACTGCTCTCCCCACAGCCTCCGAAGCAGCTGCAACTCCGGGGCTGGCAGGTTGCAGCCGTGCCGCTCGGCCCTGCCCCCCAGAGCAGGCTGTGGCCGCACCGCCCGGCCCGCCGGAGAATGCTGTGGCTGTGCCGCCCGGCCCAGCCTGCTGGACCATGCTGCGGCCATGCCACTGGGTCTGGCCCGCCAGAGCAGGCTGCGGCTGTGCTGCCCAGCCTGCCGGAGCAACTCCAGCCAGGTCAGAGACATCTTCCCCGGCCCTCCCCAGATAAGGTGGGAAGGGATGGGATGGGGAGAGTGTGGGGGTCCCGGGCTACGGATGGGGTCATGTGGAGGGTGGTCACAGGGGTTACTCCCCTGACTCCCAGCTTCTCCCCCCAAAAAAATTTCCCTACCAGTTGCCCCGGCCCGTCAGGATAAGCAGCTGGCGCGCCGGGACACTTTGTTTACTTAGGTTTACCTCCGTGCCTGCGGACGCTTGAGGTAAACAAACCATCTCGGCCCACTAGCGGCTTATCCTGATGGCCCGGGAGCCAAAGTTTGCTGACCCCTGAATTATAGGGTCGGTTTATGAACGGGTTATAAAAATTTTCCATATCCATCTTGGGGGGGTTGGCTTATAAACGAACTGGCTTATGATCAAGTAGATATGGTACTTAATAATGGGCTCTTCAGTCTAGCAGAGAAAGGTATAACACGATCCAATGGCTAGAAGTTTAAGCTGGACAAATTCAGAGTGGAAATAAGGCATAAATTTTTAGTAAGATGATCACAATGCTCCCTTCTGACCTGGAAACCTAAGAAAGGGACCATTGTGATGATCTAGTCTGATCTCCTATAAAACACAGGCCACAGAACTTCACCAAAATAATTCCTAGAGCATATATTTTTGAAAAACGCCCAATCTTCATTTAAAAATTGTCAGTGGTGGAGAATCCACCACAACCCTTGATAAGTTGTTCCAATGTTTAATTACCCTTGCCATTGAAAATAATGCATTATTTCCAGTCTGTGTTAGTCTAATAAATTCTGAAAGATGGTGAGGATCCTTCATGGTTATTGTCAGCATATGGTACGTTTAAAGCCACATTTCAAAAGCAGTATGCAAATGTATTGAATACTTTGATTTGCAAGTCATCAACCTAAATTAGATAGTTATATGTAATGTGCTCATTATTCTTATCCTTGGCGCTAAACTTATAGAAAACCAATGTAAATAAAATATCACAAACAGGGCACCTAACCCAGGCCTGCACCCATATACCTGTAACTCTTCTGTCACATGGAGTCAGCAGTGACAAGGGCCAGTTCAAAATCTAGGGGTTCCTTTTTAACAATACAACACAGAACCGTCTCAAGTCCCCACCCCTTGATGCCTATAAGAGGCAATACATCCCCTCTTGCAAGCACTTAGTCTGTGTGTAGGAAAGAAACTTTTAATAAAAAGGGGAAAGTAACCCATCATTAACTTGTGAAAATGCCACGAGCATGATTCACAAGCATATGACCATGAGAAAAACATCCACCCCAGAGTACGTTGGCGCACTGTCCTTTGCTCGCACCTTGAGAGAAATTCCAATCAACAAAAGTTCCTTCAATGTGCCACTCTGCTCTCCCTCCACCACACCCCACTCACAGTTGTCCATGGTCGGCGAAGACCCAGAGTTCAGAGGTGCATTTGTTTGAGTACACCTCCCACCTGGGAAGGCGGGGGGAAGGCACCTTGGCTCACTCTGCCATCAGTCTCTGCACTGCTCCCCACTCGCTCACTCTGCTGGCTGCTCGCTCGCTCCACCGTCAGTCACTCTGCCATCGGCCACTCAGTCCACTGCTGTTCATTCACCACTGCTCTCTTTACTGCAACCACTAGGGTGTATTGAGGTCCTGCCACTTAACACAGCTCTCAGTGATTTCAACTGTTAGTGAGGGAACCTCACTGGTAATGCAGACTGGACAGTCTCTTTTACTAGAGACACTCTCGCATCATTGGTCTAATGCTTAGGTCTGGTTATCAGTGATTTCAGCTCTAGTGATCTACAACAAAAGACTGTCAATTGAGTCTTAGTCAGCTCTGTCATAACACAGTGGAGAGGGTCAAATGGTGTCTAGAACCCTGAGGCAGGGCCCATACCACCAGGTAGAAACACCCATCCCCAACCTCTCTCATCTCTACTGGGCTTTGGCACCCCTGCCCCCTACTTAGCAAGTGCAGTTCAGTTGAGGGTGAACCACTCAATCAGGGCATACCAAGCACAGTTCTGTTGCCCTTGATTCACACAACCAGGACAACAACCCTTTTTTTTATTACTGCTGCACCCAATAACAAAGTGACTTGCAATCCAACACCCACCAAAAGGGATCATTTGGGCAAAGCAGCTCCATCATGCTGCACGCCTAGGCAGAGTGGGGGTGTCTATACAAACAAGGTCAGTTCCTGAAGTCTTCTTCTCCAGCTCATCTCTAGATGTCAGGGGAGAGCTCATTCAGACCCTGCTTACATACCATTAAAAAAACCCCACACAGACCAGCTGGGATGTCTTCCCATCACCCCGATAGCATCTCTGAACTCAGACCCCAGCAACCAACCCTTCCCTCCTCAGGAGAAGCCTGGAAGAACAGGTGGGGTCTTGCAGTGTCTCCAGGTCACCAAATCTGGGTTCTGACAAACAAAGATGAGAAGCAAATTCTAGAACCAAGGACTCCATTGATACTGGGAGGGGGGGGATGGGTTTGCTAGCTCAAGCGCCTCAGGTGATCTCAGTTGCTGCAGCAGGAGACAAGAAGAGAGGCAACCTCTCAGATAGCCAGGACCCAAGCCATTTAGAGCTCTGAAGGTCAAGATAGGCTTTAAATGCTTAAGCTTCACCCTGAAATCAGGCAATAGCCAGTGCAAATCGTGGAGCACAGAAGTAGTGTGCTCTCTCTGTCATTGAAACCCTATTTAACGAGTGCTCCGCTGCACTGGTTGCAGTTTCTGGATGGTTTGGTAGAATAGCACCAGGCAGAGCTTGTCATAATAATCTTTCCTTAAAGGGTATGTGTACACTGCAGCAGGAAGTGTGCCACCCAACCTGGGTAGACAGCCATTCTCTGCTCAAGCTAACATGCTAAAAATAGTTGTGTGGATGTTGCGGCACAGGAGGTAGCATGGGCTAGCCATCTGAGTACGGACCCTGGGGGTTGGGTGGGCTTGTACTTGGGTGGCTAGCCCAAGCCACTGTCCACACTGCAACATCCACATTGCTATTTTTAGTGCGCTAGCTTCAGCACGCTCCCAGCTGCAGTGTAGACATACCCAAAGTGACAACGGTGTGCATAACTATGGCACGTCTGCATCCAGATGGAAAGGAAAGAGCTTTCTTGTCGAATGCAGATGATAGCTCTTAACTGCTGCTGCCCAGGAATCCAACTCCAGCCAAGGATCCCCAGACTGTGAAGCTTTGGGGAAAATGGGGTGATGCTGACATGATTCATTAGAGATGCTGACACGATGTCCACCATTTCCTCCAGTTGTTTCTCTCATCCTACAAACATCATCTCATTCTTGCCTGAGTTGAGACTCAGCCATCATCCATTAAATACTAGATAAGTCATCATTCCCATGCAGCTTAAGATTTAGAAGAGAACATACGAACAGCCATACTGGGTCAGACCAAAGGTCCATCTATCCCAGCTTCTGGCAAAAAGTCTGCATAGACAGAAGACTAGAAACAGAAGAGGCTATGAAAGTCTGCATACTTAGAAATGTAATGTCAGCATAGTCAAGACACCACAACCCTTGCTTGCTTGAGTTAAAGATCACAGTCACAATCCACCAACATCCCATACTCCCAAAATAGGACTTCAGACATGGCCAGTGGGACTGATAATAAATAATATAATATGCCCACTTCTTACTCCCTGTTTGCCTACTACCATGCCTATCATGATAGAGATTGAGGAGACAAAACCTTAACATCCCATCCCTGTCTAGAATTGCCAAGTCCTCAATTCATGGCAGACATCCAAAAGTGGCCATTGAGAGAATGCAGCCGCAGCAACTGGCTGCCTGAATAGGGACTTCCAAATAGATTGCAAATGATGCCAGAGACACACCGTCCAATTCCCCAGCTCCAGCCTCCAAGCTTTCCTACAAAAGTCATAACTCCTCCACATCCTATGGAACTGTTCCATCCTAAAAAGGCTAGTTAAATTACACATCCCCCAACCATCCTTTCACCACCACAGAGATCCCACCTGACAGAGTGAACTAGGTGGTAGCCACATGTCCATCTACGTCCCCCTCTCCCCCCCAAAAAAACCCCTCCCAGTAGAACACTCACTTGTCAGGGAGGCCTGACTGATATAAACCCATTCAATCCTCAATCCCTGCTCCTCACGACCTCGCAAGGTGAGATCTCAAACATTGATCATCATAAAAAATACCTTAAGAAAAGCTAATCCCAGTAGTAACAATTATTTCATTAGAGTGGTGACAGTTTCTGGAGAACATTAGCTTTTGGATGTATTCGTGCTGCACACCCCTGCAGACATGAATCTCTCATTGGTTAATTTTCTATAATTTTGGTAAGAATGGGTGATTCATTTTAGTCTCTTCTAGCTCCTATAGTCTGTTGTAAATGGCTGATTAATACTGAAAATACCAGATACCTTAGACAAAATGGTTGGCGAAATACAATTTAATGAGAGAAACCGTATAATAAATGAATGAACATTTCCAGACTAGTGAGTGCTGTGGAATATCTGTAATTACTAGGTCCTTGGCAGCAGATGACCAAGTGACAGTGTTTGTGTTCATTAGCTTCAGAGCTCCCTGATGCTTTCTTCACACCAGCTGTGAATGGAAAACACATTAGTCTCGGCCATGAAAAGAAGTTAAAACCCAGTAAACAAGTCAGTCACGATAAATAAATGCTAATGGCCTGCATTCACCCTGGTTAATTCCATTCCTGGACAAATGAATACAAAAAGAGAGGACAACAGCAGGACATTGAAATAAAATAAAAAGCTACAAAGTTTTCAGTCAGGAATGGAAATTTCTGGGGGCTGCATGTTTTATTCTTGGCAGAATTTATATTCTCTGTTTGTACTTTATTATTTTCTTTTCCATTTTCCTTTGTTATTTCTGAAAAATTCTTGAACAGAAGACATGCAGCAGCACCATCTGCTGGTTACATCTAGTGCTGTGTCAATAGAGGAAAATTCAAGATGTTCTTTAAACTTGTCTTATATAACCATCTAGTTAATTGCATTCTATAAAGACTTTGAGCCTGATTCTTGGATCCATTTATGGCCCTATCATAGGGCATGGCTCCCCTCCTGCCTTCTCCCTGCAGAAACTGCACAGACTCCCATGCTGGCACCTTCACAGGTCCTTTTATTTTGAGTTCCCTACATCCTTTCCACAACAATCCCCGTGCAACAGTTTATTTACGATGTTAACCTAGCATTTGGCTCTCTCACAGGGCCTAAGGGGAACACAGGTCTCCCTCTTCTGGGCCTCTGTGTGACCAGGCTCAGCTAGACCTGTCCCTCCCTCTCTCCCCCATGGCACCTCCATCCTGCCTTTTTATCAGCCTTGTGCTGATGGGGTAATTGTCTCCTCAGACCATCCAGCTGCCTAGCCTGATTGACTAATTACCCCCATCAGCTTTCTCAAGGGGTACTAATTAAAGCCGAGTGATCAGAGTTCAGGCTCCCATGTTTTCACCCTGCACGCTGTCACAGGGTGTGTCTCTGGTGCTACAGAGGGGCCCACACAAGCTAACCTAACCAGACAGCTGAGGAGTTTCATGTGTGTAGAACCATTTGGTGCCCCAAAACTACTCCCTTCCTACCTCTAGCCCAGGAGTGGAGGCTGGGGGAAAGTGGTGTCCAGAGTGCTGTCTGCTGGAAGTGCATGGTTATCCTTGGTTGCTGGAATGGCTTCTTAGAGACATTGGTATGTAGGCACAAATTAGAGCAGTTAAGAAGTGCCTCTAAGTTATACCAGAGGCCAAACAGGGCCTCATCTGGCCCAAACATAAGAAGGGCATAAAGGTTGCATCCAGCTGCCAATGCTTCCCTTTACGGATCCTGGCCTGGGCGCAGAGTCAGCCCCAATCTGTCTCTTTTTTTTAAATATTGCAGAAGAATGAATATACCTTTCCACTAGTGCAAAGTGCATAGTGATTCCAGGAACAAAACTGTTGTGTACAGAGTGGAATAGAGTTATTGCTACTGGAATAAATGTTGTACAAAATGGATATCTGTGGAAAAAATTCACCTGAAATGTCAGATTTATCTTTTCCATGGGGCAGAGGTCCTTGCTCTGATCTTTGTTATTTCACCTCTTTACCATCCTCTGAGTAGTAGGTTTTTGAGGGACAGTGGCATGATTTGGGGCTATCAGACTCACACCACTGCAAGATGAATGATCTGAAGCATCCAAAGGCCTGAGAAAAAATCTAGTTGTCAACACCCTGGCTAATCTAGCTTCTCTAATGGATGAGTTAAAAGTAGAGCTGATTGGACAATTTTCCAGTGGAGTGTGGTTCCATTGGGAAATGCTGTACAGTCAAAATGAAAATTTCCACAGGAATGTGTTGATTTGGATGAAATTTCATTTTGAAAATAAAAGGAACATTCTGATTTGAAAGAAAATCAAATTTCAAAATCTCAACATTTTTCATGGAAATTTTTCATGAAATTCCAGTTCCCTAACAGCTCTGGTTAAAATGTTCAACTATTTCAAATATTGGTGTAGCCGTTTAGCTCCCAGGATATTAGAGACAAGGTGGGTGAGATAATATCTTTTATTGAACCAACTTCTGTTGGTGAGAGAGACAAGCTTTCGACCTACACAGTGCTCAGACCCGAAGAAGAGCTCTATGTAGCTCAAAAGCTTGTCTCTCTCACCAACAGAAGTTGGTCAATAAAAGATAAGACCTCACCCATCTTGTCTCTCTAACTATTTAAAGAAATTTGGGGATTTATGTGCCCCTAACATTGCTTAAGGATATAATTAGCTGGGGAACAAAAATACGTTTTTTACATGCATTGGAACCTCAAAGTTGAGGATTACTGTTAATGAGAGGGAGGTCTGTGACCTTTGTTGAGGGAGTCTTAAAAGAAACAGATATGGTCCCTCGCATCCTGTAGGAAGAACTGCAGAAAGAGGTTGGGAAGTAATGAAAAAGTTAATTGGCCTGATTCATTTCTGTGAGTAGGATGGCATAACACTAATAATAATGTACAGTAGTGAATCAGGCTCAGGAAGTATCTGGAGAGAGTAAAGTGAATCTGCACAAGGAGAAGGTTTGCAAGTAATCTCTACTTGTTTTACAATTACCAGTTTAAATGAAGGTAAAGCCAATGTGAGTCAGAAAATATGGACTGTTCTTGTAAGGTGTGACGGGGCAGCTCTGCCCCACACTAGCCCCGGAAGTGACAGACAGGTAGCTCTGTCAGCGGAAGTCCCGCCCCGCCCGTACTGGGCATGCATCAAATGCTCCATGAATATAAAAGGAGGGAACTCAGCTCAGTCTGGGCTGGTGGCTGAAGGAGAAGGACCTAACTGGGCAACTCCTGCAGAGGACCAGCCGACGCTCTCAGAGCCGCTCGGAGCGGATGCTTCTTCCGACCGGCACGAACCCCTACCGGGGGAGGAACCAGAGGAGGTGACGGCCCCGGAGACCCGCGGAGGACCCTGGGATTCGTGGGTGACCCCGACTCCCGAACCGGTAGGAACCGACCTGGGGGGGGGGGGTGACAGACTGGTACCTTGCCCCTGGTAAGCCTCAGCGTGTTTCGGTAGGACCCCCCTGCTGAGCCAGTAGTAAGGTCCTATGGCTCTGTAACCAGGGGTGGTTATATGGACTCTGGCCACTAGGCTGTGCTGCCCTGTAACCAGGGGTGGTTATATGGACTCTGGCCACTAGGCCATGTTGCCCTGTAGCCAAGGGCTAATTCCCTGGACTCTGGCCATTAGGCTGTACTGCCCTGTAACAAGGGGCGTAAACCGTCACATAAGGGAAAAGCTTTCACACCAAGTATGTACACAAGAGAAGGGCCAAAGAGAGGATAGGTATTTAGAAATCTGGTCACCCTTTCTACCATACTCAGAAGAGGAGGAATCCCCAGCAGGCAAGCCAAATTTTTAAGCCAGTTCTTTGAATATTAATCTGATCCTGAACAAGTCCTGTACAATGCAGTATGTTAACATTTCATTGTAATTTTTATTTTAATAAATAGTTAAAAGTAAAATAAAACAATAAAAAGTTTGTTGTTGTTTTTAAAAAGGAGGGAGAGGAGGTTTCAGAGACAGCACATTGTCTAATTGTTTCCAGCAAGAACTTTTAAGTAAGGAAAAGTTTATCTATTTTAAAAGAATGAGACAATAATTTGTGTATTTATTTCATGTAAATGTTGCAGGGACAACTGAAATCTTCAAGAGAAATCCAGCTCCCACACGGCTTCAGGGGACAAACAGCTGCTTCAGCTCTTATCACAGCATTCTTCAGACATTTTAAAGGAAAAGTACTGTGGTTACAAGAGCCCCAGACTCAGACAGGATTCCAGCTTACGATGAGAGTCTGCATACTATTAATAAAGTTGTTAGCTCCCTGTTACAAGCTAGAGTATTAGACCTCAACCTAGGCTCCAGAATATTAAAACATAATGCAAAATTGGTGCTCTAATTAAAAAATGAAAACCAAACTTAGAATAAAAACAATATATTTTGAGCAAACATCATGTACAATAGTGGTTGAATAATCTTGTTAAAAACTGCTGAAATAAAATCCTTTAACAAAATAACAGCCTAGAATCTACAAAAATATATTCATGACAGTCTTTCAAACACTGAGTGGCATTTGGCATGATTTCAAGTTTGGAAATAGCTCCAGATTTCACGAAGTTTACCTTACAGCTTCAAAGATATCTATGCATAAAACTGTAATCCATCAGTTTCAATCACAAATGATTTAAAAATAAATAAATACATAAATATATTGAGATGATGCAAAATGAGCCCAGGGAATTCATCCTAGTTATACAAGATAAAAAGATGCAGGTAAACGGAGCCAAGCTATTAAATTTTCAAAGGTAAACAGAGCTAAAAAACCAGCCCTCACCACCTGATATGATTAAGCATCTCAGGATATTAGCTTAGCCCTACAAACACACTGAGTGAGGTCACAAAATCAGAAGCTTAAAAGTAAGTGGCAAAATTGCTGAGAAAAAATTACTTACTGTTTCTGATCCTAAAATTTGGATAGCTGAATTTTGAGTTTTCAAATGTGGGTACTTAGAGCATGATCCAATGCTCATTAAAATCAATGGAAGTACTCTTGTTGACTTAATGAGCATGGGATCAAGCCCTTAAGCAGGGTATCTATATTCCACATCTATATGCCAAGTAGGGATGTAAATACTAATTTTACATACCAAAGGACCAAATATGAGCATACAGTTGTGGAATTTGGCCATCCTATTAAAGTTCCCATGTTTGTCAACTATGTAAACCATACAGGTGTATTGGAAAAGTTTTAAACAAGATACTCCATTTGAAAAGCTGTGTCTTTCTTTTACATGCTATGGACTCTGTATTTCCTCCTGCAGAAGTTAATGATATCACCAGCACTGAATGCAAACCATTTTCCTGCACTCTGCATGTTAGTAATGCAGTCAGTTTATGCTTAGGAAACACAGTCCTAGTGAGCTCTTGGCAATTGAAAAAGAAGAAAATTATTTTTGAAAGTGCTATTTACTGAGTAGTAGCATTTGGATCTACACGTGTAATCTTTTGAGACAGACAGTATGGAGATATACCAGAAGAATATGCACCTGGTATGTTAATGCTTAAGTACTGTATAAAAGCACCATGCTTCAGAATTAGAGATGAGACTGAGCTAGAAAGTTTGTACTTAGATCCTGATCCAGACTTTCCCAGATTCAGGGTGTGCAGTTCTGGGGTTTTGTTTCAAATCCATCTCTATTAAGATTCAAACATTCTTTGAACAGAGAGTCAATGTAGAGAGCTACCTGCAGAGAGAGAAAATAGCTAAAATGCACTATAATCATTCTTTCCACCCAAAAGAGCATACTCAGAGTTCAAAGAGCTTGTAGGATATTTGTGAATAAATCTAAAATTGAGTATACCTGAATGAAATCCGGCTCCACTAATGTCAATAGGAGTTTTGTCATTGACTTCAATGGAGTCAGAATTTAAACCCTTGTGTTTGGTTGACCAACATGCAAATTAAACTAGAAAAAAAGGGGGAAAAAAGGAGGGGGAGCAGATTACTGTTGTCCTAATTTTATTTTAGGTTTTTCAAAGTATTTATATGAGATGGACTTTTCTAAGTATTTATATGTTTTCATTATTTACTATATTATTCTACATTAAAGATAGTTGTTTTTATTCTCTCTCATGTGGGAAATGTTAAGAAAGAGGTAGAATGTTTTCCAAGAAAGATTTTTATTTCACCCTTTGAATGAACTCTTTGGTACCTTTTTCTGGAAGAAAAAAAAATGAAGCTGTCCTTTTTGATGACCTGCTCATAAATCCTTAGGAAATTTCACTTTTCATTCAAACCATAAAGCGGAAGAACATTTACTCCCTGCCAACAAGTGGTAACCTGTGTCCTTGAAAAATTTATCCTTAAGGGAGAAATTACACTGAGATAGGAGGCCATTAAGTCTCAAAACACATCAGTGAATAAGTGTTTTTAATGGCTGATCAAAAATAATTTTCCTACTATTTCCTCACTACAGGAAGCTACCCTCAACAATGATCTATATGCTGTAATGGCAATAATGTAAACCCCTAACAGTTTCAGATGCCTGTCTGAATAGATCATTGTTGGCTGGTGCTCATCTACATGCACTGTTGGGTATTCTGAAAACACAGAATATTCTTTAAGAACTAGTTAATATTTTCATGTTGAAAACATGAAGGGCAGAAATAACCTAACTCAATAAAATAATTGACATTCACTGTCTTTCCTTTACTTTTCTTTGAATTCTAAGGAAGAAATTTTCAGCAAATTTGTTGATCATCTTTAAAAGAGTTGAATTGTCTACTCCAAATGATTAACCAGTTTTCCCACGCCAAATCTCCCCACTTGCTTTGCAGGATTGGAATTGGCTCCGTTTCCTTATACATAAAGGGCAACAAGAGCGTGGAACATCTTCTACAGCCGACATGGGCATCCTAGATGGTTGCTGCTTAAAGCAAGACTTCAGCCATCCTTCTTATTTAATAAATCTGAGATGTTGTTTGCTCTGCACTAGTACATGTACTTGGTGCAGCATGGCCAACCCCAAGCGTTCAAAAATCAGGCCTCAAAGAATCATGAGATTAGCTTAAAAATCATTTTCTTTAAAAAAAATGATAAATTTGGTCCTCGTGTTATTTGCTTTCTGGTTTCTGAGCTGGTTCATGTTATCAAGTTTTTCTCCACAGCCACGAGGGCTAGAAAATTACTTGCTTTTTAATGAAAATTGAGATTCTCATATAAGCACATGACTCCAGCAGCTGGAGCTTTCAGAGAAACATCAAATACCACAAGACTCACGGTAAAATTGCAAGAGTTGGCAACACTATGACAAACCTCGCCTTATTTTTACTGGTATGGTTTTGAATACAAAATGTTTAAATGTGGAGGAGAAAATGTTTCAGCTCATCCGGGAGCAGAAGTCCAGTTATTTTATGATGTTGTTTGTGTCCGAAGCACTTCCTAATGCACAGGCGGCACAACTGCATCAAGGACAGGGGCCCTGGAGAAAGATGCCACAAGACAAGTTATAACATGTGATTTTATTGTCCCAAGATCAGTTGTCACAGAACTGAAGCTGCAGATATGTAACAAGGCCAACTTTTGTGTAGTACAGGCTAGACCAGCTTTACTGAAGGGCAACATTCCCAAGCTCTCAGCTCCTGCAGGCTCCTAAAAACTCAACACACTGGAAATTCTTTACCAAATCATTTTAGTCACAAGGTGTTTGGAGCAGGTAGTTAGTTTTTTAAGGGAGATCAGAAGTGGTGTTAGCCTACTGGGGGCCCTATGTTGGCCTATTTGGGGGGGAGGGTCCCCCCACACACAACACATACTAAAAAAGCAAATGGGAGCCCCCGTGAGCTGCTCAGGACCCCCAAGCAATTGTTTAGTCTGCTTATGCCTAGCGCCTGCTCTGAGAAAGATTATCATTCATAAACAGATTTTGTAGCTGAATACTGAAAACAGCACACAGGGACCAATTCCCCATTGCTATGCTCCTGGTGCAGTCATTTATTCTAGTGCAAAAACGGGTGCTAAACACTATCAAATGAGAAATCGCCTCTCACTTACCCCAGTAGAAGCAATTTATCCCCATGTTGCCCAGGTGTAAATGAGGCAAACAAGAGGCAAAGCAGTAGTAAGTCAAGCCCACAACGTAAATATGTTGTCTTGGAACCAAACACAGTCATTCTTAATCCTTATACAGGTATGATTAGTAGCTGTATTATTTTCCTACAAGCTATAAGACAAATGTTAAATACTTTATGTTGCTTGAAAATAAGAGATGATTAATGCTTCCTTCAAAATCCTTTCCCTGGAGTGAGATTCAAGTTTGCGGCCCACTGGTTTCTGCAGAAGTATTCATAACAGTATAACAGTGATAAACACATAGCACGAGACGCAATATATAATCCCTTATTTAAACCTTCAAGATTAAATAGTCCCATGCTGATAATGCAAGCCCTAGTAAAGAATCTATGTCTTTTATTTAAATGTAACAGCATAACATGCTTAATGGAGGGCTTATCCTTCTTGTTAAGAGGTAGTTACTATGATGTATTTAAATACAAAACAGTTGGATCATATAACATGTCATTTGTACGGCTATCTCATCATACACAGCAGTTACAACAACAGAACAGTTACTGTCAGAGTAGATAAGGAGAGCAGACAAGCTGGACGCACTAATGGGGGAAGGCAGGATTGGGTTGGGTTTAAGCAGTGTAAGAAGAGATGAGCTTTATGAGGTATTTTAGAAAGCAAGAGGGAATCAGTGAAATGGGATCAGGGAGGCAGAGACAATGATATCAGCTAAAAGTAAGTCCCAGTTAAGATTTTCTAAAAGAAGCTAGAAGATAAAGGCATTTGTGGTCACCAGAGAAGCTGTGTTGGCAGTAGCTGTGAGTAAGGGAGTTGAAGGTACTGGTGGAAGCAGCTGGTACTGCTTTTGGGTAACAGCTTTAAAAAGCAGCTGTTTTCAGTGTCCCTCCACACTCCAGCTACCACTTTTTCAGCAGCTCTTCACAGCTGGCTGGGTTCTCTTAAAGATGGTTTTACTGAGCAAATGGCTGTATCAAGAGCACTGTCAACATGCAGTATTAATGAGATGTATTAATGAAGCTGGTAAATACACAGGGCTTGATTCTCCACTGCTTTGCATCTTATGCTGCCATTTATACCTGTGCACAGAGAATGCAAGACTGTTCCAAGTCAGAACAGCAGCATTTTATACCCACATTACACAAGTTTAAAAGACTGTGTCTGGTGCAAGGAAGTGGCGAATCCTGACCAGAATCACTTCATGCTTCAGGGTCTGTTCCTGCTGAAACTGGCAGAACTGCAGTTAGACAGATAAGGTGGGTGAGGCAGTATCTTTTATTGGACCAACTTCTGTTAGTGACAGAAACAAGCATTCGAGCCACACAGAGCTCTTCTTCAGATCTGGGAAATGTACTCAAAGCATCACAGCTAAATGCAAGGTGGAACAGATAGTAGAACATAAGCAGTGAGCACATATTCTAAGGGGCCATTCAAGATAGAGTGGCCCATTAACACCTCTTCAGTCATAGGACAAAAAGAGGGGGTTAGTGAGTTACAGATTGTTGTAATAAGCCATAAATTCAGTGTCTCTGTTCAGTCCATGATTTTTAGTGTTAGCAAAGTTGTGAATTTAAGCTCCCAGGCTCATCTTTTGAAACTGCAATTGACATCCATGGGAACAGGAGTGACTATTGCAATATTACATTGTGCATTCCATTTTATTTTGCTTCCCATAAGTAAATGTCTCTTTGAGAACTTCTTAAAAGTTTAAAAACATTCCCATAGAAGCAGAAATGTTTCACTGAAAAAGAGAAAAGTTTAAAAAAAAATTAAAAAATCAATTTCACTCTCCTGAAAAATAACCAAAAAATGCAAGGTAATTCTTGTATTCAAGGTAGTTCAATGTAGTGCTGTTTTATTTCTTTATTTTGCTAGTTCTCTGGACCACACGCACAAGTATCTGTATCGTTCAAATAGAAAACATATGCAGTGAAACATTAGATTGGGGCAACAACGTTCTATAACTGTTCATATGGGTGACTGTGGGCTGGTACTTTGGCCAATAGTCTACTGAAGGAAAAATCCCTATATGCTGCCATTTCCCGCACATTTGTAGGTAGAGCCTTCCAAGCATTTACCAGATGGAGGAAAAGAAAACAGAATGGAAACCAATTCTGATTAGCAAGTGAGTCTACTGGAATAATGGAGGCTGCACAGGATGGTGGGAAATACTGTAGCTCACCTGCCGCCTGTACCAGACATAACCATACTCATAGAATGAATCTGAATGAAACCAAAAGGAAGTCACACTACAGGAAGGGAACTTGAAGGTTAAACAAAAGGCTGTGTATTTTCACATCTGTTTTCAATTGCTTCAGACCGGACAATTTAGAAACCAGCTGCTAGCAAACCTGGAACTTACTCAGAAAAAGGAATTTTGAAGAACATTTGGGAAACACTACTCAGTAGCAAAATGGTCTCCAGAATTTTATTGTCCAGCCCTCTCAACTCAGCCCTTCCAATGTTACATATGGTTCTGTGGCTGCTCCCTGGGCATGCATGACATATTCTTTTATCTCAGATAAACACATGTGATACGAGTCAGACATCTAACAGAAAGAGGATTTGAGTTCTGTAACATACAGCTGTGTGTATGGCAGAATATGTTGAAAGACCAAATATCTGTGCCACGTAGCATCATGTGATTGTTTTCATAATATTATTGACTACACACACAGGGCCTGATTTCTCACTGTGTTATTCCAGTTTTACACTGGTGTAACTCCACTGATCTCAATAGAGTCACATTGGCATAAAACTGGAGTAATATAGTGGTGGATCATACCAGCAGTATCTTGTTTAACATAATGATACTAACTGCTGTTTACTACCTCCATAGGAAGTTCTAAATGAATACATTATAGGAATGTAACTCTATTGACCAGAAGCATTTTTCACATTTACCTGGCAAACACATAGGATTTTTCCCAGAATTCATGAATATAATATACCCTATAAAACAAAATGGATTTGGAACCATTCTGATTTACAGGTAAATAACAGCTGCTTTTTAAAAAGTTTAAATAAGAATCAAACCTAAAGATTGGAAGGGCTGGATTCTGCAGGACATAATATAGGACCTTAATAAACACATACCATACATACTTATTGTACCACCTTTTGGGATATATTTTACAACCTTTTGCAAAAAAGCAACACAGAGAAATTAATTTTCAGACACATTTTGCTACTTCTTAAGGTTTTGACCCAAAAATATAAAGCAAAAGGCAAGGAAATAGATCACGGTTACAGTCCATTTACTGTTTTTATACTGCATGAATTAAAAGCTTCCCAGCTGTACTTTAACACAGATTTTTCCTGGCATTTGCTGGACTTGTACCACAAAAATTACGTTATTTAAACTCAGTGGATATATTTCTGCTCTCTGGTAATCGGGCTCAACTCTCACTGGATGATTTGAGGTTACTTTCTATCCTTTTCAAATTTGTTAACATGCTCCAAGAAGAATCACTAGCTTAACACTACCCAGGAATGATCCAGAACCCATTAAAGTCAATGAAAAGTTTCCAGTTGACTTCAGTGGATTTAGGGCCAGTCCCAAGAAGAACACTGATAGTCAGAAAGAGGAAAGTTCCCAGTTGATTTGTAAGTGTTCTTCTGCTTACTATGTCTCCTAAGCTCATTTCTGTGACACATTACAAGCTTCAAGTCTGTTCACTGATGCCCTGGACTCTCACTGAAAACTCTGGGGGGCCACAGGTGCATGGTATGCAAATAATACTCTATAGCATTTGTAGTGACTGGAAATTCCTTTTTGCTGAGACTGGAATCTCCATAAAGTCTTTTAAAAATAATAATAATAATAATAATATTTCATAAATTAATACTCTGATGTTAATGGACATTGTGTCCAAATATCTGAGGGCAGAACTGAGCCCAGTTATTTTCAGTTTTGCTCCATGATACAGAACATGAAGAGCAGCATAGTAAATAATGTGCCCTTTTTTCAGCCACCTACAGGTTAGGATTTGAATAAAACAAATATTAAAGGACACCTTCTTTCTGCACAAATATTTGTGTTAAAGTGCTGCTTGGTGGAACCAGCTCCACTGGCCTTTTGCCTTCTGCATTCTTAGCTCTCACGTCTGCTCCAAAGTCAATCAGCAAGTGCACCAGGTCAGTGTTGGAATTCCTGGCAGCCACATGGAGAGGAGAGTCCAGATCTTTGCCACCATTTGCACTTGCTCCTGAAAATAAGGTAGGACCAAGAATATGATCACATTAGTAAAAAAAAAGTCATAGCTGGACCATCCAATTTCCTTTGCTACCTCCTAGGTCTCTGACCAACCTGCAGCAATGGAGGTTCCCACTACCCTCCTAGAAATGAATTTTAATAGTTAGGGGCTAGATTATGGCTTTAAACCACTGCCTGTGTTGGCATGGGATGAGGGGGGTCTGTGAATCAATGAAAGCTCCTTGAGACACTCTGCCTAAGGCTGTGCCTCTGCTCTGGGGGACCACACACAGCAGTGGGACCTGCTGTACCCTCTTACGGGCCACAGACCAGTCTGCTGGATACTGTGGAGTAGGGAAAGGACACAGCTCTGCTCTCAAACCCCACATCCCCTTTCCCACCACCTGTGGAGTTGCTAGCACTGCGGGAGGTGCTCCGGTCTTCCAGTGTTTGCATGATGTGATTGCACAAGCCAAGGCCCCAGTTCAGTAGAGTACTTAGGCACATGCCTAACTTTACACATATGAGGAGCCCCATTGACCTGAGCGGGACCACTTGTGCTACAAGTGAGGCACACACTTAAGCATCTTGCTGAATGGATGACCATGTTTGCGTCTGGCCCTTGCACTGGTGTACAAAGGATCCAAGAATGCAGGGCTCAGTGCAATCCGGCCCCCTGCTCGAGGCGCATGTAGTTTCAACGGGAGTTGTGTGGCTATATCCCTTCTAGTCAACTTAAAATTCCACTACAATACTCAGAGCTACCTACACGATTCAAATGTTTCAGAATTCCAGCGTGTGAGTACCCCTCAGCCTTGGATGAGGACAGAGTATAAAAAGATGTTACAGAAAATAAAAGAACATCATTTTACTTTTTTTTTTTACCTGATTCAAGTAACTTCTTGGCACAGGCTACCTGCTCATTCTCACAAGCCACATAAAGCGGAGTACCCAGATGTTTGATGTTGAGGTCTATATTTACTCCATTGGATGTGAGGGATTCGACACATTCAATATGTCCTTTGAAAGGATAAAGGAGGGTCAAATAATAAAAATAAGGGGTTTCTGAAGGCTCCTCATTTTGTGGCCCAGATAACTCTTCCCCTCCCCCCCAGTGTAGATCAGTAAAGCTCCATTGATTTGGCAAGAGATTTTAGATTTCCATTTTTTCCTCTCCCCAGACTCCAGTATTTTGATACATTCAAAATGCCCTTGTCTATCCATCCCATAATGAATCATTTTGGTGGGATGGAGGAGAGAAGCAGCAGGTGACACAGCTCACAGACAACAATAGTCTCAAAGGTGCTCATCCAAACAGTCATCTCTGCCATTTTTGATTTCCTGTCTATAATGGCCCCTTCTTCCCCAGTCTCTTTTCAAGAGATTGGAATCCTCATTTTCTCTTTCTCTCTCTCGTCTGGTCAAGGGAACAATAGCCATTAGGAATATTACCATGTAAGGGGGGAGAGTTTACATTACACACATGACCAAATTATGCCATGACATCTTCAAAGGAATGCATTTTATTTGCTGGGTTAAATCTGCACTGAAAAACACAAACAGCCAAGCTAAATCAGGGAAGGTCTTTGCAAGGCAGCCCAGTTACTTCCTAGGTTCTTGTATCTCATTTATTAGCTGAAATATTTTGCTCTTTATGGGGTCTCATTTTAGTATGCCTATTGCTAGCTAATGTGAGATCATTATCCATTCTCAGTACTTAATGGAAAGTAGAAATGGCATTTGTTCACCATCAAGGCACTAAAGCAGTCTTCTTGTCCATAAGACTACAACAGTAGTAGAAATATGAGTCCTTGCTTCATGAAGCGCTTACTAGGAAATGGAAGTGTCTGTGAAAATTTGTATTGATTTCCAGTGCTTTCAGAAAATTCACAGTAATTCTCTCTTCACAGAATTCTCCTTATGGCGGACACGTTTGATAATTTAGGAGGTGAGAAGTTCAAGTTCAACTTGTTAAAATTGTTTTGTCAAGCTGTGGTAGATGGAGGCCAGAGCAACACTGTTGGTGGGATACTTTCCCCTCCAATGAACAGAGCCATTTTGGGGACCGAGGAGAGATAATTACCAGATAAGGAAACACCTGCACCCTTCCCTCCACCCAAATGACAGTAGTCAAGCTGTGGGAGGCCCAAGGGCAATGTTCAGGTTAGAGGAACCCTCACAGCAATGCAAGTAGGTGTGAGGGCTTGGGAGCCATTTTGTGTGGTGGAGGAAGTTAAGAGAGGTCACCTCATATACCCAGGACCTCAGGAGCTGATTAGGGACTTCAGGAGCAGGTGTCACGGATGAAGACAGGATGGTAGAAACTGTGATACCAGCACTGAGAACAAGTATCATGGTTCTATCAATGATATATTTGTATTTTACATGAATTCAATATACCGACTGATCTTTCCTTTCTCTCACTAACTTCAACTTCGAGGTGTTGGTAAAAGGAAAAGTAATTCCGACTCTTGACTGAGTAACCTACCTCTCTTAGCAGCTTCATGGATAGGGGAAGCCAGATCACATGGTGCATGTGGGCTGGCTCCATGCTGTAATAATAGATTCAAACAGGCCACGTTGCCACTGACACAGGCATTGAACAAAGGAGTATGCCAATCAATAGTAACTCCATTCACCTGACGGAAAAACAACAGGCAAGTCATTTCTTTAAAAACAGTAATGATCTGGGAATATTTTAACTAGGGCTGGGTGAATATTTTCATAAAAACTGTTGTTTTCTATGAAAAATTGAGAGTATTCAATTAAAATTTTTTTTTTTTTTTTTTGCTTTGCAAAAAGGGTCTACTTTCTGTTGAAAATATCAACTTTTCATTGGAAAAACACAATTTTTTTTTCCAAACCTGAAAACTATTTGACTCAGAAATACCACCATAGTGCTCATGGGCGTTGCCTGGGGTCATCATGCTCCCGTTGTCCTGTATGGGCCAGATTATCCAGCGGGACAACATCTCCCATGATGCACCATGGCTAGGGGCTTCCATGATATACCATGGTGGCTTAGCAAGAGGGGAGACCGTGGTGCATCATGGGAGATGAAGTCCAAACAGGGAGCCCATCCCATCGAGGAGAATGTTGGCATGAAACACCTGACCTAGAACTCCCAGGAGGTAGATATGATGGTGACCTTTGTGAATTAACATTTTAGGTTTTCCAACAAAAATATTCAGTTTTCAATTTTTCAGTGAAAAGTCAATACTTTCTGTTGGGAAAATAAAAAAACCGAACAGAAATGTCATGAGACTTGTACTCATCACCACTCTGGGCACTTTGCTTGTACATTGTCTCAATTCCTCTCCATTTTTTATGTGCTTCCTGATTTTTTTAGGCGCTGATCCTGCATATTTACACTGTACTGCATTTATGCATGTGATTTGTCCTGCTAACGTCAGTGGGACTAATCACGTGTATAAAGTTAAGTGTGCACATACTTTTTTGCAGGATTATAAACTCTTTGGGATAGGGACTGTCTCTTCCTATATGTTTGGTAAGTGCCTAGAACATTCTGAGTGCTATAGCCAAGACTAAACTCAAGGAGCTCAATCTATTTAGCTTAATCAAGAGAAGGCTAAGTCGACTTGATTACCATCTGTAAGTACCTACATGAGGAACAAATATTTGATAATGGGTTCGTCAGCTTACTAGAGAAAGGTATAACACAATCCAATGGCTGGAAGTGAAGCTAGACAAATTCAGACTGGAAATAAAGTGTACATTTTTAACTGTGAAGGTAATTAATAGAGCCCTACCAAATTCACAGTCCTTTTGGTCAATTTCACGGTCATAGGATTTTAAAAATTGTAAATTTCATTATTTTAGCTATTTAAATCTGAAATTTCACAATGTTGTAATTGTAGGGGTCCTGACCCAAAAAGGACTTGTGCAGGGGGAGCGGGGGGAAGGACGAGGAGTCACAAGGTTATTGTAGGGGGGGTTGCGGTACTGCTACCCTTACTTCTATGCTGCGGCTGGTGGCGGCGCTGTCTTCAGAGCTGGGTAGTTAGAGAGCAGTGGCTGCTGGCTGGGAGCCCAGCTCTGAAGGCAGAGCTGCCACCAGCAGCAGCACAGAAGTAAGGATGGCATGGTATGGTATTGCCACCCTTACTTCTGCTCTGCTGCCTTCAGAGCTGGGCCCTCAGTCAGCAGCCGCCATTCTCCAGCCACTCAGCTCTGAAGGCAGCAGCGCAGAAGTAAGGGTGGCAATACCGCAGCCCCCCTAAAATAACCTCGAGACACCCCCCCTGCAACTCCCTTTTGAGTCAGAACCCTGAATTTGAGAAACGTTGGTATCCCCCATGAAATCTGTATTGTATAGGGTAAAAGTACACAAAACACCAGATTTCACAGTGGAAGACCAGATTTCACGGTCCGTAACATGTTTTTCATGACCGTGAATTTGGTAGGGCCATAGTAATTAACCATTGCGACAATTTATCCAGGGTTATGGTGGATTCTCCATCACTTGCAATTTTTAAATCAATATTGGATGTTTTTTCTAAAAGATGTGCTCTAGGACTTTGTTCAGAGAAGTTCTGTGGCCTGTGTTACACAGACTAGATGATCACAATGGTCCCTTCTGGCCTGAGAATCTATGAATATATGAAACCAAAATATAAATAATAATAATGGCAGGGTCTGCTTATATCTGCACTTTTTTGTTGCTTTATTAAAAAGTGTCTTTTATGTAAAAAGTGGCAATATGCTTAGAGTTAAGCTAGGCACAGTGTACATGCAAAGTATAAACTTTTATATTTCATATTGTATCATAGCATATTGTATTATAAATTAAGCCTCACTGTGCTTTTTGGAATGGCTGTTCAATATATTTTGGTCCAGTCAAAATAATTAAATAAAAAAATCTACAAGACCCAGCATCTTAGTTATACTTACACTCCTCCAAAAGTGTACGGGGACCTTAAAATGTAAATGGTATTTACATCCACGTTAAGCTCCTTTACACCACCAGAGTAGTGTAAATGGACTTTAATTTACATTAGAATTTGGTTCAGAAAACACTAGCAGGGTTCATTCTTTTCATACAGCTTACAATATCAGGAGCTTGAAATAGACTTTTTAAAAAATACAACTGGGCTTTTTATTGTTTAACTCATTGTGGTACATTCCTTCACATCACACAATTCCTCCTACATAACACGCTGTAGACATCTCAAC
Source organism: Terrapene triunguis (assembly GCF_002925995.2). Taxonomy (NCBI): domain Eukaryota; kingdom Metazoa; phylum Chordata; order Testudines; family Emydidae; genus Terrapene; species Terrapene triunguis. The sequence goes on from NW_020664373.1 coordinate 9,693,962, forward strand.
ATGCAATCCTATGGTTTTCTTCTCATCGTTCAGTAAACCAATTATTATCCTGCAGGGAAAACTGAGTTTCATAGATCTGCTTCTAAACATCTGTGTTATACTTACTTGAGCCCCGTGTTTTAATAGGACACTAGCACAAGCAGGATGGCCCCCTAAGCAGGCTTCATGGAGAGGAGACACATGATCTGCTGTAATGAGGTTAACACTGCTCCCCTTGTAAAATAACAGAAAATATTATTGGAGGCAATAACAGTAATGCTGACTACTTATATAGTGCTTTACATATTTTAAATTTCTTTGAATGATCTTGACTCCCAGCCGTTTATATCATCCACTGTGCCATGTGACCTATTCCGTCAAGATTTAGAATTGTGACTTCTCAAATAAAAGTGACCTTTTGATTTTTGTGAATATCTTATTTGCAATTTTGTCAAGAAATTCAGGGATTTTATCAAGTTGTTTTCCAGAAACCTCCATGATTTCAGGAGCAAGTTTTGATGCAAAAGCAAACCTTGCATTACAAATATTTTATTTAGCTCTACCACAAATCCTTCAACTATGAAAGAGTCTCATGAGATCTTGCAGATGTCACACAGGGTATTTCCCCAATAACTGCTCTCCTCCAACCGGTGTCTCAACAGGAGAGAAGGATATAGCTCACTTAGGCCCTAATCCTGCAAACACTAACAATTGTGCTTAACTTGAAGTATATGAGTAGTCCCGTGGACTTGCATGGGACTACTTGTGCAAGAGTTAAGCACATGCATAACTGCTTGCAGAATCCAGGCTTTCATTTATATGGCTTTGCATAGATAATAAGTTGGCTATAATAAAACCATCCATCACAAGTGGAATTCACTGTACTAATCTCAGATATCTTACAATATAAAATACAGCCTGCATTCAACAACGGGATCAATGAGCAAAGCAAGCAGAATGTTCATCTCCCCAATAAAATGATACCTGATTGATGAGTTTCTTCAGAGCAAGCAAACGCCCGTGGATAGAGGCATCATGTAAGGGAGACCAGTCTGAAACGAAATCTGCAGAAAGAGAAGAGAAGTGTTAAGAATTTCATGGACTATTTCATTGCCTGACTTTATCTAAACTAGGTGAAGGCCAGGAATTTAGTAAATCTGCTTCCTTCTAATGCGATTCTTAAGTATTATGTGATTTTCACTTGTTTAATACATTGCTTGCGTTGCTGCTGCATTCAGCAGTAGTAATGGTTCTGGTCAAGGTGTTTTATTACCTGAGCTGCCAGCCTTAACTCATTTGGAGGGAGTAAGAAGCAAGATACATTTTATGAGAATGCAAATTGTCTTTTAAACAAGCACTAAGCAACTAAGTTCCCATTGAGGACAAAAGAGTAATTTATACAGCACAGCCTGCCACTAGCTCTGAATTGTTTATAATACCTTTGGGGTTTTTTCAAGCTCAGCATACTTTACCAATTTTAAAAGGAAGATATTTTGAAAAGGTTGCAGCTGCTAAATTATTTACTAATAGCCAGAGATGGGCTAGAACTAACAACAGTTGATCGTGGTTGGTGCCAAGATAACCAGGGGTAATTGTGTTACCAGTTGACTTTGTACCTCAAGTTTTGGTGGTCAGAATTCTTGTAATGACAATAGGAATTAAGCATCTGCTGTGTGCTCTGTGTGGTTAGATGTTCGGCTACGTGTGTGTGTTCTTCGCGTGTGCCGTCCCAGCTCTGCGCAGACAGCCGGCATAGCACACCTCGAGCGAACTGCCCAATGACCACAAGACCCGTTAAGGTACAAAGGCACGAGGACAGGTTTATTGTTGACAATGCACGGTAATAGCACCTGGCAGACTCTACGGCAGTGGTGGGCAATCTGCAGGCCGTGGGCCGTGTATGTCCTGTCAGGATAATCCACTGGTGGGCCGCCAGACAGTTTGTTTAAATTTGCACGGCTGCCCGCAGCTCCCAGTGGAGCATTCTGCCATATATTTCATGTTATAGCCGTCTCAGATGATGACCCAGCACATGTTCATTTTAAGAACACTTTCACAGCAGATGTGACAAAATGCAAAGAAGGTACCTATGTGAGATTTCTAAGGACTGATACAGCACTCGACCCAAGGTTTAAGAATCTGAAGTGCCTTCCAAAATCTGAGAGGGATGAGGTGTGGACCATGCTTTCAGATGTCTTAAAAGAGCAACACCCCAATGCGGAAACTACAGAACCCGAACCACCAAAAAAGAAATTCAACCTTCTGCTGGTGGCACTGCTTTGGATTGTTATCGAGCAGAACCCGTCATCAGCATGGACACATGTCCCCTGGAATGGTGGTTGAAGCATGAAGGGACATATGAATCTTTAGCGCATCTGGCATGTAAATATCTTGCGATGCCGGCTACAACAGTGTCATGCGAATGCCTGTTCTCACTTTCAGGTGACATTGTAAACAAGATGTGGACAGCATTATCTCCTGCAAATTGTAACCAAACTTGTTTGTCTGAGCGATTGGCTGAACAAGAAGTAGGACTGAGTGGACTTGAAGGTTCTAAAGTTTTACATTGTTTTATTTTTGAATGCAGTTATTTTCTGTACATAATTCTACATTTGTAAGTTCAACTTTCATTATAAAGAGATTGGGCTACAGTACTTGTATTAGGTGAATTGAAATATACAATTTCTTTTGTTTTTTAAAGTGCAAATATTTGTAATAAAAATAAATATAAAGTGAGCACTGCACACTCTGTATTCTGTGTTGTAATTGAAATCAATATATTTGAAAATGTAGAAAACATCCAAAAATATTTAAATAAATGCTAATCTATTATTGTTTAACAGTGCGATTAATCACGATTAATTTTTTTAATCGCTTGACAGCCCTAGTTATTACCCATCACCTTGTCCATGTTGGTTCAATCAAAACATCTCTATTACATACTGCCATCCTAACCTTATCTTTTAAAAGGAATCAGTGTGTTCCTGTTATCCTTGGGAAATGTTTTTGTACCATCCTAATATCAGAATGTTTTGGTACCACTTAATATCAAAATGTGTTTGTGTAAGTACTCTGTGTTTAGTACTTCTTAGAAATGTGTATTTCTGCAATATCAGCCTGGTTCTTGCCAAATTCTGAAAGCAGGTCCTGCCTCATACTAGGCCTCTAATACAAGGGCTTATGTCTCAGGCGCTCTTCCTACTACACTCTGTACCATTAAAGCCACAAAAATTAGATACAAAACGTACAGGGGAGACCCAGAGGAAGGATCTGTCTTAGCATGTTGTTTGCTTATTTTTAACACTTAATGGGAAGGTCAAAGTGGTTTAAATTAGCATTGGTGGGCTTCCTGGGGAAAGTGAGTTTTAAGGAGGGATTTGAAGAGAGTGGGCTCTCCCAAAAGGCAAGAACCACCCAATTTCTTACTGATTTGCTCCCCTGCAGCAACACTAAACCACCATAACATTGGCTCACTAAATTCAATCCTGTCTCAGCCACTTTAAAAACAAACAAAAACATAACTCCAGACTTTCAAAGGGCTCTGCAAATGATAACTGAAGTAAAGGATCCGAAGCAGGTGCAAGTGTTGACCACTCCCTCAGATTCCCTTGCAGGATTTCAGGCCTAAAGCAAAACACTGAAATGCAAACAACTTTTAGCAACAATCCAGGGAACCAGCACACTGCACAGCAGTAGTGGGTGTGAGGAGTGAAATTTCATCCAAGGACATGAGGAGATATCCCTACTACTGCGAGAACTTCTCTGAGATTATTCATGTCCACATAAGCAAACACATCCTTGGGTTTTAAGGTCTTATCTGAAAGGCCTGCATACAGTAAAATAGATGGAAGTCAGTTTATCTACCTTTAAAAGATGAAGTCCTAAATCAAGCTAGGATTTGAACTACTGATTCCAGGGAATCTAGGTATTTAAAAATTGATACTAGACATGTGACAGTCTGCAAATGCACTGACATTTGGAAGGTTTTGATGGAAATGTGTCAGCATGGATGGCTGTGATAGGATCTGAAAGAGTCTTTTATACTGGGGAAATTGTTATGGTTAAAATTTGATACAGGAATTGGCAAATTATTTTTTTTTAAAGAGAGAGAAAGATTTATTTGGTATTTGTCAGGCAAAAGAGCAACTGGATATATTTCATAAGACTTGCCAGCCATCCCTGGACTTGGTAGATCCACACAAATATGTGAAAGAATACTCACATTTATGTCTATGGACTGTTATGTTTAATTTCCCTGGTTGTTGAATCTATTAATTAATTTATTTTAAATTACTTCTCTTAGCATTAGGCACCAGTACAAATACTGAAATAATAGCAAAAGGATCAATATCCTTAACACAAAAGGCTTTGTGGCATGAGCTATCTGACCGCACTATTCAATCAGTATCACATATGTGAAATAGAACATTTAACCATCAAGAGTCCTCCATAAGTAATCAAATAAGCCACCAAAATTCCTTTACCCTTTCGAGAGACTAACAGAGATCTTCAGCAGGCACATACGGTCAACAAATCTTAGCTCTGGTGGATCAAGAGAGGAAACAAATATGTTTGAGACTTATGGACCTGACACAGAAAATGCCTGGCTAGCAGCCACTACCTTTTAAGCCATGAGCTGCTAGTTAGATACCTCCACTGACTTAGCGATCGATTTATTGGGGATCGATATATCGCGTCTCGTTAAGACGCGATATATCGATCCCCGAACGCGCTCCCCGTCGACTCCGGAACTCCACCGGAGCGAGCGGCGGTAGCGGAGTCGACGGGGGAGCCGCAGCCGTTGATCCCGCACCGTGAGGACGGGAGGTAAGTCGGAATAAGATATGTCGACTTCAGATACGGTATTCCCGTAGCTGAAGTTGCGTATCTTACATCGACACCCCCCCCCAGTGTAGACCAGGTCTTAGGCCACTGGATTACTCCTCTTTTATTTTTAATGATAACAACTGAAAGATATTACATTGACACAAGACACAGACCAGTGATGGCAATTTTGGACATATACTAGTGCAATGTCTGTGATTTATAAAGTTCTGTAGCAGGTAAATCATGAATGGTAATATTTTAGGGATGGTGGTATCGGGATATCCTAGGTGAATTTGGCTTTTGTTGTGTCTGAAACAATGAGTTACTAAAGGAACAAAAATGAGGCAAATTTTAAAGCATTTCACATTTTCCCAGACTTGAAGCCTCTGGGCAGTTTACCAAATGATAATTCAAAAAGGTAATAGTCGCACACATCTGATAACAATAGTCCAATCTGTGAGGCTTATTATATTATTCAAATAAAGTAAATTGAAAGGAATTTGGAGTGCATAGTGAAGCCTCTGCAACTCTCTTGGGATAACAATTCAACAATACTTGTCCTAAAGGGGTTAAGAGAAAGGATGGGGCAATCCCAGTGGAACTCTGATTGCTATCCCAAAGTGAACAGCTCAAATCAGGTTGAGGCCAGAGTGAAATATCTTCACTGGTACCTGGTACAGCATGTTGGCAGACAAGTCTGAACTAACTTCTGCAGATGGAATGAAGCCCTTACAATAGGGGTTCTTATCACAGACAGACAAACAGGTGGGACAGTGTATTTTTCCCAGAAGTGAACACTTCTTTATCTCCTGTGATGTCTCTGAAAAAGGCAGGCTGAAATCAGCTCAGCAGAGGAGAGAGACTGGAATGCAGACAAAGATCATGAATTCAAAGGGGAAGAAAGATTCACTCCTCTGTAAAAAAAAAAGATTACTCAGATCTGTGGAATCTAGAGGAATCAATGGGCCAAATGGGAGGAATGACATGCCCTTAATGCACCCTTCCTGGTGGTAGTCAGTGCATGGAGTGCAGACATTTGTGCAGTAAGTCTTTCTGAATAACCCATTTTGTGGTACTTCTAGAGAAAAATATATTCTTTTTTTAATTTGGTAGCGGCTCACTTTTTTTCACAAGCAAGTCGGCATTGACTTCACTGAAACTACAGTACTGTACCCCAGCTAAAGATCTGTCCCCATATGGATAGTACCACAGTGGGCCCAAGCCATGCTATATTGATTGATGAAGGGCATTATGCTATTCGTAATTATATGGATTTTGCTTTAAAAGCAATGTATGTAGAATATTGTTTATTAAATCACATTTATCCGTGAACAATATATGGTGGTTTTTCAGGCTGGAAAGTGGGATCACCTAAAGAATAAGGAAATAGTCAAGTTGTTAGAGTAATGGGGATCGCTGTCTCTGCTCATTTGCAGTAGAAGTCATGGAAGTGGTTTTTATTTGTTGGGTGTATTGATAACATAGTCCTACATTTTTCCTATGTGGGGTCAATGATTGTCAGACATGCAGTTCTGAGCACCCACATGAGAAAACCTGAATCAGCAGTAAGGAACAACTAAAAATTGAAGAGCAGAAATATTACTAGTATCAGCCCAAGTACTGGTGTTTTTCTAGTGAAACATTTTGGGATTAGGATATCACTAATCTAAGGGCTTAAACCCCACAACTCTCCTACTCTTCTGGGTCAGTCTTAACCCTACAGTATAGCCTCTTCAAGCTCTCTTGGCAACATCACATATTCATTCCTCGTAGGGTTACCACTTGTATTGTATTCAGTCTCTTCCAAAACCTTCAGACTTTCCCATTTTGAAACCAATGCCATCACAAAGTCTGCATGAGCTTCAACTCATTTCCAAATTTTGGACTGAGAAACAATTACACTCTGATCTTTTATTGTTACCTACAGCTTATGTCCCAAGCTTATCCTGACAGAAGTATAATGCAAATGCAGGTATTACACACAGATGTGTGAACTACATGGCTATTGTATACATTCACAAGGTATTCAGGTGACAACCTAGTACCCACAAGAGTGAAAGTGCATAGTTATGCCATCACAATCTGGAGCTGTGTATGTAGCTTAAGTGTTTGACGTTTCCTTGTGTTGCATACTAGTGCAGATTTAGGCTGGGGCAGTGGTGCCCAATGTGGGGTTCCCCGGAACGCTGGGGGTCTGCCATGGGGTATGGAGGTGTTCATTCCTTGAGCCTGGGCCACACTGACTTTCAATGGGAGCTGGGTGTCTCATTTCTTAGGCCTCATTGGAAGTTTCTGTCTAAACATTATTTTGAATCCTTAAATTAGTGCCATTACCCTTTGCTTCATCGTATGGTTATTTATCTTTTATATTACCATAGTGCTTGTGAGCCCTAGTCCTGGACCAGGCTCCCATTGTGCTAGGCTCTGTACAAACAGACTTTCCTCCTTCATTCCAGATGCTGGAAACCTGTCATCCATTTAGGAAGAATCCATCTCAAATCCAGACTCATTTGGGATTTTATTGTTATCACTATTCTGCCACCCCCACAAAAAACAAAATCAACCTAGACCTAGACCTTGGTCACTTCTGCGCTGCAGTTGGCCTTGTAGTTCTCCTCCTATTCTAACTGCACCATTCTTTTTTCGTTTAGTAACAAATGGAAGATTTCCAGAGCTCTCATGAAAGAAAGAGGAATACTGCAATGTTACTGCATGTTATCTTCATTTTTCCTCCCCCAGCACGCTAGCCATGAACTGAAAGCGTAGCCTTCCTAGGAACACAACTAAGTGAAACACCACTAACCAAGCTGTATGTGAAAGAGATTTACGGTGTCTTTTGCCTCCGCATCGGCTTGTCAAACGCTTTGGGCCAGACTGCGAGCCTCTTACTCAGAGTGGTGAACAGAATGGGGCAACTTGTGTAAGTAACTACTCATCAGTGACAGAAAAGGGTTCGCAACCTGGCCCTTTGAGAATAATCCACAAATATCTGTAATGCCACTAGCAAAGATTCATTAGTCTATCTTTAAAAACAAAAGAGGAACTTTTTTCGCTGAGCTAACACTGAGCATTCAGCTGGCAATAATGCAAACCAAACATGCCCACGTTGCAACTTCTTTTTCAGTTATGTCCAGCTCAAATTGTAATGCTTATTTAACTTTACACAGATTCCTAATATTTGTGAAGTGCTTAAAAATAAAGTTTGGTTTTTACTGTCAGAAAGCACTAAGCGTGCATAATAAATACCATTGAAAATGCAAGAACATGTACACGGTTGTCTGCCTACGAACTGCATGTAAACAAGCTTTCAGGGAGAATACGCTTCTGGAGCTCTGCATATATGCCATTCATGGCCGTTCCATCACCACCAGAAGACTATCTGGAAGATTGTTTGGATAGATACAGTTATATTACTTACCACTCATCAGTGGGTTTGATAGAGAAGTTGCATGCGACTGTCCTTCCACTCCCTGGTATTTACTGGCATTTCCCTTTGCTCCTGCACCATCCATTGCACACTGGGCAGTCAAATTTCTGTTATTTCACTTCTCAGTTGGTCTTGAGAGTTCAAATTCCATCCTCCCTGATGAAAATCCTAGTTATGCAAGTAATTTATTAAGCAGACTCCGTGTGTGCAAGTCAAGCAGACTTCGTAGCAGACTGGAACTTGGTGCCGGCAGCAGTTTCAGAGTAACTCGAGTACCTGTGTGCAGATTTAATGAAACACCTCCTCATTCACTTGGTGTGCAGCCAGAGATCAGACAGACCACACTGTATAAAGCGAGGGATGTGGCTGATGTCATATCCTTTCAAAAGCCACACCCAATCAGCAAGGCTGCCTTCTGTTTTTATCAGGAAGGAACTTCTCAGTTTGACAAAAAAACAAGACAGAGCCAGCTCAACTAGTTGAGCAAACTCTGCCTTTAGGGATCTGAAAAGGCAACTCAGAGAGATAACTGTGCTCAAAGCTTTGCCTTCAAGAGAAGGATCAAATTAAGTTGTTTTGAGACAACACCCTTTTCCTATATTTACTCTGCCTCCAGTATTCAAAAACTGACATCTAAAAAGCTTGAATGCAAAAAATGGGGTACTGAATTCCTTTTACACAGCAGCAGTCACCACATACCATAATAATATTGAAACCACATGTTCACAGAGCTGTGCTTTCCACTGGAAGTACTTTATTGTCTCCATGGCATGAAAAGCACAGCATTATGCAGGCTTATTTCCCTCCGTCCACTTCAATCAACTTCACTGAGTCGTCATAGTTGCACCAATACTATATATAAAATCTGCTTTTTCACCTGAAACAAAACTAATTAACCTACAGGCAAGTAAACAGGGTCAGATTTTCAAACAGGCTTCATCCTCATCTCTATTGGTATGGGTGCAACTTTGCTATGTGCAGGTCATTTCAACATGCACATTTTTGTGCACATAAATAATTTACAAGTACAAAACCCACTTGCTCTTATTGCATATACACATTAGCACGGGTGCACAAGTAAGGATGCAAAAACTGCATTTGTAAGTGATTGCCTGTACAAAGTTGCATGCATGTACACAGAAGTTACATTCTTTAAATGTGGCCACAAATCTGCCCAACAACTGAGTAATTTGACTTCATTTTATTTCTATTTATAGTACATAAAAAGGCACCTGTGCTAGCTTCTAGGTACCTTTGACTGCAAATACATTCATATTAAGCATATAACTGCACAGTTAACCTGGGGACTGACCTGGGTTTTACCTCAAGACCCCCTGCCTCTGACCTGGGTTTGGAGGCGCTTTAAGCCCGGGGTAGCTTACACGGCTCAGGGGTGGGTTAGAACCCAAGCGCCTCTTTCATTCGGCCTGGAACCTGACCACTTTGCAGTGGGAATGGAGGCAAAAATCAGTCGAGTGCTCATAGTCCTCCAATGCCATCTCACAATTCCCCCCCAGAGGACAGACAAGTTCTCCTGCAATTTACACAATTGACTAGGAACAAATCCTATAGTATCTCATCACAAAGAACCATAGAATATGCCTCAGGATACTCATTGGCGAGTGCAGAAACAGTGAGAATGCAGTAACACAGGAGGGATTTGCTGCGGGGCCTGTCACACCTGGGCTAGGTTAGCCCAGGTGCTGATTTCTCAGGATGACTGTGCAGTGCAGACATAGCCTAAGGGCTTGTCTACACTACTGCTTAAGTCGATGTAACTTACATTGCTCCAGGGTGTGAAAAAAGCCACTCCCCTGAGTGACGTAAGTTACATCAACTTAAAGCGCTGTCTACACCGCGCTATGTTGGTGGGAGACACTCTCCCACCGACATAGCTTCCGCCTCTCATTGAGGTGGAGTAATTATGTCGATGGGAGAGTGCTCTCCCATCAACATAGCATGTCTTCACCAGATGCGTTACTGCCGCATCAATGTAGCATGATAGTGAAGACAAGCCCTAAAAGATCCACCTGGCAGCTGCTCCTCACGAAGAGGGCCTTGCACAAGCCATGGATGACTACATTACCTAAAACCATCATTCTACCAAACACAGAATAAGGCATTTTCAAGCAAGCAAAGAACCCTCACTTCTCCCCATTGCCAAAGGGCAATTTTCAACAGTTAACTATTTATTATTAACCATGTTTATTACTGGTGCCTAAGGGCCACCAAAGGATAGGGCCCCATATTGCTAGACACTGTACAAACACAGATACAGGCACAAATTGCTGTCTTGTTTTTGTACACAATTTGAACTGGATGTCTAAACAGATATCGAGAACAAGGAATGCAGTTTTGCAGCCCTTACTCACTGCAGTAGTCAAAAAAAATCACAGGGGCCTAAATATTTTCTCGTTTCTTCTTTCTTGCTGCTTCTGGATCTCCTTACACAGATTCTAATCATGTTCCTGTGAGTATTCTCCACCCCACGTCCTCAGCCTCCATGGTGTCTCAGCATTACCCCTTTCCAGTACATGACGTTTGTTAATTGCATGCATTCCCCTCTGAAAGATGGCTCTGTTTGCATAGGTCTCACTTGACAGCAATTTTATCTATCAAGTACATTAGCGAGACTGATACAGTAAATTATGTACTAACATAAGAGGTCTAGTTTTACAGCATTAAATATTGTAGCCTGAATTTGGGAGCTGAGGGACAGTGGATAGAAAAGATGAATAAAAAACAACTTAGATTATACAACAAAAGGCAAACAAAAAAGTTTCTTTACACAGAGCCTGTCTCTTCATTATCAACACCCTCCCACCCCAAGAGCTATAAGTGACCAGCAAATTGGGGCGTGGATTACCTGAGGTCACCACAGTAAGGTGTGTGTCTATCATCCTGACAGTATTAAAGCAGTATTAAGGGACAGCTGACTTTGTACATGGGGGGCCAGATACTGTGTAATTGCCCACAGTAAATATATAACCCACGGGGGCAACTCAGGGTGGTTGTATTTGATAAGTACATACCCTGTTTCCCCGAAAGTAAGACATCCCCCGAAAACAAGACCTACTTCCAGTTTTGCCTCTCGCTGTAATATAAGACATCCCCCCGAAAATAAGACCTCCCCGATAATAAGGCCACCCCGGAATATAAGGCCCCGAAGCTCCAGGAAAAATAAGACCTCCCCTGAAAATAAGACCTAGCGCATCTTTGGGAGCAAAAATTAATATAAGACACTGTCTTATTTTCGGGGAAACAGGGTACATAGCTGAGTCCAGCAGAAGGAAAAGAAACACAAGCTACAAAACTAAAGTTCTTTTTTCCTCAAGCAGTAGCATAAAACTAATACAAGCCAAGGTTTAGGCAATTGGGCAGAGTCCACCCCAAGGGTATGTCTACAATGCAATTGGTGGTTGCAGCTTGGGTAGACATACCCACACTAGCTAGCTTTCATCCTGAAGGATCCTAAAGTTTTATATCAATTTGGCTATATGCAGAAATCATCTCCACCACCACCCAACAACAGGCATCCCTATATAAACACAGCAGCTGCTCAACAGTGCACAATAAAGTTGGAGCAAATAGGTAGCAAATAATTTATTCAATGAATTTTCCTTCTTTTTCTGTTCAGAGAATATCCACAAGCCAATCACATTTTTTTTCCAAATTTATTAATTATTCCAAACTAATCAATGATTTTTTTTCACTAATTCCATTTACTGTCTTCCTGGCGATTCAGTAATTGAAATCTGAGCTCTGTGTTGCTAGTTGCTATTGGTCAGAGAAGACATATACAGTAGAACCTCCGAGTTACGAACACCTCGGGAATGGAGCTTGTTCATAACTCTGAAATGTTTGTAACTCTGAACGAAACGTTATGGTTGTTCTTGCAAAAGTTTACAACTGAACATTGACTTAATTGACTTTGAAACTTTACTATGCAGAAGAAAAATGCTGCTTTCCCTTTATTTATTTATTTATTTATTACTTTTAACACCGTTCTGGGCTTTTTTGTTTTTGTTTTTCTGTTTGGCTCTGCTGCTGCCTGATTGCGTACTTCCAGTTCCAAAAGAGGTGTGTGGGGTTGACTGGTCAGCTCGTAACTCTGGTGTTCGTAACTCTAAGGTTCTACTGTAGTTTTATTTCAGTTTCCTGATTGGATGTGCATAACACTGATTATCAGGTTTCTGGTACAAATGTTTGCAGCAAGGGAATTCAAAATTCACTTTTGATGAATATTTCAAGCATGCAAGACCAAAATTTGACATGTCCAAGTATATATATGGTCACAAAGAGTGGTGTTAACATGGCTGAAATTCATAGTTCAGGCTGAATGAATATTCATGACAATATTTTTGTATCATTCACCCATTCTGTGATATCTAATGCACAGCAATACTATGAAACAGTCTCCAACAGAAAGGGAGGAAGAACTTCATGTGAAGGGATAATTTAAACAAGCAGAATGCAGTTGCCCAACTTAGAATTTGACCAGCACATAAGGGCCATCACTCCTGTAAAAACTGTCATGGAATCTTTAATAACTACATGTACTCAGCATGGTGGTTTTGAACCAATAGCACAGGCCCTCTAAATACTAGGTTGGGGCACTGGTCCAACACTGACTCAGAGGGGGAAAAAATGCCATGTACTGAAATCATCAATGCCACCTTCCTGTAGTACGTGTTTTCCTCTGCAGGCTCCCAACAAAACGCTGAGCAGGCTCTGCCCTTCTTAAGAGGTTCAGAATCTTGTCAGATCTCATAGGGACAAAAAGGCCTTATCCCCTAGTTGTCCTTAGCCACCAATAAAATCTCTTTCTTGGTTGCTGTTGTTTTTAAATACCATCCTAGCTGTCTGTTCCTCTGAAGCACCAGCAGCAGCTCCCCCTCACTCTCATGCTCACAGAAACTTCCCTCTGTAAACATCCTCTCTTCCTATGAGAGCTTACGCCCACTGTGCTCTAACTGGGGGAGCGAACAGAAGTCTGTATCCAGTTACTGTTTGCCCTACACAGGTTTGTTGCTTTCAGGGAAGGAGAATCTCAGTTTAAACCAAAAAACAGAGCTAATGTCACTTAATTAGAACCAAATCCTGACTCTAGGGAAGTCAATAGAAAACACCCTTTGAGTTCAAAGGGACCTAGATCTGTGCCTTAAAGTTCCTTGCATAGAAGCTACAGTTTCTCCAGTCAGCAAGATGCAGGTAGCATGAGATCTTCACACTAAACATTGCAACATTTTTTTGTGGCAATTGTGCAATTATTGTGCATCCCCACTGCATAGAGGGGGTTCGCATTTCACCATTTGGTGCCAAATCCTTCTCAATTTATTAACCTGGCTGGCCTCACTGGGGTCCTTAATTTTCAATCTACACAGAATCCCTATCACTAAGATGTGGGGAAGAATTGTTTTCCCTCTCAGGATCGGGAAGGCACCCAATAAAAAAAAAATCACATAAAGAAACTGCCACACTAGAGCCTCTAACAGTGAGCAGTTCTGTAATTACTTTGATTAGTGTCCAGCTACAGAGAATGCTCCCATATCACAGCCTCTCCTGAAACACACTCAGATCTGAACACTTGTATTCATGAGCTGATAAAAGCCACAACAATAAAATAGACCTTTTTTGTTTGTTTGATATGAAGAGTGTGCTTGCAATATGCTGATTTTTAGGCTTTGAAGCTTCTTCAGCTTCATGAACCAAACCTGACAGTCTCAAAGTCTACTTGTTTCATCCTGTGAACTCAACTGGCTCTTAGGATATGTCTACACTGCAATGGACATCCTGGTTTAGTGGAACTCGAGGTAGCAGGCCCTGGATTTGTTAGGGCTTGAGTGTCTACTCTCATTTTGTAACCCTAGGTTAGAAATTGCTGAACCCTGGGGCCCAACCTGGAGCCCCAGTGACTACACTGCATGAGGCAGGCCCGAGTACAACCAGCCATATCCCAGTCTTCCTAGCACCCTCCCAAAATGTGGCCACTCTAGTCCTTTGTGTATGGTGCAGTGTGGGAAAACTTGACTGTCCACCAAACTGGACTGTCCAGGAGACAAAGAAAGTCGACCTGTGGAATACTTTTGGTGGACTCCCAGAGCATGAGTCCTGTAGAGCTGCATCTACATTGCAAAGCAATAGGGCTTGAATCCTGGGTCCTGGCTTGAGTCAGGCTTGGATCCCCTACCCCCACGGTTTCTTGGGACCTTGAGCCAAGCCTTGGGTTAGCACGATTTGTGTGTAGACAGAAGGGGGGTTAAGCTTGTGCCTGAGTTCAAATCCGGGGTGTACAGTGCAGTGTAGACATTCCCTTGGGGTCTTCTTCCATCATCATAAATCCTCCTGTAACCTTTATAAAATTTCAGACTGAAGCCCAACAGTCTACCTTCTCCTTACTAAGCTTGAACTGGGTCCCAGTAAGTCAGTAAAAGTGTTAATATGTGGTCTCTGGGATCTGTTAGGAGTTCGCTTGTGCTGTCCACAATTTTTTTTATATAATTCCTAAAGTAGGGGTCTTTTCTTAAAGATGTTCTGTAGTAAAGAAGGATCCTTTCCAATATGTTTGTTGCATGAGCTGTCAGAATCATCAAGGAAATAAATACGGGTATCTCAGATTTCTGTTCTTTGTACTCTTGCAGGGTAAATGTATAGGAAAAGAAGCATCTTTTAATAAGAGTTGAAGTATATTTTAGTAGTGAAAGTACAAAATATATATAGCACAGCAGAGAGCAGTCAAGAAAGCACATTATAGAATACTATTTTTCGTGGCTATGACATAAGTTATGAGATGCCATACTAAACTGGATAGTGTCACTTGACCAGCTACGCTGCTAGCATATGGCTGAAACCCTTAAGCCTATAGTTCTGTTATGAAAAATATGATATAATACAACTTAACAT
This sequence comes from Terrapene triunguis, assembly GCF_002925995.2. Classification (NCBI taxonomy): domain Eukaryota; kingdom Metazoa; phylum Chordata; order Testudines; family Emydidae; genus Terrapene; species Terrapene triunguis. The sequence goes on from NW_020664373.1 coordinate 9,709,098, forward strand.
AGTCACTTCAAACTTGTCACTGCTACTCCACTCTAACAAAACAATGAGGTGGGAAGAATTGGCTCGCTGAGATATAATTCAAACTTCCTTCCTTTAACTGTACATTTCTGGATTCTATGCTCAGTACACATAAAAAACCTTCCCAAAAGAGCACTCAATAACTCCTGTTACATGTTGACCGGGCATTGCCAACTTTCACAATTCTGTTGTGAGTCCTGCAATATTTGGTGTTTTCCTATAAGGCCCAGCTCTTGGAAGTATGTAATTAGGTGAGAATCTCAGATTTTATTTATTTTAAAGTAAGGTTCTAGCCCTTGTGTGTGGACAAAAAAACTCAAAAATGTGACTTATGTGTAACCTAAAGACTCAGAAACCAGAATGCAAAATATAAAGAACCCCAAACATGTTGTTTTTATTATGATTTTCAAGCCTCATGATTTCTGAGGCCTGGGTCATGATTTTTAAAATCTCAAGATTGGCAATATTACAAAATACATATAAATTACTGCCTTGATGAAAGAATCTATTTTGACAAGTACATAGCAGTGCCGAGAGGATACTAGCAGTTCTGCAGCCTCAATCTAACACTTGGGAGCCACAGTGATAATCTGTGCCTTGTGATGTGGGAGAGATGAAGCAGAATTGGTTGGATTCCATCCCCCTAGGAAAATTGTGACTTTTTGTCAAAAACGTGGGGGGAAAAAACAAATTATTTTCAGCCAAAACATTTTGTTAATTTATTCAGCTTTCCAACAAATAAAAATATAATGAGGAAAGCAGACACTTTCCACAAAATTTTGTCAAAAAAAAAAAGTGTTCCATCAAAATTAGGGCTGTCAAGCGATTAAAAAAATTAATTACAATTAGTTGCGCTGTTAAACAATAATAGAATACTATTTAAATATTTTTGCATGTTTTCTACATTTTCAAGTATATTGATTTCAATTACAACACAGAATACAAAGTGTACAGTGCTCACTTTATATTATTTTTATTACAAATATTTACACTAAAAAAAAATATAAATAGTATTTTTCAATTCACCTTTAATACAAGTACTGTAGTGCAATCTCTTTATCATGAAAGTTGAACTTAAAAATGTAGAATTATGTACAAAAATCCTGCATTCAAAAATAAAAATGTAAAAACTTTAGAGCAGGGGTGGGCAAACTACAGCCCGCGGGCTGGCTCCGGCCTGTCAGGGGTTTGGATCCTGCCCACGGAATTGCCAGCCCTGTGGCGCAGCGAGGCTAAGGCAGGCTCCCTGCCTGCCCTAGCCGCACACCGCTCCCGGAAGCCGCCGGCACCACGTCCCTGCGGCCCCTGGGGGAGGGGGAGCAGAGGGGTCTGTGCGCTGCCCTTGCCTGCAGGCACCGCCCCCAGCAGCTCCCATTGGCCAGGAACGGGGAACAGCGGCAATTGGGAGCTTTGGGGGAGGTACCCGCAGACGAGGACAGCGTGTGGAGCCCTCTGCCCCGCCCCCCGGGGCTGCAGAGACGTGGTGTCGGCAGGCAGGCAGCCTGCTGCACCGAGCACCCTTCCTGCCCCCTAACCCGCTGCCAAGCCCCCTCCCACACCCTGCACCCCTCTTGCACCCCAACCCCCTGCCCTGAGCCTCTTCCTGCACCCCACGTCCC
>NW_020664373.1:9710744-9726561 GCF_002925995.2 Terrapene triunguis
CACACTCTGTACCCCTCCTGCACCCCAACCCCCTGCCCTGAGCCCCCTGCCACATCCCGTACCCCTCCTGCACCCCAACCCCCTGCTCTGAGACCCCTCCCACACCCCAACCCCTTGCCCTGAGCCCCTTCCTGCACACCACACCCCTCCCACACCTGCACTCCCTCCCGCACCCCAACCCCCTGCCTCAGTCCTACATTCATGGCCCTGCATGCAATTTCCCCACCCAGATGTGGCCCTCAGGCCAAAAAGTTTGCCCACCCCTGCTTTAGAGCTTACAAGTCCAATAAGTCCTGTTTCTTGTTCAGCCAATTGCTCAGACAAACAAGTTTGGTTACCTTTGCAGAAGATAATGCTGCCTGCTTCTTGTTTACAATGTCACCTGAAAGTGAGAACAGGTGTTTGCATGGCACTGTTGTAGCTGGCATCACAAGATATTTATATGCCAGATGCACTAAAGATTCATATGTCTCTTGATGCTTCAACCACCATTCCAGGGGACATGTGTCCATGCTGATGACGGGTTCTGCTCAATAACGATCCAAAGCAGTGCGGACTGACACATGTTCATTTTCATCATCTGAGTCAGAGGCCACCAGCAGAAGGTTGATTTTCTTTTTTGGTGGTTTGGATTCTGTAATTTCCCCATCAGAGTGTTGTTCTTTTAAGACTTCCTAAAGCATGCGCCACACCTCGTCCTTCTCAGATTTTGGAAGGCACTTCAGATTCTTAAACCTTGGGTCAAGTGTTGTAGCTATCTTTAGACATTTCACATTGGTATCTTCCTTGTGCTTTGTCAAAATTGCAGTCAAAGTGTTCTTAAAACGAACAACATGTGCTGAGTCATCATCCGAGACTGCTATAACATGAAATATATGGCAGAATGTGGGTAAAACAGAGCAGGAGAGATACAATTCTCCCCCAAGGAGTTCAGTCACAAATTTAATTAACACCATTATTTTTTTAATGAGCGTCATCAGAATGGAAGCATGTCCTCTGGAACGATGGCCGAAGCATGAAAGGGCATATGAATCTTTAGCACATCTGGTACATAAATATCTTGCGATGCCGGCTACAACAGTGCCATGCGAACACCTGTTCTCACTTTCAGGTGACATTGTAATTAAGAAGTGGGCAGCATTATCTCCCATAAATGTAAACAAACTTGTTTCTCTTAGCGATTAGCTGAACAAGAAGTAGGACTGAGTCAACTTGTAGGCTCTAAAGTTTTACATTTTTTGTTTTGTTTTTGAGTGCAGTTATGTAACAAAAAAACCTACATTTGTAAGTTGCACTTTCATTATAAAGAGATTGCACTACAGTACTTGTATGAGGTGAATTGAAAAATACTATTTCTTTTGTTTATAATTTTTACAGTGCAAATATTTGTAATAAAAATAATATAAAGTGAGCAATGTACACTTTGTATTCTGTGTTGTAATTGAAATTGATATATTTGAAAATGTAGAAAAACACCCAAAAATATTTAATAAATTTAAATTGGTATTCTATTATTTAACAGTGCGATTAATCGCGATTAATTTTTTTGAGTTAATCGCATGAGTTAACTGTGATTAATCGACAGCCCTAATCAAAATATTTTGATGGAAAATTTTTGTCCAGACCATACATATGAGACATGCACACAAACACAATGGAACAAACCTCAACATACTGCAAGCAAATACACATCCACTGAGGTCAATGGAGCCAGCTTTGCCAAGTGTCACTCACCTCCCTGAGTCTTGCCCCATGTGTATTCCCACAGCCCAACCTGCGAGTCACACCACTCAGCAGAGCTCCCCTTTGGGCTGTGGTGGATCCTGTACATCACCAGAGGCCTTTGGGCTGTGGTGGATCCTCTACATCACCAGAGGCCGCTGTGGTACCTCCTGAGCCAGGCAGCCTCTCTGTCTCCCCTCTGGTTGCTGCTTTCTAGTCCTCCTGCCAGTTATCAGTCTGCCTGCCTGGAGCCCAGTGTGGAGGGAAGGAGGTGGTGGTGGTGGTGGTGGTGATGGTGGCAGCAGCTGTGGAGTGGCTGATGGGCAGAAGGGAGTCCACAGGAGCTAATGGGGTGACAGTGTCTAATAAAGGGGCAGGTGGGGGAAAAGGACCGAGTTTGACTGGCTGAATAGGGGAGACTAATGGGAAGCAAACTGGGGGAAGCTTCTACAACAGAGATAAGCAATTCAGGCCAGGAGCCATCTACATTCTAGGTCAAGAAACAACAAAAGTACACTGTTGGAAATCAAATAATAATTAGGTATTTGTGGCCCCAGTGCTTGATAAATGGTCTCTTTACCAGTCTACAGTGCAGCCTGGGTTTCAACTTACATTAGACTCTAGAATCCATTCTGAAAACAGTTTGTGACTCCTGCCTCCACAACATCCATACTGCTGAAGTACATGTCTTAGGGTATATTTAATAATAACAAAAATAATTCCCATAGCATCATACATTTACTTGGCATTTTACAGACAGCGAGAGACATTTCCTACCCCCAAAAGATTATACGCCGAGTGTAATGATGAGTATACAGGCCTTTAATGAGGGGAATCTTCCTGGGCAAGTACCACCCATTCCCAGGTTTGCCTATAAGAACATCTGTATGTCAAGGCAGGAAGGTGGTGTGACTGAGGGGAAGGAAGTGGTCTTGGGAAATTGACATAAGGTGATGCAAGACTACCTGATCAGCTGACCTACAGCTGAGGGCCCAAGGCCAGAGCTCCATGAACAGGGTCAGCTGGAACTAGGGTGACCAGATGTCCCGATTTTATAGGAACAGTCCCGATATTTGGGGCTTTTTTTTAATACGGGCTCCTATTACCCCCCACCCCCTGTCCTGATTTTTCACACTTGCTATCTGGTCACCCTAGCTGGAACTCACCTCTCACTCAGTGGTGGGAGACAATACTGATTCTTGGTAGCCTTTTGGCTTTGTCTCACTGATACCCAGGAGAGCAGGGCAGAATGGGAACTGTAATCTATTGTGACACACAGTTGTAGTCCTAGCTTCTGGCAAGGCATGATGGGAAATAGAGGATATATTTTTACATGCACACACACTTCTTTCCTAAAAAAATACCAGGAAAGACCTAGAGGAAGTTCGACTGACTGTAGTGTATTGTGGTACTCTCTCTTTAAAGTTAGTCGTGCAATCGCCACAGCACTCCCATTGTCAGGGGTCTCTGACACATGAGGTAAACTGTAAAAGGTGCACCACCACCCACAGTGCTGCCTATTGGTCAGAAAGGGGGTGGCAAGTTGCCTTCCCATTTGAATTCAGTCCTGCCCTGCAGCACCCCCACCCTAGGGGCTTCCAGTTCTCCACTCCTGCACAGGGATAGTAGGACGGGACTTCAAATAATCAAGGCCTATTCCAGCAGGCCTCTCTCAAGGCCCCTGCTGTTGCGTTATCTTCTGGGAGAGGGTAGGAGAACCTGGGCTCATCCTCTCCACTAAGCTCCAATCCAGAGCCCAGTGGTGGGCAGCTCACTCAGCCGCTTAGGGTGCTAAACCCACCGCCCTCCCCGGACCACTTCCTACCCCGTCCCTGTTAGTTGCATCAGAGTAAGTCACTTCTCTCCAGTCTCTGACACGCAGGCTCAGTCACTCATCTCTCCTTCATAGGGTCTTCAATGGTCCATGAAGTGAGGCCTCAGGCAAGGCGTTCCTGGGCAGTACTTTTACCCTCAGAGTTCAGGGCAGCTGTCTGTTCCCTTCCATTGCCTGCACCTTCTGAGCTGCTCTGCTCCTCTTTTTAAAGCCCTGTTTAGGCTCTGCAGGTGTGACTGGGTGGGGCTGGCTGGGCCCAGAGCTGTCCCTTACCCCCTTGCTCACCAGTGTGGGGTTTGTAAACCCCATCATACAGACACACACACACTGAGTCAGGTTCTGCATGCTCAGAGCCAGTAGGAGTCATCTTGGTACGTATCAAATACAGAGAGTTGTGCTTCAAACTGTCTCATGCTTGGTTTCTGAAGTATTGAGGCTTCAGCCCACTAACAGGTAGAGTGACCAGATAGCAAGTGTGAAAAATTGGGACGGGGGTGTAGAGTAATAGGCACCTATATGAGAAAAGCCCTGAATATCAGGATTGTCCCTATAAAATCAGGGCATCTGGTCACCCTACTCACAGGGAAGTCAGTCTTGGCTGTCTGACCATGCTAGAAAGCACGACACTGTCAGAGAAGTTTCTGGAATAGATACCGGAAGGAGTAGACAAGTAAACCCAGGGGCCTAAATGTTCAGTGTCCAACTACAGACTTCTTAAAGGGGTTTGTTCTTCCGAAGTGCTAAGCACGAACTCCCTGAAAAGCAAGTCCCTGTAAAGCATCTCTAGCTAGGCACATAAAAACGGAGGCCCCAAAAATCTAAGGCATTACTTGCCTTTGAAAATGTAGACCTTTTTTATATTTTATTTTGTAATGATTTCTCTTTGGGCTGTGGGGAAGACACCTTTGACGTGTGCCTGGAACAACCCCTCAGGTTGTACATCATTTTTGTCCTTTTTGGATAGGTTAAGATAAAGTTACCATAATAAAAGAATTTTCTGTTAAAATGTCCCAAGGATTTAGCCTTGTTTTACTCATTAGCCTATGACACTAAGTAGAACAAGAAAACCAGCAAGTGATCTGAGTCAGCAGCAAAAACGATTCCCCCCCAAACCAATAGCAAGAGGGCTAAGAGTAGATATTTTTCATTTACAAACAATATTCAAATAGCAGACAAGTGAATTTTTTTGCATTGGATTTATGAGCTACTTTCTGCATTAAATTCTTCATTAATGTCAGCTGAGCAGCCAGTTCCTTAAACACCATGGAAGAAATTAGTCATTCCTACCAATGTCTGTCAGCTCTGAGCAGATGGGAACAAAGTAGAATCCATGTATATGAAGCAAGAAAGAGAATCTGAATCAGTATCAGAGTGGAATTTCTTGCCTTGTCTAAATGGACTCCAGTTATTCGCCTGCTAGGTATTATTCCTTTGGAACAAACTGATATATTACTTACTGAGATTTTTTATAGAAAACTTTCCATTGAATGACTTGCCAAACCTTGACCCAAAAATATGATTGACAAATGTCAGGCATTAACTGGGTGCAGTTATTTGAGACCCCATGTTAAGTGTATTGTCAGCTCTGACTCTGTAGTGATGTTAAGAATGGCAGTAACAAATCAGAATGATCTCACTCACTAACTAGGAGCCCATCTGGGTATTTGGGGTTGATTATTCTGTGACAGGTATTCACTGATGAAAGGCACAAAGCTTCTGAGACAAACTTAAGACAACGTATCTTTGTACACATCTCAGGCTGCAGACAGCAGGAAACTAACCTTTAGAAACTGCTAAAAACAGACATCTCTCTGCAGGATTATGAGATACAAATAGAAAGCAAAGAAATATGCCTGCTGGGCCAGTGACTTGAAAAATATTCCATCTTACATTGAGTAAGACTGAGAGATCATGAAAGTGTACAGTAGCTCCTCTGATTTTAGTGGTTTAGGGTGATCTTCATGCAGTAGCAACTAATTCATAAAGATCAGTCTGAATATTAGGTACATTCTATTACAACTAAATTGGAACACTTGTACCCCAAACATAGCAACTGATCATTCTTTTTTCATTAAAGTATTGGATGTTTTCATCACTGTATCTTCTCTGTCTTCTGTTCCAAAGCCTGCTCTCAACCAATATTATAATATTAACAATTTATATAGTACTCCACTCCCAGTTGCTGTAATCTGATAGTACCTTAATATATTAATCCTTCAAACACGAGGGAAAATTAACTGCCATCATGAGGCTCTGGTGCTAATAAATGCTCTAACAGAAAGCTTCTGATTTACACTGAGAGGAGAACAAGGTGCAAGGTTACTGTTTGACTCAGCTTGCTTCACTGCTCAATCAGACTAAATTGAAATGAGCTTTTAGTGTATAATTAATACAGAAACTGTAACGAAGTGCAATTTTCAATACTCCAGCCCATTCATAAACTAATTTGTAGCAGGTTAAGTGACAGTTAATAAAGAGAGGCCCATGGCTGACATAGCAGCTGCGTTGCAGGTCACAACTGAGTGATGTGACTTGGCAGAGCAGCGTACAGAAGCTTGGACACTGACAACCTTTGTTATACTCAAGCCAGAATTATTAAGTCCTTTGAACACTGAATTCACTCAATTTTTTTTTAAATGGCCGTCTTACAGATTTCCCTGGCCTCTGTTTTGCTCATAAGAACACGTCTCTCAGGGGATTGCTTCTCTTTTACACCTTCTGGTGACCTAAACTTGTAGAATATAATTCCTCAGACTGGGGTGAGAGATGAAAGATCTACTTTTCTGAGCACCTTTGCATCGTGAACGGCACTCCCTCCAGCTGCAGTGAAGGAAGCATGCCGAGGCTGACTAAAAATGTGATTCTATAGCAGTGGTTCCCAAACTTTAACAACCTGTGAACCCCTTTCAATAAAATGTCAAGTCTCGCGAACCCCCTCCTAGAAATGAAATTTCCAGGAATTTTCTTCTTTACCCTGAGTATAAATTATAAAAGCAGTGATCTTGGAAATATAAAATTTGTTTTTATGACATGCTTATTACACACTATTATTAATTATTATTTATCATTACAGTATTTTTATTACATTACGAAAATGGCAACATTCTTCCAAGATAAGAACATAACATAAGAGAGGCCGTACCGGGTCAGACCAAAGGTCCATCTAGCCCAGTATCCTGTCTACCGACAGTGGCCAATGCCAGGTGCCCCAGAGGGAGTGAACCTAACAGGCAATGATCAAGTGATCTCACTTTCGTAGCTTGTATCACTTTGAATAAGCTTGTTATAAGACAAGGCTCCTATGTTTCATCAAGGAGTATCAGATGTGAAACAGCATGAAGATATTTAAGAAGCCAACTCAAAGAGTTCCTCCTACACAAGCATCCAGGTCTTGAGCAGTCCAGGCAAACAACGCACGTTACAACAAAGCTTAAACTTGTTCTTCATAATAATTTTAAAAACAATACTAGCTGCCTATTTAATTTTAAAAACAGCAAAAAAATGTCCACCTCCCTTTCCATTTCTTTTAAGGAGTCTTGAAGCTTAAATCTCCTCAGTGTAATAGATGTGCTTGCTTTGATCTGCTTAGTTCTTGGAAGTCCAGGGGCTCCGGGCTGCTGGCCCCATGCTGCCCGAGGTCCCTAGGGACAGCTCTGTCCGCCATTAGGGAATTTTTCCCTGAGAACCCCCTGTAACATTTTGCAAACCCCCAGGTGTTCACAAACCCCAGTTTGGGAACCACTGGTCTATAGGAATTTCACTGATAAATATTTTATCAATGAAAATTTCCATGTACACCAAACCTTACCGAGTGTTAGCACACGGACATGTTATTCATACTGGTTTGCTGAATTGTATATTCAGTAGGTTCAACTCACTCATTAAACAAAATGGTAGCAAAAATTCTCTCTGCCTCCCTGAATTTTATTATAATTATTGAATCTCTAAGTGACATTTCCTTCCCCTCCCCAAGTCATTCTGGATGTCATTCATTCAAGAAATTTTTCAATTGCTAAATTATAACATTAATATAATTTCCTTCCCTCCCACCACTATGAGTTTCATGAGTTTCTACAAGGGTTGAGAAGCTTAAGGATAAAAGTATTTTCCAGAAATAAAAATAAAACCAGACAAACAGTTCTTTGTGGAATAAACTCTATTAGATATTACACATCTACTGCAGAACGTTTAAAAAAGATCACAAGGAACAACGGGTTTGTGCAAAGAAAAAAAAACCTATTTCCAGAAGAAAAAAAACACAAAGACATCATAAACTGTTAGCCAGATAGATGGTTCAGTTGTCTTTTCAGATGGTCACCTAAAAGTTTGCTTATAAATTAATTTTATTATGAGGCTTTGCAATCTTGGCATCCTGCCACATTGTGAAGCAGCATCACACCATAGATATTGGGAGTCTTTCAACTGCCCTGTCAGATACAGGACTGCCCATTGAAAACTGGGATAACACGGCTTCTGTGGTGGATGGACCAGATTCATCCACTGTGGTGCACATAGGTGTAAATTATTCCTCCCTGTGCCAGCTGATCCCTCAGTGCCCCAACAAGATTTTCCCAATGGAGGCCCGTAGTGGCACTGCCACCTGCCCTCCCTTAGGATTTGTACTGGGGGGAGGGACAGCAATAATTGTGGCAGGGGCTCCATTTCCAGTGGCCACTCTGAAGGTGATGCACTGAGTCAGCATATGCCCTAGATGTCTAGGCCATGCTTTCTTCTGGGCAATCACCATCCATTTTCTGGAGTATGCTAGCAATTTACACAGAGGAAGGATCTGGAGAAGGAGGAGAAAACAGAGGGACTTTCCCCCTTCCACACCCTTCCATGGTAGACTTTTCTGCAGCCAGGCCCTGTACTTTGTTTTTTCACAGTGGAAGCCAGTATAAATCCCAGTAGAATCCAGTCCTATAAGAACATACAGAGAGAAAGAACCACATAATGGTGAACAGTTGAATAATAAACAGATATCAACTTAATTTTACATGAACAGGAAGACTAGTCAACCTGAGAAGGGAATGCTGATCACAGTGTATGAAGCCAATGTGCAATATATACTGCCATATTTACACGTGGAATGTCTTCCAAGGAAATACCTGACAGCCTCTCAGTTATACCCACACATTTCAGGAGTATACCAGTTTTTCCCTTTTAAACAAAGATTCATACAGGGGAGTTTTATTTCCTGATCCAGAAAAAGATCATGTTTGCCACTGACAAGCAGGGCCACCCAGAGGATTCAGGGGACATGGGGCAAAGCAATTTCAGGGGCCCCTTCCATAAAAAAAGTTGCAATACTATAGTAACATCTATTTGGAAATGTAAAAAATAACCAGTGAAATACATTCAAAAATTAATTTTTAATAATTTGAAAATACACAAAATACATTATTTAAAAACATTAAATGCTTAATGGTATGTATACATTTGCAATTACATAACAGGCTCTCGCTGGGTGATGGTGATGGTTGGTGCCAATGGGCTGTCGCTGCCTGGGGGTGGTGCTGCTGTTGCCCAGGGCTGGGTGGGGATCTGGGCTCTGGGTCGGGGGCTGCCCGGATCAGAGGGGCTGGGCTCAGGGCTGTGGGGTCAGGGCTGTGGGGGGATGAGGTCAGGGGGTGCCCGGCTCAGAGGGGCTGGGCTCCGAGCTAGGGGTCAGGGCTGTGGGGGGATGGGGTCATGGGGTGCCCAGCTCAGAGGGGCTGGGTTGGAGCTAGGGGTCAGGGCTGTGGGAGGATGGGGTCGGGGGGTGCCTGGCTCATAGGGGCTGGGCTTGGAGCTAGGGCTGTGGGGGGATGGGGCCGGGGGGTGCCTGGCTCAGAGGGGCTGGGCTCAGAGCTAGGGCTGTGGGAGGATGGGGTCGGGGGGTGCCCGGCTCAGAGGGGCTGGGCTCGGAGCTAGGGCAGTGGGGGGGATGGGGTCGGGGGGTGCCCAGCTCAGAGGGGCTGGCCTCGGAGCTGGGGGTCAGGGCTGTGGGGAGGATGGGGTCAAGGGGGTGTCCAGCTCAGAGGGGCTTACCATGCTGCTTAGCCCCGCTTCCCCCCTCTCCAGGAGCCTCAGCGCACCGCGTCCAGGAGTGGCCCTGGACAGCGCTGCAGCAGCGTGGCTCCAGCGGGACCTGAGCTCCCACCGTTCAGCCAGAGGTTGCAGCCCCGCCCCCTTACCACGCTCTGAGAGGGAGGAGCTCAGGTCCTATCCAAGCCACGCCGCTGCAGAGCTGTCCAGGGCCACTCCTGGACGCGGTGCGCTGAGGCACCAGGGGATGGGGGAAGGCGGAGGTGGGGGGGAGCCTCCGACATTCTCGTGGGGGCCCCTGTGGGGCCCGGGGCAAATTGCCCCACTTGCCCCCCCTCCCTGGGCGGCCCTGCTGACAAGCCACTCAGAAAGCAGGAATTTGTATATGTGAATTTAGTAGCTCAGAGGTAAGCAAGTTTTCCCTTTACTCACTCCTAGCCAACTGGGCCATGCTTATTTGCATAGGAGATCTGATTCGTTAACATAGTACCAGATGTCAATATTGTTCATCTCTGAGAAAACAAATAAACAATATAAACTGGCTAATTTACCACATAACTATTTTTAATAGGTGGGGACAAGATAGGGGAGATAATATCTTTTATTGGACCAACTTCAACTGAAGACAAGCTCCGTGTATAAGCTCAACAGCTTGTCTCTCCCACCAACAGATGTTGGTCTAATAAGATATGACCTCACCCACTTTGTCCCCCCCAAAAAATTATCAGATCATTATAGGGAAAACGAAGAACTTCCACAATCCCACTTCACGCTACAAAGGATAAGGCAAATATTAACTGCCAGTGATTAGAAAGAAACTTTCAAGATTACATAATTGTCCATTGTAGGATTTGTTGCACCTTTCCCTGAAGCAGCTGGTACTGGCCGCTGTTGGAAAAAAGGATATCAGACCACTAGACGTTACAGCACAGATGTACATAGGTGTTACATGTTCCTGTGAAAAAGACGGTTCATCCAAACAGCTGATTTGGGTAGATGATATAAGGGATATTGGAGAGCGAGAAAATGAAAGACCACCTCCTGCCATGTCATAAGCAATACTTCTGTAAATTGTCACAAAGCAAAATACAGTCAACAACAAACACTTGTGGCATTTTTAGGCGAGGAAATGGGATTAGAGCAAAAAAAATTTGGACAACATATCAAGTGAACTTCTAATACGATTTCAAGACACCATAACTTTAAATCTTGTTTTCTGATTTTTTTTAATCAAACTTCTCAAAAACCTCTACCCAGAAATAAAGATGTACCATGTGAAATTTCAGGAAGAATACTGTTTTGGAGGAAAGCTGAGATAAGGGTTGAAAACTGATCTGATGATGGGAAGCTAGGTTCAACTATAACTATGGAGCAGCTACTGCCACTCCAGAATACATACCTTCCAGAGTTGCTGCATGGGATTTCCATTCCTTTAAGGAATATAAATTCTTTTAAATTTAAAATCCCATGTAAATTACATATTGTATTAATTGTTGCGTGTATAAGGAAAACAATTGTATATTATACACTCTGGAGCAGATCCTCCGCTCAGGTAGATTGTCTTAGCTCACCTGATTTCAATGGAGTTATGACAATTTATATCAGCTGAGTGTCTGCCTCTCTGTTTAGATCCCAGATGTCACCTAGAAACTATGGCTGATGCTCTAAAATATGGCAGATTAGATAAAGATAAGGATAATGACATTGAGTGACAGAAAATGAACACAATCTTTTCGGGTTTTGATAGGTTCCTGAGATTTTGAGGCTACAAAGTTCCAAATGCTAATCCAACTCTGGCATATGTCCTGTACCATATGAGGAAATGCTTATATTCAGTGAAAACTTTGCTGCCCCTTTAGAATGGTTCTTGCTGTTAATGGCAATGGAAAGAACATCAAACCTATGCAAACACAGGCTATTTTCAGAGGCAGGAAAATGCATTTAACTTCAGCTGTGACATCACAGGTCTGTTCTGCCTGATCTCGGAGGGAAATAGTGATACCTAGCACTTTTCATCTTCCATATGCTGAACTGTCATAATAATGTGAGGGAGAACAATTATTCCCATTTTACAGATAGCAAAACTGTAGCTGAGAGGTTAAGTGACTAGCCCAAAGCCAGAGACGTTGTTGCTGTCAGAGCAAGGGTTAGAGCTCAGAAGTTCCTGGCTTTCGGTCCTACATTCACACTAGACCAGGTGTCGGCAACCTTTCAGAAGTGGTGTGCCGAGTCTTCATTTATTCACTCTAATTTAAGGTTTCGCGTGCCAGTAATACATTTTAACGTTTTTAGAAGGTTTCTTTCAATAAGTTTATAATATATAACTAAACTATTGTTGTATGTAAAGTAAATAAGGTTTTTAAAATGTTTAAGAAGCTTCATTTAAAATTAAATTAAAATGCAGAGCCCCCCGGACTGGTGGCCAGGACCTGGGCAGTGTGAGTACCACTGAAAATCAGCTCGCGTGCCGCCTTTGGCATGCATGCCATAGGTTGCCTACCCCTGCACAAGACCATGCCTATTTCTCAAGTTATTTCTTTTTATCTTCCTTTGTGGCTTATATTGAAAACTGTTCGTTCACAGGTTGAAAATGTATTTGTTCCTCAAACCCTTAAGAGGTCGGGATAACAAAATGAAGCTGGAATCCCTTTTCAGCTTTGTTGAATCTAAATGAGCCATCACTACCCCCCTGCTTATGGCAAAACTGTATCGAAAGCCTGGGATTGAAGAAACATTCCTTCTATTAACCAACCAACCTCCGGAAAAAACAAAACAAACCTTGAAGTATACTATCATACTATTAATCCCAGGATCTCCACTTGCTATATTCTGATAGCTCTGGCTCTTTATGACCTTCTGTTCACTCTATGAGAGTCCATAGGCTTTTCAACTAATAATGGGAAGGCTAAAGCCATAATAAAGTTCCAGTGTCCTTTCACAAAGCCAAATAAAGTGGGAATGAGAGAAGGTAGGAACCTACCACCCCCCAGATGTTTCCACACAGACTGTCAATGAGGGGCTCCATTCCCCTTTGATATTTTCATTTGAGGATTTATTTCATGAAATCTCAAAAGTTCAGGATTCATGCAGACTTTTTACTACACTTGAAAGGAAAGAGAGGAGAAAATGAATTATTTCTTTTGGCTTAATTTAAACTTCTCTAGCATCAGATTTCTATACAGTAGTTGACTTCATTAAATCATACTTAAGGTGGCTTGTATACCACACATACATATACCTGCACAATCAGCTGTTTGTGCATACCCCTCCCCCCCACGCACACCTGTACAATCAGCTGTTTGGGTGTATACCTACACACAGCTGTACAATCTGCTGTTTGCGTATTTCAGCCTCTTATCTAACATCAGTGGATTTAACACTAAAGTGTGAGAATATCATTTCCTGGTAACATGCACTGTGCTACAAAGCAGTTTCCAGTGGTTACAACATATAGAAGTATTGTGTCAGGGAGTATTGTTATGTCAGCAGCTAAGTAGTTTGGTACCTATAGTAAGCAGTAAATGATGTCTTTGTTTTTCACTTTGGTTTAATATCTTTGTGGTAAACAGCCATTTTGTTCCTCTCTTGGCAATCATCTTATAGACAGTCATAGAGCTATCGATATAAGAGAAATTTCTCAAGTGGCTCAGGAAGATTCAGCTTGTGGACTACATAAAGACATGAGCGACCCAGACACTTCCTGATACACAGCCGACACAGCTGGGCAAGGCTGGCAGGACCTGGAAAAGAAGGAAAAACCCGTAAACCCCAAACCCGTAAACATGAAGGCCAATGGGGGCTGCGGGAAGCAGCAACCAGCACATCCCTCGGCCTGTGCTGCTTCCCACAGCCCCCATTGACCTGGAACGGTGAACCACGGCCAGTGGGAGCTGTGATTGGCCAAACCTGCAGACGCTGCAGGTAAACAAACCGTCCCAGCCCACCAGCAGATTTCCCTGATGGGCCGCGTGCTAAAGGTTGCCGATCCCTGTGCTATGCCAATATATACCAGCTGAGGATCTGACCCAAGGCTGGAATGCAACGCTCCTTATAAACTCTTTTGAAGTTGCTCATAACTTTCTTAAACAAATTCCCCATGGGAGGAAGTTTTCTAAGCTGTGTGATCATCCGGGGACTTCAATTTGAGTGACATATGCTGGAGGTCTCATGCTGCCAGTACTAAAACATCCTTGGGATTTATAAATAGTATATATGACAATTTCCTAACTCAAAAAGTGTTGTATCCAACATAGGGAAATTCTATTTTAGACCTCATTTTGACAGATACAGAAGAACTGATCACAGAACTAAAAATTACTGGTAACTTAGTTACAGGTGACCATGACTTGATCACATTTATAATTTGCAAACAATAAAGTCCACACCAGTGATATTTATAATTGGTGTTTTGAAAAGGCCAATTTCACAAAGCTGAAAACAATTAGAAGCCAAATCAACTGGGAGGAATAATTCAATCAAAAAAATGTGAATCATAATTGGGAATTGTTTAAGAATACTTTACTAGCTGCTCAAAAAGCCACAACTGAGGAAGAAGGCCGTATCAGTTAAAAAACTGTCCTAGTTTAGTGGGGAAGAAAAGGCAGCTAAAAATAAAATAAATAATAATAATAATATATAACAAATGGAAGAAAAGGGAAGCTGATAGTAATTACTATAAATCAAAAGTTGGGAATTGTAGAAAATGCATAAGGGAAGCAAAGGGACACAAGGAGAAATCTATGACCACCAGAGTTAAGGACAATACGAAGGCGTTTTTTAAGTACCGGTATATTAGAAACAAAAAGAATCCTAACAATGGTAATGGTCCATTACTAGATGGTAGAATTATCACAATAAGAATGCAGAAAAGGCATAAATGCTCAATAAATATCTGTTGTGTATTTGGGAAAAAAACAGATAATATAGTCATAGCATGTGATATCATTCTTTCCATTCCACTAGTATCTCAGGAGGATGTTAAACAGCAGCTAATAAACTTGGACATTTTTACATCAGCAGGTCCAGATAACTTGCATCCAAGATTTTTTAAAAAGCTGGCTAAGGAGCTTGCTGGACAATTAATACTGATTTTCACTAAATCTTGGAACACCATGGAGTTCCAGAAGACTGGAAGAAAGCTAATGTTGTGCCAATATTTAAAAACAGTAAACTGGATGACCCAGGTAGTTATAGGCCTGTCAGTCTGACATTACTCCTGGGCAAGATAATGGAGCAGCTGATATGACACCTGATTAATAAAGAATTAAAGGAGGGTAATATAGTTAATGCCAATCAACATGGGATTATGGAAAATATATCCTGTCAACTAACTTGATATCTTTTTTATGAGATTACAAGTAATAGTGTTAATGTAATAGATTTCTGTAAGGCATTTGACTTAGTATCACATGAAATTTTGATTAAAAAACTAGAAAGATACAAAGTTAACATGGCACACGTTACATGGATTAAAAAACTGGCTAATGGAGAGGACTCAAAATGTAATTGTAAAATGGAAAATCATCATTGAACGGGTGTATTTCTAGTGGAGTCCCATAGGGATCGGTTCTTGGCCATATGCAATTAACATTTTTATTAATGACTGGGAAAAAAACAAAATCATCTCTGATAAAGTTTTCAGATGACACAAAAACTAGAGGAGTGGTTAATAATGAAGAGGATAAGTCACTGATACAGAGCAATCTGGATTTCTTGGTAGGCTGGGCACAAGCAACAATGTTTTAATAGATATACATCTATGAAGAAAGCATGTAGCCCTACTTTACATGCTGGGAGACTCTATCCTGGGAAGCAGTGACTGAAAAAGATTTGAGAACTGTGATGGATAATCAGCTGAACAAGAGTTCCCAATCTGACGCTGTGGCCAAAAGGGCTAATGTGATCTTTGGATGCAGAGGAATCTCACATAGGAGAAGAGAGGTTATTTTACCTCTGTATTTGGCACTGGTGTGACCACTGCTGGAATCCTGTGTCCAGTTCTGGGGTCCACAATTCAAGAAAGATGCTGATAAATTGGAGAAGGTGAAGAGAAAAGCCACAAGAATGATTAAAGGATTAGAAAACATGCTTTATAGCGGGGGGAGGGGCAAACTTTTTGGCCCGAGGGCCGCATCGGGTTTCGTAAATTGTTTGGAGGGCCGGTTAGGGGAGGGGGTCGTGGCCCAGCCCCCACCTCCTATCTGCGCCCCCCCCGGGACTCCTGCCCCATCCAAC
>NW_020664373.1:9726661-9754346 GCF_002925995.2 Terrapene triunguis
CAACCCCCTGTTCCTCCCCGACTGCCCCGACCCCTATCCACACCCCCACCCCTTGACGACCACCCTTGAACTCCCCTGCTCTCTATCCAACCCCCCTCCCCTGCTCCCTGTCCCCTTACCATGCTGCCTGGAGCATCGGTAGCTGGCAGCGCTACAGCCGCCCCGCCCAACTGGAGCCAGGCCACACCACCACCGCCACCATGCAGCACAGAGCACCGGGTCAGGCCAGGCTCTGTAGCTGCGCTGCCCCAGGAGCTCACAGCCCCGCCGCCCAGATCATTGTGCTGGTGGTGGAGCGAGTGAGCTGAGGCTGCGGGGGAGGGGGGACAGCAAGGGCCGGGCAGGACGGTCCCGCGGGCCGGATGTGGCCCGCGGGCTGTAGTTTGCCCACCTCTGCTTTATAGTGATAGAGTCAAGGAGTTCAATCTAGTAAGCCTAATGAAGGGAAGGTTAAGGGGTGATTTCATCACAGTCTATAAGTACCTACATGGGGAACAAATATTTAATAACAGGTTCTTCAATTTAGCAGAGAAAGTTAAAACATGATTCAGTGGATGGAAGTTGAAGCTAGACAAATACAGACTGGAAATAAGGCATGCATTTTTAACCGTGAGAGTAATTAACCCTTGGAACAACGTACAAAGGGTCATGGTGTTTTCTCCATCAATGGCAATTTTAAAATCAAGATTAGATGTTTTTCTAAAAGATCTGCTCTAGGAATTATTTTGGGGAAGTTCTATGGCCCACAGGAGATCAGACTAAATGGTCACAACGGTCCCTGCTGGTCTAGGAATCTACTAAATGTTTGTGCAAACTCCCTTCAGATATTTTTGAGCTGTGGTCATAACAAAACAAACAACTTGCATTATCACATTAGAAATGTTGTCCCTGGGTAATTCAATAATGCTTGAATGGATTTTGTTCAAACTTGAGTTGTTTTATGGAAACTGGTTTAGCAATTCTGAAGCTATGAGTGCTAAAAGCATTTTCAAGTGTGCACAATAAAGCTTTTTCTGATTTTTTGTTTGAGCTAAATCTTAGAACCATGAAGGTGTGCATGAGTATTAGATTTTTAGCTAATATGGTCCTGTGCCTTGTTTAGCTAATAGCAGAACGCACAGCAGTCTGGTGAGAATAAATATATTAAGGAGTGCTTGGTGCTCAGATGCCATGGTAATGTGGGCTGTACTTAGTCAGGTGTTTGCGTGTACAGCACATGTACACAATTGCATGTTCAAATATATATTTGTGTGCCCGAACACCCATATGCACACAATACCTGTTTTTGTCGGTATGCAAATGTAACCCTCTAATGAGTGTGTGTTACAGGTCCCGCTCTCTGCCTGATCCCAGAGTATCTGAGTGTTACAGCCCCAGCTAGACAGCATTGGCTCTTTAGGTCAAAGTGTAGTAGCTTACGCTGTTAGCTCTGGAGATCCCTGGAGTGTTAACCAAGATGGTGGCTGTCACATAAATGTTTTGCAAGCACAACTTGGACACCTATGTTTAATAATATGGCTCCAAATCTTCCAAAGGTGCTTCATGGAATGAAACTATTACAAAGGAAAATTTGTGGTCCTAAACAAGCTGACAGTGTCCCATTAAAAAAATTAACAGTGAGAAAAGCAGGGAAGAAATATGTAGGAAAAATCAGCTCATATAAATGGCACTTGAGTTGAAGCGGGAAGCAACTCTGTAGGCAAATAAAGCAAGAAAGAAAATCTCTCACATTAAAAATTGTTGTTACATAATGGCAAGGAAGGAAAATATCTAAATATATGCAGCAGAAAGCATAGGAAGAAGAAAGAAGATTGCTCAAAAGAAGTTTTTGTGGTGCCTCCATTTGAAAGGAGGATTATAGGGAAAACGTTTGGGCGGAGAAGTAAAGATGCAATGAAGTGTTTGAAAGCAAAAGAGATAGGACGTTTGGATTATTTCCAGGTCTGAAATTTATTCATCTTTCAAAAGTGTAGAGCCAAGACTAGATTAATTAAAATGTTCTATGGACCACCCAATTGTAAGGAAGAACAGGATGAATAGCTGATAGTGGAAATAAAAAGGATTTGTGGGGAAATTAATAGCAACGAGAGACCTTTTTACCCAGACATAAACTGTGATAGATTTAATGGAAAAGACAAATTGAGCAGTAGATTTATGAACATTGTACTTGTTCGTGCAGCCTATAAATCAAGCCATAAAGATAACTCTTGATTTAGCTCAGAGAAACCCAGATATTATGACAAAAGATATAAATGTTGCAAACCATATATGTAAAAGTGCTGTGACCAGATTTATAATCAGGTTTAAACTGTGATGGTTTTGGATGACTAATATAAACTCTGGGTGGAAACCAATCCAATAATGGAATGGCAGGGAAGGATATTAAGAGGGAAATTACATTTCATGAGTAGGTTAAAGTCACTTCTGTGCAGAGAGCCAGCACAAAACCCAGGCACTTAAGTGGTCAAAATTGGACTTCAGTGGGACTTAAGCAATGGATAGGCCTTTTGCTGGCCCTCTGAGTACGGTGAACTTCATTCAATCTAAGTAAGGTGGGTGTATTTGTTTATTGATGATAAATGCATTAAGGGCCAGAATCACTTGTGGAGTTACACTGGCATGCGCCAGAGTAGACCCTTACAGGGGGTCCCATTGTTGGAAACTCTGCCAAGGAAGAGACCAGAGCAGTGCAAAAGAGCCACAGCCTGAGTTTCACTGTGTTGGAAGAGGTTGGAAGGGGCCAGCAGGGTCCCAAAAGTAGACAGTGCTAGCTAAGCAAAATGCATAAAAAGCTCTCGTAAACACCACTTCCATTCCCTTGAGGTGAATTTCCCACGTGATGCAGTGGGCTTAGCTAGTGAAGGGAAGTGTATTTTACACTTCCCTGCATGAGCACTAGTGAGAGGAGAGAGAGAAACCAATGTGGATACAGAGAGGAATGCAAACATCAATCTAAGAGAATAAAAAGGCCTTTGAGTGGCTTATAACATGAGCTACTAGGGACAATGGGAAAATGTGCTGGATGGACCTATAGAGGCGTAAAAAATAAACAGGAGAGGTGAGTGAGGTAAAGACATGGCTTACAATACTGCATACAAATGACAAGAAAGGCAGAGCAGAGCATGAAGAGTGCACAAGAATTAAAGAAAGCTGCTTTTCAATTGTATAAGGAACCCAAGGTTGTTAAATCCTCTAAAATACTTAATATAGTGTCAGGAGTGATACCTGTTGGGTTAAGCAGATCTCTGAATTTTCAGATTAGCTTCTAAATGTTGTGATCTTTACCCATTGAAATCAATAGAAATTAGGTTCCTCATTCATAGAAAAGTCACCTTGTTACAGGATGAAATGCTGTAGAGATACAGAAGCATGACAGTGTTCTAATCTTATTGATTCTTAAAGGACCCAATTCTCATTGACACTAAGGCCTGGTCTACACTAGGGGAGGGCTGGGGGGGTGCGAGCTAAGTCGGTCTAAGTTACGCAACTTCAGTTACGAAAATAGCGTAGCTGAAGTCGACGTACTTAGAGCTACTTACCGCGGTGTCTTCACTGCGGTAGGTCGACTGCTGCCACTCCCCTGTCGACTCCACCTACGCTTCTCGCTCCGGTGGAGTACCAGAGTCGACAGGAGATCGCTCGGCGGTTGATTTATCGTGTCTTCACTAGACGCGATAAATCAACCCCTGCTGGATCGATCGCTCCGGAGGTAAGTGTAGACATGCCCTAAGCCTTTTATACCAGTGGTTCTCAACCAGGCATATGCGTACCCCTGGGAGTACGCAGAGGTCTTCCAGGGGGTACATCAACTTATCTAGATATTTGCCTAGTTTTACAACAGGTTACACAAAAAGCACTAGTGAAGTCAGTACAAACTGAAATTTCATACAGACATTGACTTGTTTATACTGCTCTATATACTATATATATATAGTAACGTAACTTGTGCATATGAACTGTATTAGACATTCATTTTATGTCATTTACTGATGCGTGCAAGCATGTTAATGAGGTTGAAGTTGTCATGGTGTGTATGTGGTTGCGTTGTAAAAATTGATAGATTTTTAAAATGAGGAGCTGGAAGTAGCAGTAGTGGCAAAATTGTAAGAAATTGAAAATAACTGGAAAAAAAAACATCAGTTCTGCAAGGAATATATTGCTTTTGGATTCACATGTTCAATAGCTTCATGTTTCCTTTGAGGAGAAATTCTATCAAATAACAGTATGAAGCCAGCACATTTGCAACAACATGTGAAGACAAAACACGCTGTGCATGCGGGTAAACCAGTAGAATGTTTTCAAAGAAAGCTCTGAATTCCAGACTTGCCAGCTTAAAATGAAAAAAGCTTCAACTATTTCTACAAGAGCACTCAGAGCTTCATATGCTGTCTCCCTTCTTGTAGCAAAATCAAAGAAGTGTACACAGTTGCAGGAGATCTGATTCTGCCTGCCACTGTGGCACTTGCAGAAAACATACTTCATAAAAAAAAGCAGCTCATACGCTCAAGAAAGTACCCTTATCAAATGACACCGTGTATTGCAGAATTGAAGAAATGGCTGAGGATATTGTCTCTCAACTTGTAGAGAAATTTAAAATGGCAAAAACTTTTGCCCTTCAGCTTGATGAGTCCATGGATATTAGTGGAGAAGCTCAACTGATTGTGTATGTTTGATACCCTGAAACCACTGATATCAACGAGCACATGCCGTTTTGCAGAAGTATAAAGGCAAACTCAACTGCAGAGGACATTTTTAAACGAATTGACTTTTTTTTTCTGAACACAATTTGAGTTGGAATTTATGCAAATTCGTCTCCACTGATGGGGCCAGTGCAATGACCGGGAGATGAACGGACCTGTAGTTAGGATCAGGAAAGAGTCTTTCCTTGCAGTGGGTGCACTGTATCATACACAGAGAGGCGCTTGCTTCAAAAAAGATGAGTTCTGAACTTCAAGAAGTTTTAAATGAGTCTGGCAACTTAATCAAGTCCAGGCCACTCAATGCTCACCTGTTTTGCATTCTTTGTGAAGAGATGGGGTCAGAACATCAGCAACTGTTGCTTCACACGGGTTCACTGGCTTTCAAGAGGGGAGTACTTGACAGATTGTTTGAATTACACACAGAAGTTCACACATTTCTTTCTGATTATTCATCCCTTCTTATCCCTGTGTTTGACAATACTGTGTGGTTAGTTCAACTTGCCTACCTCACAGATATATTTAGCAAGCTGAATGATCTAACTTTGTCCATGTAAGGCCATGACACTAATGTTCTGAATCTCTATGATAAAGTGAATGCTTTTATTAAGAAAATTGAATTTTGGAAGTCCAAATGTGGAGACAAAGACTTCCCCTGTTTTCCACTGCTTCATGTATATGTCACTGATATCTGCACAGGGGAAATTGAGCAGAGCAAACTTAAAGAAATAATAGATCATTTAGCCCATGTGATGGGGCGCCTGCCCGACACTGGGATCTAAGGAGTTAATAGAGCCCTAAGGAGGCTACGCAGGAGGCAGCCAATCAGAAAAGGGCTGAAGGGAGCAGCCAATCAGGGCAAGCAGGCCCATATAAAAAGGGAGCTGCAGGGCAGAGGAAGGAAGTTCTCTGCTGGGAGCCCAGGAAGGAAGGACTGTCTCTCTGGAGGGCTGAGAGAACTGCCAGCACACTGGACAGAACAGTGCTGCTAGCAGGGACCGGGGGAGCGAGCGACACATCCTGGCTGGCTGCTGGGGTTTGCAGGCAGAGGCCGTGAGGCAAGGGCAAAGAGGATGCTGGGGCCATGAGGAACTGACCAGACAATTCGCTGCAGTAGTCATTAAGAGAAGTGGCTGAACAGTGGACTGCAGGTCCCCCGGAAGGGGGAGGAGCACAGTGTGTGGCACAACCTGAGGGCTGTGTCACTGAAGAGGATGCTGCAGTCCTTGGAGAGACATGGGTCCTATAGCAGGAGTGATAGTGGTGAGGCACCACCCAAAGAAGGCGTATTACCATGCAGAGCTAATTCCCCAGACAACCAGCAGGAGGCACCACAGTGGTGAGTGAATCCCGTTACAGCCCACTTGACATCTGAATTCAAGTCATATTTCCCCAACACTCAACACAACTCAGCTCAACTTGACTGGGTAAGAAACCCATTCATTTTGCCAGATGTTAGCAGCAGTAAACTCTCTGCCAGTCAGCAAGAAAATCTTCTTGAGCTGTCATCAGAGCATGGCCTGCAAATGAAATGTGATGTCTCCACACTAACCCACTTCTGGTGTTTAGTACAGAAATTACACTGACCTTGGGAACCAAGCTTTGGATGATCTGTGACCTTTTGGGTCAAAATATCTTTGTGAAGTCTCATTTTCTGCTATGATTGTGTAGCGGGGTGGGAGAGGGCTGCAGTGGGGGAAAAGCTAGGCTGATTGGGGGAAGCAGCCACAAGTGGGGCCATGCCCCAATCAGACCACAGTTGGCCCTATAAGAGGGCTGAGGCCAGAGACTGACACACTCTCTCTAGCAGCCTTGAGAGAGAAGGACCTGGCTGTCTGGGAATC
Organism: Terrapene triunguis; assembly: GCF_002925995.2. Lineage (NCBI taxonomy): Eukaryota > Metazoa > Chordata > Testudines > Emydidae > Terrapene > Terrapene triunguis. Next base: position 9,733,203 of record NW_020664373.1, read on the forward strand.
TGAGAAGGGTATCTAGGGTGGAGCAGTGCTGGGGAAGGGCAGAGGGAGCTGAGGAGCTCCAGACTAGCTATGCCCCAGGCTGCAGGCAGAGTTAAAGGCCCACAAAATGGTACTAGGGCTCCAGAGGGACAGCCCAGGAATAGGCAGAGGCAGCTGGTCCAACCCCCCTTGCCGATGATGAGTGGTTTACAAACTGCCGTCTGCTCCAGGGAGTGGGGGCTAGATGATGACTGGCAGTAGCCAGTGAGGCAAGATGGGGATAGTGGGTTGGGGGTTCCCCTAGGAGGGGAGACCCAGAGCGAGGGGGTACTGTGGTGGGGAGAACCCCTGGGCAAAGGGCACCAGGGTCTGGGAGTGACACGGAGCCAGCAGCAGGCGAGACCCCGGCCTGCAGAGGGCGCTCTGGGCTGGAAAGAGTTAATTCCCTGGATGACCAGCAGGAGGCGCATGCCGGTGAGTCTCACCCCGCCACAGACTGCCATCAAGACAAAGAGTAAGAATAGACTCAATGTGAAGAAAAACTTAATTGTTGCTGTCACTTCACTGCCTCCCAGAATGTCAAGGCTCACAAGTGAAAAACAGTCTTAAGTACAATATTTATATTCCAATCAATTTATTTGATGATATGGTAAAAATGAGAAACTAAGCAGTTTTTCAGTAATAGTGTGCTGTGACACTTGTATTTTTATGTCTGATTTTATAAGCAAGTAGTTTTTAAGTGAGGTGAAACTTGGGAGTACTCAAGACAAATCAGACTCCTGAAAGGAATACAGTAGTCTGGAAAGGTGGAGAACCTTTATATGCTTCACGAATGGTGTGGAATGGAATGGAATGCTAACTGTATCATACTGTTCAGCCACTAGGTGGTGGAATACCCTTAGATAAATCAAGAACTAAAGCAAAATCTTGCTTGACAAAATCCACGTGGGACAGAAATGTTGGGGGTTTGGCTGTATTTGTCCCAGTCAACAGTCTTAAGTAAGGGACTTGTTCCTTTAGCTATTGATATAGCTATTCATGAATGCTTCTGTCCTCCTGTAAGTTTCAGGCATTTTGTATTCCAGTTATACTGATTCCTGTACCTTTTCATTTTTCCTTTTGTCAGGCAAGCTGGAGGTGCAAAAAATGTAGTTGGGCTTTTATGACACTAAGCACCCCTCTGTTCATTCCCGATACGCTATTGTAATAATCTTTGTACAAAATATGCCTTGTAAGGTATCATTCGAAAACTAATCATTACCTGGTCATTAATATTCTTGCATGATGTATGTATGCAGAGGCTATTAAAAGTTATGGATATATGCTGGAATTATGACTAAAGTCTGTTTAAACTCGGGAAATCAGAGGGTGTTGGTAAACAGGTTACTTTAGACCAGGGGCAGCTCTATGTATTTTGCCGCCCCAAGCACGGCAGTGAGGCAGGCTTCAGCAGCGTGCCTGCGGGAGGTCCGCTGGTAATGTGGATTCGGCGGCATGCCTGCGGGAGGTCCACCAGTCCCGCACCTTCGGCATACCTGCTGCCAAATTGCCGCCGAAGCCACGGGACCGGCGGACCTCCCGCAGGCATGCCGCCGAAGGCAGCCTGAGTGCCGCCCTCACGGTGACCGGCAGGCCGCTCCCTGCAGCTTGCCGGTCCAGGCACGCGCTTGGTGCGCTGGTGTCTGGAGCCGCCCCTGCTTTAGACAAAGGAATGTGTATTTGATTTGCTGACCTGCTGGATCTTCCCGCAAAGACAAAGAAGGTCCATTTTTACATATTAGGTAAGCACAGCTATTAAGCTAACAAGTGGAGGAAGAAAAAGCATAGAGCTTCCTTCACCACCAGACTCCACGTTGCCTTCCTCACTGCTTGAATAAACTTTACTTTGAGAGGGAACCTTCAGAAGAATCAATTTCAAATGTTTACTGGTCTATAAAGGCAGGGGAGCTGAACCTCAAGTGATGACCAATTGAATCAACTGTATATGATTTTACTGTACTATGAGAGCGAGGTCTTTTCTGAAAGCTAATACACACTGGTGATTAATGACACTGTGAAATGTATGTATTAACACTACATGAGGAAATATGGATACTTAATGATATTATCTTTTGAAGTCTCTGGCAAAACAGGTTCCACCCTGGACAGGGGAAAAGGCAGCTATTACCTGTCTGCTATGTAAATTAAGCATGGTGGAATCAAAACAATGGAAGCTTCCTTTACATACAGGGGGATAGCAGGACCACAGGAAGGGGAAAACAGCATGAGATCATCTTGTCTCTTGAAACAAGTTCACTGAACTTTGGAAGCTATAAGCAAGGACAGAAGCCATCTTTGGCATCCATCACTAGGCAGACACAAGGGAATAGAGCTCTTGCAAGCTGAGAAAGATGAATCCTTCACCAAAGGAGGGGCTAAAGTCTCTGGAAACTAAATATAGGTGAGAAACCTGCTTAGGCAAAGATTGTACCTTGCTAGAGTTAGCTTTAGACTTTTAAATGGGTGTTCTCACTTTTATTTTACTTGTAACCGTTTCTAACTGTATTCCTTTTACCTAGCATCACTTAACCTATGTCCTATTGTTAACAAATTTGTTTTATGTTCTTAGTTGGCTTACAGTAAGTGCTGTGTTTAAATGGGAGGGGGTATTCACCCCAGTTAGGTTAATAAGTTGATATGCTTTTGTCTCTTTAGAGGAACAAACGACCCCTATTATTTCTCTGAACTGTCCAGGAGAGGGCTGGACATTGCAGATTACACAGTTTTGGAAAAATTCAGGACTGGGATTGTGTTGGGGTTACATTGCTGATTGTAACCAAGGCTGGTGGAAGCCAGTATGGGTCTACGGGGCTATATACAGGCTGCTGAGGCCACAGCTGCTGAACCACAGATGTCTAGCACGCAGACACTCAGGGTGTAACCTGCATGCTTGTTGCCAACTGTTAGTATCCTAGGCAAGGAATTACAGTTCAGAGTTACAGGGGAAGAGATCACACAACCCCTCACTGGTCTGGATTACCCCCTGAAACCCTCTCACAACTTTATCTCATATTCACTAGGTAGACAATGCAAACATGTATAGAGATCCTTTACCAGACTGTTCTACAAGGGAAGAATGGGACTGATGCCAGATACAGAAATAAATATACCTTGGAGAAAAAGAAAAATTCTGAACTCAGAACATATAATAAAGAAATCAGAGCAATTGAATTTTGGTAAAATAAGGAACTTCAAGACAGATATTTTATAATCTCACTGGAAGCAGTGAAAATACATGAGGATTAGTCAAAAGCTATTAGTGGACCAACATTTAGGAAGGGATCTAATAAAGATTTTGAATTCTACAGGTTGCTAGGTCTATCCTATTAAATTGGTTGAGTCCAAATAGCTTTCCTCAGATGAAAACGTGCTGTAAAATTGTAAGGCTAAAGGAAAGAATAATTCAGCTCAGCATGTATTTCAGAGCTATTCGTTATACAGAGCCTTAGCAGTGCATTTCACTTTACAAAACAAGTAGAGATGAAGTTTCTACCCTCCAGAGTTAGATGTACATATAAAGATAAAAAACAGCATGGCAAGAATTCTACATGAGAGGAAGGTGCAAGATGAGATGGCTAAAATGTTGGCACGTCTCTAGTACAAAGTTTCTTCCAAATAGATTTTTAAATGGTACTAGAAATACTCTCAGAGAGGCTAAGGGTCATTGATCTAACAGAATGCTTCCTGAAGCTTCATGAAACAGCAGTAATATGAGAAGCTGACTAGCCAACTGGGCTTAAGTTCCACTTTCTCACAAGTTATACACATTCATGGCCCTGTTTATGCAGGGAGCTGCACAATGAGACTCAGTAACATCCAAGCTGATGTATACATTTCATTTGGGATTTCTAGTTTGTATGCAAAATAGTTGTTAGCTTGCTCTCTCAAATATGGTTGATAATAATAGTAATAAATAAAAATACTTGGCACTTATATATATATATATGGCACTTCTTATTCATAGCTTTCCAAGCACTTTACAAAGGCAGATAAGGACTATCCTTATTCAATAGATGGGAAACTGAGGCACATAACAACAGAGCGACTTGCCTGCCATCGCATAGGCAGTCAGTGGCAAAGCTAGGAACAGAACTGAGATCTCTTGGCTCTCATTCCTGTGCCCTGTCTTGAAACATCCTGGAGAATCTCAGAGAACTAACAGAGGGAGCAACTGTATGTGGAAAAGGAAGATGAACATGAAAAAATACTTATGAAAAGGAAATAAAAATTGTCCTGTTAAAAAAAGACAGAGCCATTACCTTCCCGAAGCAAGAGGGCCTGTTCCACTTTGCTGTTGGAGGCTGCCAGATCAAGGGCACATTTGAATTCAGCATTTCTGCGTGTCAAGCTAGCGCCATAATCCGTTAACAAGTTGACTGCTTCTGCGCTGGATTTCCTAACTGCAGCATGGAGTGGAGTGTCTAATCGTTTACCCAAGTCAACACTGGCTCCTTAAAAGAACACACACAGAGATAAGAATAGACCAGGGTTAGCATTAGGAGGAAGCAGGGAAACACATCACTGGCTGAGTCTAAGATTTCTACCACACACTTTGGCTTCCATCATTAGCATCAATAAATGAAGTGCACCTGATGGCACACAGGACTTTTCTTCTCTTGATTATAGCAGTGCTCAATATCTAGAAGTCACATGGCTACTATATTAGCCTCAAGAGTAGCAGTAAGATGAGGATGGAGAATCAACAGGAGTTGAGCCAATGCTGAACTTTTTGACTATCAAACGAGTGGGTGTTTAAAATCTAAAGTTGCTTCCATCTGATTAATTCAAATGGCCAGAAAAGTATGTTTGTAACATTTAATTAAAATAACTTTGGAAGGTCCAGGAGTAAAATGCTTATCCTGGGCTGACAGTAGCACCCAAATTGGGCAGAGCCTTAGCTGGTGTCAATCAGCATAGCTGCATTGGCTAAAACAAGCCAGACCACCGAGGTGCTGCCCTGCTGTGTGTGGGATCTTCATGATCACTAAAGGGATTATTCTTTTGAGTGGTTGGTTAGCTGATCTGCTCCCTCTGCATGTGGTGAGCAGTGGATGAGTGAATGCTTAGCATGCTTGGCTATTTATTTTATAATAATCAAAAGGAGTTGATGCGGGTCACAGGGCAAACAATATACCAAGACAGTTCTTTGTAGCTTCTCTCATCATCATCTTCGAATGATAGAATCCCCTTTTTTATCCCAATCTCAAAATTCTTGGTCCTCCAAGGAGTCATGAGGAATTAAATGCTAATATCAGGAGCAGGGAGGGATTAAGGAGAAACAATAGGTGGTGGCTTCAAATATGTTCAGCTTCCCCTCCTCTGCCCCCAGAGCACCTAGTTCGAGAAGCTTCTTGACACAGTCTGTCCTCTGATACATGCAGGCCACATAAAGGGGTGTTCCGTGCTGTGAATCTTCTAGGTCAATGTCAACGTCATTGGCTATAAGAATTTCCATACACTCCCTGTGACCTGGATAACACAGAAGAGAGGTCATCTCACCTCAGTTCCTCTCTGCAGGATGCCCGACAAACACATACTATATACATAACATTAGAATAGAATACACAGAACTCTATATAGAATAGTATGGATTAAACCAAACACACATTTATCCCTATGGCCCAGGTACTTCAGATGCAGATGAATTTCCCACAATTATTTAGGGAGGAAAAACAAAGCCAGATCTATTTATAGTTAGCTGTACTCAAAGCCTTAAAATTACCTCTCTTTACTGCTTCATGAATAGGTGAAGCAAGGTGATTCTCTAGCTGTGGCGTGGCTCCAAATTCAAGCAGCATGTTCACACAAGCTGCACTGCCACTACAGCAGGCATTAAAGAGAGGAGTGATCCCATCAACAGTGACTGCATTGACCTGAAACAGCAAGACAGACAGACAATAATCTGTTTTAAAAAGGACGCGCTTCCATTGGAAACCGCCCACATCTCAACACTAAATACAGCATAAGAAGAAGACACTGATTTTATTTAATGTCAGAGCCCATATTAGTCACCAAATTCAGAGTGACACGCTCTAGGAGAGACCATTACCCACCAAGTGCCACCCTGCTTCCCAGGGAGGCAGCAGCAACAGAACTCTGACATTGAAAATTGTACAAGCTCCTACGTAGAGCTGGCTGGAAAATAGGGATTTTTCCCATGGAAAATTTAGACTTTTCATTTAATCCCCCGAAATCATTTTCAGACACCCAACCCCAACACAGTTGCAGTTTTCTGACCAAATCAAAATCTTGGAAGGAAAGCAAATACTTTGTGAACATTTTTATTTAGTCAAACAGACCTTCTAGAAGTCACGCAGATTAGTAGATTTCACTAATCAGCACTATTGCATGATTCCCAGTTTGTCACAGAGATAAGTGCAGCTCTGCTGAATAAACTGCCTGGGAGGGACTTGTTGCATAATGTGGATCTAGTCACTAGTGTGCTGTATGATAGTACATGGGGGTCTTCACTACAGTTTGCTACAGAATGGGAATTGGAGATCCCGGCTGTCCTTATGGAATATGATGAACAGTTTTATTGCCCTCCACTTATAATAGAGCAGCCAGATTCACAATGACCCCTGTTTCCAACTCAGTCTCCTTTCAAGCTCTATTTCTACAGTGGAATTAGGGCTGCCTAAAAATTTTCTGTGGAAGGTTTTTTTTTTTTAACAAAGGGAAAATTGGGGTTTTTTAAAAAAAAAAAAAAATAACTTAATAGTCAGGTATTCAGCCCTCTAGGAAAAGCTGTGTCACATTCTATTGCCTTTCTGCGGTGTTGTGATCTTTTTAATTTCCTTCCCTACTGAGCCATTAACTCTGGAACAACCTTCCCAATATTCTTTCCTCTATTACCAGATAAGTGGGTACCCAGACGAGAGGAAAAGCAGAGGGGCTGCTTCTTTGCTAGTGTTTTTGCTGGCATTTCAATGCCTGATTGGCTGAGTTGGCAGTCCAGTATAAAATGCTACCAATCAATTCCCAGTTATTGGAGCAGCTTCAACAACGTCTACATGAGGAGATTATGCAGCTGCACGAATGGGTGCACAGGTTAGCTTTTTTCCAAGATGCTGAATATATCTGTTTGAACTGCATATATTTTAAAAAGAAAAAGGCCATTTTCCAGCTCTCTTCCAGACTGCCCACCTCCTATTTTGGAAACAGTACAGAATGGGGGTTTGTTTGGCTTCTGGGGAAAGGGAGGGCCTGGCGAAAGATGAGGGCCAGAAGGAACACAAGCACAGTCTTGAAGGGAACAATATATCTGAAGGAAGAGATGTCCATCATCTTGAATTCCTAAGTCCTACCAGACTGGTTCCCCATATGTGGTGCAGGGGGATTTGCCCAACATGGTAAAATGAACTCTAATGTATTTTGATTGGCACCTCACCCAACTGCAGAGCTCTACACCCAGGGAATGGGCTCAATGGCAGAGCCAGGTCTACAATGGGGAAAAATCATCATGCTAGAAAACTTGTTAACTACCATGATGTTAAACATGACTTAGCACTTAATGTAAATGAGGACAAGTCGTTTTTAAACACCTGTTAAAATCATAGACCAGCTAATATGTTTTCATCATGACTGTCCTTGTCCACACTAAGGGCAAAGTCGTATGGCAAGTTAAAATGAGTTAGTGAATGCATATCTAACATGATGCTTTCCCCCAGCGTAGACAAAGCCTTGCTGTGCAGCTCCTACATTTTGATGGGTAGCCAATTCATCTTGCAAAAACACTAGCAAAGCCTCTCCACTGGGTACTGACTTATCTGGTAATAGAGGAAGGAATTCTGGGAAGGTTGTTCCAGAGTAAATGGCTTTCTAGTGAAGGAAATGAAAAAGATCACAGTGCTGAAGAAAGGCAACAGAATGGGACACCGCTTCTTGTGTCCGTGACTATTAATTTATGTAAAGAAAAAGCCACTGACTAACTGAGACTGTATGTAGCAATGAAGAATGGGAAAAGTTGAACAATAAGGATGATTTACTGACAGTGACAATGGATAGTTCAGATTTATGACTTTCTAGGTGCTAAAAAGATATGTGATCAATACACTTCAATTTTTTTTAAACTGGGTAATTTCAAAAACAACCTGAAACTGAGTAATATGAAGAGCAAGGTTTGTTTTTCCTGTCTAGGGGCTTAAAAGTTAATGTACAGTATAGTTATTCTATAATCATATTCTTCTCTGCTAATGAATACATCAGTTGTTGGACTCCACTTTTTTGATTTCTTGCCACTCCACATGTAAATTGTTCAGCATAGTAATCAAGGGAACCTGTAAGCAGACCCAATATAATAAATTCCCATATATTTCTTTATATTCCCATATTTCATTTTTAAAGATATTTTTATATTAGGTCCAATGTGGAGAAAAGCTACTCTTTTATTAGACAAAATGTTTCATTTCTTAAGCCCCTTTATGTATAAATCACAAACTATCTCAAAAAACTTGGAGCAATTCCAGTGACTATTCTGGAAAGCAAAGCACAAATCATCATCATAACAGTTAGTTTGGTCTAATTTTCCTAATTTTTTCCCACTGATCACAGTGAAGTTTCACAGAAGAAAAACAAAGAGGAATATGTCTGTGATCAAAACAGCCACCAAGCTGTAAAAAGGTGGGGTCCTTCAGGAAAAAAGCTACCACTACAGAAATGTAAGTAATTTACTATTAGTGAAAGCAAAATATTGTCCCCTTTTGTGGCCAGATGTTCTCTCTCTCTCTCTCACACACACACACACACACACACACACTTGGCCTCGTTTATATGCCCGTACTCACTTGAGCGCCGTTCTCCAGTAAGACTTTCGCACAAGCGACATGGCCACCAAGGCAGGCCTCGTGGAGAGCAGAAACCCGATCTATGGTTACAATGTTCACATTGAATCCCTAGAAATCAGAGCAGAGATGTGAAAAACAAACAAACACCAAGCAATGCAAACATAATTCCTGGAGTTCATTCTAGGCGGGAGTTACATAGCGGTCAAATCTACAGTCCTTGCTCTGGCTAAATTCCTACCGAAGTCAATGAGAGTTGCCCTGGAATACGCATGGCTCAGACAATCACTCTGATACTGCAGCTCTTGCATCCATTGCCACTGGAAGGGATTTAAAGCAAAAGGTAAAGAAACTGAGTGACGCTTATCTGTCTTGCTTCATAATTCATGGTAAATTGCAGGAGAGACACTGTACATCTTTGGCCTCTAGTGACTGAGATTAATTTCCCTATTCCCAGATATGAAAAGGTGCCTGTGATATGTCATAAACTACATTTTTTATCCGCAAAATGAGCACTCTGACCAGGAGTGTGATTTGTTTCCTGAGTCACATGGTACTGTTTCTTCTCCCTGGTTGTTTATCAACCTGATTAAACAGGAGTAAAGAATACTGAATAGCAAATACGCTTTATATGTGTTCCATTAACAGCTGTATGAACTGAACCAGCCATGCAAACATTCACAGGGGGAAAAGCAGTGCAAATATGGCTGGATCCAAACATGACTGGGACTTTGTTGTACGTTTTCCAGCCTATAGCTCCATCAAATGACAAGTAAGAATTCAAGCACATGTACATTGGGAATCAGTTCTACTGGAAAATAATTCAAACTCTGACATTCCAAATGCAGCATCTGTAAGTATATCATGCTAGGTTCTAGATGCTTCCCGCCCCGCCACCCTCAAGCAGTTCACAAGATGGTGGTGGTGTTTTTTCTTTGTAGCAGCAAATATTACCCATGGGAATAAATATTTCTGGGCAATTCAGTGCTGCGAAAGTAGCCAGCCACAACCAACTGACACGATGAGCATTAAAAACAGTTGCAATACCCTCTAGCTCAACAATTTAAACTAGAAGAAGTGAATATTTTTAAATAAACAATTCTCTTAAAATTAAAAGCTTTGCTGGCTCATGTCCATATGAGGGAAACATGTAAGAGAATTAACATGAAGCCCAATATTCCTTTTGCACCTGAGGTGACCTTCCTAAGATTACTCCATTTTATAGCTTTACAGTAGCAGTGCATTCACTGCACAATATATGCCCCCCCCCCCCCCCCCCCGAACGACCCTGTACAAATCCTTTGTGTGAAGAAAAGAAATGGAGGCAGTGATACAGCAGTACAGCAATATACCGGAGTTAGATATATATGCCTAACACATGAAACACAGTAATCCAGTGAAAGAAAAAATACCCCATCTATTGAAAACTGGAGTAATCCATTTCATCAGTAAAAAAATGCTTAAACTAAGAACTAGTAGCCCTGACTTTAGATAATGGTGTCCAGCACTTCCCATTAGAAGAACCAGTTGCTCATAACTTTGCCAAACTTCTTTGAAAATCCAGCCACTTATTTAGGTGCCTCAACAAGAACTGGGTGGGAGCTGAACTCTTGAAAATCTGCCCCTTAGTTTCCCAGCCTTGACGGGTAGGAGTTTTTAAAGCACCTAAGTGATTTAGTTGCACAAGTTCCATTGACTTTCCATGGCACTTGTGGTCCTAGGTCAGTAAGATCATCTTTGAAACCACATCTTAAAATAAAAAGTGTTTGGATTTCTTTTAAAGTAAAGATACCTGTTTCATTTGAGCATAAAGGCGAACAGTATAGGCAGCTTGACAACAGTGAGCAATGCCTATGCTATAGCATGTGCAGCTTTACCCCATAATTCATCTTGCTGCTGTGGATCAACTCCATCCTGCTCCCTTCAATGGTTACTCCCTTGACTTTGGCTTTACCAACTGGGAGTCCAGTCCTGCATTGCTGAAATCAATGGCTTCAAAGCGTGCAGAATCAGACTGTAGATGCAACCATAGATTTTTTAAAAAAAGTAATTCTGTGATTTTAGTTATAACTCTTGTTCTCCTTTCCTTCCATCATCCCTATTCTGTTATAACTTGCAATACCTTAGCTTAGGTTGTAAAGTTCTGCAAATCAGGTACTGTGACTTTTCTATATTCTGCAAAGTACCTAGAACACTTCAAGTACTACAAGTATTATGATGCACCAGGGACTAGGCAATGCGGATCCTGTTCTATTCAGGTTCTGGCACTTCACCCATCTCTGTAGTATTTGAGTAGCTTCCAATGACGCATCAAGCCATGTGCTTCGCATCAGTCATGGGCTGTTCTTTCTCCGTTCCTCCCCCCAGGAAGAAAATTGTGTTTGTTTTAAACTATGAGCTTTTGTTTGTGAAATTGCTGCTTGTTTTAAAGAAGTGCCATTAAGTAAATCCATATTTCGGCATTTCTAAGGGAACAAAAATCATGTTCATAGACTCATAGACTCATAGACTTTAAGGTCAGAAGGGACCAATATGGTCATCTAGTCTGACCTCCCGCATGATGCAGGCCACAAAAGCTGACCCCCCCACTTTCCCTTAACTCTGCTGTTGAAGTCTCCAGATCGTGATCTAAGGACTTCAAGTTGCAGAGAATCTTCCAGCTTGCGACCCCTGCCCCATGCTGCGGAGGAAGGCGAAAAACCTCCAGGGCCACTGCCAATCTACCCTGGAGGAAAATTCCTTCCCGACCCCAAATATGGCGATCAGCAGAACCCCGAGCATACAGGCAAGCTGCAGTTCAACACCACTTCTTCAATATAGTACCATATGATCATCATGACAACCTGAAAACTAGAGCCAGAAAGAGAGATCTGAACAAGTGAGCCATATTCCTTATCACTTGCACCCTTCATTTCCTCCTCCAAACAACGTGCATTTCCCTCCTACCTTAAATATTACTTGAAGTTGGAGGGTTGGTAAAGAATGATCAAGAACTAAGAGCAATGTAGAAGTTCCCATTTGGGCTGCAGCCTGGGCTCTGGGACCTTCTCCCCTTGCAGGCTTTCAGAGCTTGAGCTCCTGCCTGAGCCCAGACATCCACACTATTTGCAGCCCTTCAGCCTGTGCCTCGCAGATCTGAGTCCACTGACCCAAGCTCGGAGACTTAGCACCACAGGTTTTTCTCTGCAGCGTAGATATACCCTTAAATCCCGGTTATAGCAAACACTGAGAGACACAAAAGAGGCTAATAGCAAGCAAAGGCCAGTTGATCAATCCCTGTTAACTGCCCAATTTGTCTCTTACAGGGTCTTATCTCAGTAGCATAGGACAGTGACCCTAACCTGTGGCTCACGTTGACTGAGTTTATGACCCATCTTTTTCTGGAATCACCAAGGCTTGTTAGCCTAAGTGACTTCAGCGAATGTTTACGACTGTTCTAGGTTAACTCAGGATCTCATGGCCACCACAACAGCAAATAGCAATGGGACTATTAGTTTCAGGCTCAGTGTATGGATGGAAAAACTCTGGATCTCATTTTTGGGTCAGCATTGGTGACTGAGGGATGTGAGGATGACACATTTATTATGGCCAGACCATTTCCTCTTTCAGACTGATAACAGAGCTAACTTTTGATCCCACCTGAGAGAGTGGACCCATTTCTGCTTTTCAAGATTAATGGAACTTGGGTTTCAGAGTTCTCTCTCTCAAGAAAGAAAGAAAGAAAGAAAAACGATTGTAAAAATGGTGGGCTGACTGGGAAACAAAATGGCAGATGAAATTCGATATTGATAAATGCAAAGTAATTCACATTGGAAAACATAATTCCAACTATACATATAAAATGATGAGGTCTAAATTAGCTGTTACCACTCAAGAAAGAGATCTCGGAGTCATTGTGGATAGTTCTCTGAAAACATCCACTCAATGTGCAGCGGCAGTCAAAAAAGCAAACAGAACGATGGGAATCATTAGGAAAGGGATAGATAATAAGACAAAAAATATCATACTGCCTCTATATAAATCCACGATATGCCCACATCTTGAATACTGCATGCAGATGTGGTCGCACCATCTCAAAAAAGATATATTGGAATTGGAAAAAGTACAGAAAAGGGCAACAAAAATTATTAGGAATATGGAACGGCTTCCATCGGAGGAGAGATTAATAAGACTGGGACTTTTCGGCTTAGAAAAGAGACGACTAAGGGGGGATATGATAGATGTCTATGAAATCATGCCTGGTGTGGAGAAAGTAAATAAGAGTGTTATTTACTCCTTCTTATAACACAAGAACTAGGGGCCACCAAATGAAATTAATAGGCAGCAGGTTTAAAACAAACAAAAGGAAGTATTTCTTCACACAATGCACAGTCAATCTGTGGAACTCTTTGCCAGAGGATGTTGTGAAGGCCAAGACTATAACAGGGTTCAAAAAAGAACTCAATAAGTTCCTGGAGGATAGGTCCATCAGTCGCTATTAGCAAGGATAGGCAGGGATGGTGTCCCTTGCCTCTGTTTGCCAAAAGCTGGGAATGGGCGACAGGGGATGGATCACTTGATGATTACCTGTTCTGTTCATTCCCTCTGGGGCACCTGGCACTGGCACTGTCAGAAGATAGGATACTGGGCTAGATGGACCTTTGGTCTGACCCAGTATGGCTGCTCTTATGGGCTGTTCTATGGAGTAGTCTGTAGTAAATTAAGGCCATCTTTTGTCCTTGACAGTTGGTACAGTGGCCCCTGAGCATCCCCTATTTTCTACTTTCCATAGAAATCACAGAGAGATATCTTGTGATATATCAGAGGCCTGAAATACATTAGCTCACAGGCAGGATCTGGCTTCCTAAAAGTATTTATATGACAAATTCCGATTCCTCAGAATTCAACCATTCATTGAAAGAAAAGTTTTGAGACTTTATGACAGTGAAAAAACCCTTCCAAATATGAATTGAGTGTAACTGATGCAGAGTTATCTTCCTAAATCTATAGACATCCTGAAAGAACAGCTCTAAGCAAGGTGAACTCCTTCAGCAAAACCGAGAGCTAACTCTAAGCCTTATGGTGAGAATTTACAAAATAGTTTTTCAAATAACTTAAGCTTGCAATTTGTACAGTCACCACAAGAGAGTGTCTGTGCATATATGCATACAAATTGAACAAATGCATGTAAATGACCAAACAAAAGAGAGAAAAAGCAATGACCCTGAAGGCATCTTGCATCATTTTTCTCAGTGCATGATGCTGAATGAAATTACTTTAGTTAAGGTATTAAGAGTTTAGTTACTGCATCATGGTCATGTTTTACCCTTCATCTTTGTAAATACCACTATTGTTTTGTTGTGGATCGATGGTGGGATATGGCCCTAACTTTGTTGCCCTGACCCATAAACCATAATTCAAAATGTCTTATGGCCCTTCTCACAGAAAGAGTTGGACAACCCTCTGATAAATAAAGACTGAAGAGAGGAATCTTGAGCAGCAGTGGCTGATGTCACACTTTGGCAATGTCTACACTTTGAGCAAGGGGTGATTCCCAGCTTGTGTAGACATTCTCATGCTAGCTTGATGCGAGATATTGCAAGTATAAACAGTATAGCCACAGTAGCACAGGCAGAGTACATATCCATGGGGTTCGAGCTGGTTTGTACTTGGCTCAGCTAAGCCAGGCCACCGCTACCACTTCCCATGCTACACTGCTATTTATACAAAGACTAGTTCTTTTCAAACTACCATGAGTATGTGGTAGTGAGCAGGGAATCACAGCACTTGGAATGTAGACACAGCCTTTGACTCTGATAGATCATAATACAAAGAATTTTTGAAACCTACTGCTATGCAGAAAAAGAAAGATTTCTCTTCTTCCACTACAACATCCACTAAGTCCCAAAGACCAGCACAATTAATCTAAGTCATGACCAAGACAGTGAACACTGGCTGCCTTTGCTAAAAGATTTTAAATGTTTCCCGCTGCTTGGAATCCTACATCTGTGTTATGACAAAATAGACTGCGCTTGGACTCAATGGACCATCTCCTTGGTAGCAGATCATTTTCAGGAAGGAAGAACCAATATGTTATCCTTCCAGGTTGCATTCTGGCTAATTGTTCTCCTAGAGTTTCTAACTATAATCTGCTCCTTTGACCTTACGCACTATCCCCTTCCTCCTCTTGTTCTCCTCGATCCTTCTTTCCTCCCCACTTTCATCCCTTTAGATCTGTGGCTTCAGTGGGTGTGGAGGGCATACAGCACCTCACAGGACTGGGCCCCCACCTTGTAAGCTTCTCTGCGGCAGGGAACACATCTGGCTCTGTTTTATAAGGCAACGTGCACATTTGCAGCCTTACAGAAGTGTAATACCTGATCATTAATACCTGAGAAATAATATTGGTATCTTTATGTTCAAATCCTATGAAGCCCGTTTGTATTGTTTGCCTTTGAAAAGGAACCAAAAGATCATGTTTGCTTATTATAATTCAGTGTGATCTGTGGCCTTTGTTTTGAGTTTATCCCCAACATTTAATATGACAAAATGTGTCCAGTATATCTTTTTATTTAGAACCCTAACTCTATGTCTTTGAGCGTCCACTGTAATCTATGACATCATTCGTGGATAAGATCTAACCAAAAAAATCCTGAGGCCTAACCTTTTATTTATTTATTTTTGGTTTCTTACCTGCGCAATCAATGTTTTCAAAGATAGCAGGCGCCCTTGGAATGCAGCTTCATGAAGAGGCGATCGATCTGCCCATGAACCTAAAACAGCCCAAGAGTTCATTCAAAGGCATTGCAAAGGCACAGAGACACCAAGATACAAACAGTTCCAAAAAAATCGCAAGAGAAATTATTACACACATCCCCCCCTTGTCTGCTTGGGAGGACTGATCAAGCTGTGTCAGTGTGTAAAATGTACCCTTGGCCTGAAACCAACAAAGTGAGATTGCCTACGAAAATTCATTTCAGTGGGAACTGCTGCACACCCAGCTTTTCTGAAAATTAGGCCACTTATTTAGAACGTAAGTAAAGCCTTATCGGAGGGATCTTTAAAAACACCTAAGTGAGTTAGGAGTACAATGTCATTGAGACTCTCTGGGACAATTTTCAAAATCCCGCACCTTTTTGTTTGTTTGTTTGTTTGTTTTTAAGTTATCCTGGCCACAGGCTTTACTGGGTAACTTACATTTTGTAACAAATTGCTCTGTGGGGTTTTTTCCCACTTAGTTATGAGATGTATTGCATGCAAACACTGGCTTAGCTTTGGACATGTCCATCAAGCCAATTCTAATATGTCCCCAGCAATTTTTTTCTCTTAAAGTAATACATCTAATAGGTACTATAAATGTGTCTACCTTTCCCTCTTATGCACATTAGCGGATAATAGTATTTTTTTTCTCTTCCTCACTTGATGATTTCAGAGGAACATGAAAAAATACAGTCTGCCAGGTGCTTGATTCCTGCTTTTCTACATCATTTTGAACAGTTTAACTCCAACAAACTCCACAATGCTGGCTAGTTTGTCTTAGTTTGTCTGTGTGTCTATTTTTGGTCCCACTGCAATAGAGCTGCTACCAACAGATTTATACATATTCAGCCCAACAGATCATTAAGAAAGTTATTTAGCTAGAGTGATTCAGGCAGAGAGAATTTACTAGCCATAGTTTAGCACCTAAAACCAAACTGCCTCACAATTAGAGCTGGCAGAAATCTCAGATTTGTGGGAAATTTGGGCATTTTGAAATTTGGTTTCAGTCCAATTCTCACCAAAAACAATTTTTTTCCATATTTCCCAATCTAGTCCCTGCCTGCCCACCCAGAGCTGTCTCTCATCTCATCCGCTCTGCATTTCAATCAGGTAGCTTCCCCCTCCATGCTGCCTGAGCCCAGCAGAAGGCCCCTAAGGGTATGTCTACACTGCAGTTAGACACCTGTGGCTGGCCTGTGCCAGCTGACTCAGGCTTGCAGGGCTCGAGCTAAGCGGCTATATTGCAGTGTAGACGTTGAGCTTGGGCTGCAGCCTGAGCTCTGGGACCCTCCCACCTCACAGGGTCCTAGAGCTTGGGCTCCAGCCTGAGCCCAAATGTCTACAGTGCAATTAAACAGCCCCTCAGCCTGAGCCCTGTGAGCCCAAGTCAACTGGCACAAGCCAGCCATAGATTTTTAATTGCAAAGTAGACATACCCATTGAGCACAGAAGAGACAAGCTCCCTACCCTCAGTTTCAGTCATCAGTCCCAACCGAGTCTGCAGCAGCATAGGGCTATAATTGCAGGGAAAGTCCTGCTTAACTCTGGCCTGGAGCATACCCAGGGCACACAGAATCTTTGCAGTTTTTTAACTACCGGTAATAAGCTCTAGCAAGTCTTCTGAGCATATAAGAACTGGGATTTTTCAAAGGCTACAACAGGCCAAATTTGGGCAGATATTCACAGGAATGGCAAAAAGATACAAAGGACCATCCTGCCAGATTGCAAGTCCTTGCTCTAAAGTGTGGGAGCACTAGTTCTTCTCAAATAAAAGGCCACCCGAATTTTTGAACGCAGGAGGAACAATGGATTTTTCCCTAGCCTTGTTCTGAGAAAATGCTGAAACATTTTGGCTGAAAGTTATATATGTATATATACACATATTCTATTCAGCCTGAGGCAGACACCTGACATGGAAAATTTCAGTCTGAACAGTTAAAACTTTGGCAAAGTTATATAATGGGAAGCATCCAGCAACCTTAATAATAGACGGTGCTTCCACCCCCACCTCTAATTAACCTCACACACACACACACTGTGCCGCATATACAAACATTTCACACACATATATACTGTATGTATATATTTACACACTTCATGTTGCATAAAGCAGGCACACTTCTCACCATGAGAATGCACACACATATTTCCATGCCAACTACAGCAACATACCTCCCTGAAACATGTGGCAAATGTAGTTCCCATAAGGGGCATCTCTTAACTCCCCGGTTACCAAAGGCATGTCTGAAATTTCATGTCCTTTCTAAATTTCTACAGATAATTTAAGCCACTCTGCTGCTGCTTCTCTCCACATTGCTTTACTTTAGGCTGTGACACTGCATCTGTAATCCAATCTAGTGTTCAGGCAACAACATCACATGACCTTGTGTTTTGAAAGATTATCCTTGATGGATAGTTGCAAATGGCAACTTGCAGATAAAAATATGTTGTAGTCCTGGTAACCTTGTATGCACTTAGATAAAGAATCTGTATACAGGGGGAGGGGGAGCCAATGATCAAATATTTCACTAAATTTAAATTAAGGCATATGTAATAAGTGCTTTGTCAATAAATTAACAGCACTCTTTTCTAATAAACTGTAAGATAACTCTAACACATTGCAGAGATGGGGATAAATAACTATTTATTCTGCTTTATACGAGCTTGGTAAGAAGTTGCTGTAGCTTCACTTTGGCCCAGATTCTGATACTCTTACAATGAGCTGTCATCTTACACTGCAAATAGTTCCACTCGCTTCCATAGGACCACTCACAGAGTAAGGCACTATACATCGTGAATCAGAGTCTAGCCCCCAATAAGAATGATGTCACTAAATCGTGTGTCTTTATGATTTAATTAGGAAATCAATTACTGGTTAGCAGTTATTTTTAAAGCCCTTACACGCTTTAATTAGAAGTGTTACTTTTCTGTTAATTCCTATCAATGCACTATTGTGGCAAATGTGTTTTAAGTCTGTAGAAAAACTACTTGGAAAGAAACAAATAGGAAAATGATTCTTTGGAGGTCCATTACGTATAGTCATTTCCATACTTTTGGTTGCACAGGAATTTTAGCTATGCTTTTTTTTATGGTCTGGTTCAAAAGAACAGGGATGCTAGACTTAGATCCAGTCAGGCATTAATTACACCCTTCCTGGTATCTTCCTTCAAAAAACCCACAGTCTACACCTCTTCCTTAAATGCTCTCTGGTTGTAAACTAGGATACATAGTAAAACCCCTTGTCACTCACACAGTTGACTCTGACACATGCTTTGCTTTCCAAAGCAAATGTCTTTATTTCCTTTATTATTATTCTGTACTTACTATACTTAAACAAGTGTTGTTCACAGTCAAGCTGTCTAACTGTTAGAGAGTCTCATATTTTGCACACCTAGAACATGCCAACCCACATTGCTTTTGCAAAGACTTAGGAAGTGGAATGCACTTGTGGCCAGAACAAAACATCCATTTTACACATTTATCAATCGCCTCCTCATCCTATAGCAACACAATGATTAAAATCTAATTTCTCAAGGCATAAAACATTTTACCTGGTGCTATTCCATAGATCTCTTCTGCTATCCTGGCAGCCTCTTTTCTGTTGCCTTTAACAATATAGAAGTGGGTCAGCAGAGCCAAAGAAATCTTAATTAAAAGCTTGAAGCAAAATAAAGCAAAGATTGCAAAATAGATGTTGTTAAAAGCATGGAGTATAGAATTGCCCTCCATTTTGGCTTGCTCTTTGTAGTTTCCCAGGTCTGCTAAGTTTCACCAGGCTATAATTGGTATCATATGACATCTATTTTCAACCCTCCAGCACTTGCTGTTTCTCAGTTACCAAAAATACATTCCATTTTTATTCTGGGGCAGCCATTGATGTTGAATAACAATGCTGGGTATTAAATCATTTCATGGTTTTATTGGGCTGTAATTATATGTCAAGTACTGACATTTTTCCATTTCTGGGTGACAGAAAACACTATGTGAATATTCACTGTAACTACCATAACACACACTGAAGAAAGTGAAACAATGTTTTTCATAATGTATAGGTGTAATATTTGAAAATTAGAGATGTTATCTCTCTGCGTTTGGGTTAACTTTTCTTTTCCTGAGAGGCACGTGGCTCCTATACGGACCAAAGCACTTTGGCAGCACAATCCTCCCATTATTTAAGTTCCTCTTAAAAACCACATCTCCCACAAGTCCAAGAAATGAGTTTATGATGCAAAAACCCAAAGCCATTAAGCCAACCAACCCTCCCCTTCACGATGTCCCAGTGCTTTCCAATTTATGTGTCTGTGGTAGGGTCCAATCCTGCAAAGGGATCTGCATGGGCAGGCAGGACTTTATGCTGGCTCAAAGTCCCAATCAATCTCCTTGGGGGTAGGGGAATATGTGTGTGTGTACACTACATCCCCACACACTTTGTCAGCACTAAACAAATAAATAACATCTGGGGGCAGGGAATAGTCTAGAAACGAGAAAGGAACCATCTCACTCCTTCCTGCAAGCCCAAATGCAGAGAAAGACTGTAGCCTTCAGTGAACTTTGACCTCAAGGGTCATACCAGCTGTGGAGAAAGACCTCTTTTCTTAAAGATACCTCATAGTTGGACATGTGGAACAAAATATTATAGTGAATTATTTCCCGGACAACTTCAAGTGCAGTTATTTGGTTTCCCCCTTGTCCTCCCAACCCTCCAGCATTCCAACTATCCCCATGTCACTCTTCAGCACCTCAGTCTCTCAGCTACGATTGGAATAAATACAGGTACTTGCCCGTTGGTGTTCAGATCCCAGTAACTAGCACCTTGTACAGTGACTGCTTAGACAGACTGATAAAAGGGGAGGAGAAAAGAAAAACTGTTTGGTGAAAGAAAAAGCACAATTCACATGAATCAGTCTGTCACCTTTCAAGCTAACTGTGATACTGTAAAGAAGTTTAATATGCGCCACATTTTAATAAGAAAGGAAGTGTTTATGCACACCACTTGCTTTCCCACTCACAAGTGCATAACTATTGCAATTGTTCACCTGGATAAGTAGAATAATGGATTTTTAGCTGATTTAATGCAGTTTAGCAAATGAAAATAAGGGGAAGAACCAGTATCATGTGACCAGCCAGCTCTCCACAGACCAGTGTCTGAGAACTGCTGCAACAAAGAAAAGAAACAATTACTTACTGTAACTGTGGTTCTTCGAGATGTGATGCAGATGTGTATTCCACTTAGGTAGGTGCACACCCAGCGCACCGGCGCCAGAGAATTTTCCTAGCAATACCTGTAGAGGGGCGGCACCCACGCCTCCTGGCCATAACCCCTCCCCAGGCTATATGAGATGGCACTGCCTCAACGGCCCTCAGTTCCTTCACACCAAACACCCAGTCAGAGACCGAATTCTGATGTAGAAGGGACAGAAGGTGGGTCAGTGTGCCACTGCACCCCATATTCTTCATAACTGTATGATTGTGATATGATTATAACATAATTATGATGCATCTAGTATAAGATGCAACAGAGGGTTCTGTGGCACCTTTAAAACTAACAGAAGTACTGGGAGCATAAGCTTTCGTGGGTAAGAACCTCACTTCTTCAGATGCAAGA
>NW_020664373.1:9754746-9813408 GCF_002925995.2 Terrapene triunguis
ATATGATTATCCTATTTGTATGCATGTATGATTTTTGTATCTGAAGTTATGAATATTAACTATGTATCTGTATTTCAAATGTGTTTACTCTGGGTGACACCAACAACTAGCCTTTCAGGTACTACAATGAAGAAGCCAGACAGTGCTGATGGCCCATCAGCAAAGACAATGGACTATGGGAGAGCTTAGCCTTCTTGTGAACATTTCAGTCAGCTTGCAAGTACTGGCTGCTATGACTCTGCAAGGGCATGTGACCAGACCACATGATCCTGAGCTCCATTTGGGTACCTGTATTTTTCCACAAGCTGGACTGAGAGCTGTGTTTTGAAACAAAGGGTTCTTGCCCTATGGTAAAGCTATACAAGGTGGGGTGTGACATCATGTAGGGGCCTCATTCTCAACACAAGAAAACTCCTGAAAACACCTGAGGAACAAAGACTGAACTGGGGAAGTGCTGGTCCCAGGCTAAAAGGATTGATAGCCTGTGTATGGAAAGCTGGTGGACTGCTTGTATCATCAACCAGGGTGAGAAATTGCTAGGTCATATCCAATCTATCTAGTATTTTAGGCTTAGTTTGTGTTTTGTTTATTTTCCAGGTAATCTGCTTTGATCTGTTTGCTATCACTTATAATCAATTAAAATCTATCTTTTGTAGTTAATAAACTTGTTTTTTGCTTTATCTAAACCAGTATGCCTTTGACTGAAGTATCTGGGGAAAATCTCAGCTTGGTTAACACACGCTTGTTGCATATTCTTCTCCACATTAAAGGAGGGGCAAACTATCTATGAATTTACATTGTATAAATCCTTGTACAGTGCAAGATGGTATAATTTTGGGTTTATACTCCGGGGGAGGGGGGGGCTCCATGCCTGGGGAGCTGGGGGTTACCTTGGCTGTAGCCTCTCTATTGTTGCTTCATGCAGTGGCTGGCCAGAGCCTTCATGCAACTGCAGCTGGGTGTGTCCCTGCCTGTGTGAATGCTAGGGGGAGTATAAGACCGGGAGTGGTCTACAGCTTATCACAGCAGCACAGTGTGAGAGGGAGCCCAGGCTGGTACATCACAGGGCTCAGTAGTACCCCAGTTCCAGGTGGCATTCCGGGGGAAACCCATCACAGTCAGGAATACAGGTCTGCATCATATCTCAAAGAACCAGTTATAGTAAGTAACCATTTCTTCTTCGAGTAGATGCAGCTGTGTATTCCACTGGGGTGACTCACAAGCAGTATCCACAGGGGGTGGGGCCTCAGAGTCTATTTAAACAAGGACTGCAGGTCTGCCTTCCCAAAGTTTGTATCTGCTCTGGATGCTGCAGTAATGGCATAATGGTTCAGAAACAAATGTAATCGACAGCCACATGCAGCCCTGCAAATGTCCAAGACTGAGACATCATTTAAGAATGCCATTGACATAGCTTGCGCTCTCATAGAATGAACTTGCATCTGTTGAGGGGGCATAGTCAAAGCTATTTCATATGCAGCCTTGATACAGGAAGTTATCCATTTAGAGACCATCTGTGAAGGGATCACCTGTCCCTTCATACAATCTGCATATGACACAAACAGAGGAGATGAAGCATGAAAGGGTTTAGTACTGTTCATATAGAAGGCTAGCCATCATCTGACATCTAATGTGTGAAGGCGCTGCTCCTCCAGAAATGAATGTGGTTTAGAAAAGAACACAAGCAAATATACCACCTGGTTCAAATGAAACTGAGAAACCACTTTAAGCACAAATTTTGGGTGCGGCTGCAACTTCACTGTGTTTTTGGAAAGTTGTATGTAAGGAGGCTCCGCCATCAAAGCCTGCAACTCACAGACTCTCCTTGCTGATGTTATCACCACCAGGAATGCAGTTTTTTGACAGAATAGAGGAAAGAGACAAGATGCCAAAGGCTTGAACGGAGGTCCCATCAGATCCACTAAGACTGTATTAAGCTCCTACAACAGCACCGGATCCCGCACCAGTGGACGGAGACAAAGAAGCCCTTTTAAGAATCTTGCTACCATAGCATTGGAAAATACTGGTCTTCCATGAATGGGAGGATGAAACGCTGATATTGCTCCCAGATGCACCTCCAATGAGCTAAGCTAAGGCCTCACAACTGAAGGTGCAGCAAATACTACAAGATATCCTGGACAGAAGCCACATTGGCTGAACTTCATGGGCCAACAAGCACATTGAAAACCACTTCCATTTTGCCAAATAGGCCATTCTGGTAGAGGGCTTTTTGCTGTTGAGTAGAACTTGTCAAACAGCTGCCAAACACCACACATCCTCCTCATTCAACCACAGAGCAGCCACACAGTGAAATGCAGGGAGCTGAGCACAGGATGCGAAGTGTGACCATGATCCTGTGTCAGCAGGTCGGGCTGGAGAAAAAGAAGTATGGGAGGCTGAATTGGCAACATGAGAAGTCAGAAAACCTGCACTGCCTCGACCATGCCAGGGCAATGAGGATGAGGTTGGCCTGATTTGCTTTCATCTTGAAGATGACCTGTGGAATTGAAGTCTTTAAACCACAATTTGAGGACTTCAATAGCTCAGCCATAGGTTAGAGGTTTGATACAGGAGTGGGTGGGTGAGATTCTGTGGCCTGCGGTTGTGCAGGAGGTCAGACTAGATGGTCATAATGGTCCCTTCTGACCTTAAAGTCTATGAAATCTATGAATAATTGGGCTTGGAGGAAAAGCGTATAGGAGAGCCAATTGTCAGCTGAGGTGGAAGGCGTTGGACAATGAACCTGAACTGAGGCTCTCTCGATCGCAGAACGGATGGCATTTTCTATTATACTTTGTAGCAAACAGGTGAATCATCAGGATGACCCAAGCTGCGAAGATAACTCACAAAACACTGAGCTTCAGAGACCACTCATGACTCAGGGAAAAATTCCTACTGAGATGCTCTATAAGATTATTCTGGACCCCAGGCAAGTGATAGGCTATCGGAGTGATACTCTCCTTGATGCAGAACTGCCACAGCTTGATTGCCTCTTGGCAGAGCATCCTGGAGTGGTCACATAATACATCACGGTGGTATTGTCAGTAAATATGTGAACCACTCAGCCCCTGATGCAGTCTCGAAAAGTGAAGTGAAGCTTCCTGCTCCAACCAAACTTTCAGCAACCCCAGGTTGTTCCCCAACCCATCAGGGAGGCATCTGTGACAACCATCCTGGTTGGTAAAGGCCAGATGAAGGGAACGCCCTGACATACCTTCCTCTGAAACATCCACCTCTGCAAAGAGTCCAGGATCAATGCAGGGAGGCACAGCAAACTGTCCCAGGGGTGAAGAGTTGGAAGGTAAACTGTCCTGAGCCACATTTGTGTCTTTGCACTCTTCAACCTTGTGAACCAAACCACTTGCATGCACATGGACGTGTGGCCCAAGAGCCTTAGGCACATTTGAACTGTCATGGAAGGTTAGACTACAGATCGAGACAAAGCCAGTGAATCATCTGAAAACAGTCAGTTGGTAAAAACACTCTCGAACTTCTAGAGTCTGTTAAGGCCCCAAAGAACTCAATTTTCTGAGCTGGGACAAGTGTTGATCTTCCAGTGTTTAGGATAAGTTACAGACGATCAAGTAAGTGCAGTGTAACATGTACTTGAAAGAGAATTTCTTTTCTGGACCTGTCCCAGTAACCAGTTGTCCAAATACAGGAAGTCGTGGATTCCCTTTTTCCTGAGGTACGCCATCACCAAGACCGTACATTTGGTAAAAACCCAGGGGACAGAAGAGAAACCAAAAGGAAGGACACAATGTACTGCAAATGGTGATTCTGCACAATGAACCCTCAGTGCCAAACCAGGCCTCGTGACCTGCTCGAGAAGGTGCTGCTTTAGGCGAAGCTCTGTAGCCACCTGTTTCATGAATATTTACAGATCGAATGCCACTCTTTGACGTGAGCCTCGCCTAAGCAGAGCAAGCAGCACCTTGTAAGAGAGTCATTGTGGGGGGGTCACCCCCACACACACGACAGACAATGTTTTAACCCTGGTGAGGGCAACACCAGGGAAAACAATTAAACTAACTAGCTAATACTGTTACTAAGGGTACTAACTATATACAACTAAGTCAAAGGGGAATTGTGAGGTTAAGAACCACACAGAGCTCCGACTCCAGCCATGGGTAGTAAAAAGGAACTGAAGGAGGCTTGAGGCGGTGCTACCTCATAAAGCCAGGGGAGGGGCTATGGGCCATGAGACATGAGTGTTGCCTCCTACGGTTATTGCTAGACAAAATTCTCCAGCTCCAGTGAGCTGGGCAGGCACACACCTAAGTGGACTACACAGCTGCATCTACTCAAAGAACAATTTGAGTGATTTCTTCTCCCCTCCTCTGCCTGGCCAAATAGGAAGTCCATTCCTGTGCAATGCTGGACAATGTGAACATAAGAGGATGCAAACATTGCTAACTTCCAACAAAGGAAGGTTATTAGAGAATAGCATTGCTCATTGGAGAAAAAAAAAACAGCATTTACAGCTAAAAAATAAGTTTATTCTGCAAGGGGAAAGATTATCCCTATGCACAGAGCCTAGCCACCTGGCTTTGAGGATTTAACCCCAAACTGAACAAGAAATGTTCTTAAAACTTGGCAGAAAATTCACCTCGTCCAGGATTTCAGCTAGAGGACTCATCAACTACTGCCTGCATAGTCACAGACAAGGCAGACAGCTAAATAGTTGTGTGTCATAAGCTACCATTGCACATGTTGAAAGGCGGTAAATGAAGAGCAGGGTTTTTTTTTTAATCAAACCTCAAACACTAGTTTCTTAGCTTCTCAAAGATGTGGGGAGGGGAGGCAGGAGAGAATGGCTAAGCCTCATTCATTTTCAATAGCGCAGGGGCGGGCAAACTTTTTGGTTTGAGGGCCACATCGGGTTTCAGAAATTGTATGGAGGGCCGGTTAGGGGAGGAGGTCGTGGCCCGACCCTCACCCCCTCTCTCCCCCGGGACCCTTGCCCCATCCACCCTATCCACCCCCTCCCCCCCCGGCCCCAGGCCAGGAGCCGGGCAGGAGGGTCCCACAGGCTGGATGTGGCTTGCGGGCCATAGTTTGCCCACCTCTGCAAGAGGGTCTTTTAACCTTAGCTGACACTGGGGAGTAATCTAGTTGAGCTCTTGTATAAACAAAAATTGGTCAGAAGATAGGAAAGAGCCCCTAGAAGATTAGGAATGAACTACTCTGCCTTATGTCTTGCCAACCCTGGAGCTGTAGATGTACATTTCTTACCAGCTGAATTTGTAGGTGCCTGAAGCTAAAATTACTTCAGATACATTTAAAAAGCTTAGCACACGACAGACACCCAGAGAGGTGCTTATTCCATGCTAGTTCTCAGGCACGTAGAAGACATACACAGCCAGTTCCCATTCCTGACCTGCAGATTTACCCTGGGGTGAGAATAAAGTAGGAACCTGAAGGATCCAATATCCACATCTGTTAACTTACAAGCAAAATGTGTAACTTTAAGAATATTTTAGCATAATGCTAGTTTCAGCTGTATAACAAAAACAACTTCAGCCTTTTTTTTTTTTTTTTTTTTTTTTAAACACACACCTGTGTTAACCATTATATTGATGATACACAGATTAGAAAATAGGAAAGCCATGCAAGTCAATTCACTACTGCTTTGAATCCTGCAGGGAGTTGTAGTATGCAAGAAACAAATTCCCTGAGCAGCTCCAGTGTAAATAAAATGTATGCTAAAATAACATTTCTACTTAAAAATCCACTAAAACTCACTGGGCCGAGACAGAGTCTTGTTGTAGTGCTGTCCTCCTTTCCCCTTCCCCCTTCATTATTTTTCTGGCATAGATTTTCTATGTTATGAGCCTTAAGGGCCTGATTTAACACATGTATACATGCTTAAATTTATACACAAGCGTAGTCCCAAGGACTTGGACCCAAATGTTTGCAAGGTCAGGGACTTAGCCTGTAACATATTTGTGATAGGGCTCATGTCTTCTCTATGTTCTGGAAAGGACCTAGAACAACTTAGGGGAACATGAAACCGATAAATAAGTTTCCAGCTGAAACATACTTACTTTTGCTACTAGAACACACGCACAGCATGCACACCTGGCATATCAAGTAGAAAGCATATATTTGAGGCTGGACAGAGCTGTTGGCATTCTATGCTTAGTATATAGCATTTTCCCCCCCTTTGAAATTCTGTTGTTTTATTTAAGGGAGGGGGAACATTTAGTAAAGCTGGTAAGTCAGTATCTTTTTGGGACAAACTTAAATCCTTAGAAGTCCAGGCATGGATGAAAGGTGAAACAGTAACTAAACAGATCAATAAATACCAAAAGGAAAATAAATTTATATTAAAAATTATTTATACAGAAAGCCTTGACACAAAAAATGATTAAACATTACAATTTGATATACCTTTATAGATCTATCCAGACCCTTAAAAAAGCATTTGAATATCATACAGTAAGGAGGCATTCATACTTCACTTGATACTTGTTCTGATTTTAACAGGTTATTTTACATTATCAACATGCTGTTATGTATGTTCACAGTGTCTGTACAGAGTGTCTAGGCACAAGAGGCAAGGTCTCACATGCTATGGAATGCAAATCAGTTTAAGATTTCCATCATCTTTGAAATAAGGAAGTAGGTCAAACCACTCAAGTTTTCAAGATGACCCTCTCCAGCAAGGAGAGGGAAATGTCTTCTGTAACCCTTTATTCAAAAGGTCTGTTTCAGACTTTGCTCCATTTAAGACACATTATTTCTTCAGTTGGTTTGATTCACTGTTTGGTAACACTTAATGGATATTATTTGTAAAAGTGGAAAATACATTTCACAATTGTATCTTCAGATTTTTTAAAAAGTATTATTTGTTTACTATTATACTAGCATTTACCCATGAACTCGGCAGGGCTTTCTGTACTTTGTTCCTCAAGTATTCCATGCCTCTGTCAGTCCCACAAATATTCTATTCTATAGCTCTCTTCCTCCTCTCCTTTTCCCATTGTTGCCCACTGCTGTCTTCTGAATCACTCACGGACTGTGAAAGGAGTGTCCCCCACCCTGCCCACTTTTACTCATCTAACTTGCATACTTGTCCAGTGCAGGTACTCCATAGGGAAGGTACCGTGACCAGATAAATAGCTTGGTAAAGGACTTTAAAAGGAGGTGTTGGTTAAAGGAGTGGAACCGGGTTGTGTGTGTCTGAGAGGGGCTCCTATGACTGGTACAGCAGGGAGCCAACCCTTCTTTCTTATAGCT
This sequence comes from Terrapene triunguis, assembly GCF_002925995.2. NCBI lineage: Eukaryota > Metazoa > Chordata > Testudines > Emydidae > Terrapene > Terrapene triunguis. The sequence goes on from NW_020664373.1 coordinate 9,761,989, forward strand.
AACCTTAATCCTCATTCAAGCAGGGGAGAGATGGTAAAGTCCCATCAATGAGTTGGCTGGGGGGCCTGGATGGAAAAAAAGAGTGGAGCTAGAGGAAGTCCCCAGGTAGATATTGAATGAATATGGGGTTATCTGCACTGTACACTTTTATTTGCTGGGTAGTCCCAGACATCTAATGCTAAAGTTGCAGCCTAATTAAAACCATATCAAGTGTCTCTTGTCCTTCTTTCAGTATAGCCAGACAATGACTCCATCCTGCCCACTTTTACTCATCTAACTTGCACATTGCAATTTTAGGCCCCAGATCTGCAAACATTTACATATATGAGTAACTTTATGTAGAAGAGTAATCCTACTGAGTTCAGTGGAACTATTCATGGATATGTTGATGGGGTCAAAGACCTGGTGTTTGAAAAGAGGAAATGCGGAGCGAACTACAGATATTATAAACTACACTGTTTGAGATGCAGTACAGTTGTAGTTAAGCCAGTCAAATTAAACTTCATTTGCAACAAGCCAAAACCCTTTTCTTTTATACGTCATTTACCATAGAACGTTCTAGTTACAATGCTAGAATAGTGAGCAGCAGCATCAATGTAGTAAGTTTCCATATACGTTGCTAGTGTCTGGGTATGCAAGTTATAACTAAAAATATCAGTGCTTTATTGCAAGGTATAGAAGACTTAGGTAACCTGTAAATTATACAAGACTATAAGAAGGCCTTATTGTATTAGTCAGAAGCGTGTAATATTCTGGCACAAGAAAGAATATGATATATAATTCTCCTTCTACTCTACATTTGAGTTTTGTATAATTTATGAGTTCTGTATGCTTTACATGAGTTCCTATATGCTTTTGGCAGTCAAAACAGAAAAGTTCTGAAAGAAAACTGAAATCAACATACATTTCAAAAATACTTATTGCAAAACTAAGTTGAAATGGTATCAGTGATTTTTTAGAAGTTGTTTTTACAAAAAATAAATAGTGCACCATATTTTAAAAATTACGAAATTCTCCTTAGTAAAGTGTTACCTACAACTGTACCCACTTTATCAATCTCTGTAGTACTACAATATTTAATCTCTACTTTTTTCTTAACATTTAAAAAATGTTCAAATGTATAATGTTTACTGTATGTTAAATATCTAGAGCTGAGCATTTTTTCTAACAGAAGAAACTAAATCTTAGACTTTGTAAACAGTGTGCCTCTCATAATTCTATCAGTGCTTCATTAAAATACTGTTAAACAGATTTAGTTTAAAAAAAAAAAATTATCACCTTTGCACCCCAACACAGCAAAATAAACTTAAATTTTAGAAGATGTTTGTACAAAACATTGACTAGTTGCATGTTTTAAGTTATCCTGCAAAGTTCTGAAAACATAATCTTGCATATTGCACATCCAGAATACAATTATATCATGGGGAGTTTCATTATGCACAGCTTTGTTAAATCCTTTAAGTTTAAAACAATGCTATAGTAAGAAATTAATCCAGTGCATACAACAGATAACATCCTGAGAGAGTTGCTTTACAGGAATGTGAAATATCATCTCTTCTCTTACTTCTTATGTGTTCAAAGTTGTTTTCTGATTGATATAGGTGTAGACTACTTAGATTAGGGCTAGAGAACCAATGACTGCAAGGGACCACATTTCTCACCTCACAGGGAGTATGCAAATCTATTGGCCAGATCCACTAACTTTTTCCAGAAAGATTTAACTTACTGGATTCATTTAAGAATATCTTTGGTGCAGTCTAGGTGTCATGACATTTAACATTTTCTCTTCTGAAGATGAATTCAAATGCAACTGATGTCATAAATGAACAAAAATTAGTAGTTTTTATCTAGCCCTTAGTGGATGTTTATCTACATCTCTCACACAAACAGAAGTTACCATGTTGGCAGGCCTGAGCTATTCTTGGAAGCTTGTGCCTTTGCATTATGCTGGTTTCTAAAAATAATATAATTCCCTCACTTTCATGAGTACTTTAAAACAAACACAATAAAATGTTAGTTTTCCATGTAAGAGTGAAATAGGCAGTATTTAGCATTTTCTAAGATATCAAAAAAAATTCTATAATGGAGTTTTGATAGATCAGAGAGATACTGATCACATTTAGGCAGAACATTGAAGAACCCTTTCAAAATTAGTTTTGTGCAGCCAGAAGTGTCTGTCTAGGGGACACAGTTGGGTAGGACAAGAGCTGGCTAGCAGTACATCAGATGCTGAAAGTCTATATGGTAATGTGCTTGTTTTTATAGAAGTGATTTCACATATCACTTTTTGATTGATTTGGGTAGGTATTTTTATTTTGCCAATTCTTCACAGGTCTCCAATACATCAATACAAATATTAGGAGTTGGCAAAAAACCATCTAAAGCTAGTTAATTTTGTGTTTTGGTACCCTAGGTGCCATGAAAATCCATGCTTATTCTCTGTATAAAACACTAGTAGCAGATGAAATCTGGTATTCTTGTCTCTCTGAAGGTAGTTTTACACCTGAACTGTGCATATTACCATTTTCCTCACTACTTTAAGTATAAGTGCAAAAGAATTATGTCCATAAACTGCATATGTTTAAGTCTTTCCCCAAAACTAATTGGCACAATCCTAACTTGAGGTAGCACATTTTACCAAGTTTCTTTCCAACAATTTAGGAAAGCTTTTAAGAGTTTAAAAACAATGTCTCTTTGTGGAATTAATTCTATCAGCAAATACTAAAACCTTTTAGACAGCAAAGGTCTCCCCACTTAAAACATTTTTAACAGTTTAAAATCTCTTCTTTCTCACTTCCTTTTTTACTAGGAAAATACTGTTGAGTCCATGCTCCACTAGGACCCGTGGCATCTACTGCAACATCAATAATGGAATCTGGAGTCATCCATCTCAGAAATACCAGGAAAAGGAAGCTTAATACAGCAAAAAGAGCAAAAATACACCCAGTCACTGAGCCACAGTGAGATATCAGTCTGTCAAGCCGCTTGTCCATTGGTAATACCACTTCATCTGCAACTCTGTCATACACCTGAAAGAGGGGAAATGAGGAAAGAGTTAAATTTTGCCGAGTAATCTTTATGATGTATTATCTCTGAAGATTAGGCAAAACTGTGTTTTACTACGTACTGCACATAATAATGATCCTGTTCCAAACTTAGATGGGAGTGTCCAACAAAAATAGTTTCTTACATATAAAAGACTGTCCTTTAAAAAAAAAAAAAAAAATCAATGAGAATAACTAAAGAGGTGGAAAAACTTCCACAGGAAGACAGATTTAAAAGATTGGAACATTATTGTGTGTAACTTGATCATGAATGGCACAGAGGAGTGAAAGATCACACATTACTATTCAGCCTCTCATAATACAAGAACAAGGGATAGTCAAACAAAAAGGCAGCAGATTTAAAACTGATGGAAAGGAAATACCTTTCCCAACTTAATTAAATTGCAGAACTCATCATCACAAGAGATCACTAAGGGCAAGAGCTTAGTGGGATTCAAAAAGGATCAGACACTTATCTATTTAACGAGGATTTCCAGTTAGAAAAAAAACTAACTTTCCATGAAAGTCTACCAATCCAGACTCAAACTCTATTCACTCACACTTCAACATGATAAATAATGAAAAGATTATTACTTTCCCTGCCCACAAAAATATGTGGGAATCCCGGAATGCTGAACACAGAGTCCATTTTATCAGAAATTCTATTTTTCTTTATGAGAGGAAGTCTGAAGCTCTTTTGATATATTTACATTAAAAGTAAAGGGGGTGTGCGTAGATGTCTATACACACACACTCTCACTACAGGAACAAACCATAGTGATTTAACTACTTGATTTGCAGCACAAAGATTTTGTTCATCCAAGCAAATCAGGTAGGGCTGTCTAAATTCTAATCTTTGTACCTGCAGCTAGGGAGTAAGTAGGAATGGGACACAATCTATAGCTTTCTTGATGAAAAATAACTTTGTAAGAGTTACTAATACAATAATAGAATAGGCTTGACAATATATAAGTGACTTAACTTTCTTTTTAGTGAGTACTATTATTCAAAACTGCTATTTAAAGAATGGTGCTATACTAAAAGGGCAGCACTATAAATACCTTCAACATATAGATAACGGAAGTTTTCAAATAGCCCAAAAGCCATGTCTTTGAAAACCTGATGCAACTATCATGCACCAGTTATTTCAGAGATAAAGTGAAGTTAGTTCTGCAAATAACCAGTATTGTTTCATGGCTGAAAAATGTGACTCTTCTACTCATCCCAACATTTTCCTAGTTTGTTTAGAATCCAGTTTCTTTTAGCTCTTCCCTAAAAACTAAACCAAACTAACTATAATCACACTTCAAATAGTTGGGTTTTTTTTAAAAGGTACATACAACCTTTTTAATCTCCTATTCCACTATTGATTAAAAGACTATATTCTTACAGGAGCTGCAACATTAGTATTCCTTATGCAGCAACAGTTAACCAACATAGCTGACATCAACAGCAATATTGGAGCAATGTGCAATAAGAATGTTTCAGCATGACAAGGTATTCTTAAAGCGCAAGTTAAAACATTCAAAACAGTAAAGTTTAAAAAGAAATTGATAGAGAAATACAATTCACAATCTTATGGTTGTATTTGTTTTTTTAAATATCATTATTCTATTAAACCAAGCTGACATTAAGTTGCATGTTATTTTATCTCTTTCCAACCCCTTTGAGGCCAAAATCAGTTTTTCTAGAAGTGTCAGCTGGAGGTGTTCACCGCAACAAGTTATAACTGCGTTATCTATAACAGGTAAAGTTTGTCACTAATGTAAAAAAAATACTAACATGTAAAGTACAGTTCTACTCTGATAAGTGGCTGTGAAAACATGGCAACTTCTTACTCAACATATCCTTAACTTGTGTGTGTTCGATTGTATCTGAAGATGTTAAGATCTTATTTTAGTCACTAAGTTTTACTTCTGTTAATCTGGCAGAGCCAACAGAGACAGACAGATTCTATTCCTTCTTGTGTATCAGACTTGTTCAGTACCTTTTCCAATTCCAAGGTCAAACAGTTATATGTGCACAAACCAACTGAAAACAATGGGGTTGCACAGACGTAATTGAGGGCATTATCTGCACTTCTGGATCTTTATTGATGGTAATGGTGCATAACAAGGAAATAATCCAGTTTGATTTTCTAGTGGTAGTGTGAATTTACAGGGCTAGTAGTTGGCGGAGAAAACATTCATTTTTTATGTTAAACCATGCACATTTGATATGGATATCACTGAAATAATACACAATCTCACAACGCTACTTGTAGAGAGTCACTTTTCGAGTAAAATCACACTTTAAGACAGTCAGAAGTAGAGGTCTACGTACTTTTTCAGTTCTCTCTGCGACATTCCTCCATGTATAGAATGTCTTTACTTTGTTATGGATAGTTTCTGGGGTTGGTAGTGTTCCTGACCTGATCTGGGCAACAGCTTTTTCCAGACCATCACACAAAGATTTCACTGAGGGCTCACATAAGATGATAAGATTTTCTGGTAGCACCTCAGGGATTCCACCAACTCTTGTACTCACAACCTTTGGAGGCAACAAAACAATTAAGTAGTATGCATGCTGCATAACATAACTCACTAAAATACAGCTATACTGGTAATAAGACAAAATTGCTCAACAGGAGTACTTTAGATCAAAACAAAGGATCCAACCTTGCAGGTGCCTTCCAGGCACAACATCAAATGACTTCAAAAAGTTTAATCTGCATGACAACTATAGGTCTTGGACCTAGAAGAGGTGTTAGTACAGTAGCTTAGCGGTGGGATGTTCAGAATCAATATTTGGATATCAAAGGGACCTCACATACAGAAGCAGAAAGGACTATGTATAACAGAAATTTTCAAAGAAGGGAATTATCTTTCCCAAAGGTGCCTGTCACAATACACAAATGCTTATGTATAATCAGGCTTGGATTCCCTCCCCACTGCCTCTTTCGTGCCCCCCTCACCTTCACCATCCCCAAGGGAAAAAGGCCAGTAGGCTAAAAAGGGTGGGTTGTTTTGTCTCCCACACACACTTTTGAGCTTCTATGTCACTAACATTTACAAGAACATAACATATTTGAAAGTTTTGGAATACTAATTTTAATCTAAAAAAACTTTTTAAACATAAAAAAAAAGGAAGGAAGTAGAACACAAACTCTTGTCAGGTCTGTTATTATTAGGCAATAATAATAAAAAAGTTTAGAACTCATCCCAAGCAGCAAGTGGAAAGGGAATGGGTACTGGGACTTGGGACTGGAGAGAGGGGTGAGGCTAGCAGGCAGAATCTACTATCATGGGTCTCTGCAGAGGGTTCCAGTCCCCATCATTTAAATTTCTCTATGCCCAAGACAGCCTCTATATTTAAAAAGTTACTTGGGAATGGAATCTCTGACAGCATGACTCTGCTCAGTTGCTATTTTAACCCTTACAACACTAACATGGATTCATAACACTCACAAAAGTATACAAGCCAGCAAGGGATTCCACCAAGAATGTCCCAGTATTTGATCTCTTTTCCTCTTTCCTCCTTATGTGAAATCTCTATACAGAGTAAATACTTCCTCAGCTGACTTAAGAAATGGATATCAGTTCTTGAGTCAGCCAAAGAACAGTGATAAGAACAATGGCTCATTCAAGGCTACGTGAATTAACCAAAAGATCGGTCATATTCACCAAACATTTTTCTTCAAATACCTATTGCTGATGGAAGGTAGAGGCAAAAGTCTAACAGATATAGTTGTCCATGGACAGAGTTAACTGGCCAAAAACACTTCCAAAAATACATACAGAACAGCATTTTGAAGAGGCAGCTTGGTTAGTTCAGAGAACTGGGAGTTAGGAGACGTGTATGCTGTTCCCAACTCTACATGAACTTCCTCTGGGAGCTAAGCAAGTCAGTTAACCTCTCTCTTTGTCTCAGTTTCCAGAGGATGTGTAAATGTGGATTAATATTTGCCCACCTTGGTAGACTGCTTATAGATCCTCAGATGAAATGCACTGTTATAAGCATATATTATGAAAATAAGCATTGTAAAAATATGTATGCATGCATTCTATACAGCAAAGATTCTTTTACCTGTAAACCACAACTGGCTGCTTCCACAATTGCCATACAGAAGGCTTCAGTGAGAGAAGTATTGAGAAAAATGTGTCCCTGGACCAAGACGTTTCTAACATCCTGGTGTTCCAAAGCCCCTAAAAGACGCACTCTGCCCATAGTTAAAGAAAAAGATAAACACTGGTTTCACATACTGTAATAATGCTACAAAACATTACACAAATATTTTGGAACATACAGTTTACAGCGTATACATAGTACTGTATTAAAGCAGTGTGGACACTATCTTATTCCAATTTCTTTAAACTTTGATTAAAAAATTAAGCCTCTGTATTTAGCTTGAAAAGAAAAACCAAACTGTTTGAAAAACTGAGGTTTTATGGCAATTGCCTTTAAAATATTTCTACCATGTTTTCTAGGTTAAGAAGGGAAGATTGTGTTATTTGGTTAATATTCCAAATTTACCAGTCTCCCGTGTTCAAACAAGTGCAGCAAACAGGGAAGTTCTACAGGGAGAGTGAGAGGCTCTCTTTCTAGGTATGTTTCTACATTCAATACCATGACCACCAGCAATGGAAAAGTGGCTGTGGCCTGCAACAGATGTGCCATGTTTTCTTTCCTGCCTGAAGCAAAAGAGACTTTGTTTGAGGTGGAAGTTAGAGGTTGTGTTGGAAGATAAGATCCATGGTTTGAAAGAATAGGTATTGACACTGCATATCTGAGAGGCTGAGTACCTGGACAACCAGACTCTGAAAGTATCACCATCCCAGGTTCAAGAAGGATTTGATGACCAAGGAACCAGAAAGAGCGGAAACCAGACCGTATTGGCAGCTGGTAACCACCAGAGGGCAAGAGAACAAAGCAGCATTCTACACCGCTGGAGGAAAAAGAAGATGGACAGACTGTGACCAACTGAGCAAGGACCACAAGGAATTCCATACAACTAGAAATAGCCAATCATTACCAGATTCTTAGCATGGACACAGTACAAAGTGTGTCTGAAGATCCAGCAAGTCAAATGGAATGGAGACCATACAGGACATACTTGAGAATGGCTGCTCACCCCAACCCATAAGAAAATCCCCCTTGCTCACAAAGATCTCCAAACATGCAAAGAAGACAGATGATCTTTGTCGAGGATTCTATGCTGCAGAATGGAAAGAACATTCCGCAAGAGACAGGCAGACAACAGGATGGCATGCGGTCTTCCCAGAGCTAAGACACAAGATGTGACTGCAAGATTAGATAGGCTTCTGCAGTTGACAGGCACGACTCCACTAGCGATGGTGCATATCTACACTACTGACACTGCTTCATGTGATAACTCAGATTATAAATGACTTTAGAGAATTTAGAAAGGTGCTGAAGGCGAGGAAGGAAGTCCTCTGAGTGAAGGAAGACAGCAAACAAAAGATTCTGGAAGGATACCGCTGGCTAGGTAAGTGGCATAAAGTACAGGGTTTTGGTTTTGTGGAAAACTGGATCACCTTCTATGAGGAGAGGGGGCCATGCAATTTGGATGGCCTCCATCTTCCAGGGGATTGGCTGGCTAGACTAGTCAGGAAGGTGTTAAACTAATAACAAAAAGGTAGGGTGAATAGGGAGAACAAATGAGAACTCATTTAGCACAAAATCAAGATATCAAGAATAAAATTAATCAAGGTAAATGCAGAGAAGAAATACTTTCATTACCTATACATGAATACTAGGAACTTAGGTAATAAGCAAGAGGAACTGGAGGTGATCATTTATGAGCATAAATTTGACCTAGTTGGTATTATTGAAACCTGGTAGAAAGATCTGCATGATTGAAATGTTACAGTCCTCGGTTATAATGTATTCAGGATAGATCATGTCGGCAAGAGAGGAGGTAGGATTTTTCTTCCTAACAGATATGCTCTAAATAGCTACTGGACCTGACACAGGAATTAATTCAGGGGAAGTTCAATGGCCTGTGTTACGCAGAAGGCCAGAATACATGACTCACGATAGACCTTTCTAGCCATTATATATATATATATATAAAAAAAAAATAATCTATGAGACTATAAAAATTGTGCCCCACATGAAATGCAAAACAGGAAATAGTCTGAAAATATTTTTCTGAGTTATAAAATCACACTAAAGAAATCAAAATGGCTTCTTCTGGGTAATTATCAGACAGATATTTGAAGTCTGTAATGCATAACAGGGATATACACATCTCTAGTAAAAGTACACCTCTACTCCGATATAACGCTGTCCTTGGGGACAAAAAAAATCTTACCGTGTTATAGGTGAAACCGCGTTATATCGAACTTGCTTTGATCCGCCGGAGTGCGCAGCCCCGCCCCCCTGGAGCACTGCTTTACCGCGTTATATCCGAATTCATGCTATATCGGGTCGCATTATATCGGGGTAGAGGTGTATTTAGGAAAGCATGTCCTGCACATGTACAGTAGATTTAAAAAGAGAAACAAAATACCTATCGCTTTTTCATATCCACTGGCCAACCAGTAACTTTTCAACACAACATCTAATCAATTCCAAAATTTCAGGGAGTGTTCTAGGCATCAATGGGAGGAACCCTTTAGATTTGGGGGGAAATAGGAAAACCAGAAGAGAGACATGTTGACACCCTGAATTATTTCTCCCTCAGAGAGAAAAGAAATAATAAAGGGGGGAGGGAGGGCACACACAGAACCTCTGGCATGGGAATGGTGGACCCAGGTAGGAGGGCGCACAGAGCCCCAGCCATGAGGGAAGGTGTGCCAGGTTGTAGGGAGTTCCCTGCCTTGAGGGAGGACATGGGGGGGGGAGGGGGGAAGAGTTGAAGGGAGGCCCTGAAAGAGGGGGATGGAATGGTGGCACATGGAGGGGGGGGGGGAAGAGGAAAGAGGGCTGGAGGAATGAAAGGAGCCTCTGGGTGTGCACTGAGCTGAACCCCCAGAAACAATGAACTGTGCAACCCTCTAGTACAGTTTTCATATATAGAGACAGGCTTTTTTTAAAAACCCACTAAATTTTTGGCTGGAAAATGAAAAGTTATTTTTAGTTTTTCAAGTGTGTAAATTTGAATATGCCAAAACATCAATAATAAGTGCAGTGTAAATAATTAAGTAGAAAACAGTATCTTAATCCAGTGAGGATTTCATTTCTGTTTGTTTTATAAAAGGACAAAGATAGAAAAACAACTTCAGGGATTTTTGCACTATTGCTTGGTATTATATGCAGAAACAATGAACCAGCAACCCATATTGTTGTCTAATAGAAAAACAAGCTCTACTCACCCCCCCCCCCCCCCCGCCCCCACACACACACACAAAAAAAGAGGAGCCAACTCACACCAATATTTGCTATGGAAACATATCCTACCTCTATTAATTTATCATTTTATTACAATAGTGCCTAGAAGCGCCAATCAGGGACACTCTGTGTTTATGTGTGTGTACAATGCCAAGCAGATAGTCGCTGCTCCGTAGAGCCAACAGTCAAAGTATAAAATGAGACAACAGGTGGGGTACACAGATGGGGAAGCACAATAAAACAGTACTGGTCAGCTTGATAAGCAGCAGTCGCAGCAAACCAGCTACCTAATCACTGACACCTTATTTCACTGTATGCTACTGCTTGAGATGGCTAGGACTCTAACATGCTGATCCGGCAACTGGATTTGTGTGGACAGAACTTTATGCCTGTGCAGAGTCCCACTGAACTCACTGGGGCTTGGCACAGATCTGCCTGCACAAGCCAACTTGCAGAATCAGGGTGTAAATTTGCAAGAGTCTGCTTATTCTTGTTCAATCTGTGTTCCTACCCGCTCCCCTCCACCCCCTCATTGTTTCAGCATATTCCTTTTTATATTTACATTGTAACCACAAACACACAGAACAAACCTGTCATGTAGTTGGTATCTTTCCCGTACCTCTTCCAAAACTATTCGCTTTGGTCCTTCTCCTCCAACTAAGAAATGTAAATCTGGATATTTCTGACAAAGTTCAGGAATTATACCACTAAGCAAATCTATACCTAAAAATACAAAATGTAGAGCAGTTATTATTGTATTTGAGTGTTTAGAGCTTATCTTTCTGATGCCATCCATTCCTGTAACACTATTCACACGTGTCAAAATCAGAGGTCTCTGAAAAATGGTTGCATCACTGTCTATTAAAATATCAAAACTGATGAACTAGCAGAATGCAAGAGTGTAAGAAGTGTTTAAATTACATATCCTCTTTGCTTAGCACTTTAAAAAAAGTCATTCCTTGTCAAAGGAGATTTAAAAAAAAAAATCTAAAGCAAATTTAGGGCCTCAAACTAATTGACATTTTAAGCATATAACCATTTTCAACTTTACACAAAATTACTGCACGAGGCATCAAAACCCCAAGTGCCACAACTGAGATATGAACACAGTTTGCTAAAAAAGCAGAAGACAAAGACTCAATCCTGCAACTCTAGTCACATCAGTAGACCCAATGAAGTCAATGGGTGAGATTCTCACCCCAGCTCCAACCTCTTTTACCAGTAAAAGGACCCTAAAAGGTCCAGTTCTGGTCAGATGAGAACTCCCTTGGTGCAGGAACTGAGGAGGACAGCTGTAGGCTTTCCTCTGAGGTCCCCCTTGCAAGTCCTCGTACAAGGTGGATGGCTGGGGACAGGAAGGGTATGTCAGGGGCAGAACCTAAGCATGCAATGTTGTGGAGATTCTGGGCAGCCCAGGATCTCTTTATAAAGTAAGTACTGGACCCCAAATCAACTAGCAAAAGGAATCTAAAAGCAGAAATAAAGAATGAAACTAAAACTACAGTTTTATTATTCTAATGTTTTAATTAGCATAGAGTTAAAACTGGTCATACGGATATGATATTTAAAAAAAGACTCAGTACTTAAATTTAGAGATAGGTGATTTACATTCAAACAGTATCTCAGTCCAAATTGTATGCCCTACATCTGATCTGACTGAGCCACGCTTCTATGAAGCCATGGTGAGGGGGAGGCCAAACTATAGACTCATAGACTTTAAGGTCAGAAGGGACCATTGTGATCATCTAGTCTGACCTCCTGCACAATGCAGGCCACAAAATCTCTCCCACCCACTCCTGTATCAAACCTGTGCTGAGCCACTGAAGTCCTCAAATCATGGTTTAAAGACTTCAAGGTGCAGAGAATCTTCCAGCAAGTGACCCGTGCCCCCACGCTGCAGAGGAAGGCGAAAAAAACCCACGGCTTCTGCCAATCTGCTCTGGAGGAAAATTCCTTCCGGACCCCAAATATGGTGATCAGCTAAACTCTGAGCATGTGGGCAAGACTCACCAGCCAGACACCCAGGAAAGAATTCCCTGTAGTAACTCAGATCCCACCCCATTTAACATCCCATCCCATCACAAGACCATTGGGCATATTTACCTCTAGTAGTCAAAGACGAATTAATTGCCAAAATTAGGCTATCCCATTATACCATCCCCTCCATAAACGTATCAAGCTTAGTCTTGAAGCCAGATATGTCTTTTGCCCCTAGTACAGAGGCACAGGAAAGCTACATGAATATCCCTGGCTTCCCAAGGATCCCCCAGGCTTAGCTAAAGGTTCTGCGCCATTTTCTGCAAAGGAGGGGAACAAATCCTGATAAGGTGACAATGGAGAAACTTCAGGAGGGAATCCTTATGGAGCAAATCTCCACAAGTCCCTCCCACAACAGGTTTGTTTTTGTTGTTGTTTTTTAAAAAGAAAGAAAGGAACTAGGCCATTAACATCACACTGAATGCTTGTGATGGCCATATTGTTTTAATGGCTCGAATAGTGCCTCATATTGTTCCTTCCCCCACCTTCCAACAGAAAAAATTCATGGTAGCCATAAAAATATTTATGAATTCAATTAAGACAATATTTTTCATTTATTGGTAGCTTAACTATTTTTAGTTATATGTATTTATATTAGCCTGAATTAGAATGTTGTCTGTATATTCGTCTGAATGATAAAGAGTGAATGATCAGAATATTAAGAGTTACTCAGCAACGCTACGTTATTCCAATATGCTGTATTTTACATAGCATTTGTAAAACCTGAACTAAAAGTTTAGAACCTTTAGGTTTATTATAATATCAAGAAATTTCTTCCTTCGTTCTACAAGTATTATAAACAAAAGCAACTGAAAACAAAACCCTATGATAAACATTAAAATTCTGTTGAAGAAAAGAAATTAAGGGCAAACTGTCAATTAAAAATTATGTAGTAAACAGATTTCTTTACCTCTGTTACCAGCCCCACCTACGCTTACGGAAAGTGAAAAAAATTAAATTTTTCACAGTTTATGTCAGTGATGCTCAGACCTCAGTGGTTCAGGAACCAAATTAGCAATCAACGTTACTCAAAAGAGCTAATGTGAATTCATTGTTTCTTTTATTATAGCAATACATATTCATATTTAAATGGTATGACAGGCAAATTATTTAGTTTTTTTTAATATATATTAATTATTCTCACAGCAAAATGACTGACATTTTATCAACTACAATTGGTTAATAACATAGTAGAAGCATCCTGATTGGTTAATAATTAAGTCACACAGTGTTTTAATATCATTTGCTGCAAAGACCCACAAGAGACACATTAAAGAGCCACTTACAGCTCGCGAGCCTCAGTCTGAGTATCACTGGTTTATATTCTTTGTTTACTCCTTCCATTTCTACCTACTGGGGCAATGAAAATCAAATGAGTCAATTTTCACTTATTAAACAGCTTCACTTTCAGGTTTTTAAGATTACAGTGCTTATTTGCTTAAATATCAGCTCATTGCTACAATTAAAGAGGAAAAAGTGCAAACTTTTTTTTTTTTTTTAACCAGTCAGGATTTGTTATAGGAGTCGGACCTAAGTAGTTTCATATAGTTATTTATTTTTCTATTTAAAAAGGGACATAATAAATGTGTGTTTATCCTGACAATGTGCAGGGACGGCACTGTGCCTGCCAGGAGCTCCACTGATTTCAATGGGGTTCTGTGTGACTGTAGAAATGGGACCTTACTGTAGAGTCTGTACAAGACCAAACTTTAAATTAATCTGACTGAAGTGTACATATATTCAAAATCTAAGACCAAAGAATTTTTAAAAAAATATCAGTGGACGTAGGTTTAATTTTTCTTTCAACAAGAACATTCCCCTGTACCCCAGTACCAACCTCCCACAGAAGTCTGGCTTGGCTGGATTTCCTGCAGGGAGGCATGGAGACAGACAGTGAACACAGATGTTTAAGGCCCAGTCTTGGGTTCTTAAAGGCCATGGGCCTCCCCTGTGGAACTGTGTGGGTTTTGGGGGCACACTACATAGGTTACTTCCAGGGCACTGGAGACAGGCTGGGGGCACAGGACAGACCCTGTGACTCCATGACAGCTGCTGAGTACCCTCAGTCACTTGGTGACTCACATGGCTGGCTGTTCAGGGCCAGCTTCTGTTCCAATGAAGTCAATAGGAGTTAAGCCCCTTAGGATCAGGCCATTAGACTTAATACATGGAAGTGGAAAGAGGGAAATGAGTGAAACAACTGTTTCAGATTCAACGCATTTTCCTTCTGTCACAGATATGGCATCTGTATTCAGTTGCTTAAATACTGAACATTTCTTACCACCCATTTAAAAAAAAAATGAGAAAAAAATTATTTGAAAAGCAACTTACAGTTTGGACCTCATTACCTTTTCTGTAAACAAGCCTGCTGACAACAACAACTGTTATTGTACTATCATCCCTTCTACTTGAGTCTGGAGTGAAGTCGGTGGGATCAACAGCATTAGGGATGACAGATACGATCTCAGGATTCAGTGCTGCTCTTAGTACAGTGTTTTCCTTGCTAGTGTAAGAGACACAAATGATGTGGTTTGTATCACACAGTGACACAGTTAGAAGTTTGTTTGTAAGCACCGAACTGACATCAGCAAATCCAAAGAGAGAATGGTCTGTAAAAACTGTCTGTAGTCCCATTGTCTTGGCATGGAAGAGTGCATCATGAGCCATGGAAGAAAAGGAACTATGGGAATGGACTATGGTGACTCTCTCCCGCACAAATATGTACCTGAGCAGAGGCAGACTGTGGAAGAGCGTTGTTGCTGTAGACTGATTGTACATGACCTTCAAAGGTAAATAATAAACTTTCAGACCATTGGTGAGGTAACGAATGCCTTTTCGGTTTCCATAAGCATGGGTGACAATTATAACTTTGTGCCCTCTTTCAATTAGGCACTGTGACAGCTGGTAGATGTGACTTTCCACTCCTCCCATATTTGGATAAAAAAAATCAGATACCATGCATATACTATGTGTTCGAATTCCAGTTGCTAGGGCTTTTACACAGTTAATAGAGGAAGCTGGAGAAAGAGTGTGTCCATGGCCTCCTATTCTTCTGCAAGCCATACTTAGAAAAAGTTCAGAAATCAGTCCTTCTGGTAGCCAGCCAGTTTGTAGATTTGGATCTGCTCATTACCTAAGACGGTGGGGGGAAAAAAATTATTGCCAAACACGTAAAGAAGCAGGGCTTAAGACTGTCACTTCTAAAAGGCCCTTCATGCTACAGCAATACCAGCATTTTAGTTTCTGCAGGGCTGGCGCTAGCTTTTGGGAAGCTCTATGCCATCCACCTATAATAGAACCCACCCTCCTTCCCAGCCACATTCTACCTTTAGTAACTACCTCCCTCATCAATTTGTGAGGCTCCACGGCCTCTTGTGACTCTGTCTCCTCGTCCCATGGACCATCAAGCAAGGAGATAGAGGTGTTCTTTGGCTCTGAGTGGCAGGAAGACAGAACCCCAGATCTCTTCTGCAGTTTTCTGTGACCAAACAGGACAGTGGATAGGAAGCAGGGATGATACCAGGCTGATGGGCCACTTATATAGTTGCCACAAAACTCTGCTTAGCAATAAAAGCTGAAGAATAATATGCAATACTGTAGTACTGAATTACAGTCTCATACCAACAGAGCACTTACCAATGTGCCTTAGACACTGTGTTAATAAAAGACCAATAAAAGTGCTTAATTTTATAAAAGCCACTATTACAGCAGCAACATGTTCCACATTCTTTTAAGCAATTTCACATTTTATAAAATGTATATTGACCTTTCATTAACGTAATGCTATTGAGTACAGTATACTATATACCAGTATATATGTTACACACACACACACACACACACACAGAGTTACAGTCCTATTAAGAGAAGAGGATCATTATCACACTATCTTAAAGTAAAAACTCAGACTTGTCCTTTCATCTCATGTCCTGGCATTCACTCTTTACACTTTGTATTAAGAAGAGTTCCTCCCACCCTTGTAAGCATATGTTATCTTTTTTAAGCTCTTTAAGCCAGGCCTTAATTATTGTAAAATACCATACACTTGTTTTCACAATGCAGGGATAATTACTATAATGACCATAAAAATTCTAGTCAGTTTTCTGAGTTTCTGACCCATATGTTCATATCATTGGCTCCTGTCATGTAAAGGAGTCCACACACGTTACTCATTAATTTCACAGGGACTCCATACGGGTGTCCACACTTGCAGATTCCTTTGCAGGACTAGGGCTATATTTTGTACTGCCATAGGTTCTGTTCTTGCATAACAATTTTTAAAGAAATCTGACCAACATCATATGATTTTACTACATGTCCATAAAATGAAGTGAGGCAACTCCTACCTAAAATAGTTTTGAAGGCCACACGGGACCACTTGATCATCTAGTCCAGTGGTTCTCAACCTGTGGTCCACAGACTATGTCTAAGGTTTCCAAAGGGATTTGCACCTACATTTAACATCTTTTAGGGGTCCACAAATGAAAAAAGGTTTAAAACCACTGATCTAGTCTGGACTACTGTATCTCAGACCACAAAACTTAACACAGCCATACCTGCATCATGCCCAATAAGTTTTTTTTTATGAAAGTACATCTTCCAGACACGGGGTCCAGGTCTTGGTTTACAAATGCTGCACTTTCAATACGTGTATGCAGTGTTGTTGCAGCCATGTCAGTCCCAGGATATTAGAGGGACAAGGTAGATGAGATAATATATTTTATTGGACCAACTCCTGTTGGTGAGAGAGACAAGCTTTTGAGCTATACCACAAAACCAATGATATACCTGAATACATGGATGATATTTTCATCCTCTGGATAGATGACAAACTCCCTCAGACTTCCACCACAACTTCAACCACCAACACCCGTCCATTAAACTCTCTCTGGAACACTCCCACACAGCATAAACTTCTTGGACACCAAAATCAGCTTCAGTGGAACCCTACAGACAACTTTGTACAAGAAACCTACGGATCCCCACATCTACTTTCACAGATCCAGTAACCACCCCAAACACAGCAAGAAACTTATCTACAGCCAGGCACTCACATACTGCAGAATATGCTCTGAGAAGAAAGTCCGAGATACACACCTTAACATACTCAAAAACACCTTCACCAAACACAGACATTACTCTAGAGAAGTAGATCACAACATTAAACGGGCTACCCAAATACTCAGAAAGAACCTGCTTTAATACAAAAATAAACCCCTTTCCAACTGCACACTCCTAGTTGTTACCTACCACCCCACACTGGAACCCACATGGGGTATCAGCAAACAATTACAACCCATACTCAATGGGCACCCCACCCTGAAAGAAATATTTCCCGAACCCCCTCTTCTGGCCTTCAAACAATCCCCCAATCTCTCCAAGCTTATCATCAGAAGAAAGCTCCCCACAGACCAGCTACACCAACTCAAAGTGGCACCAAACCCTGCTACTATAACAGATGCAAAACCTGCAGACTTATCTCACTGCTACAATGATTAATACCCCCAGAACACACCTTTCAAATTCCATGGGTCCTACACATGCCTATCACAACATGTGGTGTACCTCATCCAGTGCACTAAATGCCCCAATAGTAACTATATGGGTGAAACCAATCACTATACTCTCAATTGAACTCACAAAGGAAAATGATAAAAGACAAAAACACTGTATTACCCATGGGGGAACACTTTTCACAAAGTGCTCACTCTACATTTGACTCATCAGCCCTCATCCTCAAAGGAAGCCGACACAACACCTTCAAAAGATGAGCCTAGGAACTTAAATTCATAACTTTGCTAGACACTAAAAAACATGGACTGAACAGGGACACTGGATTTATGGCTTATTACAACAATCTGTAACCCATTAACCCCTCCTTTTTGCCCTATAATTACAGAGGCATTAACAGGCCACTTCATTGGAAATGGTCCCTTAAAATATGCACTATCTATGCTAAACTATCTGTTCGGCCTTGTATTTAGGGGTAACACTCTGAGTGCCTTTCCCAGACCTGAAGAAGAGCTCTGTGCAGCTGAAAAGACTTGCATCTGAAGAAGTGAGGTTCTTACCCACGAAAGCTTATGCTCCCAATACTTCTGTTAGTCTTAAAGGTGCCACAGGACCCTCTGTTGCTTTTTACAGATTCAGATTAACACGGCTACCCCTCTGATACTTGACAAAAACATGTGACATCGAGTCCCCCCTTATTAGCAACTTTGGAGCCCATGAACCACTAACGTTAATGACCTTGAGCCTCTACCGCATTGTAAGAGGATCGTCACATTAAGAGGCTCTGCGGGACGGAAGCCTACCATAGTGCAGCAAACACCGTTGCACAAGCAGTAGCCCGCAGCTGCAATGTGTGTCTATGGGGGGGGGGGCCGGAACCCAGCCGCGCCTGGCGCTGTACTTACACTACACCGGGGAGAGACGCGCCTTCCCGCAGAGCGCGGCCGGGGGCAGCAGGCGGGCAGGGGACGGGGCTGCCACACAAGGGGATGGATCGTGGCCCAGGCTGCAGCGTTGGGGGGGGGGCAGTGACAGCAGCTCCTCCCCCGCCCAGCCGGGCTCTGCAGCCAGCGGGGGCGGCGCGGGGAGGGGGGCGGTCCGGGGGGGGGGGGGTTTCTCGGCGGCGCCGGCGCAGCCGGGGGGGCCACGGGGGGGGGGGCCCGGCCCAAAGGAGGGAGCGGGGCAGAGTCACTCACGTACCTGCCGCCGGCCGGGTCCACCCATTTCCGGGAAGGAGGGAGCGGCGGCCACTCGCTGTCCCGCCCCCGTCGCCTAGACAACAGCCCCGCCCTGCCGCAGTGCCTGAGCAGCCCACCAATTGAGAGGGCAGCTTCAAGTCACGCGGGGCAGAGCAGCCAATCGGAAGCTTCAGTTCGGTTCCGCCTGGAACGCGGAGAGGGGAAGGGGGCGGAGCGTGGCGTCCCTGACGTTCTGAGGCGCTCTGTGCCTGGACTTCCCTTTAACCCCTTCCTCGCACTAGCCCGGGGGTTCCTCATGCCCTCGTGCGAACGCGGGAGCACTCGCCCCCCTGGCCTGCGCCGGGAGGGGTCTGGGTATGGGGGAGCGTTTGCGGGGGGGCTGTGGTCCTGCCCGGCTTTCTGAGCCGGCAGCCGGGCGCCTCTTCGAGCTTTTCTCTGCAGCCAGGAGGGCTAGAAGCTTACTGAGCTGGGACTCTAACACACTCACCTGACTCCGGGAGCTGGGGCTCTAAGAAACGCACCATGAATCGCAAGACTCATAATAAAATCCCAAGGGATTGGAAAACTAATGTGTGTTTCTGATGTCCCACACCACTTGCCCTGGAGTCAGCTGCTACCAACCAGGCCACACCACCACCACCCATGGCAAGAATCTCTACTGCTCCTTGCCAAGAGTGCTGACTTGTGGAATCCCTCGGAGCTCAGTCCTGTTTTTATTCAAATATCTATGTGCAAATCTTTGATAGAATAGCAAGATGACATAGGCTGCAATGCCAATATGCCTCTGACCTGCAGATATCTGTATCCTTCCAACAGAAGACACCATTGGGTCACAGATAGCATAGTGATTGTCTGAATGAAAACTAACTGTCTTAAATTCAGGAAAGACCAAAGTAATGCTAGTAGAAGGAGGTAATCATTTAAAGGTTCTATTCAGCACCTACACCTCATCGTATCTCTGGCATTGTTGGTATGCAGCCTTGGGATCATGCTTATCCCGGAGAATCACCAGCTATCAAGAAAACTCCTAATCCTTTTAAGATGTTGATTGGCCACAGTAGTTTATATGTTTGTCACCTGTTGTTTGGAGTACTGCAGTTCTTTATATCTCAGCCTGAGAAAATTCACAGTGAAATGACATCTGGCATACAATGCAGCACCCTAAGTGAAATGGGCTGAAGACTGTATATTATTGTGCTCTGCAAGTTGTAGCTGACTCCTCGGCAACACCAGATCCAAAAGATGCCACTCAGGGGTCTTACACTGAGTTACAAAACCTTCAGTGGGATAGGCCCACGTTCTCTCAGAGACATCTTTTTATTCAGGAACCTGCCATAGCAGCTATGATCATTGGGCCCACTATATTTATCTGAACACTAGATAGGAGATAGAGCCTTTGCCACAGCTGATCCAAAACACTGGACTGTCCTTTCAAAAGAAGTCAGGAAGAGTATTCTGGCTAAGTTTTCCTGCCTGCATCCCTAGATGTTAACTACTGATAATTTGGCACCTAGATTGCACATTAGAAATGCTTAGATATAGAACCAGTCATTCCTTCAGCCTCCAGATACCAGCAATCCCATTCCACTCCCAGCCACTACAAAATAGCCTGGAAATATGCACACATATTGAAGTTGGAGGTCCCAAAAAGCCAATCATAAGGCCATAGGTCAAAACCCTAGAACAGTGCAACTCCACCATATATTTAAAATAATACAAGCAAGTCCTGAGGCTTATCCAAAAAATGCTTCTAACAAAAATTAAATCCTCTTGCCATACCTGCTTCCTCGTCCCCTATCCACTCCTCAAAGATGGAGCACTTCCCACTTGTCCATAACCATATTGTTGGATTGTTCACATTTAAACCTTTTTAACAATAGCTAGTGGGGAGATCCAGTTTCTAACCTGCCCTAACCTGAAGTGAAGCTGTTTCACTCCTGTTAATTGTGCCAATGAATAGGATGTATGCACAGGGCTGGGAAACATCGAGTTTAAAATAACAACAAAGGGATTATTCCTTCCTTGCCCTGGTTCTTGAAGGTAGCACGCTGGGTTTGTTGTTCTCTTTAGGAGTGCTCCCTAAGGCAGTCCAGAGGTTGTGTTAGGGAAGATGGAGAAGACTAAAGCAACTCATGTGATTCAGTTCTGGATGTCATGTTGCCTCAAGGGGGTCACTTCAGGGCTCTTGAAAGTGAAGAATTACTAGTATTGGCTTATACCAAGTGTAGCTCGGGCTAGCCGTTTACCCCCTTCCTTTCTCCCCCACAGCTTTGCCACTGTTCCTCCATCCTGATGTGTAACATCACCACTAGTACATGCCTGTCTTGAGCAAAAACTGACAGATTTCTGGTGGATTTTTTATATTTCTAAACTGGAGCACTACAGGCTTTGCATAGTTCTTTTAACGAACACAATACATTTTTTTAAATTAAATGTATAAAATCTATATATACTATTATATATATAGTTTGTTTAATTCTGTATGCACACACATATGTACATTTAACAAACAAAAGACAAATGTTTAAACCATACATATTATTTCATTTTAAAATAAGTGTAATTTACCAAGTGGTGATGTTCCTGACATTTATACTACAGCACTGTAGCAAACATGCACCAATAAAGAATCATATGAAACCAAATGGAGTTGTGATGGGCTGTACGTACTGTGCTCAGAGTTTGGCATCAAAGAAGTTAATTCCTTAGACTGAAGAAAGCTGATGGGCTCTGCCCTATAGAGATTGGCTTAGGCCCCAATTCTGTAAACACTTAAATTCATATGCTCGACTTTACTACTGTGAATAGTCCCACAATGGAGTATCGGGGCCTTAAATGCCAGGTATAGAGCAAGATTGTTAGGTGAAGCTGAGCAGGAAGTAGCAAAGAACAACCGAGAGCCATATGAGGAAAAAATAGTTTTTTTTGGTCTGTGATAGCTTTGCCTCTGCTCTGAGGTGAAGAGGTAATTGATATTTTGTGCCTCTACTCTGAAGTGAAGGGTAAACTGTTCTTGGTTTTTGTTTTGTGTCTCTGGCTGGAGATATTCTATAGTAATTGAGAGTGGAGATTTTTGGCATTTCTGCCTGAGATGACGTGGAGAGAGGAAACTGTCCACTTTAGCAATTCTTGAAAGTGTAAGAATAATAGGTTCCTGTAACACTCTAGACCAGGGATCGGCAACCTTTGGCATGCAGCCCGCCGGGGTAAGCACCCTGGCGGGTCGGGCCAGTTTGTTTACCTGCCGTGTCTGCAGGTTCGGCCGATCGCGGCTCCCACTGGCTGCGGTTCGCCGCTCCAGGCCAATGGGGGCTGCGGGAAGCAGCAGCGAGCACATCCCTCGGCCCGCACCACTTCCAGCAGCGAGCACATCCCTCGGCCGAACATGCAGACCTGGCACGTAAACAAACTGGCCCGGCCCGCCAGGGTGCTTACCCTGGCGGGCCGTGTGCCAAAGGTTGCCAATCCCTGCTCTAGACTGATTGGTGCTGCATTATTTCTGTAGATCAGTGATACTTGGACTAAGGCTCG
This sequence comes from Terrapene triunguis, assembly GCF_002925995.2. Classification (NCBI taxonomy): domain Eukaryota; kingdom Metazoa; phylum Chordata; order Testudines; family Emydidae; genus Terrapene; species Terrapene triunguis. Next base: position 9,784,643 of record NW_020664373.1, read on the forward strand.
CAAGCCACAAGTGGCTCTTTAATGTGTTTCCTGCGACTTTTTGCAACACATGATATTAACTGTGTGATTTAATTATTAAACGATCAAGATGCATTTACTATGTTATTAACCAATTGTAGTTCATAAAATAATACTTGGTCAGTCATTTTGCTGTGAGAATTTTAGAGAGAGACAGAGAGAGAGACAGAGAGTAAAGGAAACAATGAATTCACACTACTGTGGTTCTTTTGGGTAATGTTGCTCACTAATTTCTTTCCTGAACCATTGTGGTCTGAGTATCAGCGCTGTAGATGGAGAGCCAGCCAGATACTTGACACAGCCCAACAATTGGTTAAGAAGAATAATGACATTATATCCAAACACTTGTTTTTCCTTAAAATCCCACCTGTAAATCTTCTGACTTGGTAGATAATAAAACCTCAAGGACACCGGACAAGATTGTATGTTGGTGTAAGATTTTAAATAAACAACCAAAGGGTTAAGCAGCACAGTCCATGTATAAAATGACACATATACCCAGTAAAAAAGTACTTATTTTCTCTTGTTTGAAATTCCCTCTCAGAGTCCTGAAAATAAGTTATCTTTCCATGTTGCAAACTCAGATCCCAGCCCAGCTCCTTGCCATCCAGTGTTTCTAATGCAGCTGAACTTACTATTTTTTTTTCATCCGTGGAATTAGAGATGGAAACTACCTGTTGGGTCACCTAGTCTAGCTTCCAGCCAGTGCAGGATTGGTCACCCCCAGTGTGCTGTCAATTGTTTTGTGCAGTCCTGTTTTAAGTGACTCAAGATAGGAGTCTTTCATCATTTCCATTAAGAGACCATTCCAAAATCTAAAAGCTCAGTCCTACAGTCCTCCCACATGAAGACTTCATGATCAGACCCTGATAATTTGCCTTGTTATGTAATTTGGCCCAATATTCAGCCTACATTTTTCTTTGCTCAATTTTCTTCACTGGAGCTTTTAGAGCACCTAATAATGGCTTTGTGTGTGTTAACTTGCAGAGAGGGTACAGATCTAAACCTCCACCTCCCTAGTCCTGGAGCTGGACCCACACTGGACAGATTGGACACGTGTTTTTCCCCATTTGTGCATCAACAATGTTAGCACAGATCCAGGAAGGCCAATCTTACAAAATAATTATTTTTATGATAAATCCGATTTTGAATTTAAATAACCAAGATTAGCCATCATCCCTTTAGAAAAATAATCTTTATAATTAATGCCATAAAATCAGTACAAAATAAATAGCAAAAACTCTAAGATGGTTCTCACATTAAAATGTTAACAAAAGTAGTTTGTTAGAAATTAGGGAAAATGCTGTTAGAACAATAGATGGAGCTAGAGGAGCCTTAACATTTACTGATCCAAGTGTGTTGTGAATCAAGGCACTGCCTGCCTAGGTCTGAATGCAGTTGTGTAAACCCAGCAGCCGTGTGAAAGGACTCTGTGACAACGTGATATGTTATAGTTATTTCCTTCAACTATCTAACTGAAAGTGCAAAGATTATTAAATTCATTATTACTACTACTATATGCATTTGAGGTAATCCTTACTGTAGCATCTTGGATGTCTTCTACAGGGCTTGGATTAAGAGCAAACTGCATTTCCCATCTCAAAGGATGTATATATACTGTACTGTATCATGAACTATGTAATCTTAAAGGGCAAAAGTGAAAAATGTAGCCAGTTGGTTAAAAGCTAACCTACTTTATAAAGAATGATAAGAATGAGTACTCAACTGTAACTTTCATTAAAAAATCAATATCAAGTGAAACAAGTATTTCTTTAAAAGGATACACAGGATAATCCCAGATTGGAGATGGACTATGTGGATTTAAAGGTCTTTTGATAATAGCGCATTTGTAATCTGATTAAAGAAAATGTTACAGTTCATTAAATGGGTAACATCTAGTAAACAAATCTTTCATAGTTCTTATTAATTTGGTGAGCTCCGCTTTGTAATACAGTATTTATATAATTTCTTTTTTGCCTCAAGAATAGAGCTGGACAAATACTGCACAGTTATGTTTGAACATCCATTCCAATTCTGAATAGCTGCTCATGTCAACAGGGTCCATACCCCTTTTAATTAACTTCCTTGGGACTCTCAATAGTAATGCACTATGCTCGCCAGTAAGGTTCATTCATAACAAGCAAGTAATTCTTTATCAGAAAAGTAAAGTCCTCCATGAAATCCACTAGGGATGTTGCCATGCAGATATATTTTTCCAGGGGAGTAAATTAATTTAGGTACGAAAGTGATGGGTTCAATAGAAAACCCTAGATAGACACTTTACCCTGCAACAGTGTCCATGGATTCAGATAAATGGAATGTGATGGGTTAATCGGTTTAGTCTTCATCACATTCTCACCTGGGCTTGTGAAATAACTGCAAATAAACCAAACATTAGGATTAGTGTCTTCATAAAGAAAGAATCACCACTGTAATCAAACACTCTTCAGGTCAGGAAACTAAATGAAACACTTCCTGGTCTGTTGCTATCTTGTCACCCAACCTTAGATTATTTCTCAACAACCGAACATCACATTTAAAAAAAATCTAACAATGTAGAATCAGGGAGTCATTGCCTATCCAATTATAAACATTTTAAAGTATGTTAGATTTTGCTCTTCAGAAACCTGGCAGCACTTGCTGTTCTGTAGAAGCTCAATGCTCTCAGCCCCCCGAGGAGCAGGGGGCACCTTGCATTGCTTTCCAAGGAAAAATGCTGGCAGGGTCTGGAAGAAACAGATTCCAGGTTTCCTCTACTAGAGGGAGGGGTCATCCCAATGAAGGGCCTTTAAGAATTAGGGGCATTGTAAAATATGGTAAGAATAAAACAAAAAAAAAGGGTATTGTGAGATGGGGTGCCAAGCCCTGCCACCATCCATCATACTTGACTGACTGGGAACAGTTTCCTTTTAAACTTAATATAAACCAGATTTTTTCCCCCTGAGTTAAAACCTCTTTTGTTGTTTTCTGTAACTATTGATATGGGAGGCTGGCCGAGACAAAAATGGATGACAGGACATCATTTGTACATCCTGGTTTGTTTATCATTCAGTGTAGAACAGATTATGTAAGTAGCTTAGATTAATTTGCCTTGTTACCCACTCGTAGTTACACATGTGGTAATTCACAGCTAGGATCCAAAATCTATATGGATTACCAGCTGATAGCGTCTATTATGTTTTGCAGTTGAAAGACGAGTCCCATTGCCTGGAGAACATAAACCAAACCCGCTCCTGCAGGTTTAATTCTCCTTTTGTTTATACTAATGTAGCCACCTCAGTGTAATTATTGATTTAAACAACATTCCTCTTGATTTACATGGAAGAAGGAAGAGAAGCAGATCTTCTGCACGGAAACACCATCATTTTAATTTTTTTGTTTGAAAGGGATGGACAAATAGGCTGCTAGTGTAATTCATGAGTCCTTACATTCAGGTGATATTCAGCTTTCTGAATCAGACTAATATCCACATACAATAGTAGCCTAGAACCACCATCTCTGCTGCCACAGTATCTTCCTGCCCATTCCTCTCTCTAGCCTTCAAGGTATATTGTACTGGACACTGGCCCTGGACACCTCCTTTAGTGTGAGTAGGCCTGCATTGATGGTGGTGGTCAGTATTAAGTTAGGTGAGGAATCCTCACAAGTCTGAGATGGAGGAGATGATGTACAGACTGTGCCCATCCTGTGCCTCATGTTCTTCTACTTGAAAATCCCAAGCTCTACATGGTCTGCGGAATGGGCCGGGGAACAAATACTACAGAGCACAAGTGGAGAGGGCATGAGGGACAGGGATAGATACTGCAATATTGTTTAAAAAACAATAATCTTTTAATGATCTCTCAGCTTTCTATTGCATATTCCATGTGCTGCAGGCCCTTCTACAAGTATACAAAATATGGATTGGTTTGAAATAAGTAGGTTATTTATCCTTACCAGATGTGTTTGGAGTTCTTCATTGTCACCTTCCCAGGTAGGCAGAACACATGCCTCTGTCCCTCCAGAATTTAAGTACATTTTTCATTAGTGGACAATACTTTTCTGACTGTTTCAAAGGTGGGGGCTGCATCAGTGTTGAAGCTTTATTATGTTTCTCATTCAGTCCAGGAAAAACACATGGAAGATGTGAAAGGGTTAGTCAGTAATAACTAGTGTTCTAATCAAACTTCATATTGGCTTTATGAGGAATTAGCCATTATTATTTAAATGTATTGAATCTTAATGTACATATTAGTGTATAGAGGAGAACTCAAAAGGTCAGAATCCAGATGTAGACAGTTCTGATTATGTAAAAATTATGACATACTATAACAAGAAAGTTTAGAATTCTTACTCTGGTTATGAGATCTGTAGATCAGGTCCATATTTTTGAAAAGCAATGCAGGCTGAACACAGTAATAAAAGGCACGTCACATTTCAGACAGAGATGTTCCTCTGTTCAAGCAACCTTTTTTCAGTGAAGGTCTTTTAGTCAAAGGTCAAGAGCTGATGACATCAATCAAAATACAGATCTGCCATCAGTTTTACATGCCTCACTTAAGTCTTCTGCATTGTTATATTAAATCTCTATTATGAAATCTGTAAAACATTTTATGATATATTGGTATGAAAGTTGATACATAAAAAGCATTTATTTTTTATGGTACATTAAAGATTTCAAAATGGATCATTTCCGGTATCTGTCAAATAAAATATCCTCAAAGGGTTTGTATAAATCCTCATCAAACTCTTGTCATTACATATCTGCTTGTGTTTCCATCTGCAACAAAGGATCCTGTCAGTGTTTTCCTTTTAGTCCCTGTTTTCCACATGGAAGATTTATGGTCTTTTCCATGGTGTTTGCAACACCCGGATCGTCTTGTGGCTGTAATAATCAAGAACATCCCACAGAACTGGCATTTGGAGTGTTATGCTTAAACTCTTCAGCTTTTCCACATGCTGCTGTTATGTGGCATGTTCTGAATATCCGGTACATGCTCCAGTTTTGTTTTTTCACTATTCGTATAGGATAGCATTATGGAAAAGGACAGCTTCCAGCAGCACAAACACTGACACAGGGCCTTGGTGGCAGAAGATCTGCCAGGGCAGGAATTTATTGTAGAAGAAATAAGCTGCCATCTCCCTTGTGCTGGAAGGACAGGCGTGAGCCAGCACCACTCAAAAAGTAGGCTGTGGTGACAAGGGATGGAGGAGGATGGATGTACTGATTCAGTGCACCTTCTATCAGCAGGGTTCCCATTAAATCTACCCTTCTACACCATAGAAACCCAAGGGAGGGCAGTGCTGGCAGATGGTGCCCTTTCAGGTGAATCTCCATCAAGCCATCAGGGGCCTACCAGATTCAGGGATTTTTTGCATTCCTGCACCAGCTGTAGGGAATCTGGCCAACGGTATACATGAGAGACAGGAAAGAAGCTCTGCTAATGTTAACTTTGATACTATGTATTATGAAGGAATGGGGAAGGGGGACAAGAAGGCAGCCCTGATCCTGCAAAGACTCATGCAAGTGCTTAACTTTGCACACTGGGAGTAGGCCCATGGAAGTCAATGGAATGACTCAGAATTGGTAAAATAAAGCACATGCATAAGTCTTTGCAAGATCATGGCCTTCATTTTTGTATTATTATTTTTTAAGAGTATCATTCCTTGCGATTACATAATAGCAAACCTAATGTTAACAAGGCCTCGTCTTTGTCAGTTGGGTATAGAATTGTATTGCCTGACTTTTTAAACAATCATTTAGCTGCTCAAACAATGCTATACTAACAAAGTTTTGTGCATTTAGGTCCTGGCCCAAAATGGGAGGCAGCGTGGTGTTCAGGAAATGCAGTTTCTCTGACAGCTCCGTGACATATTGGGGAAATGTACAAGCTGCAATAACTATTGGACCAGTGCAGCATTCTCTGCCAGCAAGTCCAACCAAGGGGCTGGATTTTGAGCAAAGTGGAGGGGTTGCATTTTTCTGTCGCCTTGAGAAACCTGCAGAAGGGGCCGGGACAACCTGTCTGATAACAAATATGTGTATGAAGTCTATCAGGGAGAAGAGAGTACGCCAGGAGAATCCACAAGTACACCAGCAATAGCCAGATGATAGAGAGTCTGGGAGTAACTGTTCAGAACATTTGTCTAGGGCCAAATCCAATATCCTTTACTCAAATAAAAGTCCCACTAAAGCAGTGGCGCTAGAACATTTTTAATAGTGGGGGTGCTAAAAGCCAGCCCCCCTACCACTATCCACTCCCATCCCCCCAGAGCTGAGGCCGGGACTCCAGGCACGCAGGGCCATCAGCCGGGACCCTGGGCACACGGGGCCATCAGCCGGGATCCCTGGGGTGCTGCAGCACCCTCGCACCGCTAGTTCCCGCACCTATGCACTAAAGTTAATGGGAAATTTGCCCAATTACTGAGTAAATACTGCAGGATTTGGCCCTTTTCTTTTTAAAGAAACCCAAATGTTAATCCTGTATAAATCCAGAAAATAATGCTCAGCCCACACATTACAAAGATTTGTTTCTGTTCCTTTTGTTATGTCTAGCAGTCCAGTTTTGTTTCCACTGTTCCTCCTGAGCGTCCATCTTCTGAAAATAGCATTGGAAACATAGAGAATTTAGAACTGGAAAAGACCTGTTAGGTCATTTAATCCATCCCATTGCCAATGTAGGATTGTTCCTGACAGTATTTTCTCCAGCCTTTTCCCACACTTGACCTGCATAATGCTCCATTGCTCAGCTCATATGTGGGTGAAATGAATTCCCTCCTAAAGAAGATACCCTCTATTTCCATAGCATCACAGCCTAAAAGTAAAACAAGCCCTCAACAGAATTTGACTTCCCAAAAATCTCTGGGGGTATTTTGGTAGCTGTGTGAGTGTCATCTCAGTAGGGCACCAACACCCCACAGCAGGAGCCAAAAAAACCCCCAAAACTGAAACCCATCACCTGCAGGGCCAGCTCTAGGATTTTTGCCGCCCTAGGCAAAAACAATTTTGGCCACCTCCCGCCTCGTTTTTTAATTACCCCCCGCCCCAACTCCGCCCCTTCCCCAAATCCCCAGCCCTGCCTCCTCCCCCAGGCTCTCAAGCCTGGGAGGGAGGGGGAGCAGCGGCGCGCGAAACGGCTTTTTCGCGCGCCGCGGCCGCTCGGGATCTCCCCCTCCCTCCCAGGCAGCAGCAGCAGAGGTGAGCTAGGGCGGCCGTGGCACATTTTTAGGGGCGGCATTCTGGCGCCAGCCATGCCGCCCCTAAAAATGTGCCGCCCCAAGCACCAGCTTGTTTGGCTGGTGCCTAGAGCCGGCCCTGATCACCTGTGTGGGAAATGAAATCCTTTATTCAAACTACTGTGACAACCAGATTTACCAAGTGTCCTTACTCCAAGCTAGGTGTGGACTGGGGTCAGTTCCAGTGGGGACAAACCCAATGAAGCCATAGCTTGACCCTTTTGTGGGGTGGGTTTGTTTGCTTTTGTTTTGTCTGCATTTGTTTGAGATGACATAGAATAATAAACAGCTTGAATAACTGAAGTATTTATTTTCTTATATACATTTAAATATGGCACATCTGACAGTAGTTGTACGATAAACTCAAAATGATAATCAAAGCTGGACAGTAGATCAAATCATTCAGTGCTGAGCATATTAGAAGCCAAATCCTGTACACTGAAGCTTTGAAGAATGTTTCACCAAAGAGATGCACTAGCTAAGGATTCAGAGACTATTTAGTTCAAATTCCTGAACTGCCGGACGGTGACATTCACTCTACTACACATATACCAGTCTCATCCTCCATATAACAGTGTTGAGTTGACTCTTTCCACTCTTCCTTTCCTACAGCTGGTAATCTTTCTACTGTAGTTATCCATTAGAAGACAGCTATCAATGACCCAGAGGGCCCACTAATAGTTAGTGATTAATCTAATAAATAAATGCAGACTGGATTCATTCTTCTGCGATTAATGTGGAAGATGTCCCATGTTTACTAATGATTTAAAAGTCAGTGACAGCTACTTTGCAAAGCAGTGTGTTTTTGGGAGAGGGGGGGAAAGCTAGATCAAGGATTTTCTTTGCTTTGTGACCCATGAGAGCTTCTCTTCTCCTTTGGACAACGGCAATGCTTTGTACACACTGGCTTTGCAGTTGAACATGTTCTGGGTTGGAATGGGCACTTGTCCTCACAGCTGTTTAAAAGAGAGAGAGAGAGAGAGAAGCATGATAATGTGATAGCTCTCCACTTGTATATCCTTCAACATTTTCAGCATCTTAGCACATTTACTCAAAATGTAATGTCCTTGCATGGGAGGAGATTGGGAAGGCGTGGAATGGATAGGTCCAGTAGGTCCACATGAAAGGGGAAACCTAGATAAAGAGAGGCATCTGCATGGAGGATTTCCCCTTTCACACCATTCTGCTGACATCCCTTCTCTTTAACAACATGTCTTGCCATTGCCTGAATTTCCCAGCACTTGCACAGTAGCAGCCCTAGAGTGCCCCCAAGTTAATGTTGCTTTAAAGAGTAAAGTAATTTCTAATCAGATTCCTAAGTGGAAACCCAAGAGCCCGCCAGATGGCAATGCTGAAAAGAGTAGCTGTTTCCTTGCTTCACGCCCTCTTGACCTCCAAATCCTGCAGAGTCCTCACCTCACAGAGCTCCAAAAGAGAATCCCAGGAGAGGGAGCAATACTGTGGAGCTAGCAGTCCCCCCGCCTCCTTCTGAGCCCCCTTCAGAGCAGTGAAGGGGCCACTCTAGTTTAATGTCTTTTAAATTATGTGACTGCAGTGCTCCCGAATGGTGCTGAAGTGATATCTTTGCAGATGATGCACTCTACTTATCCACAGGACAGGACAGATACAACACAGACATTGCAGGCTTCCCACACAGCCTCAAGGTACCTCAGCCCTGACCTAGAGGGTCTATCTCTATGCATGAAAGGATAGTTAATTTCCCACGCCCATTAAGTCCTTGAGTACTCTGCTGAGGTGGTGAGAAAATATGCTCATTTAATGGTAGGCATTATGTGATGATGTTTTTTGTTACATGGACACCTGTTCACTATGAATTATACTGAGACAATTAACTTGTTTTCCAAAGGCCACTGCACAGCAGTCAGAAGGTAATGACTGTCAGTCACAAGGGACGTGGACTGAATCTGAACCACCTAGAAATGAAAGGCTCCAAATACCACCACAAATCTTCTGGGACATACACTGTCTTCAGATAAGATAGTTAAAGAAATTGTTTCCTAGCTATTAGAAACAAATATGTCTCTGTGCATGAAGGGTGCTTAGAAACTACATAACAAATATTAACAACTCCTCTTTTCACTTAAGTAGTACCTATTGTCCAAGGGTCTCAAAGTGCGTTAGCTAAAGAAACCTCACACCTTCTATGAGGTAAATACTGTAAGTATTATTTCCATTTTACTGATGGGTTAAGTGACTTGCCCTGGGTCACACAGTGAGTAACTGGGAGAGTCGAGAATACAACCCTTGACTCCCTGTACTCGGGTTTCATCAATAAATGACATTATATCAATAGATTGGGACCACAAAGAAAACTGGCAAACACATTAAAAAACAACTACCCCCAAAACTACAAAAGTGAATTGTATTTTCCAAGTTGATATGTATTGCTTAATTGAAAAGAATATGGTTTTCATGTGGCTCAGCTATGTTAAGAGGTGTGAAATTGAAAGGAAAGGAACACTTACCTGCAGGTTTCTGCATGAAATATCTTGTGTTTCTGAGAGCAGCTCTCCTGGCTCTCCCTACACAAATAGCAGCTGCAGTTCACTTTATTTTGGAAAAAATCGGTGGGACATTTCCATCTACAGATACACTCACAATTATCTTCATCAAATTCCATATGTGGTCCACACTTAGCCAGCTCAGCAAGAGGAGGGAGTCCTGTAACAACAGACAAATCTTTTGGCAATAAGGTCTGTATGCCCAGATTCTGCTTTAGATTATATGATTGTATGTGTGGAACTTCCACTGAAATCACCAGGATTTATGCATGTGTACATGAAGGAGGAATCTGGTCCTTAGAATGTCTATGATGAGTTAATATGCTGGATGAGGCCACCACCAAACTGAAGAGAAGATCGGGATGATTTCCCTGCTTCTGACGGAGCTATACTGCTAAATCACCCTTGTCAGAGACAACTTCCCCTGGGATGCCTACAAAAAATATTTGTGAGGAGCTTTTTGATTTTTGGAATGCACCAGATGGCAAGTATTTAAAAAAACCAAACACGTATCCCATACAAAGTACAAACAACATTCACACAACATTGTGCTTCTCAATCAATGTACTCAGTATATTTTTTCAGAAACAAAGTATAAATAATTCTAGCAAGATACAGCCTAGTCTAAGTCTGATTGCTAAGCAGCACACATTCCCTTCTTGGTTAATATGGTTAGGGCAGTGAGAAAACATTTTGTTTCAATGATAAAAGCAGAAAATAAATGACTGCGCTCCTCAACACCTCACCCCTTCTCTGCAAACATGCACATCCTGGCATACCATGAGATTTATCATGGCAAAAGATGAACATTTTTATGAGAGCCCTTAGTAAAGTGTTGGCAGCACACCCTGGTTAAAGGTCATAGCATACAATGTGTCATTGGAATGGTAATTTCCTGTAATTTTATAAATAGGTCTTGGATTTAACCTATGTAATGTGAAATTTAACCTATGACTACGACCTCTGGTCTGAGCTCTCACCTCAATGGCCAGAAAGGATATACCGTACTTATTATTTGAGGGAAGCCTCCATTGTTGTTAACTTAATACCAGAAATTAACAGCCAAACAACATAAAAAGCAAATATATTTTAAAGATACAAAAATCTGCATAGGTTCTGGTGAAATGCTCCCCACCCCCTCCTTGGGTGATGAGCCTTGGCATATATTAATTGGTGTAGATTGTTCAATTCTCTCTTTGCTTTAGCCTCAAGGACTTATTTTAAATGAATTTGTCTAAGCTACTGTCAAACTGCAGCAAATGATTGTTCATTATTGGAAATGTTTGGCTTACATCAGTAAAAAGCACAATACAGTTGTTATTATAAGTCACTTGATTTATCTGGTTGTTAGCCCATAGCACAAATGGCTAGCTGTTAGGTGCAATATGAGTTTGCCTGGTGTCCCCCTAATCCCCACACTTTGGTCTTCCTATAAAGTATCGGTTACTTAGCACTGATAAAGCCAGGATACCATAGTTGATGGACTAATGATCTGATCCAGGATGACAAACCTGTGTCCCAATAAAATTGGTTTCTTGTCTATTAATGCTAAGAGAGCATACTAGACAGAAAGAGTTTATGGAGCTATACAGTTTTATTTTAGGTCACTGACCTAGGAATGCAAATGCTTGCCAAATTGCCTTTATTACTGGTTTGTATGCTTTAATTTGTTGAATGTAAGATCATCTAGAAAGGCAAGATTTTCTTCTGTGTCCATGTAGTCCAGGTATATTAGATTCCCATTATTGCCCATCTGAATATAAATATTGTATGGTATTTAGGGAGATTTTAATACCACTCAATATGTTCAAGATTCTTTAGATTTATAGCAGTTTGTTTATTTCCCCCCAAGGAAAGTTTTCAGTTGATTTCTTTGATGGATTCAACTCTTCTCCACCAAGAAAAGAGGAAGGAGGCAACAACTGATAATGACCTTATGCTTTTATACCAAGCTGGATGCTTTCTTGGAAGTCACTTCTACATATCATTTCTACTAACGTTATTCTGTTCAGTTTGTATCCAGTAGCCTAACGGAGAGCCTTACTCTCACAAGTAGCTCCATTGGCATCATATAGAGTGTGCCCTAGTCTTGCCTGCATGCATAACTCTCTCCACGCAGTGGGTGAGGACTGAGGAGAGAGGGAGGGAGTCACAGCTCAACCCTGAGTGCCAACTTGCCAGTCAGGGAACTAGCTGGGCACAAGGGGAAAGAGAGCAAAGAGCCCTGTAAAAGGCTCAAGTGAAACATTCCCTCCTTCCCCCACACATGAGGGGAGCACAGGAAGCATTATGCCTCAGAGGGGTGTCTCTGAAGCACATTTCCTCTCAAGTACAATTTATGCTGAGTGTAGCCTATAAGAATCAATCATGTGAGGAATGGTTTGCAGGATCAAACTCTAGAATCACTGGGGGAAGAAGTCCACACTCGGCACATTTTTATTCATAAAACCCTACTGATTTCAGTAAGGTTTTCATGTGTGCACTATGTATGAGGGTAGAACGTAGCCCCGAATTTGAGTGGTAATATCTTTACCAATTTATTTTAAACCAGAAAAACATGAACATTTCTTGAATACAGGTGAACAGATGTGGGATACTGAGTTGAAAGCCCCCTAAACAAACGACTAAGTCATCTGTGTACAATGAAAATGTAGAGTGACTGCCAGCTACATTAATTCCTTCTAAAATATTGCTATTCCTTATTCCCATTGCTAATATGAAAAGGCAGAAATGCTCAGAAGAAAATGAGATGAGGTAACACCATTTGTGTGCATGTTTACAACTAGAGTATTCTATAATAAGACAATACCGTCTATTGAATTAGAATCAAAGAGAAATCTCAGTGAGAAAAAGGAGAGAACCTTATCAACCCCCTTCTGATAGAGATGGTAGCTGCAGAAATGTCAGCCAAAGATACTACTTTTACCTTCCCTTCTGCCAGGATGTTCTTTATCTACCACACATTCACATTTGTTGCTGTCCCATATCAAGCCACTATGACAAAGTTTGTTGGTAAAGGGGCAACTAGAAGGAAAAACAACATGGTCAGGTATTTTAAAAAAGCTTCACAAGAATTAATGTAGCTACGGAAAAAGACTAGTTAGCTAGTTTGCTCAAGACAATTATTTACTGCCAGACCTGTCAACTGTATTATGTGAATTAATGGCAACAGCAGTGCTTAATTTATGCCAGGGCTTGCTAGGGCTGAGCCTCGGCACCACAGTTCATAGCCCAGGTGCCTCTGGACTTGCCATGTTATGAAAGTAAAAAAATTGCTTGAGCCCCGGCACCTCTTTCATTACAAATTAAGCACTGCGTCATATTACCCTAGATAGGAACACTGTGGCAGTCTGCACTGATGTCCCAATTCAATGATGCACAAGTTAGGAACGTGCCTAACTTTAAGAATACGAGTCGGTATATTAACTGCAATGGGATTACCCAAGTGCTTCTAGTTAGGTACTTGCTGAATTGTGGCCTCAATCTGGCTGCCAAATATGTGCAGACTAAACCTGTTTACAGCAGGTTTGAGTTTGGCTCTATAAGTTTGAAGAATACCCAGGGTATTTGGAAACTAGTGGGAAAGCAAAAGATGGAAGAAAACCAGTAGTGAATGAGTTAAAACAAAAGAGCTTCCTTGTTAATGCCGTATACTCTGTAATATTTTGTAAAGACAGAGAGCCTTACCCATCCTCCTCTGGGTACTGGACAGATCTTCGTATGATGGCATATTGGTGATGCTGAGCAGTTGATAAGCATCTACAACCTGTGTGGTTGGCAATTTTGACTGGCACTGGCTCTGGGACACTTGTCAAAGGAACTGAAATCTCAAAGAGCTAGAAGAATGAAATATGCTGTTCAGTTTCCATTATACAGCTATCATTATTTCTTAAAATCTTTTAAATGCCAGCTTCCTACCCACTGCCACTCCTCCCCCCTCCCCCTTTTCTGCTGGTAGCCACCACAGATCTGACCTAAGTTAACCAAAAGGGAAAATTAGGCAATGCCCACTGAGCTAGGAACTGGTCAGCATAGTCGACCCAGGGCTAAAAAAATAATATATTGTAAATATCATTTACTGAGCAATCAACAGTATGTTTCATGAATGAAGCTGAAAAACATGTAGATGACTGGAACTTGTTTCACATACATTAGCAATGTAACCTCAAAAACTTATATAGAGACTCATTTATCTTCTCTGTCTCAACTTCCAGTGGATGTTTCACCATGAAGCCTACAATTTTTCTGTAAAGAAATAAAAAGCTCAGGGGAAAATTCTGTTCTCAGTAATACTGATGTAAGTCTGGAGTAACTTCATTGACTTTAGTAGAATGATTCTGGATTTACATGGTTGTATCTGGAACAGAATGTACCCAAAGGCTTTTGAAAATAGCTATTTTGAAGGAAGTTAAAGGAATGTTACACTCTGCAGAATTGAATAAACTTTAGTTTTTTAATGAACTTATGAACTACTGCTCCAAGCATAACTACATGAATAAATAAATGGTTTCTAGCCTGACCCAGACCTCTGAGATGGTCAGACATCTGTGGTGTACATACAACAGCTCATAAGAGCGCTCTCCTCCTGACAAATGGAACTGATTAACAAACATCTACATAGACGGTATTGGGCCTGATTCACCATTGCTTTACTCCAGTTTTATTTCAGCACAACTCCACTGAAATCAGTGGAATTACACTGATACACAAGTGGAATAACACAGCGGTGGGTCAAGACCACTGGTTTTAGAATGCTTGTTCCAGGAATATTTTAAATTTCTCTCTAAACAATTGTCCACGAATTTTGTACCAGTGCAAAAACTTTTCATAACCAGAATTTAATGTATTTCTTTAAAGGCATAAAGTTTTCACAACTGTAAATGAATAGTGCTGCCTGCAAAATTCAGGTTATTTGCTGCCTATTGCTACTTAGCAGTATCTGCCTATTGATTTAAGCCTACATTTTCAGAAGCAATTTGTGATGTTGGGCACTGAAAACCTAAGGCATTTGTATTGAGGGCACCTGATTTTCAAAGAGCAGCTGCACAGCCCTTGGGAAAATCAAGCTCCTTTAAGACATGTGAAGCAGGACACCCAAACGATGAGACACCTAGAATCACTAGTCACTTTTCTTTTGTCACTGGTCCCAATTTTCAAAATTTAGAACTTATCTCTGAGGCACTACACATCAGAATTTCCTACAGAATTCATTAGGTCACTGGTGCTGGGAGTCTCCATGAGCCACTAGCATCAGGAAATCCCAAGTCTCAATAACTATAGAATAAAGAAGAATTAAACTCATTAACGCAACACGAGATCATAGTCCATTCATGTGACCTCATTCTCCACAGCTGTGCACCGGGTTTCGTCAGGTATACTTGCGTAAAGTGACTATAAAATGGCACTAAATCATCATTCGGAAGGCCTTATTCACTCTGTATCAATACAAATGTATGCTTATCATTATGACTGTAGAGAATAGCTGTATCCTCAGGTATCTCCATAACTGGCTTTCAGAGGCCCGGCATCCTCTTCCCTCACTTTGTTTCAGAGCCAGTGACAGGCAAGAAGGAAGACAAATTGTTCCAATTACCGTTTTTGAAACATAAGTTGTGCTTGTGTTCATACAGCCCAGGCTCTCCTCATTGCAGCAACCTCCACAGCGGAACACATTCACACAGGGAGGCTTAAAGAACTTGTTGGTGGTTGTACCTAGCTCTTTGGCAACTTCCACGCAGGTCTCCCTTGGCACACACTGAGTTTTTTGCCATTCCTCATCTATGACTGTAGAAAGCACAATCATTATGAACAGTATTAAAAAAATAATAATAACTGCATTCAATGAAAAAGATACAAGAAGCAGGTCTGGGGTGGAATCCTGGCCCCACTGAAGTTAACGGCAAAACTCCCATTGACTTCAATAGGGACAGGATCTCACCGATAGGCAAAAACATTAAAAAATGACCAGTGAATTTGAGTGTCTCCATTTTTGGATACCCAGCATGAGTCATTTTAAAGGAACCTGATTTTCAGAGGGAGGTGCTCAGCGCTTTCTTAAAATCAGGCTCCATCAAGATCTCTCAAATTGGACACCCAAAATCACCAGTCACTTTTGAACATCTTGGCCCTAGGATCCATTTATTTGCCATTGTTCAATTAGGACTTTGGGGCATGGATTCTGATTTTCATTACAGCAGTGTAAACCTGGAGTAACTGCACTAGAGTCGATAGAGTTACTCCATTTGATACCAGTGTATCGAGATCAGAATCTGACTTTAAGCTTCCTGTTAAAGTAGAAAACAATGCGCTCTCCAAACTAATTTAATTATGTGCACATCATCATTCAAGATGTCACTTGCATAACAGAAATACTCTTCAAGCACACATATTCTCCCACTATTAATCACTTTGAAAAACTGAGGTGTTGTTGTAGGGAGAATAGGTCAGAGAAGTGGGTTTTACATTTTGTTCTGCATGCACTGAGGTTTGTGGTCATTCTGATCTCTTCCATGTGTGAGTTACATATTCATGGAGCTCAGGGAAGATGAAGACCAAAACCTGGAATTTGCCCTGGTAGTTCATTGGGAACCAGTAAAGAGAGACGAACAAAGGGGTGATGAATATCTACGTCTTTGGCCTAGTCTTCACACAATACCACTACATTAAAACAAAACATACACCATAGACAGAGATCAGTCCCTGATGACTGGGAGAGGGGAAGAGAAATATAAGTTTATATGTATGATTTTAGTAGGTGCTCAGTCAGATTCTGTGGTGATTCAGGGCATATTAGAACATTAATAGAGTCGGCCTTGGAATAATTCTGCCTTAGAAGATGGGGAAGAAGACTTAACAGGATTTTTCTACCACAAATTTCAATTATTTGAATTTAAATGATTTTCTCACCTGGATCTGGTGAGGATATTTGGCAGCTCTGTATCTGGAGTTAGATGTTTAAAGGGAAAGGGAAAAGGAAGCTAACAGCTCCTCCAGATGGCACAAGTAAAGGACATCTGTAGACTATTGATTTATCTGTTTAAACTTGCTACTCTTTTGAGAGGGTGACTGTTCTTCTAACCTTATTAGCTGAGCAGTTATATTACTTTTAGGTGTTGATAAAAGCCTATTGCCATACACTGCACCAGTGCCACTTGCTGGGCTCATCTGTTGTATCGTTGTGTGTTCAAATGGAGGATTACCAATTTTCTGCAATGATGCTGTTTCACTAAATGAGAAACCTAAAAGGTGGATTTCAAGTTTTCTATAGAAAAATCTAGCAACTGGCACTGGACATTAGTTCAATACAATGACTGGATCATGACTGCTAGTGCTTCTGTGCATAATTCTTAAAGGTGCATAGATAAATTCCATGTCCTTTAACTATCCCCTCCAGGCGTTCTCAGATCACTAGGATTTTGTTGTCTTTAAAATAAATTCTGCAAGTGGTGGGAACATTTTTCTTAAGTACGTCAGGGTGGTAAACACCAGGAAGGGAGAAGAGCTATTTAAGTTAAAGAAAAATGTTGGCACAAGAACAAATGGGTATATACTGACCATGAATAAATTCAAGTTGGAAATTAGAAGGTATCTAACCATCAGAGGAGAGAGGTTCTGGAATGGCTTTCCAATAGGAATTATGGGGGCAACAAACAACCTAGTTAGTTTTAAGACAGGGCTTGACAAATTTGAGTGGAATTGTATGACGGGATTGCCTTTGATGGTGCACAACTGCTCTTGGTAGTCCTGGGGGTCTCTGGTTTATGTCTTATGTTCCTAAATCTCATGCTTCAGGACTTCAGCCAGTCACCTGCAGTGGTCAGGAAATGATATTTTTTCACTAATGTATTCTGCTTTTTTTGGTCTCCTTCCTCTGAAGCATCAGAGATTGCTACAGATGGAGATTGGACACAGGATGGGGTGGATTGGTGCTCAGAATTCTCTCTCTCTGGTGCTTGGCTGATGAGTCTTGCTCACATGCTCAGAGTTGGACTCACTGTCATACTCAGGGTCAGGAAGGAATTTTCCACCAGGTCATATTGGCAGAGATCATGTGTGGGGGTGGGTGGGTTCACCACCTTCTGCGGCATACGGTGTTGGTTGCTTGCTTGGATCATGTAGGCGTATCTCACTAAATCAATTTCCTGCCATTGCAGAGACCTCAGGTTTTGGTGCAATTTGGTCCCTCCTGTCCTCTGCCTGTGGCACACAATAGTTAAGTTGCTTGAGGATTGTAGTACTTTGGTCTAATTCTAGTTGTTGAGTTTAGTCTGTGGGTGCTGGGTGGCGGTTGGTGGCCTGCGATATACAGAAGGTCAGACTGGATGATCTGGTGGCCCCTTCTGGCCTTAAATTCTGACTCTGTGACTCTAAATCCCATTCAATCACTTGCAAGCTAATTTAGTGTGGGCATTTTTGTCTGTATCTTTGTGCTCCAGCTCAGAGATGCAAATTAAGGTCCAGCTAACACAGCCAAGTCTTAGTTTAGCTAAAATGAATAAACAAAAGATGTGGAAGTGTCAGCAAAGATGTGAAAGAGGGACTGCAAATATCCTAGAAGTCATATGGGAATAGGATCACTGTTTTCTGTCTTCCACACAGGAAAGTGAATATTCTGGCTGTAGTCACATCATATCAAGTTCATGACTGTACAATAAAAGGAACAAATCTTTTACACCTTGTTATTTCACAGCTTGTATAATAAAGGTCTGTCATATAATATCTATTCACTTCATCAAGGAACAATCACTATCTCTTTGTTTTAGTTCAATGAACTTAGATTAGATCTTGATTATCTCATTTGAAGGGAGTTGTATTTTAATTCATTCTAAGTGGGGTTCTACATTATGACTAACTTACATCTCATTCGGGTTTTAAGTCTGTTGTTTTAGC
The DNA here is from genome assembly GCF_002925995.2 of Terrapene triunguis. Lineage (NCBI taxonomy): Eukaryota > Metazoa > Chordata > Testudines > Emydidae > Terrapene > Terrapene triunguis. The sequence continues at coordinate 9,803,287 of NW_020664373.1, forward strand.
ACCTACTTCCTCTCTCCAGAGAGATTTTCTCAGACTCTTAAAGAAGATCAAGGCAGTACCTCCTTGCTAGGTAGCTCCCACCCATACATAGTGGTGGCAACCTCTCTGCTGATGAGGTGCCTTATATCAGAACACAGCTCATAAAAGTAGGAATTCCAATGCTTTCTGTAAAGCTCATTTGTCTCTGCCTGCAGGCAAATTCCAGGACTTAGCATTTTGCTGTTGGCAGTCCCCTCAGCCAGCCTTTCCAAGCCATTCCTGCATGTTTACTTCCCTTGTTTTGTTGACTGGCAAATCCATATTTCATATATCTTTTCTTTGGCTTGTGTACAGAGAGCACTAAACCAGCTCTGACCATAAACCAGGGAGATGTATGCAGACTGTTGCCTAACACGTTCCTTCATATGATGTCTCTTTCCTCCTTCACCATTTCCCCTCTGAATTTGGTCTATTCTAAGAATGCCTGTTTATTTAACTCCTAATCACACACTTGCTTGGTGATCCTGAAGATGAAGTTGATGACTCATGCACAACCGCACACTTACCTCTCAGTGTCTCAATGTCATAGAAAGCAGCAGCAAATCTGGTGGAGCGATGGGACGCAGATCGGGAATCTAAATGGGAGAGGCTTTTGAGTTTTAGTCTGCATTTCCACAGCTTCCAGTCCTCGGCGTGAGTGATTCGAAGCAGCTCTTCCAGACTGGCTGCGTTCCTTATCAGCTGTTCTGACCGTTCCAATGCTGACAGAGATGCCCTCTATGATGAAAGAGGAACATCAGAAGGGCAGTGCACTTGCAATGTGTATAGAATGCAGTATACAAGAACCACACTTTAAAAAAACAGCACTTTACTTACAGTGAGGCAGCTCCAGGAGACATTGTGCTTGCCTGAGTCACAAAGCCTGCTGGAGCTCCTGCTGGAATGCTATAACTCTCTTTCACCCTCAAGGCAGACCTGTACCTATAAGACCCAATCCAGCTTGTTGCCTGATGTCAGTATTAATAAAATACACACATTTGTGAGAGGGTGTCATGTTCCAGGACTCTACATAGAAATGCAAGGGTTTTCTGCTGACTCAGCCTGATATAAAGATTAGTGCCCTGCCTACAGCATTATTTCTGCTGACTCAGCAGAACAGATGACTCCGAGTAGCTGTAACCAATGTGAAGATAAAGGGTTTGCATGTCTCTGAGGAACTGGGGAACCAGGGGTAAGGCCATAGACAGGGAGAAAGGGGAGGGAGGCTCTGCAGGAAGACATCCTAGGAACAAGCCAAACCCAGGAGAAAGCTTTGATTGAGGTTCATGGTTTGTTAAAGGCTAACTGCAGGAAGAGGGATGAGTTTTGGACATTAACCCAGGGTGTGCACAGAGCTGAGAGCCAGGTGGAGAGTCTGCCTGTTCACAAGAATCTTACCTGTTTTCCGGTATTAATTATTGGCCAAATCCTGCAGACCTTACTCAAGCAAAACTATTGTAGTCACTGAAAGTATTGTTCACAAGTGAATTTACAGCTGTGGCTTTAGAATATTAATTGTTATTGGAAGCGTACCATATTTCTCTGAGTGTGTGCGCACATGTGTATTGTGCTGTGATGGGGCTCATGGTAATAATCTTTTGCCACATGATGAAGTGCTGCCCTCCCTTGGATCTTATCTCATCAATTCTCATAAGCAAAACTTCAATTCTTATAAGTAAAAGAACATTAAGGAAACCCCAATATATGAAATTGGTGATTGAGCAGGTAATAGTCCAAGATCTGTATCAGTACTAAGCCAGTGCTCCATATACAGTCAGGAAGTCACCATGCTGCATGAGGAGCAGTCTTCTGGACAAGATGTAAAACCAACAGCCTGACTACATATGTTGTTAATTATCAAAACATCCATGGCATTTTTATTTTTATTTATTTATTTTCAAGAATATAGATGTTAGCTCGGATGTTCTGGCCAACTTTGTTTTTGGGTAATTACTTTCCACCTACCTAAAATTCCCTGCTTAGGTCACTTGAAATAAGTTATTCACTCCTATCCTAAGCCTGTATGTAGCGTTACTCTGTACTCTGGCCTGTGGTCATGTTTCATCTTACAGGCTGCTGTGTTTCACTGGTGAGTAAAGTGATTTCTGCTGTAGTTTACATTTAGTGAAGCCTGAAAAGTGCTTTTTAACCCTTCTGGAAATCTAGCCCAAAAGTGTAATATAAATGTGAATCATTATCACAAATACTGAACTGCAATGCCATTCTAGTTCTGCTGATCTAGGAAAGCTGAAAGAAAAGCTGAGAAAATAATTTGTAATAAATAATTAATTGTAAGAATTTTGCCTATTTTTTTTCCATTTGCAAATTGTCTGCTTGATCCCACAGACGCTAAGAGCGTAAGACCAGTAATGAAGCAGTTAACGAATAAGTAGCTCAAGTGCAGTAGAATGGAATAGAACGGCAAACACCCTCAAACAGTACCAGGATGTCCTTTATTATTGCAATAAGACATTCCAGCCCAATCAACAGTGTCTGAGACTTTTAAACCAGATTTAAATTAAAGGAAACTTGTAAAATGAGACTATGATATTATGCAAATTCAAAGAGATAGCTCTGTACTTTGCATGAAGGCCAGTGGTTTGAGGAGGAATTTTTTGTTTGTTCTTTGGGGCAGGGGAGGGTGTTAAAGAGTTTACTAAGGGATTTCCTAAAAATTACTATTCAGGCAAAAAAGTCTGACAATACTAAGATCAAAGAACACAATAAAGAGAAAAGCACGAACACATCTGCATGATCACTGTGAATCTATGCCTCGTCTACACTAGAAAGCCATACCACTTTGATTATACCTGTATAACTCTCTTCACTGTTCCAAGCCCCTCAGTTTTATAGTGCAGCTGAGCCAGCTGTGAACCTGCACAAGGAATAGTTCCAGGTCTTTTCATATATTAGATTCTTTTGGGGGGGTGGAAAAGATTTTATAGTCATTTTCTTCTCCCCAGTAATCCCCATCCTAATCTACGGCGCCCTGAAGTACTTTACTGCTAAGGCAACAGCTGCGGAGATAAACCATTGCTCCCTTAGGAGCACTGCTTAGCCTGCTCAAAGTTTGTACCTGATCAATGGTATGGAGAGGGAATGATGCGGGGGGTGGGGCAGGGTGATGCGAAGCCTTTGCCCTCTAGCATCTTGTATTCCATAACCATTTCCACTTCACTTACTGACAGAGATCGTCCGTCATCCTCAAAGGCCCCGCCTCAAGCACAACTGTCCTTCCAGTTGAAAAGACTCCCTCCAGACTAGGGCCCTGATTCCGCAAAGCACTTAAGCATGTGCATATCTTTCAGCACATGCTTAAGTCTATCCCTATTCAGAAAAGCACTTAGAATCATAGAATATCAGGGTTGGAAGGGACCTCAGGAGGTCATCTAGTCCAACCCCCTGCTCAAAGAGCATGTGTTTAGCTTTAAGGGAGTTAAGGACATGTTTTGACTTCACTGGGACTGCTCAGACCTTAACCTAGTGCTTAAGTACTTTGCCAGATCACTTTGCCGGATCACAGACAGAGTGTTCAGGACCTTGAAGGCCATCATCCCTCAAACCATAGGGTAGATTGAACTAGCCTTCTTAAGGCTTTCAGAAGAAGGGATAAGGCTGTGTAGCATTGAGAGGAAGACAGACTTCAGGTAATATTTAACTAGCCATTTCACAGTCCTACCAAAAATTCAGCAGCCTAGATTCTTTGGAGGTTGGGGAGGTTTTCTGAGTTGGGTCCCCCACTCTGAGTCAAGTGGAACAAGAGCCAGAAAAGTTTAGTTCAGAGAGTGTAATGTGGAAATCTTAGTTCTATTGGCAGGGATATTGTAATAGACTGTGTTTCTCCTATTTCCAGTCAGATCACATCGTGTATACATGGTTTTTCATAATTTAAGAGCATTCAAAATTAAAAACTTTTTAAAAGAGTGTGAAAATGCAGCAAACCTGTTAATTATCCATAGCCTGTGAACTCTGAGACACAAAGGATTCTACAGTATTATGCACTGTTTCTTGTGGCAGAGAGGCAATGAATATTGTTTGATACCAAAATCATCCAAGAACATACACGTCTCGTCAAAGAAATTGTTCTAAAAATGACCCCGTACCGTGAAAACATGAAAACTCTAATACTTTCAAATAATAATAAACGTGAAGCACCATATGGTTGTCTGGTGCTGTAAAACATGCAGAAGAGGACATGATCGTGCCTGCTTATTGCTACAAATCTACAGCAGACAACACATATTACACACACACACACACACACACACACACACAGGCCGGAAAGCCTTATCGTAAAACAGTGCAGTTGTGCCGGTTTTAGACATGACAAATCATGGAAAGGCTCCGCAGAAGATGGGTGCGTTAGCATTTCCCAAGCCCACCTCCTGCTTGCTGTTCAAATGTCTTTTCCTCCCTCCACCACAGCCTCCCTTTGGGGACAAAGGTTTAAAGTTGATTGAAACAGAAGGGCAGTGAGCATCACACAGCCAAGGAAGAGGGGGAGCAGTTTGAGCAGTGCTGCTTATCAAGGGCCTGATCCTGCACCATTAAAGTCAATGGGAGCTTTGCGATTGACTTCGGTGAGTATAGGATCAAGTCCCAAAAGCGTGGAAAAGGAGGGGAGCTCCCCTCTGCTTCAGCAGATGATGGGAGCTGCATTTTCTCGGCTATCTCTGACTTCAAGCAATGTGCAGAGGGCACCTCCCACTCACCTCTCACTGCCCTGATCCTATCCCTTCTGCACTCTTTTCACGTTCCAGACATGGCTTCTTCCACTGGTCCGTACCCTGGTCTGTGCCAGACAGCCCATCTCTACCTTCTTTCACTTCAATTCGGTCTGCAACCATCTCCTGTCTGCCCACTCCATCTCACACTGCTCTGATCCTCACTGTGCTTTCTAGTTCGGTGTCAGACACTCCTTCTGCCAAGGCTCTACCTTTGGAAATAAGTCTGGTTGGGTCTGATCAGACTTACTTGTGGTCAGGTAGTTCAGTCTCAGGAGGGCTGGTCAGACTGGAGGATTTTGGTGCTGAAGGATCTCTCACTCACTGTCTTCCCCTTTCCTTAAGCTCAGTCCAGGAGGATGTGGAAATATCTGTCATTTCCACTGTTGTTATTATTGTATTGTGACAGAACCTAGTCATGGACTGGGATCCCATTGTGTGAGGCACTGTACACACAGCTAATAAAACCACTACCCATGCCTCAAAAAGCTTACCATCTACAATGCTTTGGGAGAGTCATGAGAAACTAGTCATGATAGACTCATACACATGACCCTAAAGTGAACAAAATCACGTTTCACGCTATTTCATGGTAAATCTGACAAGTTTTACAATGTTCAAATACTGAAAAGCACACACTACAAATGACAAAACACAGATGCTATGGCCTGCAGTAAGAGGTTCTGCAGGAAGACACAAATAACAAATATCAAAGTCTTATGTTTACATAACTGATCCCAGGCTCTTTGGTTTACAACCATTTGTAATATTATTTTTGAACTGTAAGAACGGATTCCATACCAAAAGGTAATAATCATATTTGTACTAGTGTCAAGTTGTATGTTTTTCCATAACACTGAACTCTCAGATTTTCCAAAGCTATCCTTCAACAATAAGAGGAAAATCTGTTTTCCTGCACTGAGCTATGAACAATCTCACAGACATCAAGAAACAATTCCTCAGGTCAACTTTGGGATGTTTAGATACTTATAACTTTTGTATTTCCAAAAGAAGCCATAAAGAGCTAACATCTATCTTCTCTCTAATAATTTGAGACGTGTGCAGAACCCTAAAACTCCCTAAAATAGGTAAAACTGGAATGGAAAAGAAGATGGTGCGAGCAAAGGCCTTTCCAACTTGATTTACAAAGACAAGGACAGCTCCTCAGTGAGTATGAATTAGGCATAGCTCCACTGAATTCAATAAAGTGCTGATATACATCAGATGAGGATCTGGCCCACAGACCATACAGTATACCTATAAAGTGCAAACTCAGCCCTGTCCTGAGATTGGGCTTTACTGACAAAACAATCCACAATCAGATGACACAAATATCAGTAACACCTTCTCCCTAGCTCCTAGGTTTCCTTCCCAAGGATTGCTCAGCCCACACCCTACATCTTAACTCTCTGTAGAGCCATCTGCACCAGTAAGTCAGCAGAACCCACCTAACACTTTCCCAGCAGGAACAACATCTGCTAACAGGGTGGGGATGCTTAAGACTAATAAACTGCTGGCCTGTTACAGATGGATTTTGCACTTTTGATTTGTTTGGACTTTGGACCATTCAGCATCTCATGCAGGAATTTTGCACAAATGGAAAAAGATGAGTGCAAAGTAATAAGAAAAGAAGAACATACTCGGGTCTTAAATTCATATGAGGAACTGTAAAAGAAACAAGCGTATCTGCAAATCAAAAGCCACTTTCTTCAAGGACTGCAACAATCAGCTTCTTCACTTAGGGAAATGTATCCATCGTGAAACCTATCCAGTGCAGAACGAGAGACAGAAAGCTTGACTAAAAACCAAGGTTGCATTTTCATTAATTTGACGATGGTCCCACTTGTACCTTTCACTCTATGTTCCAACACATTACAACCCAAGAAAGGCCTCATGAAAACCTTATTTAACTGATAAAATCATCTCCCCAAAGTCCTACCCACACCACCTTCACACCTAAGCAAACGTTCCAGTGCTTTCCAGACTCACAGACATGGATGCTGTTGTAATGAGCACTACATAAATAGCAATGGAAAGCTTAGCTATGACTCCTATGTCTCAGGCCAGGGAATGGGAGACCTCACTAATATTGCCCTGTTTCATGGAGCACTGATACAGCTTCTCAGTGGCTAAGCTATAAAGAGAAGCCAACTGCTGTATCTCGACACGGAGAGCGTCTGCATAACACAGCCTGGAGATCTTGTTAATACCATGTTACAAACATTTTAAAATAAGTTTGAAATAAATCTCTTTTTAACATTAATCCGTTTATCCTGGGAGAGCGCTACTCACAATGTAGCATGAGCGTCTGGACAATTTCAAACCTTACAGCTGACATTTGAAAATGTAAAAGGGACAAAGAATCTGGATGTGAATTTCTTCATCCTGGTAAGTAAGTAGGAGTACTGTTACACTCATGAGAAGTCATGTGGAAGGTGGTGAGATGAAATAATTACAATCTTTTTATCTAGTTATCTGTTGTATAGCTTCCAGTGCTGCTTGGATGCTATCCTCAGAACTATGGCTGATCCAGCCTTTAAAATAATGTGTGTATTAATCACCACAGCACTGAAATGGCCAGTTACTTTGGTGTTGCATGTCTTTGTGTGGTGTATCTGAAAATAACCTAGTTTTTATTCATATTTATTCCCGCATGTATATGTACAGAAAATGCATTAGTCAATAGCCATTATGGGCCCAGTTTGCAGAGACATGGAACACCCATAGCTCCCATCAACCTCCACTGGAATTGTGGATACTTGGTACCCCTGGATACTAGAGCTTATAAGATGATGTGGCCACAGACCTCCTGTGCTGCTTGTGTGTAGAGCTGTGCAAAGAATCAATTTTTCAGTTCAGAGGCTAAACTGAAACATTTAAAAAAAATATGGATTTGTTTCGGGTTGAGCCAGAGTGAAATTTGTTTGGTGAAACAAAATGTCCCCAAAGTGTTTGTTTTCCATTAATTGAAATCTTTTCTTTTGATTTTGAGGTTTTTAAAATGTTTTTACATTTAAAAAATTAAACTGTGGGAGATTCCAAAATGAAACATTTTTCTGGAATTAAAAGTCAAAATGTTTCCTTCCAGAATGAAACAAACCATTTCAATGTTTCTGATTTTTTTTTATATCCAGCTAAAACAATTTGCCAAAATTGACCCAAATCTGCAAATTGTTTAGGATGACCCAATCTGAAAATTTTCAGCAAAAAAATATTTTGCACAAAAAGTTTTGCCCAGTTCCACTTGTAGAATTACGTGGGTATTACTTGGGTAGTAGCAAATCTCCTTCCCCACCAGCCTACCCCATCACCAGCTTATGTCAAGCCACCACAAAGACCCATATATTATGTGGAGGCTCCTCTGTTTCGCCATCCACTCTTGGGTTTAAGCAGTGGTGGCAGGCTTGTGTGGGCTCTGCAGCGGCATGAACACCACTTGAGGAATTCCAATATCAACATCATTACTATTATTATTACTGTACAGCCTAGGAGCCCTAGTCAGGGATCAGGACCCCATTGTGCTAGGTGCTGTACAAACGCAGAACAAGACAGTCTCTATCCCAAAGAGCTTACAATCTAAATAAAAGACAAGAGACAATGGATAGATACAGACAGGCAGCTGGGGAAGTACAAGGAAATGAGACAATATTGTTGAGCATGATAGGCAGTAGTCTGGGAAACCAGCAGCTGAATCGTCCTGTTTTTTGTAGACTTATAGTGCAACAGTGACTTTCACATTTGCAGTGCTTTATACTAAAATTATGAGAGAAAACCTTGAGCAGCTTGAAAACATCAGACTTGCAAGAGTAAATCAAAGCCTTATTAACAACCAACTGCGGTACCCTATAAAATCCTGTATCAAGAGTCCAGCTTTACCATATGTCTAACAAACTAGAGTCTGGCTTACAGTAATTATGACATCACCAGCAATGGTATGTCATTTCTGAGTAGCATTATGGAAATTCTCTATTTCTCGACATTCCATCTGAACAATATTTCTGAATCTATATCAGCTATGAAATCATGACACATGAATTCCCATCTGTAACACTATCCACTGTGAAGTACTTGCCTATAAGTATTATTATAAATGTTATAAATTATAAATTAGCAAAGTACTTGATTTGCACACTGCACATGATAATCATTAGCTACAGTAATGTGCAAATCAAGCACTTTGCTAATTATCAACGTGATCCTAAACAAGTAATTACATGTTTTGGCTTCCTAGTAATAGAGTTCCAATTTTAACATTGCTGTCTTGTATGAAATGGGCTGATCCTGAACTTGATGGCCTCTTGCTTTGTTATAGGAAGCCGGCTTAATATTCATATAGTAAAGTTCCATGTCCTCATTCTAGCTTTAAGTGGTCATTATTTGGCTGTTGAATATTGCGCACCTGTCTGGCGGACAGCTCACTTACCAAATCTCTGGACGTGCAACTTCATTCCATGATGGATTAAAATGAACACTCATTCAATAGTTTCCCACTGTGGCACATGTGCTCCTACCCAAAATCAGGAGAGACACACACACAGCTCATGAGTACAGGCGAACCACGGCCAACTTGAATTTACCAATTCAGGACTACCTCCAGAACCTTCCAAAGACACATCTGAAATCTTGCAAGGTTTTTAGGGATTGGGCTAAAGTTCTTAAAGCATCCTCATTCCATCCTGAGGCACACTAGAAAGACTTCTGGGATAATGCTAATGTCCCAAACAAACATCTGGTTGCCAACCCCACTAAAAAACTCCTAGGCTTCAACCTACCCTGGAAACAATGGTCTGCATTGAACCATTTCAGAACTTTGCACAGCAGACGCTGTCATCTCTTACAGCTCTGCAAGATGAGAGACAATGCACAATGTGACAGTGCACGCCAGTCGCAAACTACAGATCACATTGTAAATCAGTGCCCGCTTTGATTGTTTGCCGGTGGCATGTCAGACGTATGCCAAACCACTTCTGAAGCTACTCACTGGTTCACTAATCTGGACTTAAGTTATTTGAACATTGCTACTCACCTCTTTTGCCTTAGGATAGGAAATTTGCCTCTAACACTTTAGAAAAAAGTGTAAGCTATCGCATTGTATTGGGATTTCTGTATCATTCAGACCATATGGTTTGTTGTCATTGTTATAGCAGGGCCCATACAGTGATGAGCTGGAGGGGCTCACAAAAGCTGCTTGTTGACAGAGCCAGTTTGGGGGCCCTGTAAAGGAGAATTTTATCTTTACTTTTTTAAAAGGCAGTCTCTAGCTCTTTCCCTTGCAAAGATAACCTTGAAAATGTAAACGTGTTGTGCACAAATGAAGTGCTAGGATTGACAAGACTATGCAGCTGGGCTCAATTTCTGCAGCAGGAAGTTGGAAAAGACT
>NW_020664373.1:9813808-9902392 GCF_002925995.2 Terrapene triunguis
GGCCCTGGTTAGGGGGAGTATTCTACCCAGGGAATGTCACATGTATCACCGACAGAGTGGGAACATTTCAGGGAGCTCCTCATTAAAATCTTGGCAGCACATTCTTGGACCAATACCTAAAACTTCAGAGACAGGGAAACATGCTTATCATGTTCCAACTGTGCGATCCCATGCATGAGGAAAAGTTTCTTTCTATCTCCCATATCCTAGTAACTCACTCTGTGAAATAGGAGGTTTAATTAATCTTCTGCTTCTTAATCTTCACATTCATAGCTACAAAATGGTCATAAAATGGCTACTGGCTTAGCTGAATGTGATGTGTTTTCACAGCAAAACTGTATTAGTTACACTGTGATTTCAAGGAAGCAGCTGTTCTATATTTTGATTGATTTGGTCCACTGGAATTGCATCCTTTGTAAAGCTACAGCAAATGCAGATCGGACTTCTAGCACTTTAACAGCATGCTTATGCTATCAAAGCCCTCAGAGACATATGCAAAGTGACGTGCTTTGGTTCCTACCTCTGGGTTTCACTCTGGGCCTTTGAATTGGATGAACTCAAAAACTCAAAGGAAGCAACAACAACAAAAAGACCCTGCAGATTTTCACCAGATTTTAAGGTAAAGCCATAAATAAACTCAGGTCAATTCAATTTTTTGTCACGCTTGCTGCAGTTAAGTGCTGCAAATATTTTATCAAAAGGCGTCTCACAAATATATTTCCTCCCCCCCCCCCGTTAGCCAGTAGTAGCTTTTGTAGTAAAAGGTGGGGAGGTGGGTGTATGCTTGCGGGAAGGAGTCGGGGAGGGTTTAGGGAGTCAGTTTGCTCTCCCATTTAAACAACACTACTTCTCAGAATCAGGTGGCAAGGTTTATGAATGATAGCAAGCTCTCAATGAGTTTGGAGTTTGTAACAAACATTTCACACCGCTCTAATACAGATCTCTTGGTTTTCTTACTGAAGTGCAGAGTCGGCCAAGAGAACACAAACCACACACCTTTCTGGAAGCTAATCACAGAGACAGCAGACTCACAGCTAAATAATGGGCCTGATGGAGCAGTGCAGCGCTGTCCCTATACTCTAGCTAGATTGGTGCAAAGGAGCCATAGGACAGCTTCAATCTCTCCCCTTGGAAGGTCCACTGCTATGGGGAGCTTCACCACCACCACAGGCCTGGCTGCAGGGCCCATTCCAAGGCAGAGGTAGCATGTGGCAGGAGTGGATCTGTGCCCCAGCAATTCTTCGCCCTTTTAGTGGCCCTCAGGACGGCTCCAGGGTCTGTACCTGAATAGGGAAGATGCCAACTGCATTCCATCCATCCTTGGCTGGTGGCTGATTGGGGCCCATGTTTTCATCTCAATTATTATTGTTTTTAACGTATGTGTGCTGCCCTCGGCCCCCTCCTCTAAGTGTTCAGTCCAGATCCTTGTGGGGCTAAGGAGCTGCGCAGGCAGGAGGAGAGCTGGGGAGGCTGACGCTGCTGCTGCAGCCAGACCACCTCCTACTTATACTGGGGGAGCCAGAGAAAAAGACTGTAGGGAGACTCTTAAAGCTCCTGGATGGGAAACCACTGAGTGGGGAAGCAGCTGACAAGCTCAGTGAGAAGAAGACGGGGAGGAGAGGCAAGAAGGGCAGCTACGGGGAGGCAGGAAGAGGAAAGAAGCAGGGCTGGAGGTGGTGGGGACCTGCCCCGTCTCAGCCCACTTGCCCACAATAGTTGAGGTAGTGGATTCCATACCCCTTTCTCACGCACACGCATGCTTCCCCATGCAAAATCCAATAGCTTGGGATGTGAAGGGGCATCAGTGAATTCCATCATAAACGCACTGGGATTGTCTCAGTCAGTCAGTACAAGCCAAATGGTACCATCTGCTTTGTAACTCTTATTAAAACATTCTTTGGACCATTGTTTGTGTAAATACCATATTCACCCATACTTTCCTGTGATGCTGTAATATTTTCTTTCCAAATTGACATTAGGCTTGGAACAGTACTGAATTCCACTCCAGACACTAATTAGTAATATTGATCACAGAGAATATTAGGAGCTAGTTTAATACTGTGACAGGACACACATGTCAAGAAACGTTCTATTACATGGGTATATGAATGTTTCCAGGGAGTCGCCATTTTAGTTTGGTAACTGTCCATTATTTGCAAGGCCCAGGGCTTTGGACAATGATTCTGGACTGTCCCAGACATGGAGAAGCGAGCTAGAGAATCTGAATATGCACTATTCATTGCAAATATTCTTTGAATGCAGTGGAGCTTTCTGTTGTTTTGCCCTTTCGTCAGTATCCGGTTCTGACCTGCGCTGTTTAATAAATGGCTTAGAACTTTGACTAGCCAATCAAAAAAGCAGGATTTCTAAATGTCACTGTATAATGCAGAGCGACTGCCATTACTGACTGAACTTATGTTACCTCGCCCACATGCATACAATTTCCTGGAAGTGTAATTTTTCTTAAGTAATATTTCCCCAGCCGTTCAGTCAAGTATCCAAAGGAAAAAGCTTATGAATCATGTTCCTAATTCAAATTAAAGGGCTTGACCAATTGTGTGCATCACTCTCCACTGGCAGCACTACAAAGAGTACACCAGCAAGATGCAAACTTCTTGCGCTTGAACAGGAGCCAAACTTAACTCTTAAGTTCCATGCAAACAGCACTGTTGCAGTCGTGTCATCAGGCGCCGCATGAAACCTGTTGTGTTTCAAACCCACAGCTAGAAAAGTGCCTACGGCTGAAATACAGCCACCCGCAAAACAAGCCCTGGAATCGTCCCTTTCCAAACCTCAGTGTGATGCCCATTCAGTCTTGCAAAATGTCATCCATTCCATAGCATGCCTCCAGCTGGCTACCTGATGCAGTTCTGTTTAGATCCCAAGGACCCTAGATGGCGTTGTTTCACCAGCTGAGGAGACAGAAGTCATAGACTAGAAATTATATGTTGTGAGTGTGAGTGTGTGTGTGTGTGCGTGGGGGAAGAGTAGGCACGTAGATGCAGCTCAACAAGCGGAATAATCTGAACATGAGCAAACTAGTATGCTGTGTTTGTTCGCTCTGCCATCTGTTTACACAGAAAACCGTGACTACTTTGCATAGTCATCATGAAAGTCGAAATTCTGCCTGACCCCTCACACGGGCGCACAGTGTTGGGTGGGGGGAATGTTGCAAGGACCTTTCTCCTTCTGCCCTGCCCCTGCACAGTCTGTGCAAGAGCTAGGCACAGTACCCCTAAGGGGATGGGAAGGAGACAGGGCAGATCCATAGTAACCCCAAAGGGACGGGCACAGTGCAAGGGGAGTAAGGATGTAGTACCACATGTGCAGGGCCATCCCTGGGGGGTGCGGGGCCCGGGACAAATCAGCTTTCCTGCTAGTCTCCTCGCCATCCACCTGGCGCACCTGGCCACTGCTCACCTCCTCACCCAACCCCACCGTCCGCCTGCCACTTGCCTCCTCCCCCGCCTGCCTGCCGCTCACCTCCCCGCTAGTCTCCTCGCCGTCCGTCCAGTGCTCCCACCCCACCCCTCTGCCTGCTGCTCTCCTCCTTGCCGTCCGCCTGCCTGTTACCTCCTCATTCACCTCCTCATCCTGCTTGCCTGCCCGCCTCCTGCCTCACCTCCCCGCCCGCCCCCTCACCTGAATATCAGGACAAACGGCATCCCGACTGTACACCGGTTGGGATGTGGGACAAAGGGCTAAATATCGGGACAGTCCCGATTTTATTGAAGCGTGGGGTCTCCCAAAGCGCCCCGGTTCGCCCTACCCAAGGGACGGCTCTGCACGTGTGTTTTCATTGTGTGCCAGCGAGCTCTGAGAGGTATCCTGCCTCCTTGGAGCAGAACGCCTCCTACTGCTCACCTGGGGCAGTCGGGCACCCCTCCACTCCATACTATGGCTGTGCCTTCAGGGCAGGAGTTAGCCTAAGGGACTGAAAATGATGTTTATTTTAAATCCCCTTTTGATATAGCAGTGGTCGGCTTTTATAAGTGCACTCACTCACTTGCTATATCAAGAGATTTTAAAATAAACATAGTCCCCAGTCCCTTCACTATAACAACACAACTGCTATGTGAGGTTTTTTATGATAATGATTTTTTAAAAGCCCTCAACAAAACCAAATCTAGATTTAAACCAGTGCATAAGAATACGCTGCTTCAAGTGGATGGTGAATGGTCAATACTGTGCGTGTGAGTAAACACTACTCAGGCCTCATCCACACTGGGGATTGAAGCAAGCCACTGGAGTACCTGCACCAGTACAAAACCACTACTGCAGACAGGCAAATCTGCTACAAGCCCCAATTTGCACCAGAGTAGCTTACCCCATTTTCAAGCAGGCTAGCCTTGTTTCTGCTTTGTTTGTCTATGCTAGGAGTTTGCACCAGTGCAACAACACTGATGACTGGTTGCTGGTGGTACAGCTGAAGCAAATCTCTCATGTAGACAAGGCATGAGTAAGGAATGCAGAGGAAGACCATCAATAAGTAAATGTTTGCTATATCCAAGTTTCTTGCTTATTTTTATTTCACTGTGATCACCAACCAGCAGAATGGTGACCCCTCATGACTGTCTGAAAATGTCTTCCAATCCCCATCTACCATAGCTTCTCCCCACCAGTTTTATAGCCTTCCAGTTGTGGGCCAAGATTGATGTCCATGTTTAGTTAGCTGCTGTCTTTAGTTCAAACAGCTGATTGATTGAAAGCATCTGCCAGCCTGTGTTTGATTACCCTAAACAGCTCATCGTATTAAGAGAGGTCTGCTGAATCTCCAGACATTACATTTCCTACTGAGACTGTGCAGTCAGGAGGATTTCTCCTGCTGTTTCTCATGAACAAGAGTTGTGCTAGCTAAGGTAACAGCATTATTAGTTTCCTTTCCAAATGGATAAGAAAAGAGTCAAGGACTGATGCAGTGTGGGATGGCAATAAAACAGAATTCTGCTTTAATCTTCCTGTGTTGCTTTGAAAGTTGATGAGAGATAGAAGCCAGGAACAAACCGGCTTTCTCCATGATTTACTGGAGGGAAATCGTACTCTCCAGGGGAAGCATAGGAACATTTTGCAGCTTTTGTAAGATATTGCTCATAGTGACTATCAACTTCAGTCACAGTAAATCAACATCAGCAAAGGTACAGCAAAAGCAAGAACTATTGTTGAAAGCCACTGTTTCATGCTAGTAGTTTCAAGCAGTTTGCTAACTGCCATAGAAAGTGAGGTGTAAGGAACACTGAAGAGATGCCTAGTTAAAAGGGGGGAATGTTTTCCAGCAGCCTTGAAACTCCCTTTCTATTGGTCACTGTGTGCTAGGCTCTGCTTGTAGCCTGCCCAAGGAAAGAGTCAGATGTGATAGGAAATTCACTGACTCGTCTTTTTACGAAAGGTGGGCAAAATCTTCTGCAGAACACAGCCACTGATCACAGCTGGTACTCGAGAAGGAACTAGGATGCTGTGTTTTAGATTTGCAAAATCTCCTCTATTGGATTTCGGTTTTTCAGGGTGTTGCATCCTACAAGCTCATCTTTAAGCAGGTCAGCCTCAGAATTTAATGTCACACACTTACCCCACAGCTTCCAATTTCCTGACCTCAACAGCAGGGTTATAGATGGCATTGCACTGATGCATAGTTTTGTCTGAAAGACAATGCCAGTATGGTCATTAAGGGACAGAGCGTGACTGGCTTTTGGAAAGGAAAAGTAGAACCTCCCTCCTCCTTGGGCACCCTGCATGAAGACCATTTACATTCACACTCCCTGTGATCGCAGCGGCATAAGGCATGCTCTAGCTATGTGCCCCTGGGGATGAAGATCATATTGAAGGCAGACCTGTGGCCCCCTTTCTCCACATTGTGCAGCAGAGCAAGCTGGGTGGACTGGTGAGGGCCATGCCACAGGAATGGATGTACCAGTTTTGCTCTGGAGGCAGTTTCTACCTCTGGTAAGCCTCCAGTGGGAATCCCAGTCTGATGGGCCCCCGGAAGACTGTTGGACTGCAAATGGCCTCTACAGGTTTAACTGTATGAGTGTGGGGTGCCTAGAAAAGGGGTGGTTTTAACTGTGTGTGGATGCATGAGTAATTAGAGAAGGTACAGTGGTTTTCACGGGGTGGGGAATATCTAGAATCCCTTACCTTGCAGTTAAGCCTAGCAGAGGAGTTCCAGTCCAATGGTCTTCCTCAGGTCTGTAAGCCCAGGGCTCCCCTCTAATAACTACAGGAGGTCAGCCAGAGGGAGCAGACTTCAACAGGAGAGGTGGGCTGTGAATCTGACAACTTAGGCTTCATCTCTCCCTTTCAAAGAGGGGTTAGCAGAGGGTGAAAAGGGGCAGGGAAAGTTGAAGCCCAAGTTTCAGAGATGAGGAACTTGCAGCTCCATTACAGCTGTAGTGTTGGAGAACAGAAGTAGCTGATGGATCAGAGCAGTTCCATTGGCTTTTCTTGGTGGAGATCAGTTGGGTTATGATGAATAAAAGGAATTGCTCTCTTAGTATTTAATTTTAAAGTTCTGGAAAAAGTGGCCTATGCCTGTGATACTTAAAAATAGAGAATTTCTGGGAGAGAGACAGGAAAAGATGGTTGGGATTGTTTAGCCAGCAGATTCCTAAAAATAAGAGGCTGTCAGGATAAAATTTCAACAAGGGAACATTTCTTAATGTTTTCTCTGCAAAAATTAATAAATAGTCTTCAAAAAAGTGACATGGAAAATGCAATTGTTGTCTGAACAGCCAGTGTGCCAAATTTTGCAGCCTGAGTCCAATCATTAAAGTGTGAATTAGGCGGCTTTCCAATTTTGTTCCAATCGCAACACGACCTCCGCTGTAGAGTCACTACTGATGCCTGCCATTATTTTAGATGGGGCTGGCAGCATTACCTATTATGAAGGATGCCCCACACTTCCCATTAGAAGACCTTGTTTTCAGTTGCTCATAACTTTACCAAACTTAAACTGTTCAGGATGAACTTTTTCCTGGCAAATGTCTGCCTCTGGCTGAATTTTGTTTTTGGAAAGTTTCAGACAAAATGCTTCAGCCATTTCCATGAATGAGTTTACAGAAAAATACACCATTTAGCTCATGTTAAAAAACTGGTGACCTTTAATTTAGAAGCTCCCGCTCCTCCCAGGCTGTGGAGCAGTTACTTGAAGTTTGATAAGCAGGTGGCCTTTGTGTCAGGAATGTGCCTTTTGCCTTTCCCATTAAAATCCACCCAAATTATCAGCCTTTGAAAAAGCACAGCTCTCACATGTTCTGTAGAGATGATTTATAGTTTAGCAGCTGAAATCTCTAAAGGTTCCATCTGCACTGAGCATGCTCCTGCCCAGGGTGAGCAGGACTTTCCCTGTAATTGCAGCTAAGGGTGGCTGGGCCAGGCACAGGCCCCAAAACTGAAAGCAGGGAGTCTGTCTCTTTGGTGCATGCAATGCCCCATCTTCTGGGCTCAGGCAGTGTGGAGAAGGACACTGCCTAATTTGAATGCACAGGGATCAAGAGCCAGACCTGAGGGTGGGTGGGGAGTAGATTGGGATAAGGGGCCGGAGGTGGAGGGGGGAAGACTGGCACTGGAGGCTGGCAGGGAGGGAGATGGTGGCTGGGACTGGGACCCAGGGAGGGAAATGGGAGGGCGAGGGGAGACGTTGAAGCTGGGGCAGGGAACTGGGATCAGAGACAGAGCTGGGGAGTGAGGGGGGCTGGAACTGTCAAGACTGGGATTGGGAACTACTGGGCAGGGGAGACATATCTGGCAAGGGGCCAGGGTGTGAGGGGACAACTGGGACAGGCTGGGCAAAGAGCTGGACAAGGAGCCCAGTGAGGTGGGGACATTGAGACTGGAGGAGGAGCCCAGGGTGGGAGACTGAGATTGGGAGCCAGTGGGAACTGGGAGGATGGGCAGGGGGATCAGTGAGTAGATGATGGGGAGAGAAGCAGCTTAGATGGAGATGCTGGGAGGGGAGGAACTGGGACTGGTGGGGCAAGAAGACTGGGACTGGGTGTGGGGAGGGGGAAGATGGTTTCTCAGAGGGGAAAACTGGGAGTGGTTGGGCAAGGATACCTGGAGTGGGATGAGGAACTAGAGAACTGAATACCAGTTAGATGAGGAGAAGGGGTCTGGCATGAGGAACTGGGAGTAGGGAAGAGACTGGGCAGGGCAGAAGGGCTCAAGCTTGGGGTGAGGCCTGTAGGATTCCCAATGCTGTATTTCAAAATAAGGGACTGTTCTCTTAGCATCCCCGCCCCACCCCTCCTCCTGATATTATTATCTTCATCAATAATAATTAATAAGCAGTACTCATCTACATTCACCAGGCATATTTCTATTTCCTTTTTGCAGCACTCAGCAAGTCCTGGTCTTGTTGTACAGAGATGAAAAAATAAGGGACGTCCCTTGTAATAAGTGAATGTTGGCAATCCTAGGCGGGGAGAGGGAGGAATGGGCAGAAGGGTCTGTGCCCACTAGAGACACTACCCTACGGATCCTGGAATGCAACCCAAAATTCCTGGAGTTTTCAACATTCCTCTGCAGTCAGCAAATATCTGTGAAACCTACTGGCAAAGTGCATATCTCATCCCCCCCTCTAGCACTGGGCCACACAGAGGAGACACCTACCATTGCTATTAGTTACTCTCTTACCTCAAATGGCAGAGGTCAGTGGTGGATCTAAAGGTTCCAACCCTGCTGATGAACTATGTGGATGGCAATATGATGCCATATGATGTTATTTTTTTTAATTTTTTGGGGGGGGGAGTTAATTTGGGAAATTCCACACATATTTTGTATGTAAAATATTATTTAGGGTTGCAGAGTCTCAATTCTGGCATTTTCTGACTTTTGCATGCTTGACTTTGCAACCCAGCTAATGTTCTTTAACGGCATGTGAGTGAGTGTAATTTTTAATATACTACACACACCTCTACTCTGCAGTTGTTACTCAAGCACAACTCTCATTGACGTAAAAGAGCCTTAGAAGCTTATGGTATGAATTGCTATATATTTTCTGTGTTCTGCAACTAAAGTAATGTTTGTAGCATCCTTGGTTACATATGTAACCCTCTGGGTTGGCAGAGCTGCTACTTGCATGCAGGAGAAATACTTAACAGCTAAATAGCACCAGATAAGTCACAATATGATCCCACATAGCTATATTTCCTCGCCACATGGCCTCTTAGGTCCATTTACTCCCTTCTGTATGGCATAGCAGAAGAGATGATCTTATCTAAGGGTATGTCTACACTTACCCGGTAGTTCGGCGGTGAGCGATCGAACTTCTGGGTTCAACTTATCGCGTCTTGTCTGGACGCGATAAGTCGAACCAGGAAGTGCTCGCCGTCGACTGCGGTACTCCAGCTAGACGAGAGGAGTACCGCGGAGTCGACGGGGGAGCCTGCCTGCCGCGTGTGGACCGAGGTAAGTTCGAACTAAGGTACTTCGAACTTCAGCTACGTTATTCACGTAGCTGAAGTTGCGTACCTTAGTTTGATTTGGGGGGTTAGTGTAGACCAAGCCTAAGAGGAGCAACTGGGCAGTGGTTAAACTACCAGGGGAAGAGGCCAGACAATAGTAGAAGCGCTGTAGATCGGAGTCTTGCAAAATTCAGGCAGTTAGACTAGATTAATCAAATGGCATTTTCTCTCCCTAACGGCTAGGAATCTATGGATTACGTTAAACATCATTACATTAAAGAGTTGTATTTTTAGGAAATACATCTGAAGTAAATGCCAAAATAATATCAAAATCTTGATATCAAGAAGTAAAATATCTAAAAACTTAAATGTGCTTAAAACTCAACCACTAATCTCTCCACAAAAAAGAGAAGAATATTTCAAGTATGAGAAAGCAGAGAAATTAACTTTGGTTTTATCATGTGGTGAAGTCTACTTGAAACACAGATCTTTTTTTAGAGTGACCTACACCACACCTTCATGTTAGTGCTGGAGTGTAACTGGTCTTATATTGCAGTAATACGTTATGGCCAAACTCTGACTAATTGACAGTGCAGCCAAATGTCAACCATTACAGCTGTACATATGTTGAAAAGACTGTATGACAGTGGCATCATAGTACATACAGTGTGCAGAAAAGCTATTAAGAATATCATAGCTAAATAAGCCATTGTATTTATTCTTGGGAGAGCGTATACTGTTACAAAATTCAGTGAAAGACTTTTTACTCACATAACTATTGGACTACCAATATACTGAATTAGCACTCTGTGCTGTATCTGCAGACAGAGTTCTCATCATATCTTTTACTTCTGTTGTGCACCCAGTCACATATAGGTTTAGTCATCTACATGGAAGAAAACAATGATTTGTCAATCAAGGTGCAAAGGAAATGAACAAACTGATTATACTAGTCTTCACTGTTTCAAATTACAGACTGTTCACGCTGTAAATTAAAACTTCATACCAGAAGGATGCAGAGGGACTAGTCATTTGTCATTCTCAAACACATATCATGCACTAATGCTAATTGTCATTCTTGTAGTGAATCTCTGTGTTTGTGAGTGCAACCCAGCCTCTTGAAACAGAGGTCAAAATTCAGTGTGTTTTATGGACTAGTATGTGGTCATTGCTTAGCAAAGGAAGACGTTCTCTGAGTAAGAACAAAAGTGTTAACTGGTGTTGGTTTTTTTCCTTAATGGCACAAGGACTTGCTAGTGTCTCAGGAGCACACACTGGATTAATTGTGACTTGGAAATCCTACAAACTAGGAATCTTATTTGACACTTGGTTTCTTTTAGAAATTACTGTCTGGGGGGTATTTACATTTTCTCCAAAAGTCAGATCTGAAAAATCCCACATTCATGAGGATGCTTCATCTTAATTTTCAATGTACAAATCCCATTCAGAAGAAAACTGAATCCCTGGTCAATATGCTGTATTATTATCTGTCATTGCATAGGTTAAAAAACTGGATAAAGTCTTTTAACAACAGTGAGAAGAGACATTAATTGGTGGCAAATTACTGAACAAGTGCTTCAGAGGAAATCTTTCTATACTTTTTTGTAAGTAATTCCCTAGATAATATACTAATGCAAAATGATAGGGAGCATCTATTTTTTAAAAAATATCTAAATTTTCTGACTTTCAAATTATTTTTTTATTTTTAAAATCGATATTAAAGGATTTATTTAAGGCAGAAACTTTATAAGTGGCAAAAGGGCAAAACTATTAAACAATGATTATGGATTGAACTATTTAGTACAGAATACTGGTTCCTCTCTGCTTACTTGATATCGATGTAACTGAACAACAATAACTCACACCACCAAAGAAGTAAACAAACAAAAATCATTTAGACACTACCGCCACTTCATGCTATGCAATTCATGTATTCTCAGATTAATTGAGATTTGCTATATTAGTAAATTAAAGCCCACCTACCTTCACAGGTCCATACTCATAATCAGATCCCTGCAGGAGATGCAGAAAAGACACCATGAAAATATTCAAGGTTGCCCACGGTTTGTACATTCTGATGTTTAAGATCCACAGATTACTACGCAGTTGATATCATACAGCTGGAAGGCTCTGTTTCGAAATGCATTTCTCGCAACAATTAAAAAAAAAAAAAGCTTCCAAAATTTCAGTTGTAAATCCAAACAGAATATGCACGTGAAAAAGTAAATAAGTGTTGACTCATCCAACACAATTATAATTCACCTAGACAATGTCATTTCGTAGACTGTTCTTTACATTTGAAAAACGTTTTTAAGGGTTTGCTTGGTTTTATCTGATATTCTCACAAGTAACCAGGTACAGATTCACATTGACATTATTAACTGATCTCCCATCTGGACTCACAAAGGGACTCAATTCATTTGTGGTCCAGAAAATTTAAAAATATGCTATACTCCGTGCTCTGTGTTACAGCTGCCTTTTAAGATGGTAGTATAACGGCCAATGTTTTGAGCTACAGAGAGCTGTAATCCAACTCTGTATTAAAACTTTTTTCACAACCCTCGTGGAAGCTTGCAGAAGCATGTGTCTTAAATCTGATACAGACTTTGGCAGAAACAGAGTCAAACTTTGGCTCTAATCCCATTCTGTCCCTACCAATAGCATAGCAGTTTTTAAACTAACTGATGCAATCTAGACTGCCATTATTTTAAAAAGATTACCTGAAACATGAAACTTCAGCACACGTTCTTCCACAGCACACGCACTACAATAGCTAGTTCCCTCTTTTTTTTAAATAAGGGGAGACGACCACATACTCTTTTATATCTTCTGAGCTGTAAGATTTGCTTAATGGAGTGTCACAAAGGAAAGTAAATAGTTTAAATAAATAATTTTCTTTAAAGAGACCTTATGAAGCAATAGATTTAAAATGAGAGTCTTTATTGCAGCAAAAGAGAAATATATTTTTGTACACCAAAACAAAATCAATTAATGCACTTTCCACACACATTTACATATATATATATATATATATATGCAAAAAATGTAGCATTAACCCCCAAAAAACATTAATCATACATACATGCCTTAGTAATTAGGTATATTAAGTATATGCTACTGGCCTGATCCAGTAATTTTTATTCATATGAGTAGTTCCACTGAAGGCAACAGGACTACTCACATGTGTAAGGGTTTGCAGGATCAGATTCTAATGATGCAAATATGAAACACCTAGCTACACTCTTAACATTGCAGATCATTGGTTTCCTATCTTTGACTTCCAGGTGGCAGCTCTCTCAAATCCATTTTTTGCATTTCTGTAATCATCAATTGCTTGTATAATTTCTTCCTGAGTATTCATCACAAACGGCCCTAGGATAGAAAATAATTTTAATCCAATATTTTCAGCTGTGATCTGTTACTTAATAGAGAAATTATTTTTGGAACACACACTGTTATATTATTTGTGGCTTTAGTCTTTTGCCACCTGTTTTCTGAATGCAACATTCTACCCCTGCCAACCAGTTTGTCCCCAGTGATTGTGGCTTGACCTTGCTGTATTGGTTCATTCAGGGGTGGCATGGAGTTCCCTTCCCCAGGCAGGATGTGCTGAGTCTTCTGCTCTCCTCTGTCTGTTTCTCCCCCTTCTCCTCCCCCCTCCCTCCATTTGCAAGGAGAATCATAGGGTTTCAACAGGTCCTTTGCCAAAAGGGGAATTTCACCCTGTATGAATAGTGCCTTTTCCCACTACATTATAATCAGTTAATTAACCAATCATTTTAATTCAAATACTATTTAATCTAAAAATATTTTAAACTGAAATGCCTCATTTAACATTTGGCTTCTCTGCTCTCCTTCCCACACCGCTATCCATCCCAAGTACAGCCCCTGACCCTGTTTGCTTTACTGTAAACTTCCCTTCGGAGGCACTACTTCCGTGTGCTCTAATGTGGGGAGGCAGTGTGTCCTAGTGGCTAGAGCACTGGACTGGGACTTGGAAAATATGGGATCTCTTCCCAGCTTGGCGACCCGGGGCAAGTCACTTCACCTCTCTGTGCTTCAGTTTCCCCATCTGTAAAATGGGGATAAAGATAGTGATGTCCTTAGTAAAGCGTTTTGAGATCTACTGCTGAAAAGTGCCATATTAACAGCTAGGTATTAGTAGTAGTGCAGAAATTCTCAACAGTATCTCTGGAAGTTCTATGACCTGTGTTACAGAGGAAGTCAGGGGAGATGATCACAATGCTCCCTTCTGGCCACAGATTCCATCGTATTTACAAAATAAAGTCAAATGCTGCAGGTTCAGAAAGTTATATTTAGACTCCCCTTTAAGAACCTGACCCAAAGCCCACGTAAGTCAAGAGAAGATCTCCTGTTGACTTTAATGGGATTTGAATCAAATTTTAAAGTTTTTAATGAAGGCAGGGACAAAGCAAAGAAAGTCAACGGAAGTGTGAAGAAA
Source organism: Terrapene triunguis (assembly GCF_002925995.2). NCBI lineage: Eukaryota > Metazoa > Chordata > Testudines > Emydidae > Terrapene > Terrapene triunguis. The sequence continues at coordinate 9,827,669 of NW_020664373.1, forward strand.
CTCTAACTTAACTGACTTTCTAGGAAACTATCTGCACCCATGGTTCCCAACTTTCCCCCTGCCCACCGCACCATGTCCTGACTCAGATGTCTTTCATTTTCCAATACACAACTGTCACCCATCGCGTTAGTATCTGAGCACTTCCATCCCCTCCCCCACAAAAAAATCAATAGCAATAGTGAAGACCCTAATGGATTTCATGAGATTTTTTTCAGGGTTCATGTTATTTTTAAAATGTTTCAAACAAACATGGATGGAAAACATGCTAAAAGTGAAAAGTACGGTACTTTAAAAAATATAGTATATTATATTTTTAGAATATAGAAATACAAAGAATACACCTTGAGTCCAACAGCACTATCTCATATACAAACAAACTGGCTGGGGAACATGGGAGGCACTGACTTTCATTTTCAATCACTGTATTTGTGATGGAGAGGAACATAACAGGCTCCAAAAGCTGGCAGGTATGGGAGATGGCCCACATCCTTTGAATTCTTTCTGCTAGTTTACAAGACAAACCCATCAACCAACCAACCAACCAGTGGTTTGTTTACTAGAAATGCTTACCATGTTGTACCACAGATTCCTTAATCGGCTCACCAGCGACTAAGACAAAATGGCTTATTTCAGGACCCTAAATTGATAAATGGAATGCATTAAATAGCAACATATATTTAGATTATGTTATTATAGATTATATTTAGACAGACATTTTACAGACTGTCACAGGCTGGCTGGCCCTTTATGGGGAGATAGGCTCAGCCTCGCCTGTCACAGATTAGCCTCTGCAACTGATCCTGACTGGCTGGGGAGCAGGTGGCTCAATTCATATATCAGACCCAGCGGGGGAAGAGCTGGGTGATGGGGGAGCGGGGAGCCTCAGCTGGAAGAGAACTACAGGGAGAAGGGGTCTCCTGTGACTGGCCCTGGAAAGAGAGGGTGGCATGGCTGGAGGAGGCTGGGAAAGACCAACCTCCCCGCAGATGGCTTGGGAATAAGTATCCAGTCCGGGGAGAACCAGACTAGGGAAAGGACTCCAGAGAAGAAATCCCGAGGCCAGTGGCTCAAGTCGGGGCTGGGCCTTCAGCACTGTAGCTCAGCACGGTAGGAATGGACATGGTGAAAGGTAGCCCAGGAGCAGCAGAAGACCCTTTGGTTTTATGCTCTTTGGACTGGAGACAGCTACTTGACAGGGCTTCCCTGAGGGGAGGTAGGTCTGCTGCAGGATGGTTCTTGGGACTAAGAGGGAAACAGCAGTAGAGTCACTGCTGCACTGTGCCACAGCAGGCCTCATGGGAGCACGGGAGGGGAAGTGGTGCCACACAGACAAAACAAGGAACAGATAGTTTTCTTCTGGTATCCAATTATTTCTGTATAGTATCTCCCCACGTGTATACTTTAGTGTGAAAATTCAGGTGAGAAAATAAATTCCTTTCAGGTATTTAACAACAGATTATACCCAAGGACGGGTCCAGACCAACAGCTCCACATGCTAAACAAAACAAAAAGAGAAGCACTGGAAACAAAAATCATCTTAATCCAGAGACATGTAGCAAAACATTAGGGCATGATTCTATGAAGCCTGCTCACTGTAGTCCATCAAAACCAATGGGACTACTCACATGAAAAGGGATGTGTAGGATCAGACCCTAGATTATTACCAATTAAACTGATAGTTTCAGGCTGCAACAATAAAATATGAGCTCAATAGAAGCAGTTAATTAATCCTGACCTCAAAATAACATATGACTTCATCACATTTTTTGCATTTGAAACCATTAGTTATAGGATTCTGCACCAATTCAAGTTTCTGTACTAAGCAAAGTTCAGGAAGCTAACATAATTCCCAGCTAAAATCATTAAGCAAGTATTTGTAAGTTGATCCTATGAGGGGATCTACACATTCCCTATAACTAATCCACACACAGAAGACCTTTTGTTCTCCTTACAATTACAAGGGAAAAAAAAATTGGGTCATTATCTCAAGTGTCTCAAATAAGGATCTAATTTAGCTTTAATAAGATATTTATGACATAGCAATTAAATGCTGATTTTAGGTTTATCAATGAACAGACACACATTATTAAACTTCTAAAAGATGGTTTTAGTGAAAAACTGTTGTTAATATCATGACTGTTGCAACCAGAAACTTCACTCTAGACATACTAGAACAGTGTTTTGGAAATGTAAAGCTAAGTGCTGAGTTTGATCTGTATATATATATATATTTTTAGTACTAATGATCAAACAACCAATTTAGGCCCTGATCCTACAAATTACTCTATGCTAGTGGACCCCCGAATGCAGGCAAAGAAATGGGGCGCTGTGCCAGCACAGGATTCTATCTGTACCAAGCGCTTTTCAGGATCAGGGCCTTAGATATCTGCAGGATGGTTGTTCAGCTTTAGCACATATGAATGACAATAACCATGAATTCACTACTCAGTAGTATAGATAGTAGCATAATCTGGCCCTAAGGCCTAGCCCAGAACAGGGGGCAGTGCAAGGCCCATACAGCCCAACAGGAATATCCAGAAGGAGCGCTGGTTAAAAAAAAAAAGCAGAAATAAATCATCAAAATGTAGAATACTTTGACATGTTTCAAACAGCTCTCTCTATGGGAGACACTGTGCCCAAATCTCCTGGAGACAACAACTGCTGTGCCACCCCTTATTTCATATTTATTACAGTAGCACCCAGAGAGATTTTCCTGAGGATCAGGGCCCTATTGCGCTAGGCGCTGTACATACACATCCAAGGAGATGGTCCCTATGCTGAAGAGGGTGCAATATCCCATCTGTAGCAAGCCAGAGCTACTGGCTGCTGTGGAGGGGTGGTATTCCAAAACCCGGCCTCCTCTCTGCCCTTTTGATGCAACTCACACCCTTAAAGGCACTAGCCCACAGAGCCACTGATCAGGACACCAATGGCTATAATTAGGGCCCTACCAAATTCACAGTCCACTTGGTCAATTTCATGGTCATAGGATTTTAAATAATAAATTTCATGATTTCAACTATTTAAATCTGAAATTTCACAGTGTTGCAACTGTAGGGTACTGACCCAAAAGGGTATAGAGAGGGGGCATCACAAGATTATTGTAGGGGGATTGTGGTACTGCCACCCTTGTTTCCACGCTGCTGCTGGCTGCGGTGCTGCCTTCAGAGCTGGGTGGCTGGAGAGCGGCAGCTGCTGGCTGGGAGCCCAGCTCTGAAGGCAGCGTCACCGCCAGCAGCAGCACAGAAGTAAGGATGGCATGGTATGCTATTGCCACCCTTATTTCTGTGCTGCTGCCTTCAGAGCTGGGCCCTCGGCCAGCAGCCGCCACTCTCCGGCCACCCATTGCCACCCTTACTTCTATGCTGCTGCTGGCAGTGCCGCCTTCAGAGCTGGATGCCTGGCCAGTAGCCGCCACTTTCTGGCCAGCCAGCTCTGAAGGCAGTGCAGAAGTAAGTATGGCAATACCATGACCCCCCTACAATAACCTTGGAACCCTGCTGCTGCCCCCTTTTGGGTCGGGACCCCCAGTTTGAGAAACACTGGTCTCCCCTGTAAAATGTGTATAGTATAGAGTAAAAGTACACAAAAGACCAGATTTCACGGTCCATGACACATTTTTCATGGCCGTGAATTTGGTAGGGCCCTAGCTATAATTGTGGCTTCCTGCAACCCAGGAGATAAAAGAGAATGGAAGCTCTTTGTACTCTCTCCCCTTTGCACGTCTGTGCATGGGCTCACTACCGTGTGGCCCTTAACATGTGTTTATATGACATGTAGTCAGAACACAGCTGAAATGGTTACCAAACATTAACTACAAAGTGGTGAAATGAATTCACAATTATTTTGTTTTTCTTGTTATTTCAAAAATACCCTCAAATGTTATAAAATAGAATAAAACCCCCTCGCTTTTCACTGTAAAAAAATCTAAGAGGAAATTTAACATAAAAGAGAGGGGAAGAGAAAAATATGGGGATGAAAGAGTTAAGGTACTGGACAATAGGAAAAAAAGGAGGAGAGGCAGGTTTCTGGTGGAGTGAATTCCACATCCAATGCCCACTATAGCAAAGACCTGGTCACATGCTGGAATCTGATACTCTGCTGTGGTCCTTAGAGGGCAAGTGGTGTCAGAATGTAATTACCTGTCCAGATGAGGGTTATGGAGGAGGTAACAAATATAGCCACTAAAGATGTAAAAACCAAGATGAACAATTCCAAGTCAACTTGATAAGCAGTCAAAGTACAATAAGCAAGGAAAGTGTAATATGATCCCAGTGCCCTGGAGCAGTGAACAAATGTGTTGCTGCATACTGAAGAGACTGCAAGCTAAAGAGATGAACTGTTGGATGCTTTGCAAGGAGGAAATTACAATAATAGAACCTCATTGTCTTAAAGGCACGTATTGCTGTTGCCAAATTGTCATGGGACACAAGGGTGTAGACTGCACCAATTGCACAACTGAATAAGCACTTTTGGACCATGCCAAACATATGATTTGTCAAGGAAAGAAAAGACTGCAAGTCACATCAACATCCTTAACCTTGCTCACTATCTACAAGTGATTCCCCTTAATGAGCAAGCAAGAGAATCCACATGGCTACTCCTATCCATGACATCTGTATTGCTAGTGCTGCAGACAGGGTAGATTTATTTGGCATTTAACTTACCCCTCAGTCAGAACAATGTTACATATTTCAGCAGGGAATAAGATCAACAAAGTTGATATACTATCTGCTGGGTTTTTACTGCAGTCATTTGCTTACAGATTACACTAAAATTCTACAGTGAGTAGAGTGACCAGATGTCCTGATTTTATAGGGACAGTCCCAATAATTGGGGCTTTGTCTTATATAGGCGCCTATTACCCCCCACCCCCATCCCGATTTTTCACACTTGCTGTCTGGTCACCCTAACAGTAAGGTAATCAAAGTGGCTACTAATTGAGTGCTCACAGGATATCAAAGAAATCTGACTGAACATTCCTCACCTATAGTAGCCTCATGCAACTGAACAGCTTTGGTAACAGATTGTACCATGGCTGCACCTTGGGGTGGAGGTCAGATTATATCTAAGTGGCAATTACATTTCTTTGAAGATGATGTACTTTATAACAGAAACAGAAGATGTAAGACTGGTTTCCCCATGTGCATTTTAGATTTAGGCCAAACCCTAAGCAGTTAGTGGGACCACATGCATGAGTAATGTGAACAGAATTCAGTCCATCATGGTGGAATGCAGAAAAAACCCTGATATCTGTGAACTCATCATAGTTACATAAAAATGTAAGTGAAATGTTGGCATTTTTGGAGCTTTAATCAGATCTCTTGTGCTATAAAATTTCTGGTGATAAGTGACACAAAATACCTTGTTTCCATTTGACCGGCAAATAGGATGGTCAGGTGTCTGGCTTTCAAGAGGAAAGTCTGGTTGTAAAGGGGACCTGACAGTGTCCGGTCAGATCTACTGACTGGACACCCAAAATCCAGTTACTGTGGGCCGGGGAGGTGGGGAGGTGCCAAGTCATCACCTGCGCCAACCCCTACTCAGCCAGGGCCACCTCTTACCTGCATCAGGTGGCTGCAGCTCCCAACCCTGGCTCCACAGGCGAGTCCCTCCTGACCCACGCAGGGCGGGAGAGACGCGGGGCAAGGGTGAGGCCTAGGGGGAAGGGGCGGGGCGGGGCGGGGCAAGGCCTCAGGGGAAAGGGGTGGTGAAGGGTATCTGGTTTTTAAATATTACAAAGTTGGCAACCATACTGGCAAAGTCCTAAGGGCTGTCTCAGTTGTGCTAAAGGTTCTTTCACGTTGCTCTGTCAGAGAGTACAGAGGCCTTAGAGTGAGCAGAAATGGCTCCCTGAGGCCCAGTCAGGGCCGGCTCCAGGCACCAGCCCACCAAGCTGGTGCTTGGGGCGGCACCTGGAGGGGGGCGGCGAGGCGCTCCGGCCCGAGAGCGGGGCCGCGACTGGGCTCGCCGCCCTCCCCTGGCGCTCTGGCTGCCGGGGAGAGCGGAGCCCAGGCGGGGCTCTCCGCCCGGCGCAGCCTCTGGCCGCCGCGGAGAGCGTAGCCCCGGCGGGGCTCTCCGCCCTCCCCCCGGCGCTGCCTCTGGCCGCCGGGGAGAGCGGAGCCCCGGCCGGGCTCGCCGCCCTCCTCCCGGCGCTCTGGCCGCCGGGGAGAGCAGAGCCCTGGCGGGGCTCGCCGCCCTCCCCTGCTGCGGGGGGGGCGGCGGGAGGCTTTTTTGCCTGGGGCGGCCAAAAAGCCAGAGCCGGCCCTGGGCCCAGTTCCCAGCCTCTGACGGAGAGAGTGTGGCCTAGATGTACTATGACAATTTTCTACTTCCCAGCACCCAAAGGAGACCATGAGAAGTAGAGTGTAAACTGGAGCTGCCCTTAGCCTAACTTACAGCAGGGGCCAGACAAGATTCCACCTGGCCCCAGCATATAAGGAGTGCAAGGCGGCTTAAAGCCGCTTTTATTCTCCCTATATATCCCCCCTTCCATCCTTGTGCAAAATGCAGGAACTGAGTAACTGATGCCTGGATCCACCAAGGGACTTAGGCACTTAGAAATATCACAGAGCAAACTGTGATCCACAAAGCTGAGTTAATTGTCTAGGCTTCCTACACAATGAATGGGGAGAGAGAGGTGCCTTAGAATGTGATCCACAACGCCAGCACGCTAGGCAGGGAGCCGCTTAAGCTAGCCAGTGGGAGAGATGGATGAGAGGGGTGTGTGCTAAACTCTATCCCTCTCACAGAGTTAGATGCCTATGTCCTGGCTGCAGGGAGGCGCTAATCTCTGCTTGTGAACCACGAGCCAAGGGAAGACAGGCACTCCTCCACTAACAAACATGCGGGGCCTATCCAGTAGGTGTGCTCAGAGGCTGCCTAACTCCACCCAAAACAGCCAGGGAGTGGGGGAGGAGGAGGAGGAGCTGGTTCAAGTCCCCCTGTCCCTGCCTGATGAGGCGAACAGGAGATTGCCGCCTCTCAAGGGAGTGCCCTAATCGCTAGGCTACAGGGTATTCTGATGTGGGTTTCCCTGAATCTCTCCTATTGCAGTTATTCCACTTTAACTGAATAATTAAATATTAATGGAGCCAGAAAGTAAGAATGACTCTTTCGCCTAGTGGTTAGAGCACTCACTTGAGAGGCAGCAGATCCCTGTACAAATCCTTTCTCTCTCTGAAGCAGGGGGGGAACCTGAACTTGTGGTCTCCCCCATCCCACATGAGTGCTCTCACCACGGGCTAAAGTTTATAAATGAGCTCCCCCTCCACCCAGGCCATTTTGTGTGGAGTTAGTTGGCCTCTGAGCAGACCCAATAGATCTGGCCTCACAGGTTAGTTAGGCAAAGGCGTGCCTATCTTCCTCCAGTTCATGGGAGGTGGCACAGGGAAGCTAGTGCTACTCATGCTGGATGTGTTTGGTGAATCTATCGAAAACCTCAGTCTCCAAGGCTGTCACTCTGCCCCTTTTCATGACCAACGCCAGGTTGTTTTATTTACACCTTGCAGTGCACTTAGGGCCTGGGACCGATGGAGTGAATACATGTGAATGCATAAATAAATCTCTCTATCTCCTTCAAAATTCCTGTCCTTGAGTTTTAGAAGAAGGTCCCCTCCAAGCAGAGAGAGAGCCTTCACTCACCCACCAGCCTGTGTCTGAGCACAAGCAACTCTGGATTCTGTGTGCATCACTTCCCATTCTCAGTCTCTGGCACACACACTGCCCACCCCATGATTGTTCTCAGTGTGAGCGAGGAGTGGGACTGAACCCAAGGTGGAGTCAGAACACAGCAAGAAGGCAGGATGATCTCAATAGGATATAGATGGGGTTGATTAAGATTCACATCAGGCCAGGTTCTCAACTGGGCCTACTTCCCAGCAGCCACACCTCATTTCATCACCACCCCCTACTCACCAGAGGCTCTCCAACAGCCGAGAAATGCTCACTTGGGGATTATAACTTGCCGGCAGTATTCTTGCCAGCAAGTTAAAGAAGTATGGATTGGATGAATGGACTATACGGTGGATAGAAAGCTGGCTAGATCGTTGGGCTCAATGGGTAGTGATCAATGGCTCGATGTCTAGTTGGCAGCTGGTATCAAGCAGAGTTCCCCAGGGGTCAGTCCTGGGGTTGGTTTTGTTCAACATCTTCATTAATGATCTGGAGGATGGCGTGGATTGCACCCTCAGCAAATTCGCAGATGACACTAAACTGGGAGGAGTGGTAGATATGCTGGAGGGTAGGGATAGGGTCCAGAGTGGCATAGACAAATTGGAGGATTAGGCCAAAAGAAATCTGATGAGGTTCAGCAAGGACAAGTGCAGAGTCCTGCACATAGGATGGAAGAATCCCATGCACTGCTACAAGCTGGGGACCGACTGGCTAAGCAGCAGTTCTGCAGAAAAGGACCTGGGGATTACAGTGGACGAGAAGCTGGCTATGAATCAACAGTGTGCCCTTGTTGCCAAGAAGGCTAATGGCATATTGGGCTGAATTAGTAGGAGCATTGCCAGCAGATCGAGGGAAGTGATTATTCCCCTCTATTCGGCACTGGTGAGGCTACATCTGGAGTACTGCGTCCAGTTTTCGGCCCCCAACTACAGAAAGGATGTGGACAAATTGGAGAGTCCAGCGGAGGGCAACAAAAATGATAAGGGGGCTGGGGCACATGACTTACGAGGAGAGGCTGAGGGAACTGGGCTTACTAAGTCTGCAGAAGAGAGGAGTGAGGGGGGATTTGATAGCCGCCTTCAACTACCTGAAGGGGAGTTCCAAAGAGGATGGAGCTCGGCTGTTCTCAGTGGTGGCAGATGACAGAACAAGAAGCAATGGTCTCAAGTTGTAGTGGGGAAGGTCTAGGTCGGATATTAGGAAAAACGATTTCACTAGGAGGGTGGTGAAGCACCGGAATGGGTTACCTAGGGAGGTGGTGGAATCTCCATCCATAGAGGTTTGGATGACAAAGCCTTGGTTGGGATGATTTAGTTGGGGTTGGTCCTGCTTTGAGAAGGGGGTTGGATTAGATGACCTCCTGAGGTCTCTTCCTAATCTTCTATGATTCTATGATTAGCTGTTTTTTTTAGGGTTAATGAAATTGAGCTTTGCCTTCTTTGGGAAAGGGGACACTTCACTTTGACCCAGTTAGAATTTTCAGATTATAAAGGAGCTGAAACAAACAACTGGGGTGAAATCCTGGCCTCACTGAAGTCAATGGCAAAGCTCCCCAGTTAGGATTTCACCTCTAATCTAGATGTGTTTCCAGTGCAAGGGGGAAATTAATGTACAGTGAAAAAATAAGAAAACAGTGTTAAGACCAGTTATGAAGAGAACATGCATTCTAGGATGCCTGGCCTCTTCCTGGTCCTAACATTTCTTATGGTATGTTTGCACATTTCGTGCATTAAAAGACAGGGGGGAGGTGTGATGGAAATACCAATCAAAGAAATAAAGTTAATAATTCCCATCCAAAATCTTTTACAGAATTGAGTTATAAGCTCCAAGCATGAGGACAGGTAAGGGTTACCTTGTTTTCTAACTGAACACAGTCACCATCGTCCAACACCGCTGTGTGATGGGGTTCGATTTTCTGTTGGGCATCATCAGATCCTTTGAATAGACCAGATATGTAAAAAGACAATGCATGACACAATCAAAGCTGCAAATTATGAAATGATTAGTCATCCTTTCTGCTGAGAGCTATTTTACTTAAGAACATGCATGCTTTTCTTTAATTCATCTTCCTCTAACACTCTCACTCTGCCTTTCACACATACCCTCTGTCCACCCCACTTGTCTTTTACTTTTAATTTCCTTTCTGCAGCAAAGGCCATTTCTCCGCCTCTGTCAAGTTCATTATGTGCATCCTCTGATACACCATGGCCATAGGGATTAGAGTACTATCCAGTTGAGAGAAGAAGTGTGATGGAGGTAAATGCATCTGATACACTAATATTAGAGTTCTCAACCTAGGGATTGCAAACAGGCTTGGGAGGTGATGGCCGCCCTCCTTTTCTTAATGTCTACATGCGAGGGGAGAGAGAAGAGTCCCTAACCTTTTTTCTGTTGTAATATGGTGTTGTTGGACAGAAAATATTGAGAACTGCACCAGTGTTAACACACATGTTAATAAAAGGGATCAAAAAAGAGACATGGAGGAAGGGAGTGCCTGGAATTTTAATAGTCATATTCCTATGAAAGCTTTTTGGTACATATTCAAATAGGATTTTTATTGAGTTTAAGAGTACATTTCACCCTCAGTGTAGCAGTCCCTCACAGGGCCCTACCTACCACTTAGTCAGGGATGAAAGTAAGCCGGTATGGGCCGGTACAGTGTACCGGTAAAAAGTGGCTGCCAGTACCGGTCCATACCCAGCTGACTTAGGACCCTGCTTAAAGCGCTGCCACAGTAGCCCTTTAAAGTCGCTGCCCCTTTTACGCCCCCCATCGGCGGCCCTGCCAGGACCCTACCGGCAGGGCCGCCGACATGGGAGCGCAAAAGGAGCAGCTGCTCCAGGGCTGGCGATTTAAAAGGGCCCAGGGCTCCGGCCACCGCTGCTTCTTCCACGGCAGTGGCCGGAGCCCCGGGCCCTTTGAATCGCCGCTGGAGCTCCAGGCAGCGTGGAAGGGCTGGCAGGGGGACGCTGACCCCCACAGCCTTGCCCCTTCCGCCCAAGGCCCCGCCCCTTCTGGGGGATGGAGCCGGTACCCGTACCGGTAAGTCTTTGGCTTTACTTTCACCCCTGCACTTAGGCCTCAATTACACCTTTAATATTGGTCTTAAGAGGGATCTAAGTGGTGAATAGGACCTTATGTGGGGCCTCTTCACCTTGAAAGACTGTTAGTCACAGATACACAGGATGTGATCTGGCTTTTCTGGTTGATATGAAGACTTCCCCCACCCCCACCCTTATCCCAAACGCTTATCCCTACCTGATTTGTGGACTTTTTAGTTAGTTGTAAGCTGCAGGGTGAGAACAATTTACAAAACTAACACCTTGAATTATGGTAGGAGTAAGAAATGACTTTATTTTCTTGAACTGACATTTCTAAGCACTTCAACATGGGGAGGGCTTTAAAAATGGACAAAAGAAATTGTACTGAACCTTTTTCAGACAAACAACATTTGTATATTGGAATTAATGTAATTCTTGTAGGCTTGGTTAACTGGTACAAAATCATGAAGAAATTGGAAAAGGATGTGTCACCATGTGTCACATGGAAGGACAGAGCTGAAATTCCTTACAAGCTATCAAGCAACGCTGAGAGGGCAGCTGTACAAGGATAGTGAATATGCTCATCTGTGTTCCTTTGTGTGCACACTGTAGTCTGATATTCAACGAGTGCTAGACTGCTGGAACCAATTTGTTCCTTATACACAGAAAGAACACTGAAGCATTCATTTTGAAAACTGATTTGGACTTTGCAAAGCAATAAAATAAAGTCTAAAGTGGCCCATATTCTGAACATAGCATCAGCATCCTTTTAAGAATGACCTATTACACTTCCTAGGTGATTTCTGTCCTACTGTTCTTCCAGGGAATCAGAATTTAGACTTGACTAGCACAAGTCTACCAAGGAACTGCACGTCTGACTTTATATGGGATTATTGCTCCTTCCCACTCATTTTCATAGTGCACGGATGGGAGCCATAAAGTTGTGATTTGAAGGATCACTTAAAATGAAGTACAGACATAGATGTAATCCATATGTTTTGTTCCTATTCTAGCAATTTCTGGCTTCATAGTTGAATGGTAGGCCCTTGACTAAATTTTATAACATCTTACTTTTATTTTCCAATATTGCAAAAAAAGACTAGGTGTAAAATGTTTGCAAAAGGGCTGCCAAGTAACAGGAAAGAGGATAGTGCCTAAGTTCACAGCTGATTTCTCTGGTATTTTATTAATATAATTATTTTTCTTTAATTAAACAAAGTAAGTTTCAAAAGAAAAAAATGCTTTTAAAATGGCTGTCAGTTATAAACACAGCCAAATCAGATAAATATTTTCCATCATTGACCTTGGCCAAGAATGCTAACTCTAACAGTGCTGTTCACAAAAGGCCCACTGAAAAACTGCTGCAAGTGTTGTTAGATTTGGCTGTCTAAACATTTGTAAAAGGAAAGGAAAAGCAACCCGAAAAACCAGGTTCTACATTTACATTATAGTATTTTCAGAGTGTGACTATCTCAGCTACTGTTTATGTATTCCCCAATGGGTTTATTTCTTTTTTTCTGGAGCTAAGAATTAAAAGAGTCTGCAATTTCTAGTATTATAAGGTATATTACCCAAACCAACTGAATGAAAATATTCAGTTGGAATCACCACATGACATGCAATCAAACTTTATACTGCTATCAAGTCTTATTCTTTTTCTTTTGGTTGCCAGTATAGAGCAAGGTTGTGACTTGCCCTAAGCACACCTGCAAAAGGGAGTGGGGAGGTGATGTAAGACACCCCTGCATGAGCAACACATCTGGAAGGTTACAACACAGGGGATAGCTGTCTCCATGACGCTATTCCCCTTTTTGCACATGTGGGCAAGAGCATGGAATGGGAGGGTCCTTGACTCCATACACACATTACACCAGCCAACGTAGCTGAGCTGGCACACAGGGGGAAGTAATCTGTGCCTGAGGGCTGACATGGATACCTCCCCTTGTCCCCTGAGCAAGAGGGGCAGCCAGGAACCAGATTGGGACACTCATTCAATCTGGCTCCTGGTCTGCTCCTGGCGCAGTGTAACTATGTGCTGCCCCTTGCATAGGCCTGGGGAAAAGCCAAAAGTTAGCCTACTGTTAACAGTTACACTCATCATAAGCACATCGCAAAACAGCATCAGAGGGCGTATTTAAGAGGTCAGTGTTGTATGAGAAGGGGAATGTCCACCTCCACATGCCAGAAGACTGGTCTGGAGACAGAAAAGACAGGAGAGTGTGCCCAGCCTGAAATGCTGACCAGACCTCAGAAATGCTGAGAATAGTCTAGAACAGGCTGTGTTTCAGGACTGTTAGTTACGTTGCAAAGATCTGTAACTCTACAGTGCTTACCTAAAAGTGATTGTGGTTAAGAAATTCCTTTGCTAAGCCTGTATCCCTTGCTTGCCTGCTACGTTGTCTCTGAAAGAAGGTCAGCGTGCCCACAGCAAGGTGGAACTCTGAGGCACTGCGAATAAGCAACTGGGGGCTTGGAAGGGTTGAGGCAGTGATTTGGTGGTTTATTGTGGCAGGGTTGTAGAGCCCCATGTCCCAGGGAAGGGTGTCAGGCAAAGGTTCTTCACCCAAGAATGTGCCTTAGAGATCCAGAGCTAGGAACAGTGACCTGCTCTTCCCAGACCAAGTTGGCCTAGAAGCATATGGGATCCAGCAGCTGGAACCACTCACAAAAGATTGAAGGAGAGAGGGCCCACTTATGGGAGGCAGCATGGCTCACTGGACAGACCAGTGGGCTAGGACTCAGGAAACCTGGGTTCTCTTCCTAGCTCTACCATTAGCTTGCAAAGTGACCTTGGGCAAGTCACATCAGCTCTCCGTGCCTCAGTTTCCCCATTTGTAAAATGCTTCAAAAACTACTAATGAAAACTACTATATAAGAGCTAGAGATTATTATCAACTGTCTAGTCTTTGTTTAAAAAAAAAATTAAAGAGATGGAATGTTACACTAGTCATATTCCTTGATTTGCTCAAGACAATGTCTATGTTATTTTGCTATAAAGCCCATTTTAATGAGCACAGCATACAAGTTGCCTTATATGGGTGGATGCCTGCACCTGTGTGAAGCCCCACGAGGACTCTGTGAAGGCATAGGAGTCAGCCTACATAGAACAGCTTGCCAGACAGGGGCCATAGTCAGTTTTATTACGTTGTCAAACAGATCTGAAAAAAATATATGGAAAATTTATAATCTCTTAATGTAAATGTGTTCTTTGGGCTACTTTTTATTAAAACCTGATAGTATAAATTGCACCCCGGCACATTGGAAAATTGGTGCCTGTAGCTCCAGCCCTGGAGTCGGTGCCTATAAAAGGAGCAGCATATTAAAGTCTGAAAAGCCGCATGTGGCTCTGGAGCCAGAGGTTGGCCACCCCTGCACTAACAGATCACTGTGCTAAACCACATACCTTTGTTATTTTTGATTTTTTAAGTACGGGATCTAAATTATTTGTAGGTCTGATCTTCCTTTTTTCCTGTAGAACAGTAATTTTTAATAAGTTAAATCCTCCCTATCAACAACTGAAATAAGAGTTTAATGGGAAACTTACCAACATACAGATTGCCAGACAGCATGTAAATAAAAGATGTCCATCCTGAAATATAATCAAGCAATATTAAAGGTTAGCATACATAATGTTAATATACTCATATTTAACACTGCATGGAATTATACTGATACTGTATGCTCCGTTCTCCATGATACGCTCCACAGTGGCTCTCATAATTATATACCATAGATTTATTCCTGTTTAACGGGACACCAGCAATTTAAAAGCTCACATTTTCATCTGAAAATTTTGTATCTAATATCATTATAAGTAATACCTAAGATTACTATAACTGGAAACAATTAGATATTTTTTCCTATTGTTTCATTTTGTGCGGTCACTTTTACTATTCCCCTGTATAGTTATGTAGTTTCTCTTGTTATTTGTGTGGAACTTTAGCACAGAAAGAGGGCAGAAAGGTCACTGAAAATAACCAGGAAAACCTGTTCAAAAACAAAAAAGTTCTCCAAGATGATACATTTTGGAAAAATTTCCCATGTGTCCCTTACGGGGCACATTTTTATCCCCCATGTTGATTTAGGCTTCTGTAAATTGTTTCAGAGTGGTAGCCGTGTTAGTTTGTATCAGCAAAAACAACGAGGAGTCCTTGTGGCACCTTAGATTTGTTAGTCTCTAAGGTGGCACAAGGACTCCTCATTGTTTTTGTAAAATTGTTGTTTGCAGTGGCGTTGTAGTCATGTTGGTCCCAGGATATTAGAGAGACGAGGTGGGTGAGGGACAATATGTTTTACTGTATCAACTTCTGTTGGTGAGAGAGACAAGCTTTTGAGCCACACAGAACTCTTCTTCAGGCAGAATAAAAGATGTTACCTCACTCCACCTTGTCTGTATAAAACTGAGCAGTTCTAAGATTTGTGGGTAGCACAAAGAATTCGGCACACCACAGTACTTTATATACACTCTGGATTTATTTTTCTCTTCCTCTTATATACAATCTGAGAGACTCCATCCTTGTAGAAATGTTTTAAATAGCTTTACTACATGACCAGACAGGCCACTGACTAATTACGGAATTCACAAAATAGCCCCTCCGGATCTTTTACTTCATCTGATTGTAAACATTTTAACTGCATGTCCCTTTTCCCCAAATTGAAATTAGGTCTTCTAAAGTTTCCTGCCAGTGCCCTCAGATTTTTAGGCATTTTTGCCTGTCTTAAATCATTTTCAGTACGTCTGTTCTCCACCTTTTGTTTTGGCTGCATAAAGTCTCTGAGAAAATACCACAAATTCCATGCAAATCTCCTTGGAGGGAAAAGCACTTAAATCTGCCTTCTTTTTTCTTTCATAAGAGATATTTATTGATTTCCTTTCCTGGCTCTGAAATTTAAATTCCAGAATCGTATCCACTTTTATTACTTTCCTCACAGTAATTCTGTATTAGCCTCAGAGCTTTCTCAGTTTTTTCTATCCTTGTACTGGGAGAATCAGGCAATCTGTTAAGTTTTCCAAAAGAAAACGTCCCCCCTCCACCAATTTTTCTTGTAAAAATCCCAATCAGGGCCGGCTCCAGGCACCAGCATAGGAAGCAGGTGCTTGGGGCAGTCAATGGAAAGGGGCGGCACATCCGGGGTCCTCGGCGGCAATTCGGCGGCGGGTCCCTCCGTCCCTCTCGGAGGGAAGGACCGGCCGCCGAATTGCCACTGAAGAATGAAGCGGCGCGGTACAGCTGCCGCTGAAGTACCGCCGATCGCGGCTTTTTTTTTTTTTTCCTTCGTTTGGGGCAGCAAAAAAGCTGGAGCCGCCTCTGATCCCAATGAATAAATACACTGACATGACCTCTCTCTCTCTCAAATGTGTACTGTGCAAAAAGCTGTTTGGTACAGTGGTTAAGGCAGGTCACAGAGTCAAAAGACCAAGGTTCTAGTCCTGGTTTTGCCACTAACTTGCTGTATGACCTTGGGTAAGTTACTTCACTGCTTTATGTCTCAGTTTCCCTATTTTTAAAGTACTTGGAAATCCAAAGTGGTATATACAAGCTATTATGATGTAGTTCTCATCTATGCTGGAGATTTGTGATAGCTGTAAGAAAGCATAGTCTAAGTACATGCCCCTCTGAAATACTTTCTGGATTTTCCTTCCAAGTCTTTATTTTTTTTTTCTAAATTTAAAGAACACATCTAATAGTACTTGCATGTCAACTACCACAGAGAATAACTGTAACAATCTACATCCTCCCAACTCTCTGGGCATGAGGCCCAGAACATGCAGATAGTTGGGCCCTATTTATCAGTCTGTCATTAGCCTGGAAAAACATGATATATAAACTTTTGTTGTAAGGTCACCAGCTTTCTCCATAAATAGTAACATATGGAAAGATGGGTTAAGCATAGAGTCTTGAGACCCTTAGAGAACAGGTAGCTGCAACACAGCACTTAGGTAGCATTATTATAATCCTATTGTTTCAGGAAGATGTTTAATTTTGTTTCATTCTGCCAATATACTCTCTCCCTGCACTATGTTACCAGGCTTAAAAGTTCTGCTAAAACTTCTACTGCCCCAGTCCTTTTCCCAGTAAACTCAATATGAGTTTTATTATTGATTTCACTGGAAACATGGGCAGGCCAAAAGACTCACTTATTATTAGAATAAAAATGAGCAAGATGACATACGACACCATAATGGAGTTTCTCTGATAGTGACTGTATTTATCTGGGAAACAGCAACATAGTGTATAACATTCTGGATATTTGGGGCTTTAAATTCTCCATTTCTACACTAAGCTTAGGGACACAGTGTACTTTTAGATTTCCAATATGCTGCTCTTGTAGCTTAAAATAATCCATTGGTGAATTTGTACGCGTACGTCCATCTTCACAGCTGAAGACAGCATTTGACCTTATGTTTAAGTTGCAAAACATCATCATGTCATTGTGCTGGTGGTCCACTCACACTGCCAATTTAGATCAGGCTGTCCCCAGGCACAACCTCCACATCCTCTATTCAACTTTGCAATCTTTGTATGGGGAAGGTGGCACCAGCTTGTCAAGTGAAGAGTCAGTCTGAGTTTGCAAGATCAGTTGTATCAATGGGAAGATCATTTCAAGACACTCCTCATCAGTCACCACCTACTGTGCATCTTCTGACTGAAATGGGGCAGGAAGTTCCGGTACAGCCACCTTTTTTCAACCAACAAGAGACCTGGATCACAGTCCATAAGTTGAAATGTGGGAAGCCACAAGGGGTTTGTAATGTCATCTCTGAATTGCTGAAGACTGGTGAGAGTATTGTTGTACTATGGCTGCACAGGCTCTTCCAGACCATCTGGTGCACTGATATCATCCAAGATGAGTGGAAGAACAGACTTATTCTGCCTCTTTTCAGAAAAGGACAATAAGGACGAATTTAGCAACCCTAGAGGTATTACGCTGTTGTTGTTATCATCCATGTTAATGTTTCAAATCAATGATACACTTCATGGCAGAGACCGGGATATTTAGTGTGGCTCTGGACCTGATTGTTCCACTGTCAACCAGATCTTTCCCTTGAGACAGCTTTTTAAGAAGCTGGCTGGATTTAATAAGCTGTGCACAGTACTGTTTATAGACTTCCATCAGGCCTTGGATTCAGTGCAATGAGCAAGCTTGTGAAAGCCATGAGGTGACTTGGCATCTCTGGGAAGATAGTGTCATTGATTGAAGAGCTCTACAATGGAACAGAAAGCTGCGTTCGAGTTTGGGAAGGCTGCATTGAGTCACCTTTATTGTTCAATATCAGCACTGACTGGCTGATGGATAAGCTCGAGGAGACAGTAGGCATTGAGAAGAACACCATTTTCCTTTGAGACCTCAAATATACCGATGAAATTGTCTTGTTGGCTCAGTTTGGTGAATCACTACAGCTGATGGTTGATCTGCTTGGGCAAGAAGCAGAGTGCACTGGTCTGGTTATCAATCCAGACCAAATTAAGTCCCTGGCCATTACCATCAAGCAGCCTCCAGCTCCAGATTACAACCAGCCAAGTATTAACCTGTGTGTTTATGACACTGAGGAGGTGGCAACTGCCAAATACATGGGCAGTATCATAGGCAGTTCTGGAGGAGGCTCAAAAAATGCAGACACTTATATAGCAGCAGCCACCACCATGTTCCGGGCCCTTCAGCGGCCTCTGTTTGGGCTGTCATGACATTGAACTTGCTATGAGCTGCGGCTCTATAGGACTACAGTTACACCCGCTGTACTGGACAGCCACAAAACGTGGGTGCTGAGGAAGGATGAAGAGTAGCGGATTGGTGGGTTTGATTCTCGCTATCTTTGACAGTTACTCCATATTAAGTGGCATGACAAGATCAGCAATGACGATATCCATAGCCAAATCCACCAGCCACCTCTGTCAGCAGCTTTCTTGGCATAGTCTTATATTAGGATAGAGGCCTCCTGAATTAGGAAGTGTGTTTACCAACGAATGTTGCTACATGTCTGGCGATCATGTGTTCGCCAGAAATTTCAGTGGCATGATAAGATTGCTCATGGCAGACATAGCTAGAGATCAATCTGGGTGGTGCTCGAACTGCAAGGAGGCTCTGTCCTGTTGGGATCTGCTATGAGATGATGATGATGATGATCACAGACTGCAAAAACAGTAGATTTAAAATTAAACAGTGAAATCACTGTATATAAAACGTGGCTTGTTTTCCAACCCTACACAAACCCTATCTCACAATTTCACGATAGCCTTCTAAAATCCCTCTCACTCCATTCATTTCACTTCCCAATTGTGGCATCTTTTCAGCAGAAGACTTAAAAAGACTCTGGATTTTCAGAAATTCTCTCAACTGTTATTCTAGCACTGGTGCAGCTTTACAGGTGCTGGCAACAGTGAGAGCGCAAGGGTAGATTAGCCACTAGCTTTCCCACCATTGGAAGACTGGCAGTGAATCTACACAAAGCAGCTTTTCTGAGCTGGAAAGCACTTCATGCTCATCCCAATCCTCTCAAAAAAGCCGCAAATGACCATACCCAGTGTTGTCACAGACATTTTTAACTAATTTCTTCCCCTCCACAATTTTTTACTCTGAAGAACTGACTGGACTAATATAGTTGAGACACTAATACAATGTACGTGACATCACCATCCACCTGTCAAAGTGAATTCTGTGACATCGCTAGGGACTGGCACAGGAAAAAAAACAGTTATGAAGGAGACTATACATGTAAGTCAGTATTCAGCAGTGTGAGAAAAGAAATCAAGATAAACAAAATCCTCTTGTATCGATGTTTGGGTATATAAGGGAAATGTGCTGCAGCGTGACAAGGGCTCTCCAGGGTGCAATTGTGCAACTCTTTATTACATTTTTAAACTGTATTGTCTGTGGTGTTAGAAGCACTTTAACTAACTTTCTAATATCATGCCAGAAGATTAAATGTTATGACTGTAATGTCCATGAAACATCTGTAGTATAAACCAAAAGTCTATTTTTGATGCTCTGGGTCTTCTTAATTCTCAAGTATCTTTCATCTCTTTTCTCTGTGCATTCCAAATCCCTAATTCCTTCCTTTTATCCATCCCCTTCTGTTCTTTTTGTATCACTTTTTTTTTTAAATAAAATACACTGCTGGGAAAAGGGAGGGTGTATTTCAATATCCTTCTGTCTCCTTCAAGTCTCACATTTTTAAATGATAGAAAATGCATATTTGGGGAAACACTAATGACCTTTCAGAGTAACACATCTCCAGCCCAAGTTAGCTCCCACACCAAGGTCTGACTCTTCACTAACATTGCCCAAGAATATGGCTTGCAACCGCTAAATCCATCAATCTACCTTCTCCTCCATGATAATGTATTTGCCCCGACTCTGTTCCACTTCTTCCATGCTTACCTTGCTAATCAGTTTTGGCTCCTATACTATCTGTTCCCCTGTTGTTTTCGGCCTATCAGCAATTCCTATTGAAGAGGTTCCCCCGTCTGTATTGAGAGCTCTAGATCAGTTTAGTACTCTGTGTATGGTATTACACCACTAAATTGCACTGCTTCCTCTCAAAAGTTTTACTCTTAGAGAGGCACTGTCAAGTTAAAAAAATCATTTTCTAATTTTCCTACTTATGTGACAAACCACACTTTCGATTATGACAAGTGGAAGAACTTGACGTAACTATTTTACCTGCTACTGCTTGGTAATTTTGCATTTTTCTCACACTGGACACTGAAAATAAACTAGTCACTTTCACTTGCATGCAATTTTTGTCATTTTCACTTTCAAGTTTTCATGACTTCATTTCATGTTGTTATGTCTGCGTTACAGACAGAAAAGAGGAATGTATGGTTCAGAAAACTCTTCTCACTGGAATTAAAAATAGCCATGATAACATTTCCATGGGTTTTAGATTTTGTAAATAATAGTTTTTACAAAACCTTAAATTTGGGATAAAAATTTGACCTGGCACTATCCATTTAGTAATACTTACCACGTACATAGCCTACCATATCTTCAAAGCACTGTGCAAACCCTGACAAGTGTTCACATCATCCTTGTGAGGTGAGTGAATAATACTGGCTCTGATCCAGCACTCCCTGAAGTCAATGGAATGGCTGGGTGGGAAATGGTTTCTTCATCTTGTAAAGTTTGAGATTTTGAAATTTCTTCCCATCCCAGACCAGGACGAGAAGTCGAAATCTCAAAAATGTTTGTGACCTGATAATATGAAAAAGCTTTGATTGGGTCAATCCAAACACTGTGTTTCAATAATTTCAAAACATTTCTGATTTTACTCTTTACATTTTTAAACCTTTTTGAAATATAAATAAGTGAGAATTTCAAAATGAAAAGTTCCAAAATAGGAAAATATTTTTTTCCATTTTTTTTCCACAGGGGGAGATGCATCAATGAACAGTTTCAGTTTTGATGAAGGAGCGTTTTCCACCAAAAAAACATTTTGTCAGAATATACTCAATGAGCTCTGCTCAACAGGAGACAGATCAGGCCCATTCTCCCCAATGTGTGGGCTGCATCCGCCCCAGTGAGGTGGAAGAGCAAACCCTCCATAGGAAGACAGTCCCATGGATCCCCAGCAAGTGATGCCATGGGGCTCCTGCCCCCACCACAAGGACCCAGTGGGAGGGAAGGACCGTAATCTCCCAAGGAGAGGTAAGAATAAGCAGGGAGGCCCGGATCCCGCCTAAGCACCTTGCAGGAGAAAGAAGAACCTATCTCAACGGGGGACGGACTGGGAAGGAACCACAAGAGGACAGAGAGCAGGTGAGGTCATATTGGCTCCTGCCACCATCCTCAGCAAGAGGACGGCCCTCAATGGGAGTTGTGCCTGCCTTTCTGTGGCAAGAACTGGCCTCAGTATTTCATAAAATGCCAAGCTGCACCCGGTACGCCGTTCTCCCACACAACTGATGCACAGCTCTGCACACAAGGGAAACCATGCTCCTGCACAAGTGTATAGCAAAAACATTTACTGAAGTGCTTCTCTCTCTCTCTCAGTCCACGCCACCTACGGAGGTACATCATCACCATAAAAGCGACACACATATGACAAGTGTTTCAACGGTTACAATGCAAGATGAGCAACCCTCAGACAATAAGAAAAAAGGTACTGTGAAGTTGCAATATATAAAACAATTACAATGAGAATTCTTTTTGAAGAAATATCAAAGAAAAGAAATGAACCAGCCAAGACTTGCAAGTTGCTTTATTGGTAGGTTGTCTTTTTGGGGGTGAGCCATGGTATGCTGCCATAAACTGATTTCCTCCCTGTCCAGTGCACAGTATTAGATTTGACATTTTATACTGGAAATTTGGTAATATACAAGAGAGAGCGAAAAGCTTGATGAGAAGGCAATGCTCAATTTGATTATGCTTATCTACAGACGTGCTCTGAAACATCCATGTTGTAGCAGGCATGTAACTCAGTTTATAAAGGTGTTGAAAATAACTGGTTTTATAGCAAACAGAATACTGCTTAATTATGCACCACACCTTCACGCACACAGAAGGCTGGGTTACAGGCTTCAGTTCAGCAGTGCACTTAAGCATGGGCTTAAGTTCCATTAAGTGAATGAGACATAAGCAGGTATTTAAATACGTTACTAAATTGGACCCAGAGTCTCCTAATTATAGGGGCCATTCCACAGCCAGGGACTGCCACGCCTCCTCCCACACCTGATATGCCTCCAAGAAGGGGAGGGGTATCTGCTTTATGCACCTAGGAATCCCCAACACTGAGAGAAGCCCCAGCTGTCCTCTTAGCAACACAAAGAAGCATTATTGGAGGCCAAGTTCTGGGCGATTATGTGCAATGGAGTGAATACTGCCCTTAATGATTGACACAGTTTGATATATACTCACACACAAACAGAATGACTGCATGCTATATATATATATTGAGATAAGATGTCAGGCCAAACTTGTCACATTTACTATTTGTATGGTACCTGAGTAATGTATCTGATGAAATCTGTGACAAATGCATATACAGGTAATTTGTTTTTCTGTATGGGTAGCATGTTCCGAAATCCTGAGATCATCTCCTCCCACCCACTCCCGTAAATGTAAGACAGCGAACAACTCTACATTGTTTTCGTAAAAGTAAAATCAATTTGTTATGCAAATACTTTACAACTGTTACAGCGATGAACAACATTGAATTCTTTTTTCTCGAGCTAACAAGCAAAAATGTGTTGCAAATGTGAAGGAATTTGGTAATAATGAAGATTTTGCTAATTATGAGCCCAATCCTGCCAACCTTTACACATATGCGTAGCCCTACTGAAGTCGCTGGGACTGTTCATGAGAGTAAGGGTTACCACATGAAGGAGGGTTGCAGGATTGGGTCCTAGATTCTTTGCAAGTGACATAGAATGTAATGGTCAAATTTTTACTGACTTGATTCGGCTGCTATTGTAAAAATACTGTGCATAAACATCTGTTTTCTGAGAAAGCAAATTAACTGACCTGCTCCTTAACTCTTAGATGTGTCTAGTCTGAAGGGATTACTAAAATGACCAAAAATATATTGGAAATAGGGTGCATTAATAGAATGAAGTAGATGTACATGAAAATCCCATATTGTTACACTGTTTCCATGTTCTTTACAGTAGATTTGGTGGGAAATCCTCCAAATTGTATTGGTATCTGCTATACAACAGAGTGTAATATATTAATTAACAAATCTACAAAGGCTATATTAAAACTGGAAATAGTGAGAGAACAATGTTTGAAATACCACAGCTAAACTGTGGGGCTCAAGTTGTCTGTGCTTTAATAATATTCCACCATTTGTCAAACTGGTTCTCCGCTATCAAATTAGTAAAATGGCTGATTCTTGAAGATATTTGAAGTGACTTCTCATGGGCCAATACAGAGAGTTAACAAATTAACTTTAGGTTGTTTATTAGTTTGGTTTGGTTTTAATCTTCTTAATGTTTCCCAACTGAAGTGAATTTAGTGATGAGCCTATCCAATGACTGGGACTGGTGAGCACAGTCCACCAAAGTAATGGAAGGCCCACCCCCACAGTGAGGGAAGGGCCACTGAACCCAGCTATAAATTGGGATTTACAATCCCGGAGAGTGGAGGGCCTATTTATCCACAGACAAGGCATAGTACAGGCAACTGTGTGCAAATTCTCTCACCAATACCTTCAACCTTAATGCAGTGAAACCACTGTCAAGGTAAGAGAGTAGTTTAGTCCTCTTGCTGCTGTACTTTGAAATCTCCCTATTGAGAACAGCAATAAAGATACTACAGTGCCACCTGTGATGTGAACCCCTTTCCCCAAATCTGAGAGCACCAATCCTTTTACTCAAACTCACTAAAGAGGTGAGGATGGTAATAATTTTTAGTCACTGCCAACTTGTGGATCCAAACCAGGCGCATCCCTTTCCCCAAACCAGTCTCCAAAATCACATTAATTGGACTAGCTTTACATCTCCCAATTATTAATGGTTTTCAGACACTAGAATTTGGCCTAATAACCTAGTATTATACTTTAGATACAGGGGAGGATCTTCAGCCCTTGGATACATGGACGATACTCACATCAATGAGAATTATGCCCTGTATTCAAGGGCAGCATTTGGCCAACGGTAACTAACTGCCATATTGAAACTTTTAAACTCTGAGGATACAGAACACTCCATAAGGAGAATATTTTACCCATAATAATTCAAAGATACAGAGATTCATACTCAACCCATTACAGGAGAAGTGGCTTCAATTTCTTTGTTAAACTGGTCAATGAAATCTTTCCTACCTTTGGGAACTGGCTGAATGTGCTTGGCTCCTTTCTCCAGCTTGAAGTCCAGATATAAGGTTGGTGTGCGAGTATATATCTTTGACTAGGGAAGAAGTAGGGAGAAAAAGGTCATTTCTATAAATGGAATATACTTTTATATCATATAATGATTTTCACATAATAAATAGCATGTCATCAAATGAATAACTGAGTTTGTTGTTATTTAACAAAACAAAAAATTGCATTACACACGCTATAAAGTATTTGAAGATCATTTCAGCACTACAATTATTTAACTGTATTTTGTAGCATGTTTCATATGAATCATGTTCCAAAATACTTTTCACAGTTAAATAGTTCTATGACAAAGTTAAAAAATAAATACATTACAGAAAAATGAGAGAGATCAAGAGGTACAGACAAAGGGGAAAAGCTGTATTTCCAGCTGAGATATGAAATGTTTGAAAGTGTGAATGAGGTGGTGAGTTACAGATAGGCTCTTCCATATAGCAAGACCTGCAGAAAAGTGGCTCTTACGCCCAAAATCGGTGAGACTGCATGGAGGGAATGAGACTGGGTGCTAACAGAATTGGGGAGTGAGAAGTAGCATAAAGTCAAACTCTCATGGAAAGGCTTATATAGTTTTGAACTGGGTCCAGAGATGAATAGTGGTAAAGGCGTTTGAGGATAAGATATTCTTTGTACATGCAAGAAGGCAAGCAACAGCACTGTACATATGAAGTCTGCTTCCCCAAGTTCTAGTTATTCAATACTGAAGGTTTTTGCAACACTCAAGAGGAGATGAAGTGGTAGATGAAGATTTCTATAGCAATGGAGTCAAAGTAGGGGTTTCCACTGTCATAGTGGCAGCTTCACAAAAATACAAGATCAAGGAGAAAAGTTCAGAGTAAACAATTATGCCAAGGTTACAAAGTTATCAACTGAGAGGTCAGAGTTGAGGAGGAGCAGTTTTTGATTAATATTTAAAATGTTCCCTACATCTGCTTCTTTCAAGGAAGCAATTATTCCTTTGGGCATATACACTGTACACTCATGGGAAGTATCCAGCCCATCCAATAAAAGAAATTTTGTGAGGAGAAGAAACAATGAGGAGTCCTTGTGGCACCTTAGAGACTAACAAATTTATTTGGGCATAAGCTTTCGTGGGCTAGAACCCACTTCATCAGATGCAAGGAGTGGAAAATACAGGAACACGTATAAATACACAGCACATGAAAAGATAGGAGTTGCCTTACCAAGTATGAGGTGAGTCTATCGAGACAATTCAATTAACAGTAGGATACCAAGGGAGGAAAAATCACTTTTGTAGTCGTAATGAGAGTGGCCCATTTCAAACAGTTGACAAGAAGGTGTGAGTAAATACACTGGTTTCATCGCTTCAAAATTTAGAAGGATGCTCAGTGTCATTAGCCCTGCATATGTTGATGGGCATTATAAAATTTTACCATGAAGTGTGAAGAGTTGAGTTTGCTGACACAATGCTGACCACATCTGACTGGCCAATATAAACTAGAGCAAATTGAACACTTCAACCTCCTTGGCCACACAATAGCAGATGTAAAGGTAGCCATCTTACAGCAAAAAAACTTCAGGACCAGACTCCAAAGAGAAACTGCTGAGCTCCAGTTCATTTGCAAATTTGACACCATCAGCTCAGAATTAAACAAAGACTGTGAATGGCTAGCCAACTACAGAAGCAGTTTCTCCTCCCTTGGTGTTCACACCTCAACTGCTAGCAGAGCACCTCACCCTCCCTGATTGAACTAACCTCGTTATCTCCATACTGATTTATACCTGCCTCTGGAAATTTCCATTACTTGCATCTGAAGAAGTGAGGTTCTTACCCACGAAAGCTTATGCTCCCAATACATCTGTTAGTCTTAAAGGTGCCACAGGACCCTCTGTTGCTTTTTACAGATTCAGACTAATACGGCTACCCCTCTGATACTAGAGCAAATTGTGTTCAGCATCATGTCAGCTAACAGATTAACTACAAGTTGACACAAGTTTGAACACAATTTTCCCTCATCTACACTGACAGACAGTCAGTATTGCAACAGCCAATTTAAGACTTAATATTTTGACCACAAAAATTTTTGAAATGTAGACATATCATATGGAACTACTGTGGCAATGAGCACTACACTTGACAGTAAATGTTTGCAGGAGATTATCCCTGGAACAGGGACTATATCTTCTTCTATTTTCACAGGGCAGAGCACACTCTAAGGAATCTGTGAATGAACAATGTTAGCGAAATCTGAAGACAGGGTGCAATAGACAGTTTTTACACAGCCCTGCCACAACCCATCTAGGTTGCTGAATAACAACAATATAGCCATTTTCACAAAATATTTTTTCAAGCTACAGCAGTGTTCATTTGACTCAGAATGCAGAATACTAAAAATTCTGCATTTTATGACGTGACTTTTTGTAGAGCTTGCCTTTTATGCACACTAACAAGGACTCAGATTAGAACAAAACAATTGGAGTTTGTAATGAACAACAATGGCCTCTAAAGTTATTGATACCAGATTTAGTACCATCAGCATGCAACAAACAGTTCCAAAGTAGTGGGTGAGTTTTGTCTCATTGTTTACACACACACAAAGTAACATTTTCAAGATGATTTCAGTGCCCTTTGAGCTGTAGTTTGAAAAGGGTAGTTTTATTGTTATGTTGGAACAGGGAGGATGTTGACATTAAGCATTCTCTCTTCCTTTAATCCATCCTAAGGGGAGAGGGGAGGATTTGTAAACAGGAGGCTTTTTCTTTTGTTTACCTAAAGCTAGACCAAGCAGAGCTTGCCACTAGCAAGTGATCACTTTCACCTTCATTGTAATGAACAGAATGGGCCCAGTCTTTTGGCTTTGAAACTGCATCAGGAGATCTCAGTGCAGCCTCTTCCATCTCTTAATTTAAGCAGCTTCTGAGAACCCTTTAAAGAAATATTCCCATTTGTGCCGTTCCGTGAGCACCTTAGAGCAGTGATGATGTTCCTTGTATGGCGGCACACTGACCAGTTGTAAAGTACTGTGCACACTTTACAGTCCTACATAAGTGGATAATAAATAAGATGTCTCATTGCAGGTGTAAAGCACAGTGAAGGAGATCAAAGCTGTACATGAATACATACACTCAGTGCTTAACACTTAACTAAGTCAACAACAGAGGAAAGGGTTAGGAACCTTTAGAAAAATCGGAGGTGGGGAAGAATTAAAAGAGGAAGTTGGAATTTTACAGAGATTTTATATTGTTCATGACAAAATCATTTACTGTTTTGTGTGGGAGATCGCTGACAACCGTTAAAGTAGTACAGCCTTATCCATCATCTCCAAAATATAACAGACATGCTTGCGGATATTATTTCCTGCACATGTACACTAGATTGGTTTAAACTATGTGCATCTTTGTGGGTTAACTCATCTTAAGGGCTTTGTTTTATGTATGGATTAGTGAACTGCAAAACCATCCTTTAAAAAAATAAAATCTGCTTCTAAAGTTACAGCACAAAAAAGGCCACAGAATTAGTAAATTTGCCTCCTTTTGTTCTTCTGTAAAGGACAAATATTATTAGCCATGTTACATTACTCTTCTGTGTCTTCAAATTGCAGGTAGGCTTTAACCTTACAGGCCAACTTCGTACAAGAGCGAGTTTCTATAGACATGGGCCAGATCATTTCCCACTGTGGAAAAGCCCACTAACAGGTAGACTCCTGAAGATGCCTCCAGATCATTTCCTCAGGGATGGGGAAAAGGTGTGGAGCTCTCACCCCTAAACAAAAGGCAGGAGGATTGGCCTAGAGAGCGTCTGGATCTCAGGGGATCTGCCTATCCATGCAGGGACCTTGTGCTTCTGAAGTCACTCACCATGGTGGAGCTATGCTGACAGGGCTTCCCCTGTTTGCAGCTGCCTTGGGAGCCCTCCCCTAAAGGAAGCTTCCACCGAGTGGAAGGGCTCCATACAAAAAGCTAATTCAGCCTCAGAATTCGTTTGACAGTGGATTTCCTAGTGGTTCCCATGGGAAATAGGGAGAGGTGATGCAAATAGTGAACCCATTTCCACCCTCCCCTTCCAGTCTCTCCCTGCTCACGAACCACTAACCCCACAGAGAGCTCTTCGCAGGGCTTCGGGACAGAATATGTTGCCTTCGAGTTGACACTTCCCCCTTCCATATACCCAAGGGAACAGTCTAGCTGTAAGTTATGCACATCCTGAAGATGATTTATAAAGGACCCTTAACTATGCATTGCTACCAGACATGTAAAAATATCTCCACCACTTCCTAAGTGCCTAAGATATATAATCATAAAGCCAAATCCTGAAGTCTTTGCTTATTTTCTTGTAATCCTTGCTCAGATAAACTCTTCTGGCTTTAATGGAAAATTCCCGGACCAAGCAGTGAGTAAGAGGTTCAGAATTTGGCCTTTTGTTAGCAGTGGCCCATTCTAATCATATGCAGATTCTCCATATTAAACCCAAAAAACAAAAAACACTGTATAATTAATCGATACTTACAAATTTCCTTTTAAAACCAAGGATTACCCACACTGCATAGTCTTCAAAAACTTCCCAATCACAAGTCTGTAATTTTTATCACCCTGAACATTCTTTCCTTCCTTCCTCAGGTTGTATTTGTAAACGTTTTCTTAATTATGAGAAGAAATCATTGCCACATGTAAGCTGCGTAGCCTAATGAAATCATGGTTGTACCAATGAGGCGACACTGCATTTTCTAATACAAGCGTGACAGACAAAAGTACACTAAGTCCTCCATCAATTCACTTTCTACATATCAGAGCTGATTTACTGAACCTTTTTAATACTTGCAGTTTATTGCCATACTCAAACAAAACAAATAAAATACGAAGTGAAGTGGAGTTTGCATACCAACAAAGTTATAAATTCTATCAACATGTCGCTTCAAATGCTTCCATATGTATTTTATAGTATCATTTTAAAAGACATTTTTGATGGAATGTTTTTCAGGGGACACACTTTTTTAATTCACGAAGGCGCATTTCCAATTGTGATTCAATTCCTGATCAGATTACAATTTGTAACTGAGGTAAGAAAATCCCAAATCTTCAGATCTCATAATTAGTGGTTGTATCTCCTCTTTTCTCCTAGAATAGTGGTTTCCTGTCAGATGAATGGAGAAATCACACAGATTCCGTTTGCATTTGTGATTAGATGCACACTGATGACGTGCCATCAGGATATTGTATTAGAATTGGAGCTACTCACAATTCATGGAACATTATGAATTGTATGAGCAAATAGTGACTTTTGGGGGGGCTCTGCCCAGATTCCCACAATTTTTCCTCCTCTTAAAGGCTCTGCGTTGGATTGATGTGTCCTTCTGACCAGTGACAGATAGACAGATCTCATCCAGAGCCAGTCAATGCTGCTTCTAGGGGGGTTGCTGTTATATAACTAACCTACATGCTAACATTCATCTACATTTATCTTTTAGGGATACTGCACATTATTGTAACCATAATTTTCCATACCCATAACCCCCTGTTGTCTGTTGTCAATCCTTGTAACTTTATACGTAAACGTAGGCCTCGATACGGCAACTGAATCTGAGTGGACAGACCTTTGTATCTATTGTAGAGCCCATTTTAATTAAATGAGGGTCCACTGAACAGATCCAAATGCAGGATTGAGGCCCCAGGTTGTAAACTCTTTTGGGTAGCAACCACATTTTTTATGTCTGTAAAGCTCCTAGTGCATCTTGGACAACTATATAGACACATAATAAATTATTCAGTAAAGAAAAAATATTCATCAGGGAGAGCACATTAGGTATGTAATTCAATAGACATGGTGAGGGAAGAAAAAAAATCTATTTGGTTTATAACAGCAATAACAACCTCAGAGTCAATCATTTCCTGGAGTTAATTACCAGATGGGTTAATAGCCTCCTCCAGATGGTCACTAGCTGCCAGGAAATACCCCACCCATCAGTCATTATTGCTTAAAACAATTAGGATACTGATCTGCATTACTCATATTCACATCATATTACTATGAACTAAGGGTACAAATGCAATGGAAAAGCTTTGTCTGAAAAGGGAATAAAAAAAACGAATGTGAAACATGAATGGTATGGAAATAGATCTGTGTTTCACTTGTTGCACAGAGCTGTACTACTGTCACAACCAGATGAATGTAATGCTCATGGAAAGTGTTGAACTGACAGCCAGCAACATAAGGTTCCCCACACTAATCCACTTATGTGCCTCCACACTCTCCTGAGGGGACCATCTGAAGGGGTGAGAGGTTAGTCTCCATGCCAAATCAATTCCTGCCTTCCCTGCTGAGACTGCTAACAAAGAATGTGATTGTTGTGATTAGGTTACCTGACCGATATTAAAAGGACTAAGACTAAATTCCAAGACATCAAAGCACAACAGTTTAGTTTTCGTTCTCCATGGCTTGTTAAAAAACTCATTTAGAGGCTAATTTTTTTCATCTCCAAGTAATAATGAATGAATAAACATGAATACCTGAAGCAGTTTAGACCACAGATTCAGGTTGAACACCTATGTAATATTTCTGTATGAAATGTTAATAGTACCAAGAGAGAAATCAAAGACATAAACAAAAGCTTTTATTTCAACTGTTTGCTTTGTAATCAAATGTTGTTAATAAAGACTAAATAACTATTTCATAAATAATGAGAGTCCAAGTTATCAGAGAACCTCGGGAGTTGCAGGTTAGATCATTCAAATCCATTATCATACTTATCCTTTATCGTTTCAAAGTATACGAACAAAGGGATATTCAATTAAAGTGAAAGGTGAAGAGTTTAAAACTGATAAGAGAAAACAATTTAAGAAAATGACAATTAGCCTATTGAATCTACAGTTACAAGAAATTAATATGAATAGTGAGCACACCCAGAGTTTCTAGACTGAATTTTTAAAATAAGGGATATAACTCTCCTGATTCTGGGCATAAACCAACCCATCCACTGACCGGGCTAGGAAGGAACTTCTCAGCACCATAATCCCGCGCGTTGGTCACTGTTAGATTGGGACTTCTGCAACATGTTCTGCAGGGGGAAAACCTTAAACCCAAGTTTCTGAAAGCTGAAGCTACTGCAGAATGCTACACTTTGCCTGCTGCTAAGTGGAGTATCTTGCTCTGTGCATAGGATACTGGTCTTTCATAACCTGCATTGGCTGTCTGTTGAAGTTTAAGAGGTTGACACTGACCTAGGACTTACCTACTTTGGAAATCACCTTTTTCCCCACAGCGGTCCCACAGTCCCAGGCTGCACTCCGTCACAAATGGTACCATTATTTACATATACAGGGCAACATATGCAACTTAAAAATATAATTAAAAATTGCAAAATTATAAAAATGGCAACGAATGACCTTGCATCAAGAATAAAGCTTAAAACGCTAACTGTTCAAATTTCTCCTTCATGCCACAGGAGAGCATTTGGAAGCCTCCAGCAAAACAGTGTTCTTACTGCTAGCCTCTATGGATATGTCTACACAGCAATTAAATACCCGCAGCTGGACCAGGTCAGCTGCTTAGGGCTCGCGGGGCTCGGGCTGCAGGGCCGTAACATTGCTGTGTAGATGCTGGGGGGGGGGGGGGGAGGAGAGGGGGGCCGGCCCCGGGGGGGGGGGGGGAGGGGGGGGGGGGGGGGTGGGGGGGGAGCGGATAGGGGGGGGGGGGGAAAGGGGGGGGGGGGGTGGGGCCTTGGGAGAAGGCGTGGAGTGGGGCGTGATAGAAACTCAGTGCCTATGTCCCAGGCCCTGCACCCCCCTAGGGATGGCCCTGGGTGGGAGGGTCCCAGAGCCCACACTCCAGCCCAAGCCCAAACAGCTACACTGCAATTTTTAGCCCTGCAAACCTGAGTCAGCTGACCTGGGTCAGATGTGGCCATGCCATGGGTCTTTTATTCCCTTGACGACGTACCCTCTGACTCCCTCACACAAAGGACTTTAAGGACCTATGATATTGGTCTCACATACTGTGGAAGTGACAGTTTCACTACAACCAGTGGGGCTAGGGGCAGTGAGACAGATGAGTTGCTGTACAGCCTTTGTGAGACTGATAAGGCTGTTGCATGCAGATGTGTAGATACCTCCCTACCTATCCACAGACATGACATGCTTTTAAGATGATTGTGGGGCCCAGACAGATGTGTGCCTTATGACACCACCCTCCCCCCCCTTATTTGTGATGTCATTTAAACCTGTTGCACCACTGGCTCATCAAGAGCAGAGGTATGTAGAAAGAAAGAAAGAAAGAAAGAAAGAAAGAAAGAAAGAAAGAAAGAAAGAAACTGACTGAGATGATCATTCTTTTTATAAGGGAGAAAAAAATAAACACTACCATGTGGACCTGCTGAATTCTTGCCAGAGGGCATTAAATGTCAACAAGTCTAGTATATTTCCTAGTCAAAATAAACTTTAAATTCAAAATGATTAACCCTGATGACAGTGGCTACCCCTTTTCTGTATATTGTTGTGTTGGACACACCACTCACTGAAATCAAATCATTCAACTCTGCTACATGCTAGAGAGTGTAAACTCAGAAACTGAAACTATGCCTGGCAGCCAGCCTTCTATATCAGAATCCACTTTGGACAGATCTGCTCTTCTCTCTCCAAGGATGAGGTAATCTAATAAAAATGCACATCCTGCCCAGAAGAATTTCAAAAGCAGTATTTCCTATCATTTATTTCTGATTGTGCAAAATCCTTAATACTTATAATGAGAACATTGAACAAACAAGCTACCAGGAGTGAAATGTAAGTACCCACGTTACAATTACCGTTTGTCAAAGGGGTCCAAACCCATACCAGATTTCACACTTTATTTGCAGGCTGGGCAACAGCTGTTTATCTTGTATTGGTTCAAAGACTTATATTCATAGAATCATAGAATATCAGGGTTGGAAGGGACCTCAGGAGGTCATCTAGTCCAACCCCCTGCTCAAAGCAGGACCAATTCCCAACTAAATCATCCCAGCCAGGGCTTTGTCAAACCGAGCCTTAAAAACCTCCAAGGAAGGAGATTCCATCACCTCCCTAGGCAACGCATTCCAGCGCTTCACCACCCTCCTAGTGAAATAGTGTTTCCTAATATCCAACCTAGACCTCCCCCACTGCAACTTGAGACCATTGCTCCTTGTTCTGTCATCTGCCACCACTGAGAACAGCCGAGCTCCATCCTCTTTGGAACCCCCCTTCAGGTAGTTGAAAGCAGCTATCAAATCCCCCCTCATTCTTCTCTTCTGCAGACTAAACAATCCCAGTTCCCTCAGCCTCTCCTCATAAGTCATGTGCTCCAGACCCCTAACCATTTTTGTTGCCCTCCGCTGGACTCTTTCCAATATTTCCACGTCCTTCTTGTAGTGTGGGGCCCAAAACTGGACACAGTACTCCAGATGAGGCCTCACCAATGTCGAATAAAGGGGAATGATCACGTTCCTCGATCTGCTAGCAATGCCCCTACTTATACAGCCCAAAATGCCGTTAGCCTTCTTGGCAACAAGATCACAGACCTGAAAGGACTGAGGGGGTCTTTACCCTGTGTGCTTTTTTTTTTTTTTTTTAATGAAGTCTTTTGTCCATTGTCCCAATCTAGATAGAAAAAACCTCAGTGTGAATGTGGTGGTTCAACTGCAGGCCACTAACTCCTGTATAAAGCAATGTCAGGCCCCAATCCTGCATCGGGATCTGCTAGTGTGGACCCCTGCTTCCATGGGACATCATACTAGTGCAGGGGTCTGCTATTGAAAATCCTGATGTGAGATTGAGGACCTTAATCTCTTACTCACATTGAGTGATACTGGTCTGAGAGGATGGTAGCTTAAATGGGACTGAAATATTTATGTAAGAGGATGCAGTGTTCTGTTCTTCTCTCAAAAAAACCCCAACACCTCCCCGCCCAGTCCCCCTTCCAAGACACAGAAGGGAAAGAGATTATCAGCTATTTAACTAATGCAGTCACATCCACACTGGTTGATCCTTGTGTCCATGCAGGGACCCAGGGCCACACACAAGCACAAGGATTCACCCGCAAAGATCTGACTGCAGGGTCAGGGCCTAAATGTATCTTCCTGCTCCTGCTGTGAAACACAGATCATAAAAGTAAAGCTACACAGTGTTTGCAATGCACCAACATCAAAGTTGTCATTGCAGCCTTACATTTTGAATTTCTTCATTTAGGATTATAGTGTCCATCCTAAAAGGGCCATTAACATAGGGCCCAATTATTCTCCCACACTAACTCCCTCAAACAGTACAATTAAACCAATTTTGTTTGCATTTAATAGCAATTAGATTTTTAAAAAATATACGAAAAACATAAAAGACAAAGATTGTAATTTCTTTGGGACAGGGACCATCTTTTCATTATATATGTGCACATAGTGATTAGCACAATAGGGCACCAAGACCTGTTGGGGCAGTGGTGGGCAACCTGCGGCCCATCAGGGTAATCCGCTGGCGGGCCGCAAGACAGTTTGTTTACATTTGCATGGCTGCTCGCAGCTCCCTTAGGCTGCAGTTCACCGTTCCCAGCCAATGGGAGCTGCGGGAAGCGGCACAGGCCGCAGGGACGTGCTGCCGCCACCTAAAATAGATCATTTTGGTAACTTCTGTTAAATGAATTTGGTGGTGTTAGTCTTGTTCTCAGTGGACAAAGTATCCACATCAAAAAATCCACAACCCCAGCTGGCATACACATTGGCCATCTCAATAAAGAGGTAAAAAAACCTGAACTATTCTCTTACCCACACACTATGTTGTTTCTCCAGATAAGGGTTAAGTCACACTGGCAGGGCAGTATAGAGAGGATTATGTTCTATTTACTATATTTTTAAAGTCCGTAGAACTATGAACCTAAGATGTCTTTATATAGAACTAGAAATGGACTGATTATAACATTATTAACAAGTAACGTAACACAAAGTCTCTTGGGGTCCCCTGGCTCTTCCTAAAGTTTACTCTGGATACACACAGATAAAACAACACAGGTGCCTTGTACTCGACCTACAAAACAGGCAAAATGGGATAAACTATGGGAGCCACACGATTGATTTCAGCAGTCTAACAAGTGTGCTTGGGGCAATGAGATTATGTATTGGCTATCAGAATCAGTGGAATGTGTCAGTGTCAGTGTTAGGGAGTTACTTGTCAGTTTGATGATCAATTAATAAATCTGAATTCAGAGCTTCCATTCAGTTCATACTCTAAATATGGGGCATGTTTGCAATGATCTCACTGACCTTGAATTCAATTTGGACAACAGAGAGCGCCACATACAGCTTTATAAACCAAGTCAGAACAACAGCGACCCACAAACACTAACATTCTCCCACACTGAAAAATTACCTCAATTTTCTTGGAAACAAACAGTTCCAACATCACTGTCTGCATGTGCCAAGTTGTTACACACTCTAAGACACATTCTCCAGACCAGGAGAATCCAGCAATGCTGACACAGAGCAACAATGTCTAGCTTTGGTTGGAGATACCACAAAAAAATAGTGGCAAAACAAGAGGCATGCTACGCGGTAATGTACAGCTCTGGAGCATGCTTTGCTGTTTCCTTTGTTGTCTCACCAATATGCATAACCCCCACTTATTTCATTTATTTCCTCCCTCCCCCTTCCCCACCCCTGATCTCCAGCATAGCAGCTCCTGAGTGACAAACAGCCACAGGTATACACCACAGTCAGTCCTCTGTGAGTGTGTGTGTGCATGGAGGAAGGTAAGAACTGGGTCAGGTGACAGGATGAATGCCATCCCAGGATATAGGAAATACGGTGGTGACCATGCTGAAGGGATGGTGTAAGCCCATATTAAGCTTGTAAGGATTAGATTTTTAACAGTAAATGTCAGTAAACGTTGATTTTGCTGTGCACACACACTGACAAAAAAAAATATTTCCATTGATAAATAATCAAAGATTACAGATAAGCAAAGTAAGAAGAATGCTGCTTGAGGAGTTCTTAGACTCAAAATCCAATTATTTAGATTTTTGAATTCAGTTTGTTACCTGAACTACCCAATGAACAGTAAAAACAGCTACCGGTATGAGCTGTTGATTTAAGGATATTTACTTTGTATCTTTTGACATGTGATGTTGACAATTTGTGTTTAAATGGTTCATAAAGCTTTAACCTTTTGAATCTCAACATCTACTGTCATTAAATAATTGTCTGGTGCCCTCATAATTTCCTGCAACTGTGAAAATTTAAATTGATAAAAATAAAATAAAAAATCTTAAAATACATAATTTCGCACAACTGTGAACATTAAAATAGATAAAAATCTAAATAATGGTTAAAAATAAACATCAACATCATCCATCAAAATTATAAAAGAATAAAAGTAGAATTCTGCCAAGCCTATCTATATTGCATGTTTGTAGCCCAAGCTGAAAAAAGAACAACAGTTTAAGAACCCCCCACATGAATCTTAACAGGGATTCTGCATTTAAAAATATTGGGGAGCTTGTGTGGTCCAATCCATCTGCGGTATCCTGGGGCTGGTAGATCAAGCTAATGCCTTTTGCTAGACAGAGGGTGAGGATGAAAGTTTCTGTCTCTTTTTGGTGTTGCATGGATAGATTTTGTTTGACTACCTAGTACAGAACTCCAAGTATTCAAAAAAAAAAAATCAGTCAGACCCCCCCCAAAATCATGAGACTGGCCTAAAAATCATGAGATTTAAAAACTAGTAAGATTTTTATTTTAAATTTCCCTTCTGGTTTCTGAGCCACAATTTTCAAGATTTTCTCTACAACCATGGAGGTGAGAAATTTCCTTTAA
Organism: Terrapene triunguis; assembly: GCF_002925995.2. Classification (NCBI taxonomy): domain Eukaryota; kingdom Metazoa; phylum Chordata; order Testudines; family Emydidae; genus Terrapene; species Terrapene triunguis. The sequence continues at coordinate 9,864,964 of NW_020664373.1, forward strand.
AAATAAATAAAAGCTGATATTTTCATATAATAATCTGACTCCAGGAGCTAGGGCCTTGAGTGAATGACCAACTATCACAACACTCACAAATAAAATTAAAGGAGTTGACAAAACTGACTTCATGTGGGAGGGAGTTGGAGAAAGCAGTATTCTTCCCCTTAAAGGGCCTGCTTATTTTAAATGCATATAATCAGGACATGCTCATAGATTCGAAGGCAGAAGGGACCATTATGATCATGACCTCCTCTATAACACAGGCCATGGAACATCCCCAGAATAATTCCTAGAGCGTATCTTTTAGAAAACCATTCAATCTTGATTTTAAAATTCTCAGTGATGGAGAATCCACCACAACTCTTGGTAAATTGTTCCAATGGTTAATTACTCTCATCTTTAAAAATTCATGTCTTATTTCCAGACTGAATTTGTCTAGCTTCAACTTCCAGCCATTGGATCGTGTTATACCTTTCTCTGCTAGACTGAAGAGCTCATTATTAAATCTTGACACCTTCTAGAAAATGACCTATGAAAGAAGAGGAGATCAGGACTATTAATTCAGAGCCTTTCTCTCTTGTCCAATTTACAGAGTTCTGGGATAGAAACAAGAGCAATGGGCAAAAGGTGGAACTAAAACATGCCCTCTCATAATGTCATGTATGCTTCAAAGGGATATAGAAATTGTCATATTGGATCAGACCAGTGGTTCATCTGGTTTAGTATCCATCTCAGACTTTAGTGACTTCATTTATACTACTTCCCTCCGTTTTTGTAAACAGATAATTGCTTCATCTGGCAATGAAAACCATAAAACCCCAAGGGTATCTCATTATTTTGGCCATATTTGCAGTACTTCACACAGATTAAACATATTTACACAAATGGCAGAAGGAAAATACTCACCTATGTGAAAAGTGGAGGCCTCAGCTGTGAATACTGTTTCTGTCATATTACTTAGAGTGAGGTCTTGATTATATATGCCATATGTACACCTACACCTTCCATCTTTATTTACTTATGCTCACTGTTTTTTCATGATTGCTTTTTGACAGAAATACACGACTAGTGGTTGAAGGAAATGCAATAAATATAATCCTTGGATTACAGCAAAGCATTTCATACTGTGGGCTTGCCTACATGGAGAGGTAATGTGCTCTATGGAAGAGTGATTTCTAAAGCACACATGTTGCACATTAATTGGTCTGTGTAGACCTTGCCAGTGCGCACTAGTGGTTCCTAGTGTGCTTTAATGTACCTTTAGTGCTCACCAGCAGGGTCTACATGTACCAATTAATGAACAACACATTAGTGCATTTTAGAAATCACATCCCCATAGAGTGCATTACCTCACTCTGTAGACAAGCCCTGTGTCTTACAAAATCTTACTTACAAAATTAATGTGAATTGGCTAGGATAGGAACAGTCATGTGGCTTGAAAACCTGTCAACAGGAAAGAAAGGGTTATGATAAATGACAATGGTACAGAGTTATGGGGAGATAGCTAATAGGTGGTGCAGGGATCAGTGTTAAATCTGGTTTTATGTAATGTGTAAATTTATGATCTGGGAAAGTGAGGAAATAGCATGTTTATGAAGTCTTCCGATGCTACTAACCTGTGAGAAGTTGCAAACAGCAGTCAAGACAGAAAAATCATACAAAGGGACTTAGATCAGAAGGATGGGAAGAATCCTTGGGAAAACAACATCTTGGAAAAATGCAACCTAATATATATTGGGGAACCCTATATATAAATACAACCCAAATATATTGTGGGGAAAATAATCTGAAAAACTCACACACTATAAGAAGGAGAAATGTGGGACAAACGAGTACTAGTGAATGACAGATTAGACATTAGCAATGTAATATGGCATCAAAGGCAGCCAATGCAATTCTGGGTACAGAGATCACCTATTGAAGGTGATCGTCTCTCTCTGAACCCCTTATGCCACATTTACACCTGGAATACCATGCTCAGTTCTGGATCCCACATTATCATACAGATATTGGCAAATATAAAGGTGTTCAGAGAACAAAAAATATCAACAGGGGAGGAGGGACCGAGCTTGAAGGAAAGATTAAGAGACCTAAGTATGTATAGCTTAGCTAAGCAATTGCTAAGGGGAGGGCGGAAGATAATGATGATCTATGAAGATTTGATGGTGGGAGATTAATTATTTCATTGTTACCAACTTTTGTGATATTTGGTGTTTTCCTTAAAGCCCCAGCTCCTGGACTCATGTGATTATGAGAATCTCCGCATTCCTTATAAATCAATCAATCAACCAACCAAAGCATCTAGCTCCCATATGTGGAGACAAGCTTGAAAACGTAACCCAAGTACATTCTAAAGGCTCAGAAGCCAGAAGGCAAATAAAAAGAGCCCAAAACGTATTATTTAATTTAAATCTCATGATTTTTAAGGCCTACTCATGATTTCTGAATCTAAGGATTGGCAATATTTTTATTTAGTGTCTTAATGGGGTGCATGAACTAGGAGTAATGGGATGATATTATAAATAGGAAAAGTTGGCAAAATAATAGGAAATACTTCCTAACAGTGAGGTGTACTGAATAATCTTTTAAGGAAAGTGTGGTGGGGTGGCTTGCCTTAAGGACCATATTGCTTAGTGGTCTCCGCACTCCACCACCTGGCATGGCCCGTTAAGGGTTTGGAAGGGTTCATTAGATATAGAGAGATCAGAGGGTATGTCTACACTGCAATGAAAAACCCACGGCTGACCCATGCCAGCTGACTTGGGCTCTAGGACCCTGCGAGGTGGGAGGGTCCCAGAGCTCAAGTTATGGCCCAGAATATAGAGAACGATCCTTTACTGGCAAGGAGAACTTCTGGAGCACTTAATAGTTTTTTCCATCTCTGACATTCTGCAACAGGATGCTGGCCATGTAAACACAGGCACAGCCAGTGTAGCCCTTTAAGGCAAGGAATTCTGAGGATTTAGTTCTGGGTCACAACTGTTCGTGAAAGCAAGGCAGGAAATAAAAGGCATGAATTGTTCTTTAGTCACAGAGAGATCAGGGATGAGGAAAGAGCTGGTGTGAGACTCTTCAAAATGTCTGGCAGAAGAGCAATAGCCAAGGGTCTAGAGAGAGACATTACTGCAAGCCCAGCAGCTCATGCTAGATGCCCAAGTCCAAGCCTGCCTGACCCCGTGGGTCTGAGGTCAGCCAGCTAGCCCAAGCCACCCCCCCAGGCAGCAACATCCATACTGCTTTTTTTATGTGCTAGCTTGAGAAGAACTAGCAAGAGTCTATCAGCCCACATTGGGAATCACACCTCCCAGCTGTAGTGTAGATATTCTCTGTTTGTACAGCACCTAGCACACCGGGGTCCTGGTCCATAACTAGGGCTCCTAGGTGCTATGGTAATACAAATAAATAATAATAAGTAACAAGTTTTAAACATACACAGATAAATAAAAGATTCTGCCTTGCACCTGAAGCTTCTGCCACGAGTATTTAATCTATCAGATCAGATACTGAACAACGCAAGCCTCACTATCACTTTGTGCAAAACACAGCATAGCAGAGGTTTTCAATATAATTCTTATGAAGTGGAAGTTTAGTTAAGAGTCCATTATCTTATGGGGCATAAACAATAAATTATCGTAGAATCATAGGATTGGAAGGGACCTCGACAGGTCATCTAGTCCAGTCCCCTGCACTCATGGCAGGACTAAGTATTATCTAGATAATTCCTGACAGGTGTTTGTCTAACCTCCTCTTAAAAATCTCCAATGATGGAGATTCCACAACCTCGCTAGGCAATTTATTCCAGTGTTTACCTACCCTGACAGGAAGTTTTTCCTAATGTCCAACCTAAATCACCCTTGCTGCAATTCAAGGCTGTTGCTTCTTGTCCTATCCTCAGAGGTTAAGAAGAACAATTCTTCCTCCTCCTTGTAACAGCCTTTTATGTACTTGAAAACTGTTATCATGTCTCCTCTCAGTCTTCTCTTTTCCAGACTAAACAAACCCAATTTTTTCAGTCTTCCCTCATAGGTCATGTTTTCTAGACCTTTAATCATTTTTCTTGCTCTTCTCTGGACTTTCTCCAATTTGTCCACATCTTTTCTGATATGTGACGCCCAGAACTGGACACAATACTCCAGTTGAGGCCTAATCAGCGCGGAGTAGAGTGCAAGAATTACTTCTCGTGTCTTGCTTACAATACTCCTGCTAATACATCCCAGAATGATGTTTGCTTTTTTTGCAACGGTGTCACACTGTTGACTCATATTTAGCTTGTGATCAACTATGACTCCCAGATCCCTTTCCACAGTACTCCTTCCTAGACAGTCATTTCCCATTTTGTATGTGTGCAACTGATTGTTCCTTCCTAAGTGGAGTACTTTGCATTTGTTCTTATTGAATTTCATCCTATTTACTTCAGACATTTCTCCAATTTGTCCAGATCATTTTGAATTATAATCCTACCCTCCAAAGCACTTGCAACCCCTCCCAGTTTGGTATCATCTGCAAACTTTATAAGTGTACCCTCTATGCCATTATCTAAATCATTGATGAAGATATTGAACAGAACTGGACCCAGAACTGATCCCTGCGGGACCCCACTCGTTATGCCCTTCCAGCATGACTGTGAACCACTGATAACTACTCTCTGGGAATGGTTTTCCAAGCAGTTTTGCACCCACCTTATAGTAGCTCCACCTAGGTTGCATTTCCCTAGTTTGTTTATGAGAAGGTCACGCGAGACAGTATCAAAAGCTTTACTACCGCCCTACCCCCCTGCCCCCCCGCCCGCCATCCACAAGGCTTGTTATTTGTCAAAGAAAGCTATCATATTGATTTGACACAGTTTGTTCTTGACAAATCCATGCTGACTGTTACTTATCACCTTATTATCTTCTAGATGTTTGCAGATTGATTGCTTAATTATTTGCTCCATAATCTTTCTGGGTACAGAAGTTAAGCTGACTGGTCTGTAATTCCCCAGGTTGTCCTTATTTCCTTTTTTATAGATTGGCACTAAATTTGCCCTTTTCCAGTCGTCTGGAATCTCTCCCATCTTCCATGACTTTTCAAAGATAATCACTAATGGCTCAGATATCTCCTCAGTCAGCTCCTTGAGTATTCTAGGATGCATTGTATCAGGCCCTGGTGATTTGAAGACATCTAATTTGTCTAAGTAATTTTTAACTTGTTCTTTTCCTATTTTAGCCTCTGATCCTACCTCATTTTCACTTATCAAAGGGGTAGCCGTGTTAGTCTGGATCTGTAAAAGCAGCAAAGAGTCCTGTGGCACCTTATAGACTAACAGACGTATTGGAGCATGAGCTTTCGTGGGTGAATACCCACTTCTTTTTATTTGCATCCGATGCAAATGCAAAGTACTCCACTTAGGAAGGAACAATCAGTTGCACACATACAAAATGGGAAATGACTGTCTAGGAAGGAGTACTGTGGAAAGGGATCTGGGAGTCATAGTTGATCACAAGCTAAATATGAGTCAACTCATTTTCACTGGCATTCACTATGTTAGATGTCCAATCACCACCAACCTTCTTGGTGAAAACCAAAACAAAGAAGTCATTAAGCACCTCTGCCATTTCCACATTTTCTGTTATTATTCCCACCCCCCCCAAGTCCTCAGGGCAAATTAATCATTAAAAAACGCTTGCTTTTAAACCATGTTTTATATTTTAAAAGGTAAACTCACCTGAGGTTCCTTCCATGGGGTCATGGTCTTGGGTAGTGGCTTGGGAGGGTACTTCAGTCAGGCTGAGAAAAAGATCTTGGCTGCTGGGGAGAATGGAGTGCTGGGTGCTCTCCGCAAGCTCGTCCTCCTCCTCCTCCTCCTCTTCCCCATCCGCAGAATCCTCAGGTGTGGCTGATGAGATTACCCCCGCCTCGGAATCCACGGTCAGAGATAGGGTAGTGGTGGCGGCCCCCCCTAGAATTGCATGCAGCTCAGCGTAGAAGCGGCATGTCTGCGGCTCTGACCCGGAGTGACCGTTTGCCTCCTTTGTTTTCTGATAGGCTTGTCTGAGCTCCTGGACTTTCACGCAGCACTGCTCTGAGTCACTATTGTGGCCTCTCTCCATCATGCCCTTGGAGATTTTTTCAGAAGTTTTGGCATTTCGTCTTTTCGAACGAAGTTCTGCTAGCACTGAATCCTCTCCCCATATAGCGATCAGATCCAGTACCTCCCATATGGTCCATGCTGGTGCTCTTTTTCGATTATCGGCCTGCATGGTTATCTGTGCTGATGAGCTCTCTGTGGTCACCTATGCTCTCCTGTGCTGGCTAAATAGGAAATGAAATTCAAATGTTCGCGGAGCTTTTCCTGTCTACCTGGCCAGTGCATCCGAGTTCAGATTGCTGTCCAGAGCGGTCACAATGGTGCACTCTGGGATAGCTCCCGGAGGCCAATACCATCGAATTGCGGCCACACTAACCCTAATTCGAAATGACAATATCGATTTTGGTGCTACTCCGCTCGTCGGGGAAGAGTACAGAAATCAATTTTAAGAGCCCTTTATTTCGAAATAAATTGCTTCGTTGTGTGGACGGGTGCAGGGTTAATTCGATTTAACGCTGCTAAATTCGAATTAAACTCATAGTGTAGACCAGGCCTAAGTCAGTCCATCAGGGTGCTTAGCAATGGTATGGGAAAAGAGCCTGCTGCGCGCACGACAAACCTTCGCACAGTGGCTACAAGTCCACTTGCTGGATGAAAGTTGAAGCATACTCTGCTTCCTGGCTCACCTGCGAGCCTCAGCCTGGTCTGTCTGATGGCTCTCTGCAGTGACTGCACCAGTCTTAGCCCAGCTTCTCCAAACTGAACAATTTTGGGAAGGATTTTCCCGCATTGTTAGTGGGAATGCTGAATTCCTTGAGGCCTTGCTTCACCTTGTTGATGTATTGGAGCTTTGGCCTTCCTCTGCGTCGCGGGCAGTTCTTAAGTTGACTGTACAGCACAGCGTTCGGCAGACAATCTTGAGGCCTGTGCTCCACATGCCCCAACCAGCGAAGCCTGCAAATGTCCAGAGTAGTTTGCATAGACTGTAGGCCGGCTTTCTCAAGGATCTCGTTATTGGTGATCCGTTTGTCCCAAATAACTCCAAGGATTTTTCTAAGATAGCGGAGGTGGAAACCGTTGAATCTCCGCGCCTGCTTGGAGTATGTTACCCAGCTTTCACAAATGTAAAGGAGGGTACTCAGGACACAAGCCTGATAAACAGCCACCTTTGTGTTCAGGTTTAGCAACTTGTTGCTCCAAATACATGAGGTAAGTTTGCCAAAGGTAATAGAAGCTTTGCCGATTCTAGCATCAAGTTCCCTAACAAGGTTAAGTGAGCTGGTAAGAATTGAGCAGAGATAGCAGAAGTGATCCACGTTGTCCAGAGCTTCATTAGGTGACTGCCTACAACATGCATGTATTAATATATATATAAGCTCAGAAGAAAACAATATACTTAGTTGTCTATGGGCATTTTAGCTCATTTCAAATAGGGTATAGTGGAGACTGTCCCTTTGTTTCTATTTGCTGTGTACAAAGGAATTGTCATACTGGATCAGACTCGAAATCTACCTAGTCCAGTACCCTGTCTCCAGCAATGGCCAGCACTAGGCACTTCATAGGATAGTGTAAGAACCCCACATCAGAAAGATGTTGGATAATTGGCCTCCCACGTTAAGTTTTATCCTGATCTCTAATAGTTAGTGACTGGCTTCAGCCCCGTAGCATGAGCCCTGCAAGCAACAAAATATCCTTTCCAAAATTTTTGTTAGCAATAAACATAACTCTGGATATTCTTGTTATCGCTATACAATTTCCAGTCCCGCTTTGAATCTTGTTATTTCTTGGCATCAACAACTTCCTGTGGCAATGAGTTCCACAACCTAATTACACATTGCATAAAAAGTATTTCCTTTTGTCAGTTTGGAATTTACCACCTTCCAGTTTCATTGAATTTCCCCTTGTTCTTGTGTTCTGACAGGGAGAACAGAAGCATCTGATCTTCCTTTTCTACATCATTCTATTTTGAAAAAAAGGAATTTCCCCACTTTAACAGTTTCATATCTGCATAGCATGGAAGTCTTACAGAACAGATTTCATTCTTATGGTCTACGTGTAAGAAGAGAGAGTTAGGCAGACACCCAAAATGAGTTGTGCATAGTTTCCATTAGATTGTGCCCCCTACACAACAGATGCTACCTCTCCAGAGTGAGAAGAGACTATCTGTAGCTATACCTGAACAGATACTGTTATTACAAGGTACACGCCATTGTTGGGGGGTTTTTTTTTTTTTTTGGTGGAATTTGCTTTTTAATGTGATAGATTTCAGGTTCTCAGACTGATTTCCTAAATGCAGATCATCCAGGGACACTTCCAGCTGCTGGACTTGCTCCTGCATCAAAATACAGAGTTTTTGGCAGGCAAAAGTTGACACTCTGTCCAACATTCTGAGTGTAGCAATAGACCCAGTGCCTGCAATTTATCGTCTTAGTCACCATTCTTCTAGTCCCATGACTATTTATGAGATGATTTTTAAGCATAGCACTGAATTTTGGCTAGAAGACAGTTGGCTATTTGGAAGTCTGAGACAGTCCAGTTGATTTTTCACTCTTAAGGGACTTGATGTTGTCGAAAGGTTTATTACCCCTTCAGATATTGTCAGTATAGATCCCTCACACTTAGGAGTACTAATGCGCTCAGCTCTGAAATTCAGAAACTTCTGCAAGGCAGTGGCTGCACACATGCCCCCATGCAGGACTCACTGTTTGGTGCAAGGTAATACCATGCAAAGAGCAACAGCTCCAACCCCACCACAGTTTGTTTTGGCCATAACAACTGAAGGAATCAAAATCGTCAGGGCTTCTCTTCCTTCTCCCTTGTCGCTGACTCTTCTCCCATCTTAACCATGAGTTTAGACTGAGAACTTTTAATTGGTGTGTTTTGTAAAAACTAAATAATATAGCAGTTTTCTGGTGTATTTGTTTAGTAACTATCCTATTGTGCAATCAGGTCAATCCAGTCCATTCTACACCCTTTGTTTTAGTTGACAGGCTATTATTCCTGAGGGCAGACCTCAAGTATGTGGGTTCTAAACACTATGGCTGGAAACAGCAGAAGATGTTTTATAGAGGAGTATATGTGCATGGCCTGTATTGCCTGGGGGGATGACCATGCTCTGAAAGCCTGCTCCATCTGACCAGTGTAGTCCCTTTTAGCCTCTCTATAGATAAAAGAGGCTCCACCAACTACCTAGCAGTGGCAAAAGCACACCTCAGACATTCAAGTGTCTATGTGTCCTCTACCCAGCTGAGCAGCTTCTAAAGGCACAATCTCCACAAGAAATCCAGTCAGAGCTCTTCATGTGCACTATATCAAAGCGTGAGTAAGAGAATACGTGGTCTTTCTTTATAGCATAAGATAAATTCTTCCATTTGGAAGAAAACCAGCATCATTTCTGTACTGCATCTCTGACACAATATTATGCACAACATTTGTAGATCAGTTCCATCTTCTGTTGCTCTGGTGGTGAGGTCCTACTGTAAATTCATATTTCTGTAGCACCAGATACAAATGTGGAGCACCAGATGTGTGTTTATTCTCACTATTATCCATTATATTGATAATGATGCTGTAGTGAGTCAAATATTTTTATTTTGGTGTAAAAGAGTATATTTGATCCCATCCTACTAGGTGAGAATGTAATTCTCGGATAACTATGGGCTGGCCTTCACTACGGGGAGATCAACACTGCTGCAATCGATGCTGCAGAGATCAATATAGCGGGTCTAGTGAAGACCTGCTAAATCGATGGCAGAGCGCTCTCCGGTCGACCCCAGGACTCCTGCTCCCCAAGAAGACTAAGGGAAATCAACCAGAGAGTGTCTCCCATTGATGCAACACAGTGAAGACACCGGGATAGGTCAACCTAAGTGACGTCAACTGAATAACATAGCTGGAGTAGCGTAACTTAGGTCGACTTAGCCCCATAGTGAAGACAAGCCCTATGTCAAGGACTTGCACCCTGAATAAGCAAGAGCACAGGCAAGATCAACATTACTAAGATTTTGGACAACTGAGCTGTGTGCATTCTGCAGCACTGTTTGTATTGCAATTTTGAGTTACAAATGAAGTTGCATCACTTCATGCTTGTAATTGTGTGATCCAAGCTCCAAGGGAACAGTTTGACTTGGAAGTATGGATATTCTTTGGGAGAGTATCTACTTCTTGAAATAAAGGGGCCTGTGAAATAAATAAAATACCAGCTTGTAGAAAATATAGTAGAAGATGTTCACAATGACTGCCTTTTGGGGACCCATAGTAGCAGGCTTGGTGCAGGTACTCCGTTTCTGTTAAGACTGCTCTGCAAAGCCACTCCCCAAAAGCCTATTTCCTTGCTCATTGATGTCCACTGAGAGAAGGCAACAGAAATTCCATACTTTATGGTACCATGAACATTCTCTATGTCTCAAGAGCAGCCTTAACAGAAACGGAGTACCTGCACCAAGTTATATTTGTGTAACAGAAAAGTTAACTCATTCCTGCTCAATGTTCCACATAGGCATTGTGCCTATCATGAAAACAAACAAAAATGATGACAAGAAAAAACGCAACAAGATGATTATGCCTTGCTGAGCATTCCTGAAACTGTTTACTTTTTCCCCATTGTGACATTCTATTCCTTGGGGGAGCGTCCTTTAACCCCCATATTCCTCATTTTTATATAATCGTGATTTTACATATAAAGCATGCCTTGTAAGGTATCAGGGGAAAGGTTACGATCTGCTGAAAGTCATTTCTCTATCCATATATGTATATCATTAATGCATATGAAGTCATGAGAATTGTGTTATATGGTTGTCACTAAAACATGCTGTAAGTTGGGGAATCAGCCAGACATTAGCTCTCCAGAGGCAACAGCAAAGAAAGTAACCAACACTGGGGCAGGGCATCAAACAAACCATCAACAACCATTGTGCAGCAAGGGAGTTACAATTCAATGACTCACCAGCACGAGGCCACACCAAGGGAATTGCTCAACCTTGCCTGGAGGCTCAGCGATACCCCCCAGACATGCCTGGATTTGTGCGCCCCAAGCACATGTGACTAAGAGTAAAAAAACAGAACACTGTGGCCACATGCTGGGCCTTTCTCCTTCCCCCATCTATGCTGCAAGCAACAAAGACACTCAGAAGAAGACTGAAGACTCCAACAGAGGAGACTGGCCCAGGTTTAAGGGACAAACCTATATATTAAGGACTGCAATATCCAGTGGGGTGAGAAAAACTGCTTAATCTAGATCGGGGTGGGCAAACTATGGCCCGGGGGGGTGCATCTGGCTCTCCAGACGTTTTAATCTGGCCCTCAAGCTCCTGCTGGAGAGCGGGGTCTGAGGCTTGCTCCGCTCCAGCCAGGGAGCGGGGTCAGGGGCTTGCCACATTCTGCTCGGCTCCCAGAAGCAGTGGCATGTCCCCACTCTGGCTCCTGTGTATAGGGGCAGCCAAGGGGCTCTGCATGCTGCCCCCGTCCCCGCAGCTCCCATTGGCTGGGAACCACGGCCAATGGGAGCTGCAGGGGTGGTGCCTGCGGACAGGGCAGCACACAGAGCCGCCTGGCCATGCCTCCACGTAGGAGCCGGAGCGGGGACATGCCGCTGCTTCTGGGAGCTGCTTGAGATAAGCGCTGCCCAGAGCCTGCACCCCCGACCCCTTCCTGTACCCCAACCTCCTGCCCCAACCTATCCCCCTCCCGCCCTCCGAACCCCTCGGTCCCATCCTGGAGCACCCTCCTGCACCCCCAACCCCTCATTCCCAGCCCCACCCCGGAGCCCTCACCCCAACTCCCTGCCCCAGCCAGGAAACCCCTCACGCATTCTGGTATAATGTATATTCCTGGAGTACAGTGCTGGGAGCTGGGGGGAGGGGGAGGATTGGGATGGTGCCTTTCTCTGGGTGATTCATGAGTGGCTCTGGGAGCATTTATGCAATCTACTAGGTGTTGGGCTCCACATGCGGTTGTGCTGAGTGATAACAGCACCTGGAGGGGTTTGCTGTTGGTCACTAGCAAGGCATTGTGAGAGATGGCCCAGGCTGGAGAGAGTTCAGGGGGCACATCGGTCCCATGCTGCACACCGGGGATCCCATCAGACCTATCTCTTCATTGAAATGTCTGCAGCTATAGATGGAACGAGTTACTTCACACTTCCTTAGTTATGAAATGACCAGCCATACCCACTGCTAATAGGGGACTAGGAATCATTCTTTTAAGAGATGCAAGTATGGACTTCCTAGAAGAGTTGTCCAAGACAAACTATTCCTGTTGTGCGTGTGGACTGTTCTCTTCCAACCCACCTCCCAATATAAAATGATGTAGTGCCAAAGCATACTAGGTGATTTACAGTCAAGCAGGGTAAGACAACAAGTTTTCTGGACCCAAAAGGTTACAATCTAAGGGCCAAATTCCACCCTGCTTATACCACCCATGCAGCCTCATTGAATTAAGGGTTGGATAATTAGGCAGGGGCATTCCTGTAGGGCCCTGACAGCAAGGACAACAAGATCAAACTTGATGCAGTAGAAAGGAGGGAGGTGGTGCAAGGATTCAAACAGGACTGATGTGTTCACTCCAGCTCGTGTGATCACTTGGCAGTCCCATGTGAGGCCCAGATTTCAATGGGCATCAAGCTTGAACTGCCCCTAATTGCGGATAGAAAATATACAAGCGCTTCTGAAAAAGACAACTGTCTGCTGCCCTGCTTCTACAAGGTAACGGTCAGTTTAATGAGAGCAGTGGAATGTAGAGGCAAAATGGAGTGGTCAGGTTTCACCCTGGAAAGGGAGGGGATGGGCTCACAAGCACTATGTGTGGGCACTTGGCCCCAGCCTAGCCAGCTGTGTAGTTTGTTTTTCCTTTGTAACCTTGTCTGATTAAAAGATCACGTTGATTCAGTGCAAAGACAAAAGCTCAGTCTTCCTTTACAAGGCACATTCCAGTAGATTACAAAGGCATGTCTCCTCTTAGTAACATTATATATATGAGGACATTGGCTCAATTTTTTTCATATGCTGCTAGATTTATGTGCAATTTAACTAGTTTATAAAATACCTAATAAAAAGACTGATTCAAATACCAAGATTATGAACCTTCATCATTTGCCATGAAAATAACCAAGATTTAATTATATTAATTTTCCTGGTTTTAGTAAATATGAGTTGAAAGCAGAACTTGAAATGTGAAACAATAATATTTCATTGGTTACTTGAATTCCATTCCACAACAAGTCTACTTGCAGCTGAAAGAAAAGCAGAGGGAATAGACACTTCATAATCACATAGACTTAACAAATAAGTTGAGTTTGATATTTCAAATTGCCCTAATAATATCTAGAAATTGCTCTGGTACCAGTTCTTATCTGGTCACTGTTTGCAAAAACTTGCTTTTTCCAGTACAAATCTAAGTGTTATATAGGTTTCCTTCTGCTGCATGTAATTTCCATTACTAGGAATTACAAATACACAATAAGATCTGTCAAAAGGAAGGTACAGTTCTAAAGTCCCCAAATTCTACTTTAACTGAACATTAACATGAAGCTTTACTTCATCCACAATATCCATTGTTGTGAAGTGTCAGCAGGGAAAATGTTATGAATAGTCTTAGGGCTTGATTCTCCACTGCTTGCCCCTTGTGCAGAATGGCTGTAAAATGTTAGCATTTTGATTCAGAAATGTTACATGACTATACAAAGGGCAAGGCAGTGGGTAGTCAGGCCTTAGGCAATATATATTCAGCCAACATTCAGTTAGTCAGCCAAAATTATAAAAAGAAGGTTGAAATACAGCTGGACTCCAGTGAGTACATAGACTATGGGAACTGGTTTTGCCTTTTGCAAAGGTGAGAGTAGAGACGGCTTGAAGCGTTACGATTTCCAAAGAGACAGTGTCTGTTTGGGTGCTGGAAATGTGGGGCAGTGTGCTCAAAAGAGCCATTTGCTATGAGCTCCTCACAGTGCAGCCACTCAGGCACTCTGGGTGGTTCGGGTCATGGCCCCAAGCAGACATGCTCATTCTGGGCCTGATTCCCCAATGCCTGGTGTAATCATTTGCACCTGTGCTAGTGGGTGTGAAATGCTGCTATTCTGATCTGATGCATTTCACACCCACTTTGCACAGATGTCAGTGAGTACACAAAGTGTAAGGCAGTATAGAACCAGGCCCTCAGGGTCCGCTACTGTTGCCAGCACCACTAGCTAGCCTGCTCACCACACACAACATGTGCATTCCAACAGAAGGCGTTTGCCCCCAACATGGTTGAACACGGGATTAGAGAAGTGAGATCCCTGTGCCCTCCTCACACACTACTGCACCTGAACAGGTAAGCACCTGCCTTTCCCAACCTGCTTTGATTCCAACAAGAGCAAATCTTGCTCACAGGATAGGCTGCTTCAGATGAACTGCCAGCCTGTTGCAGAGACATTATTTAGATATTCATATATTTTTAAGGGCCTGAAGTTGCAACCCTTATATTGAATAGCCCTACTCGTGCAAGTGGTCCCACTGAATTAAAAGGGACTAAGCATGTGAGTAAGGGCTGCGACAACATTTCTTTTCTTAGGGCCTGTTAACTGACAGTTAACTGTATCCCTCCAAAAGGCCAAGGAACATTATGTCTAGCACATGCAAACAGACTTTGCTCTTTTTGAATGGAGAATGGTGTTATATGCATGATTTACAGTACATTACATAAGGGAATAACTTGTAATGCAGCATTTTCTTACAAGAAACAAAAAAGACAAGATGAAACAATTACCATATAACTGCAACCTTCAAAGAATGTTTATAAAACTCAGAGGATCTCTCCTTTCACAACAAAAGTGAGCTGACAAAACATTTGATGTTTAAACTTGTCAGCAAATATACGATAAATAGTTAAAGCTTCAAATGTACATATTACTTGTACATAGGCACCAGTTGTACCAATGATCACAGTTTACCTTTACACCCAGTGCCTCTCCGGAAATGACAGACACAGTCACACCATTCTTGGAGGGTTTGGGGACGTCTTTGTTTTTCAGTTCTTGGTATTGGGGTTCCACCATTTTCTCTGAACTTTTCAAATTGACCCAGAGTTGCAGAGCATGTGCTGGTTCCTCTGAGCAGAGCATCTCTGCATGAAGAATACCCCGCCCAGCTGTCATCCACTAGAAAGATGGTATAGAAGGAACAGAATTCACAACATAGACATTAAATTTTAGAAAATGGAGAAAAGAAAACACACTTGAATTTCATTAAATGGGACAAGTTAATATGACTAAAGCTTTTGTCTGGTTAGAAGACTGATTAGATAAACAATAACCTTTCCTAACATTTAGTTTATCTATTGATTTCAAATGTTGAAGTGCAGCATTGAAACAATATAATTTATTTGTTAATCTATTTTACTAGAGATTTTAAAAAGCTAAAATATGAAGTTTCCCACAGTAATATGGTGTAGTGGGAATTTATCTAAGCATATGACAACAGAGTGCAATACAGTGGCTGAGTTTAAAAGCATCCAGTTACAACTTCTCTTAGAAAGAGGAGTAGTGTTCCTCAACTGCAGGCTCTTCACAAATTCAAACGAAAAGGCAGAAGTAGTTACTGTTTAGGATTAAGATATCAATGATTCCTTTCTGCCCACTTTCCCATACCTGTAAATCTCCTGGGTTCAATATACCAGCATGTCCACAAAAATCTTCATGGGCCATAGAGCCACCATCTAACAGGTAAGTTACCTTGGAAGAATGAGAGACAGATGAAATTGTTATGCAAAAGCTCCCTTTTGTTTGTTTTGTTTTTAACAGATAGAGATCACAACAGAACCAGTCTATTCCACTGTAGCAGAAACCAGAAAGTTCTAGTAGCCCAATATTGACTCACATGGCCACACAAACTTTGATGTCAAAATTACCCATGTTGAAAAGGATTAAGGTTTTAGGATCAGCACTGCACCTTTTTGTTCTCAGCCTCTCACTCATTCCTCTTCTTCTTCCATTTCTCTTTACGGACCTCTCCCACCATCATGTTTTCCTTTTCTCCCTTTTGTTTTTCTTTCAGCATTCCTCTTTTTGGTCTCAATTCCAACACAAAGGGAAACTGCAGAAGAAACTAATCAAGGCTCTATCTTCTGCATAGCAGTGTTTTTGCTGTGATGGCAATAAGGAAAAAGTAAAACCAACTAAGATTATCATCACTGCAGAAGGCACTAGGGACAGTGCCAAAGTGCAAGCCTTGGTCAGTTTCATCTGCAAAGACAGGCATATCAGGGTGTAAGCGGGGGAATGGTCCCGCTATTGTGAGGAACTTTTCTGGCTTATACACTACCCTGGTGAAATAGGCTAGCAAAAGAATCTGAGTCCTCACTCCCACTTCCTTTACCCAGAGGCCTGCCTAACCTTGAGGGCTCTCATTCCACTCTCTGGAGTGGCAGAGTCCTCGTAACCCTGATAAGGTTGAGCCCAGGATTCCTAAAGGGCTCAACCCCCAACCTTGTAGTGGCCACTTAGGCCAGGGGCTAGGGCAGGGGTCAGCAACCTTTCAGAAGTGGTGTGCCGAGTCTTCATTTATTCACTCTAATTTAAGGTATTGCGTGCCAGTAAAATATTTTAACTTTTTTAGAAGGTCTCTTTCTCTAAGTCTATATTCTATAACAAAACTATTGTTGTATGTAAAGTAAACAAGCTTTTTAAAATGTTTAAGAAGCTTCATTTAAAATTAAATTAAAATGCAGATCTGATCAGTTTAGTGCAGTGGTTCTTAACCTGGGGTGCACGCACCCCCTGGGGGTGCAAGATGCCCTTTCTGGGGGTGCGAGACATGCGAGATTTTTTTTTAGAAGGTAAATCATCGAAAACACAAATTAAGCACAGGCACGTAAGTACAACTACTTTGTTTCATCAAACCTATGTATTTATTAACATTATACATATTTTAACGATTACTGTAATATACAACAAAGCTTTTAAGTTTTCAAGTTTTTAAGCTAATTGTAATGTAATTTTTTATAAGGACTCCAGAGTACTGGGACCAGGAGCAGGCCCCTGGGCTGGCTGCCGGTACCCCAGGCTGGCAGGAGGACTGATCAGGGCAGGAGGCCTGGACCCCGGCTGGCAAGGGGCCGGCGGCCGGAACTCCAGACCGTCAGCGGGCTGAGCAGGACCGGCGGACAGAACCCCAGACCGGCAGTGGGCTGAGCCGCTCAGCCCGCTGCTGGTCTGGGGTTCCGTCCACTGGCTCCTGCCAGCCAGGGTCCTGGCCGCCGGCCCCACTCAGCCCGCTGCCGGCTGGGGTTCCGTTCACCCAGGCCGGCAGCGGGCTGAGTGGGCCCGGGGGCCAGGATCTCGTCTGGCCAGGGGCCGGCAGATGGAACCCCAGACCAGCAGCGGGCTGAGCGGCTCAGCCCACTGCCGGCTTGAGGTTCCGTCTGCCGGCTCCTGCCAGCCAGGGTCCCAGCCGACGGCCACGCTCAGCCGCGGCCGGGGGTTCTGTTCACCCAGGCCGGCAGCGGGCTGAGCGGGGCCAGAGGCCGGGACCCCAGCTGGCAGCAGTGTGCCAGTAAAAATCAGCTCGCGTGCCAACCCCTGGGCTAGGGTGTCCCCACTCTGGGGTGCTCTCTGCACTGGATGCTTCCCTGACCCACTGATCATTACATACAGTTCAAAGCAAATACAATTTATTAAACAGCAATCAATTTTAAAAAAAATAAGGAAAAAATGGGAAAGATTAAAAGAAAACATGTCACCCCGCTCTGTGGCACGGGGACATCACAACCAGCGTCTCTGGAATGTAGGGGAAGTTCACAGTCTGCTCCTCACACATCCCAGGGCTCCTTTCAGGCCCTGGCTGTGCTGCAGTGATGCCGCGAGTCGGACACTTGCTCTGGCTGCGGCCACATGCCTTCAGGCTCTAGGTGGCAGGACCCTTCTTCCCAGTATCAGCTCCCCAGTCGGGGTTATGATCCCCCCGCCCCCAACTCTGGCCTGAAAGGCGTCTTGGCTGGGGGCATCTCCTTGTGCTGGGCCCACTGCCCAGAGTCCTCCCTCGCTCTCCCCAGCTGCTCATCACACCCAGCTCTGGACTGCTCCAGCTCCACTCTGCCTCAGCGCTGCTGCTGCTCTGCCTCCAGCCCCCGGGCTGCTTTTTCCGGCCCCTCTGGCTCTGGATGCTGCAGCTCTGCTCCCAGCACAGCTCTGCTCTCTGGGCTGCTTCTGTGGCTCTGCTCCCGGCACTGACCTGCTTCCTGGGCTGCTTCTCTTGTTCTCTCTAGCTGGCACAGCTCTGCTCCCCAGCTCAGCTGAGGTCCCTTCTCTCTCCTTAGCTCGGCCCCACTCTGTCTCTGGCAGCTCCAGCTCCCACAGAGGATGGGACACCCCTGGCCTCCTGACTCCCTCATTGGCCTGCCCGCCCTTTCAATCAGGCTGACCTGGAGCATTGGCCTCTCTCCATTCCCCCTGGAGACTGTCAGTCTCAGGGTCCTGATTTCCCATCAACCCTTCCCCTTTCTTTTGGTACTGGGAACTAGCCAACCAAAAAAAAAAACCCACTGAGTGTTAGTAAGGGGCCAACAGTCCCCTTACAGGGGAAAGGAAGTCCATTTAATGATATTCTTCCAGACGACCCAATTCTGGCCTCTGATCTTTACATTGGCTCTGCAGCTATAAAAGGACTGTAAAATAAAGCCAGCTGAACCGGCCACTGGGAAATTCCCAGTCAGCCACATCACATGTAGGGGCTGGACAGGGGCATGGCCAAGAAGAGGTTTCATGGTCTAAGCACCAATGTACTACAGCTCTTCTCAGCTGCCAGAACAACCACTTGGGGCCAAAGCAGCTGGGCATAAGTTATAGCATATCACTTGTTCTTGCTCACCTCAGGAACCAGCCCAATGCCAGGCTGGCCCCAGAATCTGGGACCACAAATATACTGTGCATCTATCTTTGTCTCACGCTCCCACACAAGCTGAGCCATAGCTCAAGTGGAGCAAAACAAAGCCAAAACAAATTATGGATCATGGGCGATAGTGCCAAGAGTGGAGGAAGACAAGGAGTACAATTACAAGTGGGGGGGAGGGGAAATAAAAATAAGGCTAAATATAAAACAAAGATATAAAATGTATCACATATTTCGACTTCCAGACTAAATAGCTTGTTAAACCACATTTGATCCTCCACACTGAGGACAGACAGACATCAACAGACAGCTATTATCAAAGAGCTTCTGCCCCTTACTCCAAGCCAAATTCTGGTATTGCCAATATATTGTCAGACTCCAAAAATCATGAGATTTAAAAAATAATTTAAAACATATTTGTCATATGCTTCTGGATGTTTGCAGTGTTGTGGTAGTCGTGTTCATCCCACGACATCAGAGAGGACAAGGCACGTCTCTCTCGTCAACAGAAGCTGATGCAATAAAAGGTATTACCTCACCCACCTTGTCTCTCTGGTATGCCTTTTGAGTCTCTCTAGAAAGCCCCCTTGTTCCCAGGGCATGTGTAATCATTTCAGGTTCACAATTCAATCTAAAATGCACATGGAAAATACACACCTCCCTGCTGACTGCTTGGAGGAGGACTCTGCTTACTCTTTCAAAATACCTGGGGTAGGGGAGTAGCTTTTCTATCCCTGTCCATCTCCTCCCCATGTAGTTATCCTCTGCACCCTCCTCAGCCTCTTCTTTAGTCTCCCTCTCATCCCATACATTTTCATGAGCCCCCTCAGGCTTCCTCCTCTCCCCTCTCCCTCTGCATTGTCCCCTCAGTCTCTCCATTCACCTCTTCAGTCTCGTGCTCCACACAATCCCTTGTATCCGCACACTGGGTTCTGTCAGGCCACATCTTGGGGTATCATCGTTTCAACCCCCTTTAAAAACAATGAGAATGGGGCCCATCTCTATTAGAGACAGCCTCACGTCTACATGCCAGGACTGTACGAAAATGGCAGCCATCTTCCTTGGTTTCAGCCCCATTGGAAGAGATGGACATTTTGAATGAGAAAAAATTCATAAGCTGGAAGGCAGAAATACAGAGATCAAGTGACATTTAAAACCTCCAAATATCACAAGACTGTGGGCAACAGTAGATTCAGAGGTGGATTAAGCAGGGCAAGTCATTGGAGTCGATACACATGTGCGTCCTCATGTCAAGGCTGAACTTTGCTTGCAGAACATAACCAAAGAGCTGGGTTTTATTTATGCAGGGATCAGAGGATGGAGGAAAGGGGTAGAGACTTTCTCCATATGAAAGAGGCTGCAGGCACAAAGCAGGTATTACTGCCACCTGGTCAAAAAGCATCCTGAGCTGTGCAGCTATGAATCTGTTTATATTTTAGATAACCACTTCTATACTATTTTTGTACAATGTAAGTTTGCTTCAAATTCCTGAAAAATCTCATTTTTAAAGAGAACAAATTAATCGTTAAACATTGTATCCACACTAATCTTTCTCCTCATCACATGTACCCTCTCCGCCCTTCTTCAAACAACCTAAAGCCTAACAACTTCTGAAATTTATCCTGCATATATTACAAGTTTCTGAAGCGCCTATTTCAATTACAGAGACATTGCTAACATTTCTAAGTCTCTAGAGCTAAGTCCTTGTGGTTTATGATGTTTGTACTATACTATGCATCCACTGAATTACAACCTTCTTGGGAGTTTTGTGCACTGCTTTATGTTCAGTATGAGTAGTGTTCATCTTGTACTCAAGAATTGCATAGTAAGAACCCAGGTTTATTTTTTTTTCCCCAATTGACAGCTATTCTTCCAATTAAAAACTAGTAATAGTACATTTTTACTCTGGTTTAATGCCATACTAGAAGTTTTAGTTCAACAGTTCTCTGCTCGTTTTTGACCTTTTTATTTACTAAAGGTTGATGGCTGTCCTTCCACTCCACATAAGGAGGATTATTTCCTCACTACTTTTTAGTTAATGTGAGCTCCCTCTAGTGCCTGGCTGGCTTACTCATACACCAAAACCTGCATCGTCATGCATTAGCTATTTCTTTCAAGACATAAGGAAAGCTAATTTTTAAATCAAAGGGCCGTTAGTCTAATTTGATGTTGACGTAAACTCCATGGAAGTCAGTGCAGTTACAACAGCATGACACTGGTATTGAATCAGGCTATTTAGACTCTGGTGGACAACATCAGATGCCATACGCCAAGGAGTGGAGCTACAAGGGATTGTACAGAGGCACAGAGCCTCTGTGCCTCCAGTTGATTCCTGGTGTTTGTAGCCTAAAAGAAAAAGGCCACTTGTTTAGTACCTGCACAAAATATTGGCAGCTATATAGAGACCCCAGCACAAACTTTTGGACTCCATCTCTCTTTCAGCAGAAGGCTCAAGGTGATGGAGTTAAGAATCAATTCCTCTAAAGAGTTACCTCACCGATCCTCCCCAAAATCCTATTGTTGGCCTTATGCATAGTGGCATGGTGAGAGTGGACAAGAGCTAGTTACACCTGAGAGGGTGGGCAGGGGAGCGTGAAAAGCTGTTTTGCAGTCCCCCCCCCCTCCGCCACCCGCCAAAGAGTGTTAATTAACCCTGATGGGTTTTAGGCAACGTTGACCATAAAATTTAAGATGCAGAGCCTAACTAGGATTAATTTAAACAAGGTCTTTGCATTTGTTTTACTCTGGTTTATGGAGTTCATGGTCAATCCATGATTAAAAAACATCAGTCTAAACTGGGTTGAAAGTAGTTGCTTTAAACTGCATTTACTCTCTTCTTGAAAAGAGACTGGAAGCAGCACCAAGTCCTATCCTAAGAATTTTAAGTGTCAAATAAAGTTGGCTGCAATTTTTCTTCTTACAACAGTATTTATTTTTTTAATAGTAGCATTACTGCAGTGTATATAATCTCACAAGAGAGCTTATTAGCATGAAACAGTCAAATAATTTTTACATGCAAATTCTATCTGACAATAGTCAAATTTAACACAAATGGGATAAGAATGTCTGCAGTAACTCAGACATTCAGCACTCTGCCCACAATAGCATTTGTAATCTTCGTTTTCACTTTGAGACTCTGCCAGATGGAAGGAAAAAAAATACTTAATAGTAAGTAACCAAAGAATGAAGAGCCCTTTTTGCCAACAGCATATAAGAGCATGAGCCCATGTCAACAAAAAATATTGAGACTGTTACAAAACAAAACACTTATCAGAGGAAGGGAGGGGAAGGAAAAAAGTCACATTCTTGAAGTCCAACACATATGCACATTTCAACACTCATGGCAAAGAGTTCCCCCCTCTCCCTCTGAAAGGAGGGAGACATAATTGAGATGAGGTTACTTATTTGGTTTCTTTTTGATTTGTGAGACTCCAACAAAGTTGCATGGCACTAGTACCCCTCAGACATAATTACTGTCCTTCAAAACAGTTGTAGACTATCATGTGGTTAAAGGTTTGGCATGGCTATGTAAGCTTTTAACTATCGGAGAAACCTTTCCTGTAACAGATATTTGTGACAGTAAAATGAATACCCATAAGTATTAATAACCATTAATACCACCAAGAGTCAACACTTGTATATCACAACAATCAGAATGGTATCAAAATATGACTAAAGTCAAGTCAGAAAAAAAAAACAGAATAAATTAGGAGCCATTCCCACATATCTCAATACCCAACTTTTAATTCCAAAAATACCGCTGATGGAAATAAACAATATAAAGATGTACTAGGATTTTTTGGACCAAGTTCATCATTATTTCAATGTGCTTACACTTAGAAAGACTGTGGTACAATCTCTGTTACTATGTGTTATGAGATAAATTAACTGTTATCACATAGAAAATTACTTAGTCACATCAGATAGTGATTCACCCCAACATCCTGCTGTGGACCACTTAGCAAAAGCCCCTTTAATGGAGCAACATGCTTCTCAAATCCCTGCCCAATCTCCCACTATTTGGTTCACAAAGCTTCTCCTTTTGCTGACGATCGGGAGTGACTTGGGTGATCCACAAATTAAGGTTTCAGAACCACTGATTAAATACATTAAGCATGCTCAGAGACTGTGGAACAGTGCATACTGTCACCTGCCAATCCCTTTCCCTGTTCTGTCTGAACTACGTGAGCAGAGCAGTGGACCACTAGGAGGCAGGGAGTGAGTTTCTTCAGCTTGGATTGCGCCACACTGCTTCTTCTCTCTGCTCCGAGAAAGAGAATGGGTGAAGAGATTTCAGAGACCGGCCAGAATTGACCAGGCCATGTGCTCTGAGGGTCTGATCCCTGGAATTCAGGGGCCGTCAAAGCATGGGGCAGCTGAGCTGCTCACTGCATATTGACAACTCATGATTTTATTGCAAATCTCACAGTATTTGCTGTTTTTCTTGTAGCCCCCAGCTCCTGAAGTCATGAGAACCGTAGTTTTCATTTAAAATAAAGTACATTTTTAGCCCTTGTTGCAGACAAAACCTTGACAACATGAACACTGAAGACTCAATGAAAAAAATGTAAAGGCAAATACAGAGTCAAAAATGTGTTGTTTTCTAAGATCTCATGAAGTTTAAGATAATCTCATGATTCTGGTGGGCTGACTAATGATTCCTGAATGTTTGAGGTTGACGAGACTGCACTCCGCATTTGACGAGGGCTGACCCTTCCCTCAGTTTATGCATGGCTTTTGTCTAATAGATGTATCTCTAAGTCTGTGTAAAGTGAGTGTAAATCCAAATGGTAGTGTTTTTACCCTGACACTGCACAGATATAGGCTGTGCAAAGTAGCCCTTGTGATATGGCTGCAAGATACTGGAGAATCAAACCCAATGACTTTTTCCACTCTTGTACTGAGCAAAAATGGTCAGACTGTAGAACTCTTCACTTAAAAATATAAAAGGGGAGAAACATCCAAATCATAATTTGAAGGTCAGCTTCTTGTTAGGTCTATAATTATCCTAAACTTGTTTGTTAAAATGATGATCTAACTAAGGGCTAGTCTATGTTGCCACACTACATCGGTGCAGATGCACCACTGTAGCGCATTTGGTGAAGACGCGCTATGCCGACACATAATTACTCCCCCTCAATGAGAGGTGGAAGCTATGTCAGCAGGAGAGCGTCATAGTGAACTGTGGACACCACTTTAAGTCGATGTAACTTCTGTCGCTCAGGGGAGTGGCTTTTTTCACACCCTGAGCGATGTAAGTTACATCAACTTAAGCAATAGTGTAGACAAGCCCTCAGTCTACTACAAACAGGATTTATATTTGGCTGATCTCCATTTAGTCTGTATTTAATTAGTTTAATTAAAGAGATAGAAAGTTTTTCTTAATATCTAACCCAAATCTCCCTTGCTGCAGATAAAGCCCATTACTTTTTGTCCCACCTTCAATGGACATGAAGAAAAATTGTTCATCGTCCTCTTAGACAGCCCGTAACATAGTGAAGACTGTTATCAAGCCCCCCTCAGTCTTCTTTTCTCAAGACGAAACATGCCCAGTTTTTTTAACCTTTCTTGATAGGTCAGGTTGTCTAACCCTTTTATCATTTTGTTGCTATGCTCTGAATTCTCGCTGTTTTGTCCAGTGTGGTGCCCAGAAGTGGACAAAGTACTCCAGATGGGGCCTTACATATGACACTCCTGTGAATACACCCCACAATGTTATTAGCCTTTTTTTGCAACTGCATCACATTTTTGATTCATAGTCAATCTCTGAACCACTATAACCCACAGACCCTTTCCAGCACTACTACCACCTAGCCCAGGAGTCGGCAACCTCTGGCATGCAGGTTGCCAGGGTAAGCACCCTGGCGGGCCGGGCCAGTTTGTTTACCTGCCGTGTCGGCAGATTTGGCCGATCGCGGCTCCCACTGGCTGCAGTTCGCCATCCCAGGCCAATGGGGGCGGCGGGAAGCGGCGCGGGCTGAGGAATATGCTGGCCTTGGCTTCCCGCCGCCCCCATTGGCCTGGGGCGGCGAACCGCGGCCAGTGGGAACCGTGGTCGGCCGAACCTGCCGACGCAGCAGGTAAACAAACTGGCCCGGCCCGCCAGGGTGCTTACCCTGGCGAGCTGCGTGCCAGAAGTTGCCGACCCCTGATCTAGCCAGTTATTTCCTATTTTGTAACCGTGCATTTGATTTTTCATTCCTAAAGTGCAGTACTTCGCACTTATCTTTACTGAATTTCATCTTGTTGAGTTCAGACCAATTCTCCAATTTGGCAAGGTCATTCTCAATTCTAATCCTGTCCTCCAAAGTGCTTGCAACCCCTCCCAGCTTGGTGACATCCACAGATTTTATAAGCATACTTTTCACTCCTTTATCCAAGTCATTAATGAACATACTGAATAGTACCAGATCCAGGACTGACCCCTTTGGTACCCCACTAGATACATCCTCCCTGTTTGACAGCAAACCATTGCTAAGTACTCTTTGAGTAGAGTCTTTCAACTAGCTGCACACCTACCTTATAGTAATTTCATCTCGATCACCATTCCCTAGTTTGCTTATGAGAATGTTATGTGTGACTGTGTCAAAAGCCTTACTAAAATCAAGATTTATCACATCTACTGCTTCTCCCCTATCGACTAAGCCAGTAACTATGTCATCTTCTAATGAAAACCAATATATAAGGCCTAGTTATTATTGTGTGCAATAGAGAAAATACCTCAGGAAACCTCTTAAAAAGGCGAACACATACATAACTGCTTCGCTGAACCAAACGTAATGTAACCTAGTCCCAATTCACAAACAAAATCAGAGTCCAAATAATCCAGCCAGTAAGATGTCAGGGTTTGGGGGTTTCAAAAAATCCTCAAACAGTGATGTGCAGAACTCAAAGGTTTCAGTTTGCAGAAGACTCAGCAAGCATTATTGTTTCTGTTTTGTATGTGTTTGCATCCAATGAGTCTCGCTGTGAGTCTGAATCAAGTTGCAGAGTTGCATCCTAAATTGGCTGCACAGCACCTGGAAACTGAGGCCCATGTATTACACAAACACATAGAGCGGATCTGGGTGTGAGACAGAATCATGGAACCATCAACACCCACATATGACTGTAAATAAACAAAGAGGAATAAGTTAATCTACTTCTCTTAAGACATTTGCAATACTCCACTAAGTATCTGGCAGCCTTGTACAGAAAGGACATTGAGATGTTCCAGAGGCAGTCAACAAGAATGATAATAAGGCTAAATTATTAACTTGAGCAGAGAGGCTGCAAAAACTCAGATACTATATACTAAAAGTTAAGCTTTTCAAGTACTCAATGTGGAAGCTTCATAGACTAACACAGCAAAAACTAAGCACTAAGCTAACAAAACATTAAGCGTGAGCTGGACAGTTACTGCACTTTGCGGGAGAATAATATGAGTTCCTTAAATGATACCTTATTGGCTGTGACTCGTTGGGGCATGAATTGTGCCTGCCTCTATGTTTGCACAGCACTTTGCATACGGGAGCCCATAGCCCATAATTCAGTGTTTCTCAAACTGGGGTCGCCGCTTGTGTAGGGACCAGCATGACAGTACAGTAATAGGCATATCCCGAGGGAAAAAAACTCTGGCCTTGGCATTTTTTAAACCAAAGGCCCTAGTCTCCCATCACAGGAGCAATTCATTCTTTCACCAGAGAATCAAACACTTGGATATAGTTCTCACCTCACAATATCAAGCACCCTCAAGCTATTAAGTGGTTGTACTGCCTCTCCTTACTCCAACTGGAACAGGCAATTGTCTTTCAGCAACAGTGAGAATGTCTGGTAGTGAGGTAGCTGAGTAGAGCTGGATGATAAATGATTTTCCCATCCCATGACTATTTTTGAGCATTCCAAATTTTTTCCCATCCCAAATTGGGACAGAAGTCACAACGTTTTCCAATTTGCATCAATCCAAATGTTCCACTGTGATTCTGACTTTTTTTTTTAACCTTTGTCAATCACAATTAGCTTAAATTTTAAAATAAAAAGCTATTTCGAAAGTGAAAACCAGAATTCTTCATTTCTAAAATATCAAAATGTTGACAATTTTGAAAAAAATTTCCCCAGAAGCTTTTTGAGTCAGGAGAATCATCAAAACTGACCCTGTTTTGTGAACAGTTTCCGTTTTAATCAATCAGCATTTTTTTTATGAAAAACATTTTATTGAAGAATTCCCAACCAGCTCTATAGCAGAGCTGAATGCAAGTGGCTTCCAAACCACACTTTTCTCTGTAATGATTCTAAGCTGACAGTAGTTATAAGTGAGACCACAATTTGAAACACTTTCAGTGACATTATTTCATCAGCCAAAGTCTGTATTTGTTTCCTTGAGTTTCTCTCTGCAATTTTAAATGAACTTATACTTTTGGGATCTATTTACAAGCACAGTCATTTGGAGTTGGGTGGGGAGGGGCGGGAATTACCAGTTCTGACAATCATTTTTATTATATTTAAGTGAACATTTTTATGTTATAAATACTATTTCTCCTATATATTTCAAGTTACAGATTCATACCTTGTTCTACTAGAATGAAATAGTAGTTTGCATAAAAAAAGAAAATATTTGTTTTATTGACCTTACAATGATATATTTATGTTCATAAAAGATATGATGGTGTGATGATATCGGCACTATACTATAATGTTTCCTTTTAAGTTTAACCCACTTTTTTATGTATTATTATAAAATGAGCAATGAAATAAGCAATACCTTACCATTATAATAAAAGCTTAGAAGAATAGCTGCTGCATTAATGGAGTAAACAAATACTTTATCCCAAGTATGTCACATACAAGGACACTGTAACTCAGATTTTTCTTGTTCTTTCATCTTTCTATTAGTGGAGTCAGAAGGCAGATACAGTACTTGTCTAATGGACACTGGCTCAGGTCCTTGGTGTTATAAAGTCAATGGAATGCCTATTGGTTTCAATAGCCATTGGATCATACCGTTAAAGCATAAATTAAGACACTTTTCTTAAACAGGAATTTTTATGAGTACTTCCCACCCACCAGTAAATACTCATGAAATAAATTCTTACTTCATTCAGCATGCTGATTGTTAGTGCTGCCACACAATGCCATCTGCCGGTTCTCGTGAGAAATAAAGTTTGATGGACTCAGCCCACTGACACTATGTTAGCTGTACATATTAAATCTTCCTGCTGTAAGTTCATGATTGTTATAAATAACCAGTCGCATGACAGTTGGAGTTCTGCTTGAAGACCCACCTCTTTAAGACAACTCCCAGTTTTCATTTTAAAAAATTCTAGCACTCAAGCTTAAGGAGAAAAGCTTGTAAGTGGGACCTGAGTACACCCTAAAGGTGAAAAACCAGAAGACAAAAAGAGACCACAAAAATTCCTCTTTAAAATATCAAGATTCTTTTGGGCCTGACTCATGATTTTTGAATACTTGGGATTGGCCATACTCTTTACTGTTCGTTCCTATCCTGTGCATAAATTATCATTGTTTATGGAATAGTCACTTTTCTACATTGGGTTAAAGCCAATCTATTTTTATGTCTTCCTTAAAAAAAAAGGCACCCCTGAATCTTATAGTGATCGAAAGCAAAGTGAAGATGGCCACTCTTCACCCTCCACTCTTGAACAGTAAAGGACAGTTTTACCCCAGTGGCTCAGGGCGTACCTTTATATACAGTCCATTAGGGGTTCAATTCACCTGTATGTGGAGGGCCTTCACCATCCTATGCACCATTGAAAAACCCATTTAAACCTTCTCGGGTGTCTGGTTGGTGGGTCTTGCCCACACGCTCAGGGTCAAACTGATCACCATATTTGGGGTTGGGAAGGAATTTCCCCTGGGTCAGTTTGGCAAAGAACCCAGCAGATTTTCGCCTTCTTCTGCAACATGGGGCTTGGGTCACTTTCAGGTTTAAACTAGTGTAAATGCTGAATTCTCCGTAACTTGAACTCTTTAAACCATGATTTGAGTACTTCAGTAATTCAGCCAGAGGTTAGAGGTCTATTACAGGAGTGACTGGATGAGGTTCTGTGGCCTGTTCAGCTTCATGAGGTACAATTTTCCGTTTCAAAAGCTGTGTTGACTCTTCCCCAACATATCCTGTTTTCTATGTGTCTGATAATTCTGTTCTTTACTACAGTTTCAACCAGTTTGCCTGGTACTGAAGTCAAGCTTACCAGCCTGTAATTGCCAGAATCCCCTCTGGAGCCTTTTTTAAAAAATTGGTGTTACATTAGCAATCCACCAGTCATCTGGTACAGAGGCTGATTTAAGCAATAGGTTACATACCACAGCTCTGCAATTTCATATTTGAGTTCCTTCAGAACTCTTGGGTGAATACCACCTGGTCAATGACCAGTTCTAAATAAATTAAGTGTCATGCACACTTCAATATTGCATGCACTTTAATATTTGTATTTTATAATCTTGAAGCGTTGCCAAGAATCACTCTCTTTACTTGGTTCAGCAAGTTTATTATTGTGCAAAAACACGAAAAACTTATTGTCTAGGTTTTTGTCCAACAAAAGAAAGTTTACTTGTTTTTATATGCTGCGTGCAAAACCTTCTGGCACTCAGTAGCCTGAATGCTAGTTAGTCTGAGGAGGGGAAAATAAGCACACTTTTAAAAAAATGTACATTATGTAGTGAGCTTAAACTGCCACGTCTATTGTATGTTTTGTGCTTGCTCTTCTGTGTAATGTAAATATTTCTAACAGTCAGCAATATAGAAAGAATACATAGTGAGTCCAACTAGTTCATTTTCACTGGAAATGTATGCCAATGAGCTTAAAAAAGTCAAGTTCTAAGTGGAATCCATGGATTTCTCAATCACTTTTGCACAAGTACGCCACACAATTAACCAGCTTATTAATCATTAGAGAAGATACTGAATCTAGGATGAATTTTGGTATGGCAAAGGGTGATATTCTTTAAATATTAATGTGAGCTGCATTGCTAACTCCCTGCATACCACAATGCAAAAATGTGCCACTCTGCATTTGCTCCCATTTCCATGTTAATTGATCTTGTATTCCTGAGATACTGAGGTCCTCCTTTACTGTGAGTAGTGTTTTATTCCAAAAGTAGTCTAATTGACGTCAGTGGGATTGCTCATGCTGTAAAACACTGTTCAATTCAACTAGGGTATTGCAAGCTGGCCCTGAGGTTTTCTGTAACCTCCATGGCTATTTTGTTTGATACTTTGCGCTAAATTTCTCCCCATAGACAATGGAGCCCCTTTTCTTTAAAATGCAGAAAAAATACTGTAACTCCAAAAACATTTTGCTAAAATGCTAGTATTTTGAGTCACCACAACCTTACTTCTCAAATGCAAATGTAATAGTGTACATGCAGTTTGCATGGGTAAACTAGGCCTAAGGCTTACTAGCAAACACTACAAGGGCTTTAATGAAATGAAGAAATCTGTCCAAGAGGGATTCCATATGCCGGACCTACCTAGCATGGAGAAATTTTCCCTTCAAAACCGAATTACCATTATCCACATCCATACATACAAACTCACTGCAGCTCAGAAGTGCAATTGGGACACGATAGCTCTCCGTTCTGGGAAGAGGACTCTGAAGTCCCAGTTTTAGGAGTCTCTCAGTAGAAGACCTTCAGCTATGGAACTCACTTCCTCTTACTGGGGAGTACAGCTTGCTGCCCTTCAAGGATGAGGGTAAGATGCATCTGTTTAATTAGCGTTGGTGTTAGAGTGCTGTGATGAGATGGGTGCTAGCCAATTAATTTTGTCATTACACCATCATAAGAAAGCATGTTTTGGCCACCCAGTAGGGATTGTAGTGTTCTTATCATGCTATTCAAGATGTCTGGCTCCTATGGTGACAGATGACATGTAAATAACTGCAAAATAATAGTTTGCAAAGGGGTAGCTATGGGTGGGCTGGGTATTGTTTCAAGTACAGCCAACATCTCCAAGCAAGACCAACTGTTACTGTCTGCCTACAAACTCCAAAGGAACAAACGAGAATTCGCTTGAGGAAAGATGCATTCAGTTTCCGTGTGGTTTTAGTACAGCATAAAAAGGAGATGATGTTAGGAAATAGAGAAGTAATGTTAGAGTTTAACTGGCAGTTATCTCTGTCTCTCAGACACTTTGGCATATATTAATCAACAGTATTTTATTGAGTATCAGAGGGGTAGCCGTGTTAATCTGGATCTGTAAAAAGCAACAAAGAGTCCTGTGGCACCTTAAAGACTAACAGATGTATTGGAGCATAAGCTTTCGTGGGTGAATGACCACTTCGTCAGACACATGTAATGGAAATTTCCAGAGGCAGGTATAAATATGCAGGCAAGAATCAGTCTGGAGATAACGAGGTTAGTTCAATCAGGGAGGGTGAGGCCCTCTTCTAGCAGTTGAGGTGTGAACACCAAGGGAGGAGAAACTGCTTTTGTAGTTGGCTAGCCATTCACAGTCTTTGTTTAATCCTGATCTGATGGTGTCAAATTTGCAAATGAACTGAAGCTCAGCAGTTTCTCTTTGAAGTCTGGTCCTGAAGTTTTTTTGCTGTAAGATGGCTACCTTTACATCTGCTATTGTGTGGCCAGGGAGGTTGAAGTGTTCTCCTACAGGTTTTTGTATATTGCCATTCCTAATATCTGACTTGTGTCCATTTATCCTTTTACGTAGGGACTGTCCAGTTTGGCCGATGTACATAGCAGAGGGGCATTGCTGGCACATGATGGCGTATATAATGAACCGGTGATGTTGTAGCTGATCTGGTTAGGTCCTGTGATGGTGTCACTGGTGTAGATATGTGGGCAGAGTTGGCATCGAGGTTTGTTGCATGGATTGGTTCCTGAGTAAGAGTTGTTATGGTGCGGTGTGTGGTTGCTGGTGAGAATATGCTTAAGGTTGGCGGGTTGTCTGTGGGCAAGGACTGGCCTGCCTCCCAAGGTCTGTGAAAGCGAGGGATCATTGTCCAGGATGGGTTGTAGATCACTGATGACGCATTGGAGAGGTTTAAGCTGAGGACTGTAGGTGATGGCCAGTGGAGTTCTGTTGGTTTCTTTCTTGGGTTTGTCTTGTAGCAGGAGGCTTCTGGGTACACGTCTGGCTCTGTTGATTTGTTTCCTTATTTCCTCGTGCGGGTATCGTAGTTTTGAGAATGCTTGGTGAAGATCTTGTAGGTGTTGGTCTCTGTCTGAGGGGTTGGAGCAAATGCGGTTGTACCTCAGCGCTTGGCTGTAGACGATGGATTGTGTGGTGTGTCCGGGGTGGAAGCTGGAGGCATGAAGGTAGGCATAGCGTCGGTGGTTTTTCGGTATAGGGTGGGGTTAACGTGACCATCACTTATTTGTACTGTGGTGTCTAGGAAGTGGACCTCCCGTGTAGATTGGTCCAGGCTGAGGTTGATGGTGGGCTGGAAGCTGTTGAAATCGTGGTGGATTTCTTCCAGAGTCTCCTTCCCATGGGTCCAGATGATGAAGATGTTGTCAATGTAGCGTAGGTAGAGAAGGGGCGTGAGTGGACGAGAGCTGAGGAAGCGTTGTTCCAGGTCAGCCATAAAAATGTTGGCATATTGTGGGGCCATGCGGGTGCCCATAGCGGTGCCACTGGTCTGGAGGTATATACTGTCACCAAATTTGAAATAATTGTGCGCGAGGATAAAATCACAGAGCTCAGCAACAAGTTGTGCTGTGTCATCATCAGGGATACTGTTTCTGACAGCTTGTATTCCATCTCTGTGTGGGATGTTTGTGTAGAGAGCCTCCACATCCATGGTGGCTAGGATGGTGTTTTCTGGGAGATCACCAATGCATTGTAGTTTTCTCAGGAAATCAGTGGTGTCACGGAGATAGCTGGGAGTGCTGGTGGCATAGGGTCTGAGTAGAGAGTCCACATATCCGGATAGTCCTTCAATGAGAGTGCCAATTCCAGAGATGATGGGGCGTCCAGGATTTCCAGGTTTGTGGATCTTGGGTAGTAGATAGAATAACCCCGGTTGGGGCTCTAAGGGTTTGTTGATTTGTTCCTGTGTTAGTGTAGGGCAGGCCTGCACAACTCGTAAAGCGGCGAGGGCCATATTACTCCAAAGAAAATAGCTGAGGGCCGAAACCCCCCGGCCATGCTGAAACACGCCACCCGCCCCAGCGCCACCCAGCCCCGCCGAACCCCGTCCCCCCCCAGCGCCGCCCAGCCCCCGTGTAAGCAAGCAGGACTCACCCCGGTGGCGCCTCCTGCTGGTCTTCTCGGGAATTAGCTCATCCAGCCGTTGGAGCGACCTCTGCAGGCCGGTGTCCCAATGCCGCTGGCTCTGTGTCCCTCCTGGACCCCGGTGCCCTTTGATCTGGGGTGCTGCCCCCTGGCAATACCCCCACACTCTGGCTCTTGGTCTCCTCTCTCTGGGGAACCCCCAATCCTCTAATCCCCACCTCACCTCAGTATAAGGCTACTGCCAGTCACCAACTAGCCCCCGCGCCGTGGGGTAGACTGCAGTATATCAGCCACTCATCACAGGCAAGGTTGGGTTTGGACCTGCTGCCTCCCTCTATAGCTGGGCTGCCCCTCTGCAGCCCTGGTACTGGTCTTAAGCCCTTAGCTAGGTCCGCAGCTTGGGGGTTTTCCAGGCTGGAGTTCCCCAGCTCCTCTAGCCTTCCCCAGCCCTGCTCCACTCCCAGTACCCTGTTCAACTCCCTAGCAGCCAGACCCTTCTCTCTCTACAAGCAGAGAGAGACTTCCTCTGGGCCTCTGGCTCACAGCCTTTTTATACAGGCCAGCTGGGGCCTGATTGTGGCATGGCCCAGCTGCAGCGGCTTCCC
This sequence comes from Terrapene triunguis, assembly GCF_002925995.2. NCBI lineage: Eukaryota > Metazoa > Chordata > Testudines > Emydidae > Terrapene > Terrapene triunguis. The sequence goes on from NW_020664373.1 coordinate 9,898,684, forward strand.
CAATCAGCTCAGCTTTTCCCCTGCCACAGCCCTCCCCCGAGGCTATTTTAAGCCCTTCAGGGCAGGAGCGGGGTAACCACCCTGCTACACCCCCTGAAACACATCCCCCACCCCAGCGCCGCCCGCACCGCGGAAACAAACCCTCCTTCCCCAGCGCCGCCCCGCCGAAACAGCTGTGGGCCGAAAAGGAAGGGTTTTTTTTTGGGGGGGGGGGGGGGAGAGGGTGTGATACTTTATTAAGAATTTTTCAATTAAAGCAAACAATTTTTTAATTATTTTAATTTTTTTTGTGAATCATGGAAAAATGAAAAAACCTGTTCCGTTGAAAGAAAACATTTGTACTTTTCATAATTATCTTGCAAATTTAATGAGAAATATTACATCTCTTTTCGGCAACAAGCTTGTCGTATTCGGGGGTCATATTTGAAGTGGATATTTTCATAATGTCTTCCAAATGGTCGTCAGTCAGAGAAGAACGTTGCTTGTTTTTATTCATGTTCATGATGGAAAATGTTTGTTCACATATGTAAGTGCTTCCAAAAATGCTGAACATTTTCAGTGCAACTTCAATAAGATTCTTGTATTTTTCATCGTCCAGACTTTTGTAGAAGTCCCTCAGGCTGCTTTCTCTGTGCTTATTTCGGTAAACTGCCGAACACTGAAGTTCAATAACCTCCAACTGCAAATCTTGTGGCACGTCCTCTGGATCCACAGAAAAGGGATCTTCAATCAGCTTCAACTGGATGTCATCATCTTTAGACAAAGTAAGTCTTCTGTCAAAATTCTTCAATCAAAAGATTGATGTGCTTTGTGTATTTTTCTCCTAACTCGGCGTGTTTGTGCTGAGGGATACGCTGTGCACAAGTGGGAAACTGACACATTTCACCTTTTGACAGCTGACTTCTGAAAAGTTTCAATTGCATTTTGAAAGCTTTCACTGCTGCACACATTTGAAATATAAGTTGATTTTTTCCCTGAAGTTGAATGTTGAGATCATTCAGGTGTGCTGTAATATCACAAAAGAAAAAGAGATCTTGATTCCAGGACTCATTTTCAAGCTCCGGGAATTTTATTGGCCCATTTTCTAGGAATTTTGCTATCTCCTCTTTCAAAGCAACGAAATGCTGGAGCACTCTTCCTCGACTCAACCACCTCACTTCCGTATGGTAGATTAAGTCGCTGCACTCGGCGTCTTCCCCTTCAAGAAAGGCTCAAAATGTCCTATGTTTTAGTCCTCTAGAACGGATGAGGTTTACAATGGAAACTACTACTGACATTACATGCTCAAATTTTAAGACTTTGCTACACAAAACCTGCTGATGTATAATGCAGTGATGTTTGGTTATTTGTCTCCCGATAAATTCTTCAAGAAGAGTAACTGCTCCAACATTTTTTCCACACATAGCTGGAGCACCATCAGTACAAATGGCCACCAAGTTTGTGAAATCTACTCCCAACTTATCATTCATGCACTTTATCACTTCACTGGAGATTTCTTTTCCAGTTGTGCGACCCATCATGGAGCACATGCCAACAAGTTCTTCAGTAATTTCAAAGTTTTTATCAATACCTCTAATAAAAATAAGAAGTTGGGTGGTGTCTTTTAAATCGGTGTTTTCATCCATAGCTAGGGAGTAAAAGCAGAATTCACTGACTCTCTGCTTTAACTGATCACTTAGATTAGTAGAAATGTCAGCTATTCTTCTCTGTACAGTCATGTGTGATAGACTGACATTCTCAAATATTCCCCTCTTTTCTGGACATAACTCAGATACAGCAATCAACATACACTTTTTTAAAAACTCGCCTTCTATGAAGCATTTCCCAGCTGCAGCAATTTCCTTAGAAATTTGAAAGCTTACTTTAGTAACTGTATCGTTCTCAGTGCTCACTTTCTTGAAAATTTGCTGTTCTCCACTAAGGTTTTTCACTAAACTGGCTGCTTTAATTATTTTTTCATTTGGGTTCAATTTGGCGAGATTGGGATGTTTAGTTTCAAAGTGCCGCCGAAGGTTGTATTCTTTCGGAACAGCTAACGTTTCGCGACACACAAGGAACAGTATTTTGTCTTTGGAAACAGTACATAAGTATTTATTTGTCCATTCAGTGTTGAAAACTCTGTGCTCTGATTCTATTTTTCTCTTTTTCTTTTCACTCATGGTAGCCATTATGAAGCTCAAGATTTTGTTGAATAAATTCACACACAAGGGAAACACTCAGTCACACACAAAGAGAAGAGATATCTCACTGCACGTGGCACACTAGCAAGGCACTGACAGTGTGTGGAAGCCTGTAGAGGGGGAAAGAAACGGCGCGCATAGGGTAACCAGATCACAGCAGTAAAATAGGACCAGACCCCTCCCTGCTCAGCCCCACCATTACACCCCTCTTTAACCCCCAGGGGTCACTATATTACTGCACACAGCAGTACCAAAAATTAAAATACTGAAAATGGATGCCTCCTTCCAGCCACCGACTCGCCGCTCGGCTCCTCACCTCCCCCCAAGTATAAAGCCTCGCCGCCACTACCTGCCCACCCGCCCGCTCGGTTCGTCATCCTCCCATGAAATAAGGGGAGGGGAAAAGGGGGACAGTTTGAAGGGATTTTCTGGGGGTATGAACTAAGCCGGGGAGGGGGAAGGGGAGCAGTGTGAAGGGATTGGATGTGACTGTCCCACACACAAACACAGGGGCCGCAGGGAGCCCTGGGGGGGGGGCGGGCAGTGTGATGGGGGCCGGGGAGGGATAAGGTCCCTGGACCAGGGAAGGGGGCAGCAGTAAGGGCAGGGCAGGTGCAAAACACACACACACACACACACACACACACAGGGCTGGCTTTAGGAAGTGCGGGGCCCAATTCGAACATTTTCAGCGGGGCCCCAGCAGGGATGACTAGAAGAAAAAAAAACATGTAAAAAAAAGCCTTTCATTTCTTCCATGTATTATTTACTTTCCATAACTATATAAATAATAAAATTATATATTATGTACATTGTGTTATATATGCTGTTGATTGGTTATTAATGAGCTCCATTTCACATGTGTGGGTCCCCGCCACTCCCTGGGGGTGTCCTAGGGTGACCAGATATCCCGATTTTATAGGGACAGTCCCAATTTTGGGGTCTTTTTCTTATATAGGCTCCTATTACCCCCCACCCCTGTTCTGGTTTTTCACACTTGCTGTCTGGTCACCCTAGTGGTGTGCACATGTGTGGGTCCCAGCTGCTCCCTGCCCCCCTCATTGAAGCAGGTGTGCAGGGTTACTGCCCTGGGAACTGCAGGGCACCAGTGGACATGGGGCTGGCTGGAGGCAGGGCAGGGGCTGACTGGAGGTAGGGTCTGGCTGCAGGCAGGGCAAGGGGTGCGGGGCTGGCTGGAGACAGGGGGTATGGGGCAGGCTGGCTGGCTTCAGGCAGGGCCGCAGGGGGGTGCGGCAGGGGTTGGCAGGGCTGGAGACAGAGGAGTGCGAGACTGGCTGGCTTCAGGCAGGGGGGTGCGACAGGGGTTTGCTGGAGACTGGGCAGGGGGTGCGGGGCTGGGGCGGGCAGGGGTGTGTGTGGGGCTGGCTGGCTTCGGGCAGGGCCGCAGGGGGATGCGGCAGGGGTTGGCTGGAGACAGGACAGGGGGTGCGGCAGGGCCTGGCTGTGGGCAGGGGGTGCAGAGCTGGCTGCAGGCAGGGCAGGGGGTGTGGGGCTGGCTGGAGACAGGG
>NW_020664373.1:9912392-9919249 GCF_002925995.2 Terrapene triunguis
CAAGAAAGAAACCAACAGAACTCCACTGGCCATCACCTACAATCCTCAGCTTAAACCTCTCCAACGCATCATCAGTGATCTACAACCCATCCTGGACAATGATCCCTCGCTTTCACAGACCTTGGGAGGCAGGCCAGGCCTTGCCCACAGACAACCCGCCAACCTTAAGCATATTCTCACCAGCAACCACACACCACACCATAACAACTCTTACTCAGGAACCAATCCATGCAACAAACCTCGATGCCAACTCTGCCCACATATCTACACCAGCAACACCATCACAGGACCTAACCAGATCAGCTGCAACATCACCAGTTCATTCACCTGCACATCCACCAATGTTATATACGCCATCATGTGCCAGCAATGCCCCTCTGCTATGTACATCGGCCAAACTGGACAGTCCCTACGTAAAAGGATAAATGGACACAAGTCAGATATTAGGAATGGCAATATACAAAAACCTGTAGGAGAACACTTCAACCTCCCTGGCCACACAATAGCAGATGTAAAGGTAGCCATCTTACAGCAAAAAAACTTCAGGACCAGACTTCAAAGAGAAACTACTGAGCTTCAGTTCATTTGCAAATTTGACACCATCAGATCAGGATTAAACAAAGACTGTGAATGGCTAGCCAACTACAGAAGCAGTTTCTCCTCCCCTGGTGTTCACACCTCAACTGCTAGAAGAGGGCCTCACCCTCCCTAATTGAACTAACCTCGTTATCTCCAGACTGATTCTTGCCTGCATATTTATACCTGCCTCTGGAAATTTCCATTACATGTGTCTGACGAAGTGGTCATTCACCCACAAAAGCTTATGCTCCAATACAGCTGTTAGTCTTTAAGGTACCACAGGACTCTTTGTTAGTATTTTATTGCAGCATCTAATTTTATCAGGAAGAAACCTGCATCATAAACCTCACCACCTTCCACTGTAAGTGCAAGGTTCCCTTCTTTGATCTGCCTTCTCTAACTTAAACACACAGCAGCATCCACATTTAAAAAACAAACAAACACAAAAATAACCCTACCAAAACAAACAGGACATGTAATTCTCCTCCCGGGGAGAGGAGGAGAGAACGAATCAAACGTAACAGATATTAGTCATGTCACTTCATGTACTACTAGAAGGTACTCAGATACTAAGATGATGAGGGCAGTATAAGAACCTATAATGAATAGAAAGTATGAATAGCTTACTTCTGGGGGCATTCTGCGCAAAAAAAAAAAAAAAATTCTGCACACAATATTTTAAAATTCTGCAACTTTTATTTGTCAATAAGTAAATGCAGAGGCTCCAGCATGGCAGTGGGCAGCACAGGCCACTGGCTGCACGAAGGTGGGAGATCACCCTGCAGCTCCCCCCACCCCCGGGACACAGACTCAGCAGTGAGGCTGCACCTGACCCTGATATAGCACATAGCCTGCCCCAGAAACACCCTGGGACTCTGCCCCTCTGAGCCAGGTGACCAGATGTGGGGCAGGCAGGCTCAACCAGGCAGGATCCAAGTGTGGAGGGGCTCAGTGTAGGCTCGTTGGGAGGGTTCCAGATGCAAGGGCAATGGGACTCTACAGGGGGTTCCAGAGAATGCCCGGCAGTGGACTGCAACTTCAGGCAAGGCTGCACTGGAGAGGCTCATGCTCGAAAACAGCCCTCTGGTAAACTGACGGTTCCCATGGAGATTAACAGGGTACAGGTCCCCACACTCATGGACTAGGGATGTAATCAAACTCATCTGGCAAGACCTCATCACCACCCCAAATCCACAGAGAGAAGTCATCCAATTACAGTTTATTGACAGGGACGTGAAGCCCTACCCCAGCACTCAGGTCATCACGACAGTGGACAGCGAGATCAGAATCATGATGGTAGGCCTAGCCTACCCAGTCATCCGCAGCTGTGACTGGAAGGGATTCACTAGGGTTCTACACAGTACAAACCCTGAGCCAGGCAAACCAGAGCTCATGTTTGAGGGGGGACCCCCTCGAGGAAATGGGGGAGACATCTGGTAATCACGACACTGACTTTGAGGGACCCCAGGACACCGAGCTCGACAGCCCTGATGAGAAGGCAGACCCTGTTCATCAACATGGGGAGGATCCACCAAACTTGGGAGCCAACTTTGACCAAAACCAGCGAGAAGACTCTACGCTCAGTCGAGCGTACAAGCAACTGGCCAGCATAAATGGAAGGGTCACAGAGTCCCGATCGGCAACAGAGTATCCCCAGTTTGAGCTAAAAGAGGACTGTCTATACTAGGTTGACCCTGACCCGCAAAGTCAAGAGGCCCAGACCCAGTTGCTTGTGCCCTGGTGCCACAAGCAAGCTGTCGTGAGGTTCACTCATGATGTCCCTGCTGCTGAGCACTGGGCCATGAAAAGACGTTGGTCCAAATTTTGGCCCATTATTTTTGGCCAGGAATTCACCAGGAAGTCAAAGACTTTTGCAGCTCCTGTCCAGACTCCCAGCTTATCACTCCATAGTGAGCACCGAAAGCCACACTACTCCCACTACGCATGGTGGGGGTACTCTTTGAGAGGATCACCATGGAACTGGTGGGACCCCTCAAGAGAAGTTTCAGATACATTTTGGTGATCCTGGACTCTGCTACCCACTTCCCTGAAGCAATCCCCCTCCGTAACATCACAGCCCAGACCATTGCTGTGGAGATATTCCAGGTCTTTGCTCAGGTGGACCTCCCACAAGAAATCTGGACAGACCAGGGCACAAACATCACATCAAAGTTGCTTAAGCAAGTCCGCAACCTGTTGGGCATTGAGATGATTCAGACATCCGTTTATCACCCTCAAATGGATGGCTTAGTCGAACGTTTCAACAGAACCCTCAAGGGCATGCTTTGGAGATTTTCCCTGACAAAGCTTCTGCTACTCACAATCTGGGAAGTTCACCAATCATCAACCAAGTTTTCTCCATTTGAGCTGCTTTATGGGAGGCAGCCACGGGGAGTCCTGGACCTGGTGTGTGAGAGCTGGGAGCAGGCACCTTCCCCATTATAAGGTCTCCTGCAGTACATCCTCTGACTGCACCCAACTTGAGAAGGTGGGGGCCTTAGCACGCAAGAATCTTCACAACACACAGAAGTCACAGGAGCAGGCATACAACCAGGGAGCCAGGAAATAGCCTTTGAACCAGGAGACAAGGTTCTCCTGTTACTCTCCTCTGAGGAGTCAAAACTGCTCGCCCAATGGCAGGGGCCTCATGAAGTGATCCGCCAAGTGGGGCCAATAACTATGAAATCCAGCAGCTGGACAAGAGGAAGAAATGACAAATATACCACCTGAACATCTTGAAACCCTGGCGGGATAGGAAGGGGTTGCTGACTGCCCCTTATAGCCCTGAGGCAGAGTTGAGCTCAGCTAACCTTTTCCCTTGCAGGAAGTAAAAGAACAGGGCCCTGGAGCTCAGCTGGGGCTAGACCAGGGAAGGAGCCAGACGTCCTTCCCAGAGAGCCAAACTGTCCACGGAGCCCATGACCAGCTGTGGCGGGCGACAACTCTCCTGAGCTGGCCTGGAGTCAAGACAAGCCACTGACCCAGGAGACTCAGGAATCCAAAGAGGAAGCAGAGAGTGAGCCGTTCAACAAGGAGACTGGGAACCAGCGGCCACAGAGCATCCGAACCAGATGCCAGTAAGAAGCAGCCCAGGGAAACGAGACTTTAGTCCTGCTGAGTTGCCGAGAGGTGAGGCAGTAACCCCACATTCCCCTGCTAATGCAGCAACAGGATCACCCATTGCTTCAAGGATCCTAGGCTGGGACCCGGTGGTGCAGGGTGGGCCCACGTCCCCTTGCGCACACTCATGGCTGGAGGCCAGAGCCAGTGACTGTTTGTTTGCTCAGCCCACACCCAGGAGGCCTGAGCTAGTGATTGTTTGCTCAGCCCTCATCCAAGAGGTGTGAGCTACCAACTGCTTATTTACTCAGCCCACACCCATGAGGCCTGAATTATTTACTGCCAGTTCATTCAGCCCACACCCAGGAGACCTGAGCTGTTGCTCATTTGGTTGCCCCACTGCAAGCCAGAACTCCCAAGCAACAGATCTGGCGTAGGCGCTTAGTCCCCGACGCTACCGGGGGAAGGAGGTGGGGCCCTGATCCTGAGAAGCAGGAACCTTACAACATTGCAGTGACCAGTGTGGACGCAACTTTCATTTCACTGCAAATTGTTGCTACACATGGAGTGCCTGTACTCTATACACCACCATCCATGTAGACACAGCCACAGATGCAATAACAGGTCCCTGAGTTATAGTGACACTAGCAGGTTCAAATTTAAAAACACATACATCAGAAGATCACCTAAAATTACTCACCGTCTCAAAACCCCGATGGGGGTGATCAGGAAAGCCAGCTGGTTTACCTCCTTTGAATTCATCAAGCAACAAAAAAGGATCCAAATTTTTTAACTGAAATAAATCAAATTTAGGATGTTTAGACAAAGATTTTGCATCAACTTCTGCTTTACCTGCTGCACACAAAACATAACATTGTCAGAAATACTGAACCTCAAAATATCCTTTGATTCTTAAACAGATTCCCTTACAGCCCAGCATTCAAAATTTAAGTTACACAAATATAGATGCAAATGAAATTATAGAAGCTATATCATTTTTCAGTGCTCATCTTTATTTCCTGTGTTTATTTCTGAAGTGTACTAATCAAAAGAGTTTCATAGCATTTATACCCAGCAGTTTAAAAATAACTAAAGAACTATTTACAGATTGGTTCCAGTCCAATGAGAGCTCCTCCCCCAGAGTAAAGATTCTCACTAATGATCCACTCCTGCAAAAGCTTGAGTGAATAAACAGACCTTGAAGCATGCCTGGAAGGTCAGCAGACAGATTCTGATGGATGGAGTGAATTCCAGAGCCCTGAACTCTGGGTAACACCATACCACAAGCCCCCTTGTTATCTGTCAACTTGAGTGCATCAATTGATCTCAACTGCTGTAGCACCACACAAGGATAAAGAGGCAGGCTCTAAGATAGTAAGCACTCAAACTACACAGAACTTTATTGGGAACAACCAAAGCCAACACTATGAATTGTACCCAGAAGCAAACCTGAATCCAGTGCAAGCTATAGAGAGCACAAATATAATGTGCTCCCTACATGAAGCTTCAAGAAGCAAGCATTCTGCAACAGCAGTTTTCCCCATAGCTTTTAGGGGTAGCCTCATCTACTGTTCATTGTACTAATCCAGTCTCTGAGCCTAAGACATAGATAACTGGTAAGATCTATATGTGAAAGAGAAGGCCACAGTTTGCAAGACAATACAGTGGCACAACTGCCACTCTTATCTAATACCAACCGTGGTCCCCGCAACAGGACCCCCAGTTCTCCTACTATATTGACAAAAGTTTGAAAATCTCCAGTTTAAAAAGTAAATGAGGCAGGTATCAACTCTCCTGTTTCCCCTAGAGCAGGGGTCGGCAACCTCAGTAAGCTGAAGTATGTGCTGGCCATGGCTTCCTGCCGCCCCCGGCTTCCCAACGCCCCCATTGGCCTGGAGCGGCGAACCGCGCGGCCAGTGGGAGCCGCGATCGGCCGAACCTGCAGACGCGGCAGGTAAACAAACCAGCCCGGCCCGCCAGGGTGCTTACCCTGGCGAGCCGCGTGCCAGAGGTTGCCGACCCCTGCCCTAGAGGCTTTCACAGCATCACCTCCATCATCTCTGGTTGAGCATCACCAGCTGCCTCTTATCCAAGCCCCAAAATCATATCACAACCAGAGCATCAGGAAAGCCCTGACACAGGACTGGGGAATTACTATTATATTAGTTGATGGTGCTATTTTTTCCTGCTGCTGTATGAAGCTAATGCATTATGGATGGGTTTTGCTTTTCATATATCCACCATCAAACATTCCAACCAGGAAATGATCATCATTCGGCACCACATCAAATCTCTTTGGGAAGAGAGGAAGTATAGAGCATACCTCAGGCCTGCCAATGCTTCTCCGAACACGTGCCCCAACTCCTTCCGCCTGCTCAATGCTAAGAACAGTTTTGATAACTTTCCTCAGAGTTACCATCCTTCCTCCTTCTGAAAGAAGATGCAGTTTCCAAGACTTCAAAAATCTGCACAGGGAATAGATAAGATTTTTAAATGTTGTCAATATTATCTCTTGGAAAGTAAAAAAATCAAAAGCGCCCTAACACACAAACAGAGCAGCTAACAGCTCAAAACATTAACTGCAAATGACAGAAAATTGGCAAAAGACTATAAGATTTTGGTTTTACTTTAAATCCACAAACAACCAACATGTCGCCTGTAGCAAAAGCCAAAACAGCAGATGGAGGTTTCCATTTACTTAAGCTAAATAGTTCATTTTTCCACCAAAGGAAAGTTGCACCTCATGCCTCAGGTACCCCCACAGCAAGTACAGTACCTTACTGCTCCCTATCTGGTGCAGGACCGCAATGCCTGCAAACCACAGATTGCTTCTTATTTAACTCCCTCTGCTCTGCACTTCTCAGCATGAGTCAGCACAATCATCCCATCCCCTAGCAAAGGAGATGGGTGAGTCACATACTGGGGGGGGGGGCAGCCTGGGGCGGGGCAGGACAGTGCAAGGGAGGTCCTTGCTACAGTCTGGCTGTGGGGCTTTTATGATGCTAATATTTCAGGAGTATTGATATCTCAGCCAGCATGCACACAGTCACACCAGCTCATGGCGCTCAGTGAGAGTCACAGACACCCAAAAAGAACGAGGAGTCCTTGTGGCACCTTAGAGACTAACAAATTTATTTGAGCATCAGCTTTCGTGGGTTAAACCCCACTTCATCGGATCCCACGAAGTCGGTTCTAGCCCACGAAAGCTTATGCTCAAA
>NW_020664373.1:9919259-9928014 GCF_002925995.2 Terrapene triunguis
CGAAAATCTGCTAAGGAAATAGATAAGATTTTTAAATGTTGTCAATACAATATTTTGGAAAGCAAAGAAACAAAACATACTTAAGCACCTACACACACAAGCTCACAAACAGCAGTTAACAGCACAACTGCAAATGCAGACAGAAAATTGGCAAAAGACTACGAGGTTGTGGTTTGCTTTAAATCAGGAAACAACCAACATGCCCCCTGTAGCAAAAACCAAAATAGCAGATGGGAGCCTCAATTTTTTGAAGCCAACCAGTTTCTCTTTTCCACCAAAGGAAAGTTGAACCACATGCCTAGGCTAACCTATCTCCCTGCTCCCACCTATAAAACACTCTATCTTGCAGTTCCCTATCTGTGCAAGCCTGTAAACTAAGATTGCTTCTCATTTAACCCCCCTCTGCACTTCAGAGTAACCAACTCAATATGATTCAGCACAATCATCCGCAGCCTAGGTGGTGTGTGACTCTTGTGTTTGGGGAGGCTGGGCATCGGTACCAGAACCTCCCTAGAAGTGGGGGGGTTGCCCAGCCCCCTGCTCTGCCCCAAGGCCTCACCCCTACTCGGCCTCCTCCCCTGAAGGCCTTTCCTGCGTTCCACCCCTGCTCCATGAGCCCCCCACCTGCTGCTTGCTCCTCTCCGCCCCCTCCCCAGAGGCCTCCCTCCACTCACTCCTCTCCACCCCTGAGGTCCCCCCGCCCACCGCGCGCTCCTCTCTGCCTCCCCCCCCCCCCAAGGTGGGCAAGGAGGTCTCGGGGGAAGAAGTGGAGCGAGGGTGGGACCATGGTCCGGGCACTTGCGGCCTCCACTTCTCGGGAGCTTCCGGAGGCAGCACTCCAAAGGTGGAGGGTAGGCACACTTCCAAAGGGAGGTGTGCCGCATCCGCCATTTCTTGCCCAATTTAGCTTCTTATACCTGCTGCCCATGATCCCCAGTCTCCTAGCAAACAAGAGATGGGTGGGTCACATACACTAGGAGGGGAAGCTTCCAGGAGTGCAGGGCTGGGGAAATGCTATATACTACAGAGGTTTGGAGGCTTTTATCATACTAATAGTACTGGGTGTGTCTGTCGGCAGGCAGGATCAAACCAGGGATCTCTGAAGCTTAATGCATGAGCCTCTACTGCATGAGCTAAAAGCCACGTGGTTCTTAGCTAAGGCTATAGCAGACTCAGTAATCTCTAGATGGTCTAGGTGACACTAGAGGGAGAAAGAGTGCCACATCAAGCAGGCATGGCACACACAATCACACAGGCTTATTCCACTCATAGATAACAACTATACACAGGGATCAATAAACTGACACAATCACAGTCAGACACGCACATAGACGATACAATCGCAGAGATCTCAGTCACACACAGAGATGTACAATCACAAATCACAATCACACACACTCAGATGACACAATCACAGAGACCACAATTGTGCACACACACAGACACAGATGATGTAATCCCAGATGACACATGCACTGTGCACTTTCTCGTGCTACCTGCAGAGGGCAGAATCCCCCGCACTGTAAACCCCACCCCTAACACTCCCCCCTGCCCGCTATAAGGATGGACGGTCTCATCTCCCAGCTGAGGTGGGATCATACTCCACTTGAGTCTCAGGGATGTAACACAGCCCCCGCAGCAGCACTCTTGGTGCCAGCCTGGTGCCCACGCCCCAAGCTGAGACACATTCAGCCAGGCCAGCTCCCAGCCATGGCAGGCAGCATCACAGCTAGATCCTAGGCAGCCCCCTGCCAAGTACACTCCTCTGCAGATTGGGCACAAGGGCTGGGGCCTCATTTACCCAGGGAAACCACTCACCAAACACTGGGCTGCCTCCAGGTCCTGCAGAGTCTCCTTTACAGTGCAGGTAGTCCGGCATAGAACATGCTGGCACATGCCTTCCTCTATCACCTCCAATACGACTGGCAGCTCTTTTATCTGCACCCAGGAGGTGTCCCCCAAGACCTCTCTGAGCTCTCAGTTTGTTGCCCAGACCTCTTCAGGACCTGCAAGCTAGTTTCCACGACCAGGTCCATGGCGGCTAGGGTGACCAAAAAGCAAGTGTGAAAAATTGGGACAGAGGGTGGAGGGATAAGAAGCACCTATACAGTAACTCCTCACATAAAATCATCCTGGGTAACATTGTTTTGTTGTTACGTTGCTGATCAATTAGAGAACATGCTCGTTTAAAGTTGCGCAATGCTCCCTTATAACGTTTGGCAGCTGCCTACTTTGACCACTGCTTGCAGAAAGAGCAGCCCATTGGAGCTAGCTGGTGGTGGCGTGGAACCAGGGTGAACCGGCAGCCCCCCATCAGCTCCCAGCTCCCCTAAGTTCGCTGTGCGACAGCCGCCCAGCAGGCTATCAATTGCCTGCCGGCAGTTCAGCTGTCCCTCCCACCACTGCCCTGTGCTGCTCCTGCCCTCTGCCTTGGAGCTGCTCCCGGGAGCCTCCTTTTTGTTGTGCAGGGGGGAGAGGGGAAAGAGGGGGGCTAATATCAGGGTGTCCCCCTCCCCCCTGATCCTACCCCCTGCTTACCCCATTTCCATAGAGCGGGGGGAGGGGGAGGGACATGACAGGGCGGCTCAGGACGGAGGGAACGTGCTGGCAGTAGCTGCTGTCTCAACTTCCTGGTCTACTTAAAAAGGCAATGTACTTAGAGTGGTTCAGCATACTTAAAGGGGCAATGCGCACCTCTCTCTCACACACACACACACAGGATATGTGTCTCTGTCTGCCATGCTGTCTCCTCTCCCTCCATTCGTGCTGCCTTGTAGAGTATGAGGCTACATTAACAACAATGTGTTAACCCTTGAGGGCTCAGCTGAGTGCTAGTTCATCTTTAGCAGTAAGGCATTCCCTGGGAAATATCCCACCCTCTGACTCCACCACCTCAACCAAGCTTCACAATCATCATTGCTGTGTACAGTATTAAATTGTTTGTTTAAAACTTATACTGTGTACACATATATATAATATAGTCTTTTGTCTGGTGAAAAAAATTTCCCTGCAACCTAACCCCCCCATTTACATTAATTCTTATGGGGAAATTGGATTCGCTTAATATCGTTTTGCTTAAAGTCGCATTTTTCAGGAACATAACTATGTTAAGCGAGGAGTTACTGTATAAGAAAAAGACCTAAATATCGGGACTGTCCCTATAAAATCGGGACATCTGGTCACCTTAGTGGTGGCCATTGAGGGGAAGGATCTCCTCACAGAACCCCTGCTACACAAACCTCATCTCCATGTGCAGGTGGCAGAGACTGGCTGGACCCTGTGGCGCTTGGCTTGTGCATGGGGCAGCCCATCCAGTGTGCCCCCTGTCATGTGCTCCAAGAAATGAGTGCAGTGTTGCCTCCTGTTTCTCTCATTTTCCTTGAGTGGGTCCTGTAGGAGGCTGCTCCCCACCCACTCCTCACCCCTGCCCTCTTTAACTCATCATCAGGCCCTTGCCCTGTGAGCCTCCTTTGCCACCCCCGACACGCCACTTGAGCCAGCTGCATGACATCCAGCCTGTCCACCTCTGAACCATGCCCAGAGAACATCTGTATGCACTCGTGCTTCTCTTCCATCCACTTCCTCACCCTCATGTCCCAAGTGGCAGGATCTGCTGCCATCTAAGCAGGGTGAGGCACTCCAGTGGGCCAGTCTGTACTCCACTCTGGTTCCATAGCTGGCTGGAGATATTAGCTGGTGGCTCATTCATTGAGCTGTAAGCATGGGTGTGTACCTGACGCAGTTCACAAACTCCCTGACACCTGTCCTTCTGTGGAGAGAGGGACACCCTGGTGCATATCTATATAGGGTACATCAAGTTGCAGCCCCTTTTCTGGCTGCACTTTTCCTCACTTCTCTTGATCAATGTACTCCCCATCCATGGCCGCACAAAGTGGAGGAACCTCCTCGTCAACCTCTTCCTGGCGCTGGCCAACGTGGCCATCCATCATACCAGGAGGAGGAAGGTGGAGACGGAGGTGTTCCATGACTGTGGGGCCCTATCCAATCCCTTGTATGATCATGCCTCCGGCAGAGTTCCTCTGGGCAGCATCCACTGACTCCCTAGACACTTTGAGTAGCAGTGGGTGCTATCGAGGGTTTCTGCTCGGTGTCCCCTGCCAGATCCCTAATTTTCAATCTTTGACCCCACTTCCACTCCTATTTTTTCATTCATTGTCCCCAGTAAATCAATTGTTGCTTGGGATCAATGTATCCTCCCCCTTAATTGAGGGGAGTGTCTTTAGTTTTGGGCAGGCCTAGACCCACCTGTCCCCAATTCTTCAAATATTACCCAATACTGGGCAGGGCAAAGGCTATTTCTCATCTTCTAGACTGAGCCTCTCATTTTGTTTTTCAGAAAGATCAAAGGGAAAAAATGGGAAACCAATGAAATGGCCCCCACCAAAACAAAACAAGGAGGAAGGAAAGAAAAACTGAAACTGGCAACAAAAGCCAAACAAGCCTAATCAAAACCAGAAATATCAGCCTCACTTTGTCTGTTTCTGTTCCCTGCCCGGTGCTGCTACTCCTAGAGGGAACACAGTTGATCCCAAATTCTAAAGTAGAAGTATTTTGTGCTCTTGCTCTGCTAGGACAGTGTTTCACAACCAGAGGGTCACACAAAAGGTAGTCAGGGCAGTGCAAGGCCTTGGAAGTTATACAGTTTGAAGTTGCAAAACCTAAAGCAAAGAAAGTACAGTAACTCCTCACTTAATGTTGTAGTTATGTTCCTGAAAAATGTGACTTTAAGCGAAACCATGTTAAGTGAATCCAATTTCCCCATAAGAATTAATGTAAATGGGGGGGTTAGGTTCCAGGGAAATTTTTTTCACCAGACAAAAAACTATATTATATATATATATATACACACAGTATAAGTTTTAAACAAACAATTTAATACTGTACACAGCAATGATGATTGTGAAGCTTGGTTGAGGTGGTGAAGTTAGTGGGTGGAAGAGGGTGGGATATTTCCCAGGGAATACCTTCCTGCTAAATGATGAACTAGCATACGGCTGAGCCCTCAAGGGTTAACCCCCTTTGTTAATGTAGCCTCACACTCTACAAGGCAGCACGAATGGAGGGAGGGGAGACAGCATGGCAGACAGAGACACACACCCTGTGTATGGGAGAAAGACGCGCATTGCCCCTTTAAGTACGCTGACACCACTTTAAGTACATTACCTTTTTAAGTACATCAGGAAGTTGAGACAGCAGCTGCGGCCAGCAAGCTCCCTCCATCCTGAGCCCTGTCGTGTCCCCACCCTGCTCTATATGGAGAAGCGGTAAGTGGGGGGCAGGAGCTGGGGGGAGGGGGACACCCTGACATTAGCCTCCTTATGCCCCCCATCCCTGCACAGCAAATAGAAGGCTCCCGGGAGCAGCTCCAAGGCAGAGGACAGGAGCAGCACATAGCAGTGGGGGGAGGGACAGCTGAACTGCCAGCAATTGATAGCCTGCTGGGCGGCTGCCGCACAGGGAACTTAGGGGAGCGGGGACCTGATGGGGGGCTGCTGGTCCACCCTGGTTTCAAGCCACCACCAGTTAGCTTCAATGGGCTGCTCTTTCTGCAAGCAGTGGATAAAGCAGGCGGCTGCCAAACAACGTTATAAGGGAGCATTGCGCAACTTTAAAAGAGCATGTTCTCTAATTGATCAGCAACGTAACAACAAAACAACGTTAACCGGGACGACTTTAAGTGAGGAGTTACTGTATCACTCTCCTACCCCCTGCACACCCTTCCCCTTCAAGGTGAAGCAATCTGTAGCCACTTCTCCAAATATACACACAAAATACATTATATAGGCCTACCCTTGTGATCACTGATACATTTTTTTATTCTTACTTCTATAGTGAATGTAACTGGGGGGAGGAAGACGTTTGCAAAAGTTCTGACTTAGCAAAAGGGGCCACCATCATGGAAAGGTTAACAATTACTGCACTGAGACAATGTGGCCCAGTGAACAGAGCAGTGGGTTGACACTCAGAAGATCTGCATGCTATTCCTGGCTCTTCCACTGGCCTGCCGGGTGACCTGGGCAAGTCACATCACCTTGGCTCTAATGGGAAGTACTATGGTATGGAACAACTAGGTATTACTAATGTCTATTGAGATCAGCTGGAGCTGGAGTTATAAGTGCAGACTGAAGGCAGTAAGTGGCCCATAGTATGTCATTTTCCATATCCTTATTTATTTATTTCACATTAGAAAAAAAGAGGTAAGAGTTAAAATAAAAATCTATATAAAAAGCATGCTCTTAGGATATTACCAACTGGTGAAAAGTAAAGCAAGAAAATAACCGTTTCACATAAATACCACATTCTGCTCATGTTCAAACTTTCCTGTGTTTTGGCCTATAAGTAACTCAAACCATACACAGTAAATACAAACAATTATCTTCTCCACATCTGTTCATCAAACATTCCAAAACAACACAGGAATCCCACCATTAAGTATGGAAAGTGCTAGATCTATTGCAATACATTTAACTTTTCTTTTTTATCTTCAATCTTGTTTTAAAAAAAATCTTAAATGGCATTTTTGGCATAACTGTAACCATTGTAATTTCTTTCCCATGTGAAAGAAGTTAGCAGTATTCTGTGTAATCTCACTGAAGTCATTACAAACTGATACTAATTATTAGCAATTTCTTCAAATACTAATCTTACTTTCCATTTATTCTTTTAATTTCAAAATTAGTATCAATATTGTCTTCCTTTATTTACAGATTTTATAAAAGGGCTTATTATTAAAGATGGTCTGAGGGCATTAAGGGCCTGATTTCAATTTTAACATTAAACTGAAGGTCCTATGCAGTAGTCTCATAACTTCAGGGATTTTTTTTTCTTCTTCCCTTTTTTACTCTTTAATTTTTTAAGTGAAAAGTTACAGAGTAGCAAAAAAAAAGCCCTAAACTGTGGACGTTATTCATTTCACTTCACTCGGGAATAGAAGGGGAGAGAAGGGAAAATTAAAATTTCCAAAACATTTTTTTAAAGCATATTTATGGTATGGTGTGTGGTTTACTTCTTTGCCTGAATTTCCATTACAAAAGCTGAGAGGAAAAATCTCTGATGGAGCCAGCAACATGTCAGGCAAGTACAGTTGAGCACAATCCGTTATTTCCAGGAAGCAGCCTCTTGCGTTACATGATTACTGACCAAAGAGAAGGCCTCAGATTCAATGGAAGCTGTGTTATGTTTTTCCTGGACTCATGGTGGCCACTTAATTGCACCAGCCATCACATTGTTGGAGGCCAAAGTATGCGCTTAATTTTGTGTGGTTCTGAAATATGGGTATGGAATGATACCATGGGACTGGAAGTGATTCTAAACAAATTTCTTAGGAAGATCGAAATAATAGCCCTGCTGCTCTTCTGAGAGCCAAGACAGGTATGGACTCTATTCTGTCCAAATGGCAACATTAATTTTTGTCTTCATGGTCACAGTACACACTCCCAGCGCTTGCCAAGGCTATGCTTAGAGGCACTGCTCTGTTGGACTTTTTCATGTAAATTTCCTTGGTTAGAGTATATTCAAAAGTCTTTGCATTCGCTAGGTTTCTCAAAATCAGAAATGATTAAAGTTTTAAAAATGTGAAATCCATAATGAAGTCAAGAATAGAAGATATTAATAAGCACTTGTTTCTATTTAAAATGTCGCCTTGTTCAAAAGACTCATGGATATGCCAGTTATTTAGAGTTTGTGTAATAACATGCTAAGGAGGGCCCCTACAGCTCTTCCTTTTCAGTTCATGCAGACAGTTTACGTAGAAGGCCAATATACTGGCACCAAGAAAAGTAACTGCCTCTATCCAGGAGGTATAGGGCAGGTGGAAGACCTACTCTGTTATTTATTATATTGTAATTTGTATTGTCATTTGAAGTCAAAATGGCTTTCTTTTTGTTTTTGTCCCAGTTGCCTTTTACTACGACCTTTCAGAAAATAGAATACTGGTTAGGAACTGACAGCGTATCTCTGATCTGAGCAGTTGCTCTATTTGCATGGGAAGACACTAAAATAAGGAAAAGGCAAGCATCATGGTGGTCATACATGGTTTAATGGTGCATGTTCTTTTTAATCATAGAATCGTAGGCCTGGAAGCAGGGCCGGCTCCAGGCACCAGGCACCCAAGCTGGTGCTTGGGGCGGCACCTGGAGGGGGGCGGCGCGGCGCTCTGGCCGCCGGGGGGAGAGCCGAGCCGAGCCCCAGCCGGGGCTCGCCGCCCTCTCGGCACCCTGCCCCGGGCGCTCTGGCCGCCGGGGGGGGGAGAGAGCCGAGCCCCCGCCGGGGCTCGCCGCCCTGCCCCCGGCGCTCTGGCCGCCGGGGGGAGAGCCGAGCCCCCACCGGGGCTCGCCGCCCTCCTCCCAGGGCTCCGGCCGCCCTCCTCCCCGGCGCCCTCCCCCCGGCCGGAGAGCGGAGCCCCCGCTGGGGCTCCGGCCGCCCCCCGCCCGGCCGCCCCCCCCCCCCCCGGGGGGGGGGGGGGGGGCGGCCGGAGGCTTTTTTGCCTGGGGCGGCAAAAAAGCCAGAGCCGGCCCTGCCTGGAAGAGACCACGAGAGATCATCTAGTCCAGTCCCCTTCCATTCATGGCAGGACTAAGTATTATCTAGACCAGGGGAGGACAAACTATGGTCCGTGAGCTGGATCCGGCCCGTCAGGGCTTTCAATCCGGCTTGCAGGATTGCCAACCCTGTGGCGCAGTGGTGCTAAGGCAGGCTCCCTGCCTGCCCTGCCCCCACACCGCTCCCGGAAGTG
>NW_020664373.1:9933014-10107825 GCF_002925995.2 Terrapene triunguis
GAGACCGTATCAAATGCCTTACTAAAGTCTAGGTATACCACATCCACCGCTTCTCCCTTATCCACAAGACTCGTTATCCTATCAAAGAAAGCTATCAGATTGGTTTGACATGATTTGTTCTTTACAAATCCATGCTGGCTGTTCCCTATCATCTTACCCCCTTCCAAGTGATTGCAGATGATTTCCTTAATTACTTGCTCCATTATCTTCCCTGGCACAGAAGTTAAACTAACTGGTCTGTAGTTTCCTGGGTTGTTTTTATTTCCCTTTTTATAGATGGGCACTATATTTGCCCTTTTCCAGTCTTCTGGAATCTCTCCCGTCTCCCATGATTTTCCAAAGATAATAGCTAGAGGCTCAGATACCTCCTCTATTAGCTCCTTGAGTATTCTAGGATGCATTTCATCAGGCCCTGGTGACTTGCAGGCATCTAACTTTTCTAAGTGATTTTTAACTTGTTCTTTTTTTATTTTATCTGCTAAACCTATCCCCTTCCCATTAGCACTCACTATGTTAGGCATTCCTTCAGACTTCTCGGTGAAGACCGAAACAAAGAAGTCATTAAGCATCTCTGCCATTTCCAAGTTTCCTGTTACTGTTTCTCCCTCCTCACTGGGCAGTGGGCCTACCCTGTCCTTGATCTTCCTCTTGCTTTACTGTAGGGGGTGATTCCTTCTCTCCTGTATCAAGAAGAGCATAATAGTTACCTATTACCACAGCGGGAGGGTTCGGAGCAGGGGTGGAGCACTGCCTGCTGCCAGAAGTAACCAGCTGCCAGTGTTCACCCTGAGCCATCTCCTCCTCCACCAGTGGTGTGTCAGCAGTCCTGTGTACTGGGACAGCTACCTCAGCTGTCCCCACATGGACACTGTCCAGGAATTGCTCGTGGATTCGGATGCTCCTCAACCTAGCCACCTCCTCCTGTAGCTCTCCCACCTGCTGCCTGAAAGATTCCACCACCAGGCACCTTTCACATTGGATGGTCCCCCCAGCCTGGATATCAGTAAGTGGAAATTGCAAGTTACAGTCCCTGCAGAACCACACCAGGATCTGGGTAGAAGCATCCATGCTCAGGAGCTCTATCTGGCTACAGGCGCAGGTGGAGGAGACAGAAGCAGTGCTGGCACAGGTGTTGCGGGTCTTCCTAACCATCGTAAGCCTCCCTCTGTCAAACTCCCCTGTCTGCAGCCCCCTGGTCGCTCTGCCTCTGGCTTTTAAAGCCTGCTTGCCTAGGTCAGTCCCACCCCCTCGTGAGTCACTCTGGGGAAGGCCAATCAAAGGCAATCAAGGGAACAATCAAGGGAACAAAGTCAGACACTCAGTCCCAACTGCCACAGCAGCTGTAACTGAAACTGAAGTCACCTGAAATCAGAATCACAATTAAAATTCAAACAGTCGAGCAAACTCACTCACTAACAGCTAGTACTCTCACCTCTCACCTGGTAGCCTGTTTGTCAGCGGGATCTCTTGCTCTCCCTCTCAAACTCCCCTGTCTGCAGCCCCCTATGAGAAGGTCATGTGAAATAGTATCAAAAGCCTTACTAAAGTCAAGATATGCCACATCTACCACTTTCCCCCTATCCTCAAGACTTGTTACCCAGTCAAAGAAGCTATTAGGTAGGTTTGACACGATTTGTTCTTGACAAATCCATGCTGACTGTTACTTATCACCTTATTATCTTCTAGGTGTTTGCAAATTGATTGCTTTGCCCCATTATCTTTCCGGGTACTGAAGTTAAACTGACTGGTCTGTAATTCCCTCGGTTATCCTTATTTTTATAGATTGACACTTTATTTGCCCTTTTCCAGTCCTCTGGAATCTCACCTGTCTTCCATGACTTTTCGAAGATAATCGCTGATGGCTCAGATATCTCCTCTGTCAGCTCCTTGAGTATTCTAAGATGTATTTCATAAAGCCCTGGTGACTTGAAGACATCTAATTTGTCTAAGTAATTTTTAACTTTTTCTTTCCCTATTGTAGCCTCTGAACCTACCTCATTTTCACTGGCATTCACTATGTTAGACATCCAATCGCTACTAATCTTTTTCGTGAAAACCAAAACAAAAATGTCATTTAACACTTTTTCCATTTCCACATTTTCTGTTATTGTTTTCCCCTTCTCATTTAGTAATAGGCCTACCCTGTCTTTGATCTTTCTCTTGCTTCTAATGTATTTGTAGAATGTTTTCTTGTTACTCTTTATGTCTCTAGCTAATTTAATCTCATTTTGTGCTTTGGCCTTTCTAATTTTGACCCTACATACTTGTGTTATTTGTTTATGTTCATCACTTATAATTTGAACTAATTTCCACTTCTTGTAGGGCTGTTTTTTCAGTTTCAGATCATTGAAGAACTCCTTGTTAAGCCAGGGTGATCTCTTGCCATACTTCCTATCTTTCCTATGCAGTGGGATAGTTTGCTCTTGTGCCCTTAATAATGTCTCTTTGAAAAACTGCCAACTCTCTTGAACTGTTTTTTCCTTAGACTTGCTTCCCATGGGATCTTATATACCGACTCCCTGCATTTGCTAAAGTCTGCCTTCTTGAAATCCATTATCTTTATTGTGCTGTTTTCCCTCTTACCATTCCTTAGAATCATTAACTCTACCATCTCATGATCACTATCACCTAAGCTGCCTTCCACTTTCAAATTCTCAACCAGTTCCTCCCTATTTGTCAAAATCAAATCTAGAACAGCGTCTCCTCTAGTAGCTTTCTCCACTTTCTGAAATAAAAAATTGTCTCCAATACATTCCAAGAACTTGATGGATAATCTGTACCCTGCTGTGTTATTGTCCCAACTGACGTCTGGGTAGTTGAAGTCCCCCATCACCACCAAGTCCTGTGCTTTGGATAATTTTGTTAGTTATTTAAAAAAAGCCTCATCCACCTCTTCTTCCTGGTTAGGTGGTCTGTAATAGACTCCCTACCATGACATCACCCTTGTTTTTTACTCTTTTATCCTACCCAGAGAGCCTTTAAACAAGTATGTCTCCTATTTCCATCTCAACCTCAGTCCAAGTGTATACATTTTTAACATATAAGGCAACACTTCCTCCTTTTTTCCCTTACTTGTCCTTCCTGTACTAGCTGTACCCTTTTATACCAATATTCCAGTCATGTGTATTATTCCACCAAGTCTCTGTGATGCCAGCTGTGTCATAGCTGTGTTTATTAACTAGCATTTCAAGTTCTTCCTGCTTATTCCCCATACTTCTCGCATTAGTATACAGACATAAAATATACTGATTTGATTTCCCCTCTATGTTCTTTCTTGTCTCCCCTTATCCCTGCTATAACAGCCCATGCTTCCCCCCGCCCACAGCTTACGACCCTTTTCATGAGAATAGACAGTGAAAACAGACTAGCTACTCTTCCTTTTATAATGCACTAGCATAACGTCGCAGTATCTCGATTGCAGACACTACAAGGAATTGTTCAGAGGCCATAAACCCCCTTGACTTAAATGTATCAAGGCTAAAAATGGAATTGTGCAAAATATATGCTAACACAGAAAACACACCTATATGTGTTCTGACAGAATGGGTGTGATGAGTGGCATGCAAATATCTTTTTTCTGATAAACACTCCAGGTTTGATAAGAACGTGATGGAGAGTAAGTCAGCAGGACACTTCCCTTTGGAGCACCAAGCAGACAAAAGACAAAGGACATAATTCCTCTTGTAAGTGCAACACCCATGTAAGTAACTTTAAACACAAATAGTTTTAAAAACCAAAGGGTCTCGCTCCTCTTTTCACTTGTTATTGCATAATTAATAACAAGATTAATACATATTAATAATCATATAATAATATTTTCACTTTTTTACATTTCTTTACCTGAATGGTTCTGTTTCATATCCATATGTTTCTTTCAGTGCAAAGAAAGAAATTAGAAATTACCAGTCCAGGAAACACTGTGATCAATTATGCTTTTTCTCATCTGTGATATGAAGGATTGTGTGTTTGTTGCTATAATTACTTTCTTCCTGTGTCTCTGATCTGATACATTTGTGCTTAATATAGCTTCAATTCCTTGCCAGACAGTGCAAGACTTTAAAGGGAGAAATTCTCAGGCAACAAAAGAACTGAAAATATCTTAGTTGGAGCTACAGTTTTATCTTAAATTTTAATTTCCTATAACATGTTTATTTTTGTCTGAGCAGAAAAACTAACTGTTCATAGCTGTTTATAAAATATAAAATACACTCTTCATAACGCTTGTTAGAACATGCAATAAATATATCTTAAATTCATTTTATAACATGCTTTACAATCCATTAGTAAAGGACATAGCTGCCTTTGTTAATCTTTTAACAACTATTATTATTAAAACGACTATTTCCAATTTTTAGGGCAATAAAATGGAGCAGGAATCAATTCTAGAGGAGCTTCTTTTAAAGAAGTCGCAACAGAAGAAAAAAATTTCACCAATTAATTACAAAGAACGACTGTTTGTTCTCACAAAAACAAACCTCTCTTACTATGAATATGACAAAGAGGTGAGAAATTATTTTCTTAACTACAGAGGTACATATTTTTCTAAAGTAAGTTTATGCCTCTGGATTTTTTCCTCAATGTGCTTTGATTAGATATCATATAGTAGGGGTAGTGATATCTTTTGTTCCAAGTGGGATTTAAAAATGGTATGGGACCAAAATCTGGCCTTGATTCAGGATAGCACTTAAGAATGTGTTTAAGTCCACCCCTATTCAGCACAGAACTTAATGATGCTTAATCTTAGGCATATGCTTAAATCTCATCAAAGTCAATGGGACTTAGGCACATGCCTAAAGTTAAGCACATGCCTTGAATAGGGATGTTTTCCTGAATCAGGGTCTCTGTGGTGAGTTATATCTGGCATTGGTTTCAAGTCATTTGTACAGGAGATAGCTCAGTGCAGAATTTGGCCCATAACTGATATAAAGTAAAAGGCTAAAGCCTGGTCATATTTTAAAAAGTGATTATGTATCAAACAAATGGTCTGGACTTTCAGCAGAGTGGCCTCTTTTGTGCATTCAGAGATAGCTCTGAAGCAACTAAAATACATTGTTACCATCTGCACTCCTGATAGCACATTTGGATTACTCCTGTTAGTTACAACTCACTGTCTGAATAAGGGTGGCAGGATCGATGCCAGTATCTTAACAAAATAATGTAATACAAAATCAGACTCTTATTTCCCATTAGAGACTTTTGCATTTTATATCCTCCATCTCTGCTTTTGCATTGTAATACCGAAGTTCATGTACCAGATGTAGGGCCCATCCTGTTGTCTTTATACCTTGACTTCAAAGGGAGTTTTGTCAGAATATGGATTGCAGGATAAGATACAACGGAGGGTTTTCAATGTCTTTCCCAAACAGTTTAACAAAAGTGGAACTCTACTTTACCCAATCTGAAGTGTGCAATTACACACAGCTTAGATTAAGTGTGATTAAGTTTTTATAAAACTTGTCATGACCATAAAGTATTTTTGATTTGAGGACAATAGTCCTGTGTTTAGAATGATGAGTAGTCCTGCTTTGGCTTTTATTCTTAGAAAAAAGGAAGCAAAAAAGGATCAATTGACATTAAGAAAATTCGATGTGTTGAGGCAGTGAATCATGAGGAACAGGCACCTTTGGAGAGACAATATCCATTTCAGGTAAGATCACGAAATACAAAACTGATCTTTACTGTGGTGAACCATTATTTTTTAGGACAAATAAGGGCTTGTGTCACTGCTGACTGTTACAAAAACTTACAGCAGGTTGGAAATGAATCCTTGTTACTATAAACCTGACCCAAAGACCATCAAAATCAACGGGAGTCTTTTCATTGACTTCAGTGGAATTTGGTTCAGGACCTGTCTGTTTGTGCATTCATGTGTGTATAATAGTTTATTTATTTTGGTGTGTTCCTATACACACACACGAATGGTGCATGTATTTGAATATTGAATATGTTTATTTTGTTGTGCAATACTGATCACAATTCATTTTCTCTTTTTAACCTTCCCCACCTGACCTCCTTTCACTTTAGTGGCAAAAAGAAGTGCAGAACTTGGCCTTTTGATATTGAAACTATAGGTTGACCATTTAAATGCACAAGAGTCCAGAAATTCAAAGTTACGGTTCCCTCAGCAATTGTACCTCATCTAAATTGCACATCTCTATTAAACCTTATCTTTATCAACATATACAGTAATACTAATACTACATATGTGTATGGAAGCAAAGTCATATATGCTGCAAAAGCCATAACCTTGACTTTGCTGTCATTTGTACTGTATGTGTTAATTCTCAGAGATAGATTCATTCCAAAGCCTATGCCAGAGCAGAGAGTCCTGGAGGCAGAGAGTCCATGAGGAGAAGAATATACAATAGTGCGAAGCAGCTGCAACTTCCCTTTGTGCCAAGGGTGGGGTGCTATAGTCTAAAATGGGCAACAGTGGCTTGGAAAGGGTGCATGACCTGGGCAGCAGAGGAGTTCATTAATTAACTGCCACCCAACAATTGCTACCCCTGGGGGTAACCCCAAGAGAGGGCAGCAGTGTTATCACTGTCTGACTTATCTCAGATTGAATACTCCTAACCCTCATTAAATAGTATTTTTATATTAAATTAGTTTGTTACTCTCATGAGCACCTAATACACTCAAATATGGGGGAGAGAGGATGGGGAAGGAATGAAAGGTACATAGTGTACTTCCCATTTCTGATGAGAATGTGCAAGTTACTGAATTTAGGGTCTTATTGTTCTCCTACTAATGCCAAAGGGAGTTTTGCCATTGGGAGCAGGATTGGTTCAGGCCCATAATACAAGCTCACTTTCATGTGAAATGGGAGTATAACTATTTAACTCTGTTCTGGCTCATCACTGTCCTGGGTTTAGGGTTGCCAACCCTCCAGGATTGGCCTGGAGTCTCCAGGAATTAAAGATTAATCTTTAATTAAAGATTACATCATGTGATGAAATCTCCAGGGATACATCCAACTAACATTGGCAACCCTGCCTGGGCTGCATGCATTTTGGTGTGAACAGGCCTGCAGAGCTTGATCCTTGGGTTTCTAAGTCCTTTACTTCTTTGTTTCCACTACTCTAGGTCTTTATTTAAAAAAAAAAAAGCTAATGAACTTTGAGAACAGGATAACTACAATGAATTGTTTTCCCACCTCTTTTAGATTGTATACAAGGATGGCCTTCTCTATGTCTTTGCAGCAAATAAAGAGAGCCGAAATCAGTGGTTGAAAGCTTTACATAAAGGTAACATTTGTTTTTACCATCTTGTGAAGCAACTTTTTTCTAACATGGGGGGGAAGATTGTGTGTTCAGAGAAATCATCTGAATAAGGGGAGTAGATGAATCTAGTTTCTTATTTTAATGCAATGGTTTTGTCAGCCATTTTCAGCTGCAATCTCGCTCCTCCATGCAACAGGACTGGAGTGGATGAGAACATTTCAAAAATTTCAATGAAAAATGGTGGGAGGAAAAAATTCACAAAATTTCCCTGCTGGCATTTCCCCACCAACTCTAGTCTTTACTTAGTTTGTTCTGATTCTTTCCATGGTCTTTAACTGAGCAATGCTCCGTCCATCCAATAAGTAGTGTGTAGGCAGAGTGCTGGGTCCCGTAAACCACAGTGAAGTCAATAGGATCCTTAGGGGAGGAGGAGTCCATCCACATACTACACATTGCAGTAGCACCCATTAAAGTCAATAGGAGTCTTTCCATTTACTTTAATGGACTTTGGGTCAGGCCCTGTTTATCCCCCAGTTGTCTCTTGTGGGCCCATGGGTGGAGGTGACTTTGAGTGTGTGGCTCTCTCCTTACCTACCACTGCAACGTTGTCCCTGGACAATCTGGGCAGAAGTGGGAGGCTCCAATAGGCTACGTGCAATGTTTCTTCTAGAAACCAGGGACAGATTCTTTTGAATAATCCTTCTGAAGAAAAAATTGGTTTTGAAAGCCAGCAGGGATCCAGACTGGCAAGGGAATAGGAAGAACCACAGTAAACCAGTAGGCAGTTTGGAGGCATAAAGACTTCCCCACTCATGGCCCCGACCTCTGGCAGATTGAGTTTTTGGTAGCTGAATCCTCTGCTCATTCCATTCACCCAACAGAATTATGTGATGGAAACTCCAGGATTTGTCTCTTCATGGGGCTTATTGTCCCCTAAACAGGGCCGGCTCCAGGGCTTTTGCCACCCCAAGCAGCCAAACAAAAACAAACAAACAAACAAAAAAGCCGCGATCGCGATCTGCTGCGGCAATTTGGCGGGAGGTCCTTTGCTCCGAGCTGGAGTGAGGGACCGTCCACCGAACTGCCGCCGAACAGCTGGACGTGCCGCCCCTCTCCGAAGTGGCCGCCCCAACCACCTGCTTGGTAAGCTGGTGCCTGGAGCCGGCCCTGCACCTAAATTGTCTTTTTCCTGATGGGAGAAAGATCTGACCTTGGGACCTCAGGATTTGGTCCAATATTCTCAGCTGAACATGTTAATAAGAGTGCTATTCAAACAAGATAGGTTTTTTAAAGAAAGTATGTGAGGAATACCACTTGTTCAGTGAAATATTGCATAAATCTTGTGACGGGCATTATAGCAAAGTGATTACAATTTTCTAAGGAACTTTTAAAATAAAGTTCAGCTGTAAAAACAAGTAACAAAATTCTGTGGCCAAGATTTTGAACAATTATGCAGCAGCTCCCATGCTTCTGGGTGCGCGGCATTTTTGAAAACCAGGCTGTAAATTCAGGTGCCTAACCAGGGATTTAGGAGCCTAACTTTAAGCAATCATTTATAAACTCTTGCTCTACACTTTTAAAATTATTTGTTTCATTATCTTTTAAAACAAATACTACAGCACTGATTCAAAAAACTACAGTGTCACTATTGCCAGTTATACTGTTTTGGGCCATTTCTATAGAATACTGGATTATTTTTTATATACAAGTAACAAATGTTTATTTAAGAGGTTTGATAAATAGAAAGTATTACATTTAACAGGTCAGTTTTGTACTGAAATTTGCCATTTGGTGTATTGAACACCTATAGTTTGTCTAGTTTATTTCTATAATATGAATTAGAAATGAAATCACTCTTCATATTTTTGATACATAAAATGTTTTATTAGATTTTTCAACACAGTTAAATGGGCTTTAGGACAGTCTAGGAAAGTCTTTAAGTCTTTATAAAATGCACATCTCCTCCATGATCTTGATTCACTGTTACTGAATTCTTTTATTGTATCAGTTTGTATTGCTTACTGAAAACATGCTACCAGCAAACCTTTTAAAGTTCTTTTTTTTCTTCTTCCCGTCCTGTGCGCTCCAGAGATTAAAGACAATCCGGATTTACTAAACAAGTATCACAAAGAATTCTTTACCAATGGGAAGTTTCTCTGCTGCAACCAGACATGTAAAGCAGCCCCTGGATGTACCATCTGGGAGAAATGTAATGAGCCATTTTCTTT
This sequence comes from Terrapene triunguis, assembly GCF_002925995.2. Taxonomy (NCBI): domain Eukaryota; kingdom Metazoa; phylum Chordata; order Testudines; family Emydidae; genus Terrapene; species Terrapene triunguis. The sequence continues at coordinate 9,942,466 of NW_020664373.1, forward strand.
GTATTTGCTTTTTGATATGTTATTCTTAATGGTGCTTTTCATGATATTGGTAAATCTACAAGGATAATTGTAATCAATGGTGGTAAATATAAAAATCTGATCAATTATTCCTCTTGATGTTTGTTCTTAACTTCTTTTAACAGCATTGCAATTGTACTATGTAGTTTGATAATGTGCCTAGGGGGAAAGAATATAGTACACCTCTACCTCGATATAACACTGTCCTCGGGAGCCAAAAAATCTTACCGCGTTATAGGTGAAACCGCGTTATATTGAACTTGCTTTGATCCACCGGAGTGCACAGCCCCACCCCCAGAGCACTGCTTTACCGCGTTATATCCGAATTCGTGTTATATCGTGTCGCGTTATATCGGGGTAGACGTGTATGTGCAATACCCATGCTGAGATCATGACAATTTTTTACTGTACCTCCAAAATGCACCAAAAAGAAATCCTTTCTCTTTACGTCGACTTAGTATGCTGAGTTGTTGTTGCTGTTGTTATGGGAGTGGGAGAAAAAAATATCAGAACTTGTCTTTATGGCTGAGTCCAAACAGCCAAATAATCTACTAGCAACATTTGTGTGTCAGTTATAAAGAATTTAACTTCATAATAAATCCAAAGTAAAACTGATTTTTTTCATTATATTCATATTTATGGTCGCTACTTTTCTAAACAATGCTATATTCTCCCCCACAAGTCTATTTTTGGTACTCTGTGGAATGTGCATTTATAAGAAATAGGATTACAATAAGCACAGGGGAATCAAAAGAATAGCTGAAAAATCATTTTAATTTTATAAAATGTATTGTGCTGAGGAGCAAGTTTAGTTAGGGAAACTTGCTAGTCAAATTACTCCACAAAATGGTTCTAGGGAGCAGTTGTTTCAAATAATGCACATTCCAGGACCTCATAGAGCATTTGTGCATTTCTTTCCTGTGCACCATTTAAAAACAAACATGGTGTATCTGAGTTGCAGACTCCTGCAGTATGTTGGAACAATGTATTTACGGAATGAAGGAGTATTTTATGTATTTTATTTTTTTGTTTAAATATACATTTTTAAAATACTGGACTGGAAATTAATCACAATTATTTAGCTCATTTATTAGTCACCATAAAGAACCTGAGGAGTAAATTTTCAAAATGGATGCATGCCACGATCTACATATTCGTAAGCACCCTCCCCTCCCCACCCCACCTCCTACAACACATTATTGCATGCACATTGGATAGCTGAGGCTTACATTTTTTGAAAGTGGACACTTGTTTTGAGTGCCTCTGGTTTGGGAGCCTCGCTTGAGAGATCGAAAGCCCGATTTTTCAGAGGTGCTGAACTCTTGCAGTTCCCATTGACATTGAGAATGCTCAGCCCCTCTGATAATCAGGCCCCAGTTGTTTCAAGATGGGTCCTCAAAATGACAGGCAACCCTAAGTACCCAATTTGTATGTGTGAGATTGCAAGTGAAAATATAGAGGCCCCTTTTGAAAATTTAGCTACACTATTTAGTATTAACATCAGTGTCCTATGTATGGACCCAGTGGAGGAACACTAAACAATGCCCTACTATTTTAAAGATTTGCCAGTTGTTGTTTTTTTGTAATTTGAATGGCCGTATGTAACTTCCAAAGCAAATATGATATATGCAAATAATGTTATAAAACCCACACACTGCCACAAATAACTGTTTGGTTGCCACTGGACTTCTGCACACAGCAGTAGGTAGAAAAAGAAAACCTTCCAAAAAGTAGCGTCACCATGTATCAAAATCTTTGTTTCTGTCTGAAATACTACAGAATGCAAGAGGGTGTTCTGTCTACTCTAACTTTGCTTCAGAAAAACATCTATTGATGATGATGCAGGTGCACTGGTGATAGCAACAGTGTGAGAGGGCTAGCGGAGGGAGAATCCCAGGCAGCCTCCAACATATTAACTATCACATTACCTAAAGCATGTTAACCCAACGTGGAGGTAAAACGTTGGTGATCACCAGGGCTGTGTGTCTACTCTAGTGGTCCCACCACTGCTGCCACTAGTGGAGCTACATAAGTGGAAAAACCTATTGCATGCATGGCCTTGGAGTCATGCAGTAAATTGCCTGTGTTATTTTTTCTTTCCCCCCAGTTATAGATATGAGTCTACCTAGCACCACCAGCTCTCTGAAACCGCTGCCTCCTGTCCCTGGGAAACTGGTAGGTGACAAACTTTTAGTATCTGCCTACAATGAACTCTGCTTATGGGGGCAAATCCACTCCCTAGCATCCAGCCCAAATAAATGATGGAGAGATCCATTGGGGAAGGATTGGGGAACCTTCTCCCCCAGACAGCTGTTCAATGGAAGCTACTCCAACCTAATCACTGAGTAGCATCAATGTCCTTAGTGGCCACCAGCACAACCCAGGGAAGGACAGGAGGGTATACTTAGCAGTCCTCCAGTTCCACCCTTTCTCCATTCATTCCTCACCCTGCCCACGCTTCCCTCTGGGCTGTCGCACAGGAGTGCCTGCAAAGCTGGAAAAGTCTCAGATAGTTTCAATGCATTGCAGTGTGCAGATGTCAGTTTGGGCCATAGCAAACCTCTGCTTCTTGTGAAGTTGTTTGAACAGATTTGCTTTTATGTGCCTGTTTCCATTAAAGTCAATGGGAATTTTACCCCACAGGCTTCAGTGAGAGCAGGCCTGGGCCCAAAATTGTTTATCTAGAGCCCAAATCCTTCCCAGTCCAGCAAGTGCAGAGGGCCTCCTGCAGAGTGGAAATGCTGCAGTTCCCCTGTATGGGGAGAGGGCAGGATTACATGTGTCTGTACACGAAATGTGCAGCCTCTGCCAGCCACAGAGTCCAGCTCCATGGAGACTCCTGTTATAGTCATGTACAGAGGCATGTTAGAGGGAACGGGGGTGGTTGTCAGAGACAAGAGTCATGATGGGGATGGAGGATCTGCTACTACACTGATTCTCTGGTCCTTTCCTCCCTGTAGAGCACAAGATCCATGGAGGTCACTCCAGCACTTAGGCCCAGGTAGTGACTGCAGTGCCGCTTCACTGTTGTTCCACAGCTGGGGATTGGGGTTATCTCCACCAAATGTTTCTGTGTCCAGACAAGTCACTCAGGCTTGGAACGAGGGAGAGGGCTTGGGACTAAGAGTTCAATTATATGTCATACATCTAAGAGGTGGCTAACAGTACTGCCAATGTCAGGGATTCAAAATTCTTCATTCAGCCCCCCTCACCCCAAATCACAACATTGGCTTTAAAATAATGAGATTTTTCAAAAAATACATTTGGGGTTCTTTTTATTTACCTTCTGATTTTTGAATCTCTAGGATACACTCAGGTCACAGTTTCCAGCTTTTCTCTGCAACCACAAGTGCTAGAAACTTTTTTTAAAATGAAAGCTGAGATTCTCACATAATAACTTGACTCCAGCAGCAGGGGATTTAATAAACATACCAAATATCACAAGACTCATGATAAAATCATAAGAACTGGCAATGCTGGGTTAAGTATTTTTGTGGGAGTAGGGACTTGGAAAGCATTTATAACTGAGCAAATGGGCTTTTGACACTGGTTCTGATAATGAAGTTTGAGGATAGTGAGACTGTGAATAAACAAGTTTCAAATGCCATGGACCATCTTCCCTGACTCCTATCGAAGGATTTTGTTTATCTAAAGATATTATCAGTCATGCAAATCAGCCACTGAACAGGTTGACTCGTATTAGGACTTACCGGCTCATTATCAAGGAGATGTTTTGAAAGGGAAATTTAAAAAGCAGGGAGTGCTTGTCAGAGACAAAGCAGCTTTGTTTCCTGGCCCCAGTCACAAGGCACAGGTCAGGACTACAAAAGTTGTCAAATGACAGGGAGCAGCATCTACTTAGTCCAGCAACTACTAGTGCAAGCCCCCAACACAACTTTGAATAACTTTCTCCTTTTTGCCTTTGCCCCTTTTACTACCCATTCAAATTGCTCAACATACCCAACATCATAATCTCCTAACCCTCCTTCCAAGTCTCTGTTGGATCATGCCCCTCACCCTCCCTCCAAATCTCTGGGGACTCTGTCCTCCTCTTCCCTGTCCAGGTTGTTCTTGGTGCTGTCCTTCTCCCCATGTCCCTGGGTCTCTGGAGTCCCTTTTCCTCAGACCAACACCATATCTCTGCCCTTTTATGCTGGGGCCTGACAGAAGAGGCTACTCCAGGAGCAATTATGGGAGTTGGGGACCATGAGCTGGATTAATGTGCCTTCAGAGGAGCCACCAGACAGTTTCCTGACTCTTTGGGATCAGCAGTTATTTCCTGACATGAGAGGCAGCTTTTCATGGCTTAGTCCTCTGCATCCCATTTGTAGCCCTTGCTGTTTCTCTCCTGCCCCCTCACGCCTCCTAGCTGGTGGGCAGGGACAGATCCACTGGCCAGTCCTAGCCCTCACTCCAGTCATTCCCTTACCCCCTTCCTGAATCCCTGAGGTTGCAGCCATAGCCATTGAGGAGTTCCACTATTAATTACTCTGTGGCCTTAGTGTGAGGATTCTAGCCTGCTCTTCTCTCTCTCTCTCTCTCTCTCTTTCTCATACACACACACACATACACACACACACAATCCCTCTAGGGAAAATTGAACTTATCCACAGTGCTGCTCTCCACATCAAATCCAAGCTGGTAACCAAAAGTGGCAGGCACATAGGCGCCTAAGTCTCATTGAAAGTCAATGGGACTTAGGCTCCTAAGTGACTTGGGCATTCTGAAAATGTTATCTTTAGGCCTCATTCCTACTGCTATGAAAGTCAACAGCAAAACTCCTGCTGACGTCACTGAAAGGCAACTAGGGCTCAGGGTGGTATATTACCTGCAAATCTATATGTTTGTGATGGCCATGCCTTCCAAGACTGGAACCGCGACTTACAGGATTTTTTTTAACAAAAATTCAGGACTTTTATAATCCCAGCCAGCCCACCGCTAAGCCAGGACTCCTCTGGGAATTTTTACAAGCTTAGATCTATATATGCCCACTGGATTTGACTAAGAGTTTTAAATTATTTTAAGCTGCTTGTTATTGCCTAGTTTTAAACAATTATTTGACTTTCTCATAATTCCGTATGACAAACAACTTAATATTCAGCAAAATAAGTGTGTGCCATGACTTTCCTCTTTTAAACTAACAGATGCATTTCCTGCTGTGGCAAAGCCCTGACTCTTCCCATTTTATTCCATGAAAAATAATCAGCCTTGATTATCTGAAATATCAGTTTCTTCTATACAATGTTTAGAAAAGGAAATAACAGGCACCGCTGTGCAGTAACAGTTGGCTAATACTGATTTCATTTTTAATAGTGACTATTGTACTTGTTATTGATCTAAGGCACATTTTTAAAAAATGCAACGTGCTATTGTATAATATTACAGCGGAGTCTTTTAGTACGGTCAGCTATCAGCACATTTACATATGGTGGAAGGTACTTACGCTTCATGACTCACAATCACACTACAAGTACATCTACATTGCAAAATAAGGTGTGTTTTTAACTTGGGTTAGTACCTTGAGTTCAACCCCAGGGTAACCTATAGGCTTGAACTTGAGCTGCTAACCCAAGTTAAATGCCAAGTTGCCATGTCTTCACTGCTATTTTAACCCAAGTTAGCTAACCTGAGTTAGGAACACACCTATTTTTGCAGTGTAGGTGTACCCCAGGTATAAGTATCAGTTAATCCTATTACCATTCCCTTTTATGTAAATTCATCTTCTGTGCTGAGCTACCTGCAACATGTAACCTTTGCAGTTTGAGCTCATTGTGAGCTCACAAATTGTTAGCTTCAGTTGAGAATGCCCTTACCTCTTCTGGTGTAATTTTAACCCACTGGGCTGAATCCTGTTCTCGGCTATAGTACAAAACCATGCTCCTTGGGTCTTGTAACATAAGGTCTGTGCTGTTGCTAATTTTACAAAATACACAACTCCACATATATTAGAGCAGGACCAAGCCTTGAATATTATTGTAACAGAGTTTGGTTTGTATTTCATTATTTATATTGGACTACAGCTGTTGGAATGTATTTCAAAACAAAGGAAGGAAAAAATACTTCAGCACACCATGCATTTCTAGTTAACTTGCATTAATTTCTTTGCAGTCACAGAGCTCATTGAAGATGCAAACTGCAATATAAATGCTAAAAATGATTTTCTACTGTGATGCACTTCATTGTAATTTTATTTCCTCTGCCTTCAAAAGCTGAAGCACGACAGTCTACCTCCAGTTCCAGCACCAGGTAAATCCCCGCTGAAGATCACTGTGGCAGAGTATGACTATGAACCCAAAGGAAACACTGATCTCCAGCTTGTCCGGAACAACAAGTATTATGTTCTGAAAGAAGAGGATCCTGACTGGTGGCAAATAAGAGACATGGAAGGGTAAGTTTACTTTGCACACTCAATAGAGAATATTTGTTCAGTAATGACCCTCATTCCACCTCACACCCATCCTTAAACAACCCTGCTGGCACTGGTGCATTCCAGGATCCAATTAAGAACTACCCTGGTGGCTTTTTAAACTTGCTCCAGCTGATCTCATGAGCCTTAATTTTCTATACACTCCTCCATACTTTTCTGCTCTTACCTTGCTCCTAGCTCCTCTCTGACTCTTGGCACAGTCTTATATTGTTGACACATAGAGCGTCTCTCTGATGCATGTGTATTTAACAGGTTGGTATGGCATTTAGAGGAACGTAAAGCCACCTCAGGATTTATCATTTTCATTCCAAAGACTCACAAAAAGTCCACTACTTGCAAACCATATAACAATATGTACGAAGAAGGGGGGTTGCTTTCCTTAAGGCTGTTCAAAAATCTGTCCTGCCCCATCTTTCCTTCCATCTCACCTACTTCCACTCCTCTCTGTGAAATAACTAGAATTTTAGCTACCAGATCAGGCAAGAGTGACAATAATCACTGAACAGCCTATTATCTGAACAGTCTCTAGTGGTTTTTATTTTGGTATGTACCTGCAATAGCAGTGGCAGCTTTAGAATCAATGGAGACTATTAGGAAAGAAGCACTTTTTGCCTTTGGGGTATCCACATGGGGGACAGGGGGGTTGGGAAGGGGTAACCCGAAGCTTTTTGTTGCACATCAGGTAACTTGCAGGATGTGAGTTGCACCAACAGTGTGCATATGGAACGACTGTTCCGTTTTCAGTTCACATCATGTGAACACATGGCAGCAGTTTGCTGCGAACTGAGGGCATAGCATTCTCCAGAGGTGTCCCATGGAATGTATTTCCAAGGGCTATGTCTGTGCTTCACTGCTGAGCAGCGTGAATTCTGGGATTGTTTTCACTGTGAATTGTGGAAAGCCAGGCAGGTTCAATTTTATTTAAAAGAATCATGTTTTCACCGTCTCCGCCCCACACTTCCTTTCTGGGCGGGCTCGCAACATTTCCCAAATACTGTTGTCCAGCACAGACCCCACAATGCTCCACACCGCCATGGTGATAAGCATGAGTATGCACAGGCTGCTTGGGCTACATTACAGCACTCAGAGCCGGACGAACGCCCGTTGCACCACCCAAGCGAATGACGTGGGAGCCGGAGAATATCCTATGGCATCAGCAACAGCTCCTCCAGCAACAAGGGGATACTCTATAGCAGTGGCAGCAGAACAAGGTAGAAGAACAGGAGGATGCCATTGGAACAAGAGGACGAGTTCCTGGATCACCTACACAGCATTCAGTTCCACTTCTGGGCTCAGGAAACCAGTGTGGATTGGTGGGAGAGGATCGTTCTGCAGAGCCGGGGTGACCAGCAGTGGCCATAGAACTTCCGATGGGGAACCTTTTTTGAGATCTGCATGGAACTGACCCTAGAGCTGCAGCAACAGCGGACCAACATGCTGTGCCCCACACCGGTGGAGAAGCAGGTCATCGTTGCCATCTGGAAGTTGGCCACCCCAGAATGTTACCAGTCTGTAGCCAACCAATTCAGTTCAGGGAGGTCAACCGTTGGGAACATTCTCTGCTAGGCCATTGATAAGGTGCTGTCTAACCTGGTCATGAAGCTGGATAATGCTCAGGAGATTACTGATGGCTTTGCATGCATGGGGTTCCCAAACTGTATAGGGGCAAGTGATGGGACCCATGTGCCTATCTTTTTCCCCCCTCCCCTGCCAGGCTGCAGAATTTATAAACAGAAGAGGGTATTTCTCCATGCTGCACCAAGGACAAGTTGACTCCCATGGCAGGATGACAGAAATAAATGTGGGGTGCTCTGGAAGCATCCACAATGCTAGCATCTTTTGGAACTCAGTTCCATTTAGATTAATGGAGAAAAGCCTGTTCCCTCTCAGAAGCACTGTGGACATTAATAGCGTGGAGGTTGGGCTGGTTATTCTGGGAGCCCTGATGCCCTGACTAATGAAGCCATACACTGGCTGCTGCGACAGAAGGGGGGAACATTTTAACTATTGCCTCAGTAATTGCAGAATGGGGGTCGAGTGTACATTCGGTCATTTGAAAGGCAGATGGTGCCATTTATGGAATAGGTTGGAAGCTGCAGAATTTTTTTCCCCAAGCATTTTAACTGCACATCATGCTTCTGCACAATATTTGTGAGAGCGGGAGGGGGGGAGAAAGGAGGGAACAATGCTGATGGGTGGGAGGCTGATGTTAAGAGAGACTTGCTTGGAGTTTCGAGCAGCCAGCAGGGCATCCCCTAGAGAACACTAACAGCCGGGAGAATGCTGCCAGGGATGCCTGTTTTCATATTTTGAGTCTTGTGCCTGAACATGGCAGCCTGTGGGGGTTGTGCTGGGACACAGACATTACGAGCACTGGGGGATTGTGTGTAGGTGGTTGAAGTGTAGCGTTGCCTGTGTACTTACGTAAAAGCCTATAAGTTATTTTAGCTTTATTTAAAGGATTTTCTGTGTTAAATGCCACGATGACTCATAACGGATGCATTGTGAACTGTTTTTATTATGAAACAACAACAAAAACAAATAATAAGGTTTTAATGAAGCCAATGGAAAAATAATGTATTTGTATTTAACTAACCAATCTACTAGCTAACCAACTGTACATGAACCTTTAATTAATGCAACAGTGCAAACATTTCAAATACAATACTGTATTTTCACCTGATGCATAAAGTCACAGGTGAGAATACACCTTGCCTCTGGGTTCTGGGGTTGAGGGCCATGGCTCAAAGTTGTCAGAGGTGTTGCAGGGCTCCCAGGAGTCAGTGTTCTTGGTGCCCAGAGGTTGGATCGGAGAAGTGAATGGGAGCTGCCAGCAGCCCACCTGTGGGGAAGTGGAGGTTAGGCATTGCTGCTGGTCCCAGTATCCAGCCTTTTCCAGGGTCCCAAATTACGGGCCTGGCCTAGCAGGAGCATGTTTTGTAGGAGGGCATTCTAGCTCAGGATAGCATCCATGAGCTGCCTCTGCATCTCTCTGTGTTTTTCCATGTGCTCCTTGGCCATGGCCATGTTGAACTTAGCCACAGCCATGCTTTCTCTCGTCTCTGTTCTTGGCCACTGTCACTATCTCCTGGGAGAGCTGCATTTCTTTCTCCCACTCAGTCCTCATGTACTCAGCCAGTCAGGTTTTCCTTTGTGACTCAGCCATGAGTTCTGCTAATGTCTTGTCGCGAGTCTTCCTTTTTCTCCCCTTCAGGTTGACCAGCCTCTCAGCAATATACAGAGGTCTTGATGGTCTGGCTGTTGCAGGTGTTGTGAGAGTCGGGGGGAAAAAAGAGTTGTGTACTGTTTATATCCCAGACAAGTCATGATAGCTTCTTTGTATATGTGACTTTTCCTCCTTGAGACTCTTCCCATTCTTGGGGGAACCTGAGAGATAGTCAGTGGTTTGCATGGAGAGAAGGTGCTGGCTGCATTTGGATTTCAGTGTCCAGTATCTGATTTCAAGCTGTTGATAGGGGTGGGGTGGTCGAAGCTATGTTCCAGGTTTGCTTTTGCAGATTTGTTTGTGTGCTGGAGGTGTTTCTATGGTGTCCAATGTGCAAAGGGAGGGCTATAGGGAGCATCAGGGGGCGAGCTAGATTGTAATCCTCTCTACATCCCTGTTAGGCTGTTCTGACTTTCAGTGACATTATGCTGAGGAGGGTGACTAGGAGGCACAGAAGGGCATTATTCAAAAAGGCAAAAGGCAGACCAGCGAGATACGCTGTGAAGTTGTTCATCAGGATGGACCCCCCAGAAGTGCTGCAGGAATGGAAGGGGCTTGCAAGCTATGCTGGGGGGAGGGGGCTGGGCATGCGACTATTCTGTATAACATGCTAAACAAAATTCAGCAATTTCTCAGTCTTAAGTTCTGCTATACCTCCTCTACAGACATGGAGACAGCGCAGAGAAAACCTGAAAGGCCCTGCTATGGTTGTCCACTAAACTGCTTGTTACAGGACATTTGTACCTCAGCCTGGTCCGCCCATGCAGTTTGCACTCATATCTAACATGAACAATGAAAACTAACCCCAATTATTTTCCTGTAACCATTGTCTCAACAAACGGTGGGATTTTGCACAAATGAATGCTTTCGGTATTCAACTCTGCCGCGGGACAGGGCACAGGGGGTCAGAATACGTGCCATTTTGAAACAGCAAAAGGGGGTAGGGAAGGGAAGGTCCTAACTCACATCTGCCAACAATAATAATAAATTGTAAGGACAGGTACTAACATGCTGAACTTCCCTTCAAGGGATCTGATTCTTCGGTCCCAGCCTGAGTTTCTGGCTTGGGCTCTGGCTCCGACAATACAAGGCAGGAATCAGGGTCCATTGTAGCAGGTTAGGATTGGGGCTGGCTTTCCAGCAGGCCATCGTCAGCATCCTGAGTCCCAAAAAGATCCTGGCTTTCCAGGGCAGCTCCTCTCCGGCATCCTCCTGCGCATTCTCCAACTGGTTGACCCGGTCATCCTCGGTGGAGTGCAGAGCACAGGCAGCAGGCTCCAAATAGTGCCTGGGAAGGGTCGTACTATGATCATGTAGAATCCTGCCCAGTTCATCAAAAAATGGACAGGTCAAATGTCCCCTGCCAGATTGTCTCTTTTTATCCCTCATTTCAATGTATTTTCTCCTGAGCTGCTTGCTGTATCCAGCACTGGTTGGCAACCCACTCATGGCTCCTCACAGACATCTGCTTTGCAGTGTCCACAAAAAACTCCTTATTCCTGTAGCTGTCTGCAAAGAGCTTCCTGAACCAACGCTTCTCCCCCATATAGTGATGAAACCCAGGGTCCCAGCTGAGATCCAAGGGGCTGCACGAGGCATGGTGTGGGCTTCTGGAGCACTATCACAGTGGTATCACCAGAATAGTACACTGGGATCCAGGAGCAAACAGCAAAATCTGGCTCTGCACCAGTTTTTAAAAGGAGGAAGGGACACCCTGTAAACTTGCAGGCAGTGCACACAAGTAAACAGACAGGTCAATAATGGTCAACCTGCAAAGCACTATGGGATTGCCAATGGAAGGATGCAAAAAAAAGTGGTGCACAGCAATTGCATGCACACAAACAAAAGACCAAACTAATATAATTTGAAGTGAACCTAGTCCACTGGGCAGGACAACTCCAGAACTCCTGATAGATGAGGAATTAATACACAGTGATTGGTTGCGTCATGCATACACAAGTGTTTTCAAACCAGATTAACTTGATTTGATCTGGATTAAAACCCCCATGTAGACAAGCCCTTAGTGTTTTACCGCAATGACTGGGCACCCCTATCTATAGATTTTCTTGGTTATTTCCCTTGTGGTCCACAAAGGGAGGAATCTCCTTCAGCAAATTAAAAGAAGGTATTTTCTCATTAATCTCCAGCTCGGAGCAATACCTATGTTCAGCTGAGAGAGGTCCCGGACCGACTGAAGAGAGTTTAGACTGAGTGGAGTTGGCTGGTCCACTAATAACTCATTGATTCAAGTACAATTTGTAAATAAAGAAAGAAACAAGTAAAGAAACATTAGCTTCTAACACACAGTACCCAGCTTGATATTCAGTCACACTGTACAACGTCCCATGGAATCAAAGAAAGTAGAAGGCCAGCAACAAATTAGTATGTGTGAGGGACTACTCAGTTTAATGCACAGAGTGCAGAGTGCATGACTGCTTGGTTGGTGACTAAGTGGTGTATGTATACATCTGATGCAATCAGCTCCAGGCTCTCAGAGCTCAAACACAGCATCCTGAGCTAAAGGGAAAGAGCAGAGAGAGAGAAAGAGAATTATTCATAGTGTTTCCCTTTGACCTGTGTGGCTAAATGGAGTCAGGGCCTTGGAGGGCCGTTGCTATTAGGATGAGAAATTGAAAGTATGAGTTAGGTATATTTTTGGTGTAATCGCTTTTATTTACAGAAACAAACAAATGACCCACATTGTCCTCTTTCCGTTAACACAGCAGAAACAAACAGCAGGCAGTTCCCTTACTCAGCAATCTTCAAGTCTTCCACTCCATTGAGTTTTCTGCCCAAGAAGCCCAGTCTCTCTGCTTTAGTCACGGTCACATTCACTGCTACTGTCCTGTCTTTCTGTCCCTCCAACAGACACAGCTTGCAACTGATACGGTTGCCTTGTGTTTCCAACCAGAAAAACCCCTCAGTCCACACAGTTTAGCTCTGCCCTGCCATGCTGCCTAGTGCCTCAGGTGGCCTCCTCACAGCCCTAGCTGCTTTACTTCATAAAGATGCTTGACTGAGTTGACCCTGAACGAGAGTGATTGGTACAGCCATTGACTTTTTGAGGTCTGGAATTGTTTTTGGATCAGAGAACCCTCTGCTGGCAGCCATTAGTACATCAAGACATTATTGAGCTACCTACAAACTGCCTGCTCCACTCCTCCTGCTGAGAAAGCCGATCTCTAAGGCTAGGTCTACACTACAGCGGGGTTCCGACCTAAGATACGCAACTTCAGCTACGTGAATACCGTAGCTGAAGTTGCGTATTTTAGGTCGGCTTACCTGGTGGTGAGGACGGGGGAAAGCCGACCGCTGCCGCGCTGCCGCCGACTCCACTGTCGCCTCTTGTCGAGGTGGATTTCTGGAGTCGACGGCAGAGAGATCAGGGATCGATTTTACCGCGTCCTCACGAGACGCGGTAAGTCGATCCCCGATAAACCGATTGCTACCCGCCGGATCGGCGGGTAATGAAGACGTAGCCTAAGATGGAAGTTATTTCAGTGGCTGTTACAGGTTTTAATGTATTAAAAAGTAATTTCCTACAACAACAAAATTCCCTATGCATTCCTCTATGTGGCATATAAACACTAGGACTGTTTTAAAATATTTTAAACATGAAAATCTCTCTGACACTATAAAAAGTTGGTGAGTGAGTTTGTTTAATACCATTTCCTATTTGAAAAGATCAAATTTAAAATGGAATTATACAAGATAACTGAATCGTGAAATGTTTAATTTGCAGGAATGAAGGCTTCGCACCAAGTCCCTATCTGAAAGAGATCTCCCTGGATGATGATGAACCTGGGTAAATCAACATCCGGCCACTCACTGCTTAAATTTTCACCCCACCATTTTAGGAAAGACCAGGCCACATTTCCAGAACGTTTCACTAGTTTATGATCTATTCTACGGCTTTCTGAATACCTTGCATAAAGTGTCGTGAAAGATATCGGATAGACTATATCTTCATCTTCTTGTTGTATATATATTTAATGCAAAAAAATTATGGGTGAAATACCGGCCCCACTGACATCAATGGAAGTTTTGCCATTGACTTCAATAGGGCCAGGATTTCACCCTATGTATTCTTACTTCACTATTAAGGCCCCAACCATGCAAACATTTACATATGTGAGTAACATTGTGCATGTGAGTAGTCCCATAGAAAGTAATGTGATTTTGTTTAAGTGAAGCCTGCCAGATCAGACCAATTTTTTTTAAGTATCTTTGGCCCTGATCTTGCAAACACTTATGTTGTGCATAAAATTAAGCACTTGCCTGAGTATTTGCAGGGAGCATTTAAGTAATCCCATGGACTGTAAAGAGATTTGTCTGAGTAAATGGTGCTGGATCAGGCCTACAACTTTTTTTTTAAATGTAATCGTCTAATTTCCTATAATTTCCTGACTGCTGTAGAATGCAGTAAAAACCAGAATCCTAAATTGTTGGTTTGTTGTTGGGGTTAGGAAGTGGAGGGGGGCAGATATTTGTTTTGTTGTAACTTGTTTTGGCATGTGCTGTTTTAATTCTGTCCCTGATGTTAAGAACATTTATTGGAGGATCTTGAGCTTTTGTGGTTTTGGAGGATTTCTGTGTAAGCTTCAATGAGGCAATTACAATCTCCTCATAACAGCTGCAGCAGAGAGGTTCAGCCCCTCTGCCTAGCAGGACAGGCAGAGAGAGTGTTTTACTCTCCAAGCTCGCTAGGTATTATCACAAAGGGGGAGGAGCCACGTTAGGCTCGCCTCAGAAGTCTTAGTGAATGCCCTCTGAGCAGGCTCCTGATTTTTCAATTGATAATTTTTAAAACTCAAGTTAAAATTTCCTTGCACAGCTAGCCAAGGCATCACTACTTATAAAGGACTTTCTACCTGCAACATGTTCATTTGCAACATTCAGCTGCAGCTCTAAAACTGAGGTTAGAGTATTTTACCATGGGAAAGTGTGTATTTTTTTCACCCTCACCAAACCAAAAAAGAAATGGAAAGAAAATGAAATATATCCTCAAATTTGCCTAAAGGGGGGGAAAAATCCACTTTGGGCTGAGCCTAGCATTAGTTCAGTGTGAATATATTTAATATGGGTTTTTACTTGAGGAAGGTCTGCATATTTACATGATTTCAATGGGGTGTTTCGACTTTGTAGGGGAAACTCCAGCGGAAGTGACCATTCATCAGAAGAAGAGGAGAGCATCACTAAGCATGAGTGAGTATGTGGAGTGTTTTCATGTGTAAACCTTAAGCTCTTTGGGATAAGGACCATCTTTCCATTAGCTGTCTGCACAGTGCCTAGCACAGTGGAGCCCTTATCCTCCTCTCAACCCTTCTGTGATACAAATCATCCTTATTATTAATAATCTTCCATAGGCTTCCAATGGAATGAGTCTGTTTTCACCCAACAAAGCAGCGGATGGGGAGGCTTTTAGAAAAGCCTGTCTGATACCCCGATAAAAGGGTGTGCTCACAAAACACGGACACCTGTGATGAGGCTGAGAGGAGTTTCTCTTGAAAACATGTATGAAGTAGCTGTCTCCTTCCTTTGGGAGCTTGCAGCTCATTACCATATTATGTAAGGTAAAGCCTGACCATCACAAAGAGGTTTGAATGTTGCAGGAGTTACACACAGTTGATGCTTTTCAATTGAAAGTCCCCCCAGGGTGGGGGTGCATGCAGGGCTCTCCATGGCAGAGTTGGCAAAAAAGAAAGTATCCTCACTCTCTGAAGGCCACAGAGCAGGGTGCCCTGCTGGCCTCAAACAGGTCAGGGTGAAGAAGACCAGAGGAGTGAGGTATTTACATGGATTCAGTGACCCGAAGCCCCTGCACAGGGAACGTGGAGGGGCAGCGGCCACCCCAGACGCTCAATTTTAATGATCCAAGATTTTATTAAAAACACTGGTAAGGAGCTTTGTGTTTGAAAATGGGCAATTCTTAACATGCTAGTGGCCCCTCAAGGGACAAATCTGCATGGATAGAGGGAGGCCCCCAGCAGGCACAGTTTGCTCACACTTTCCCCACAATAATGCATCTAAATGGGTATTTAGACATCTAAACACATAGGGGTGGGCAGTTACTTCATTCTCTCAAAATATGGCCCTCAGAGTCCTGTGATCTATTGTTAATAATGTAATTTTATAGGTATTGTCTATGGGGAATAAACATCTGGGAATCTCAGTGTCTAGGAGGCTAATTCAGAAGATATTTTTAGGTTATCTTTGTCTGCTTCGTGCTATCTCAAGATCACACTTAACTATTACCTTAGATATCACATGTAACTTGCAAATGTATCTTGATCTATATCAGGGAGGAAGGATGGTCCAGTGGTTAGGGAACTAGCCTAGGACACTCGTGTGACTTTGTGCAAGTCATTTAGTCTCTCCGTGCCTCAGTTTCCCATCTGAGGCACTGCTCTGCCTCACAGGGGTGTTGCAAGGATAAATGCATTAAAGACTGTGAGGCGCTCAGTTACTACTACTACTGGGGGCTATGTAAGATAGATACTTTGGCTTAAAAGCAGATTTGAAAATGAGGCATCTTGTAAGGGTTTTTCATCAGTCTACTTTGCCAAACTGTTATTCGGAAATCATGCTGTAAACAATATTTCTTGCTGCAGTTGGTACGCTGGTGATATCTCCAGGGCCCAGTCAGAGCAACTGCTGCGACAGAAGGTACTGGAAATATCGTTATTAACTACGTTTAAACCTCTCTCTAAATCTATTGTTATCGTTGCTGCTCCTCACCTCTAGAGGGTGCTAATGCTCTTCAAATAACTTTAGTATTACAGTGAGAGTGGTAGAAACTGAAATAGGTATTAATTTAGTATGAAGATATAGGAGTAATTAGGTTGTGGGTGAATGTAAGGGCCCTAGAGGTGACTAAGTAATGGCACTAATCTAAACTAGGCAAAGGGCAGGCAGAGCCCTCCCCCAAAGCTTTCACTTGTATGGCTTTCACTCCTGACATACAATACTCTAAATTGCTATTTCAAATGTTGGTCTTTTTGGAGCACAGACTACCAGTCAGAGAACACTGTGGGGGGATTCTGTGACATGCAGAAACGGAGACGACTGGACAATGGCATTGTCATATTCCTTTCCATCGGAGACATGACATGTCAGCGGCTAATACACTTACCTATTACACCTCCTAGCTCCCGTGACACTCACTCCTTGTGTACTCCCTGTCCCATTGGTGCTCAGCCACTTGCAGCTCATACCATGCTCCACAGAGCCATGGCCCAATTTTCCTTCCCAGCTGCCTGCACTAGAGGTTCAGAAAGGAAGTATAATCCTGGCGAATCACTGTGTATTTCTAGGAGGGGCAGGGGCAGTAGAAGGATTAGTCACCTATGGCCCAATCAGGGGCTGAACAGTCGCAAATCCCATCGATCTGAATGGGACATGAGGTTGCACAGCATCTTGCAGCATTGAATCTTAGACCATAGCTGGACTTGTAAGTGTCTTGTTCCAGCCACACAGCAACCAAATTCCAGCACAAGACTAATGTCGCTCCTACATGTACTGCTAGGAAAGTCCTAATGGAAACCAGAATCTCAGCACCTACCTGGGAAACCACCCTCAAAAGCAGAAACCTATAGTGCAAAGTTGGGGGATGGGGAAGAGGGAAAAAGTAGGATTTAGCTGCTGCTCACATTAAAAATAGCCTGAAATTGAATATGTACTGAAAATCTCTCTAGCTGTTTAGTCACCCAGATATACTGAGGCAGTGGAAAACTGATGTGAGTTTAAGGCATTCTGGAAATGCATCAAGGCAAAGTTACAAAATATGTCTCAAATAGTGGGAGTTTCTTGTGATGTTTTCCTTCCTTTTTATTTATTATTATTAGGGGAAAGAAGGTGCTTTTATGGTTCGAAATTCAAGCCGAGTGGGCAAGTACACCGTGTCTGTATTCAGCAAGGCTCTTGAGTGAGTATTCAAAGGACTGCCTTCGTTTCCATTTTCAACTCCATGGGTTTGTTCCTGAGGGGAGTCATTCAATACCAAAGTTACTTCACCAGATCTGGACTGAACTTTGGGCAAGTTTGGAAACAGGCTTCTAAACAGTATTATCCCTCTAAATCCATCCGTGCCTTAACCTTCCGGTCCCTTTTGCTGAGTCCAGTGCTATCGTGACAGAAGCCACCACAAAGAGGTGTGCTCATTGCAGGGGAGAGAGAGAGTAGGGGAGAGCTGGTAGATATATTATTGTTTCATTGCCAGCTGCACAGGGAGCATCTCCAAGGACAGGTTGTATGGGAGATTAATGTAATGGCTGGAAGGAGGGGGAAACTGAAGAGAGAGAGAAATGGGGAAGGGGAGAAGAGATCAAGCTTGGGAGAGGCAGGAAAAAGGAAGGAGTGGTTAGAAATGGCACTGTACACATTCAGAAAAATTGCCTTAGTGGATCAAACCACTGGTCCCTCTAGTCAAATGTCCTGTAATCAGAGGTGTCCAGTACCAGATGCATCAGAGGAAGATATAATACCCTGATTCCCCACCACTGTTGTTTGATTAAATAACATTTAGACACAATAAATCCTGCATCTTGGCAGGGGGTTAGACTAGATGACCCTAAGCCTATGGTTCTATGATTTTCATGGGGAAAGTTTTTTCCTATTCCCAGGCAGTTAGTGTCCTGCAGTGGGACAGCCGATATCCCTTATAAATATGACCAGCATTTTGAATACTACATATTGGAAGCTATGGAAATATGGAAAATTTGTAACATGTAATTTTGAAAAAGGACTGCTCAGTGCAACAAAAATAACACTTCACTCACCGGACTGCAAGCTGGGGAACTTGCTGCTTTATTCAACTGCACCACAATAGAGTGAGAACACACAGAACAGAAAGTAAAGGAGGGCTGGAGCATCACTCAAGCCCATAATATTCTGGGTGGCCCAATTAACTTTATCATGACCACTTTACTACAGTAAGTATTTAGATACCACTTATTAAGCAAAGAGTCCCCTTAACTTAATGACAGCTGATAGCAGCAAAGAAAAAATATCATTAAAATTCTAACTGGTGCATCATGAGTCTGGTGACTACCTGTCTAATTAACTAAATAAGGCTTGGACTTTATTGAGTCCATTTAACAAGGCTCTTACATAAAGAATACTTTGTGCTATTTTTCAGAGATAAAAAAGGAACTGTCAAACATTACCACGTGCACACAAACTACGAAAACAAATATTATCTGGCTGAAAATTACTGTTTTGATTCAGTTCCCCAGCTTATTCACTATCATCAGCATAACTCAGCAGGTAAATCACTTCTGTCTCTCCTTGCCCCTTCTGCTGACCCTGAATGTGTTTTTCTCCTATCATAGATAGATTTAGAGAGACTCAGGTTGTTGGGTTTCTAGTATTTATGGTGAATCTCTTGCCATACTGAATGGTCTAAATACTAAGAATAGATTTATCCCCCTTTTAGGTGTCGATCTTGAGAATTTGTTCATGGGGGGTTGTTAGTTGCCTAGGATTTTTATTATTATTATTTAAGAGAGCTGCATGTACTGTGATCATTAACTGGCTTTCTTTGTAGGTATGATTACAAGGCTTCGGCATGCTGTGACTACGAAAGCAAATAAGGTCCCATCGACAGCATCCTTAGGAAATGGTATGGAGATGATTTTCCCTTTTAAAACTATTGTCACTGTTTGCCATCTGTCACAGCGCTGGTTGAGCTCCCCCTGCTGGACACTCACCAGACTGCTTTGAGGGGATCCAAATGCTGAATCCTCAAATCCTCTAAGCCTCTAGATTAGTGATACTCAACCTACGGCTACGGGCCACTTGCAGCCCAATCAGCATACAGCTGCGGCCCATGTGACATCCTCAGGGCCATACAGGTAGTATATATATTGTGTGAATGTGGCCCACATGACACAGACAGAGCTGCATATGTGGCCCACAATGGTAAATAGGTTGAGAACCACTGCTCTAGAGTCTAAATAGAGTCCAGGGACTGCTCCTGGCTTGGGGGCTCTAGGAATACTCTTGGGATGAAGATCCTCTGTTTAGCACTCGCTTCTGAGAGCTGAGACCTTGTGGTCCAACTGCCTAGCCTCTGCAACCAGGAGTGGCCCTCACAATTCCTCACCACAGCTTATGCACAGCGCTTCTCAGAACTCCAGCCTTGTGGGCACCGTGGGGGGGAGGGATAGCTCAGTGGTTTGAGCATTGGCCTGCTAAACCCAGGGTTGTGAGTTCAATCCTTGAGGGGGCCACTTAAGGATCTGGGGCAAAATCAGTACTTGGTCCTGCTAGTGAAGGCAGGGGGCTGGACTCGACTCGATTCGATGACCTTTCAAGGTCCCTTCCATATTTCATTTTGTAAGAACCTACCCCTCTCTGACACACAAAATTAAAATAAATATGAAACACAGCAGAAAAAAAAAAGATTGGAAAGGGGAAATTAAATGTTACTGACTTGATTGAATGTCTCCATTCAAATATCTTGCATAAGCAAACATGTCACTTTAATCAAATAAAAATCACCAGGGAATACAGTAATTATTTGTATTACTTCTTGACAGCTATGAAAAGCTAAAATGTTACAGTGCTGTTACAGTTACAGAACTGCATATGTCAGGCTGGTAGCTAAAAGGGATTGCTTCTGTCTCTCTAGGGATCTGGGAGCTGAAACGAGAGGAAATTGTCCTGCTCAAGGAATTAGGAAGTGGCCAGTTTGGAGTGGTACAGCTGGGAAAATGGAAGGGAAAGTATGATGTTGCCATTAAGATGATTAAAGAAGGATCAATGTCAGAAGATGAATTCATAGAGGAAGCTCACACCATGATGTAAGCTGCACTTTGCTTAATGAAATATCATTGCAAATAAGGCTCTTCCACAAGTCATCTCACTAATATAGAATAGTCACTGAAAAAGAAGTTCCTCTTCAGAATAAAACCATGAGTACCACAGGCAGCTTTAGGCATAGGCTGAGTATGTGGCCACCTAGGGCATCACGTTTAAAGAGGCATCAACAGAATAGTAGAGAGATTGCTGGGGTTACCAGTAACCAGTATTGTACTGCTCTTCAGCTTCACTGACTGCTGAGCTTCTGCATGTGTGATTTAAACATGTACTTCATTATTGAAAAGCCTCCTTCAACAAGCATGGATGGAATGATCTATTTCTGTCATCAGAAGAGGTAGGAATGACATACACATGAGTAGATGGGACGTATTAGACCAATGAATGCATCTGCAGTATATTTCACCTTGGCAATGGGGAGGTAACCGCCCCAATCTCCACAGTGAGATACCAGTTTGCAAGTAGTTTTCTTCAGGGCCATTTTAGGTATGTCACAACATAAGGAAATGCGCTGTGCTCCTGTCAGTTGGCTACCTGAAATGGTTATAATAGCTGATTCTACTTTGCTACATTCTCTTAGTAGGAACATAGCCACCTCTTGAATGCCTTCTCGTGGCCTGGGGTGGCTCTGTCATGCCCTGCCTCAGTCTCCCCTCTTGGACGCCTCAAGAAATCAAAAAAGGCTTCTCTTTGTTCAATGGTACCCCTCCGTGGAGTCTGGTTTACTAGCAAAAAGTTCAAAATGAGGCTTCCCCAGACTTAAGCTGGGGACAACCCATCCTCCCTGAGGTACTGTCTCAAAACTCCCCTAGTGTCTCAGGATCTTCCCTGCTTCAGCAGGCTACTCCCAGCCCTTCCAAGCTGGAGCAACTCCCCTGATTGCATGAGCTTCCCTGCAGGAACCTTTCTCACTCTCTGCCACAGCTTTCCCTTCTTGTTTCCTGCCTTCCTCCAGCTCTTTAGAGAGATCAGCTGTCCTTTATCTGGCCCATTCTGAGAGGCTGTTAATAAGACACAGGTGGGTTGGACTAGTTCCCTCTTAAAGGGCCCAGTCCATTCTGTGACATGAAATCCTTAAATCTCAGGTGCCAATACACTAACTCAGCTTTCTTCACGTGTGCCAGTGGGTCTCAGAAGTCTGCACTACTGGATCATAAAAAAGTCAGTTTCACCATTCGTGATTATTTGTGCAATTGTTTCATGCTAGCATGGAGAAAGAAATTAACCTCTGCTTGAAAGGGAAAATTTTAAGTCTGTGATTTCATTGATCAAACCCAAACTTGTGACAGGATTTACTAACTAGGCTAGAACTCTTATTAATTTATTATTTATTTGTATGGCTCCAAAAGTTCCTTTACAAATGTCAAGGTAATGATAAGGAATAAAAGCTCACAAAATAGAGTAACATATTTATGTCTTAATATTTTGTTTCAGGAAACTTACTCATCCCAAACTTGTTAAGCTCTATGGAGTTTGCACAAAGACATATCCCATCTATATAGTGGCAGAATATATGGCTAATGGCTGCTTGCTTAACTACTTGAGGAGTCACGGAAAGGAACTGCAACCCTTTCAGCTGCTGGAAATATGTTATGACATTTGTGAAGCGATGACTTTCTTAGAGAGCCAGCAGTTTATTCATCGAGACTTGGTAAGCTCTAACCACGTAGGATAGGTAGGAGGAGGAGAGTTAGGATCTGATTCTACGTTCTGTTACTCCTATTTTATACCAGTGTAACTCACACTGGCATAAAACAAGGGTAACAGTGTGGACATGTAGGCCACTGGAGTAGAAGGTTCTGTTTAGTGGTGTTTTGTTACTATTATAAGAAGAGCTGCCGTGTCAAGAACTTGAACCTTTCAGATCTTGTTGTAATCAGCCAGTATTTTACCCACTTGGGTCTTGTTCCTTCTATTACGCACCCTGGTTTTATAGTGATCTAGCTCTACTTTACACTAGTGTAACTGAGAGCAGAATCAGGACCTTAGTATCTAGGCCCACAGTTTGTGCAGGAGCATGTGTTCAAGAACACTGGCAGACAGGTTTGGGTTGGAGCAGATTGGTTATTGTGTGAGATCACTGAAAGAGAACTATCCCTAGCTCCTGGAGACTCATGTTCCAGACTCAGTCTTGACATTGTGTGTTCTAACTGCAGCCACTGGAAAATGCGTGAGACTCTACACTATGGAAAGAGCTACATTTTCAAAGAGGCCTCAGCCCAACATCTCCAGCTTCAACCGTCATTTTAAATATTCGTTTTAGTGTTTGCAGTTATTTATTTGTATACACGAATCGAGTAACTGGACATGTAACTAACCAATTTGCACATTCAAATCAGAAATCAGAAATCCAGGATGCCGAGCAGTTTATCTGTACAAAATTCAAGTTATAAATATAAAGGCAATTTCTGAAAATTTGCTACTGACTGTTACAAACCATAGAGAGTCAAGAATAAAAACCGGACTTGACTTTAGGAGGTGAACCATATCCCTGGGATTAACAACCCTCGGGGCAGAGATGATAGCCTTAGGTAAATGCTCACATAAATAAGTCTGTGCAGATCGGGGCTCTTACTGGCCTATTCATTGCCCATACTGCTTAAATTATCTCTCAATAATCCATTCTCCTTATAATGCATAGTAAATAACCAAGTCAGCATTCTCCTATCATACATATGTTGTTCTTGTTTTTGATGTACTAGCAACTTTTGATGTGGTGTTACCTAGTGGCTAGAACACTGGTCTGGGACCCAGGAGACTTGCGTTCAATTCTTGGCTCTGCCATTGGTTTGCTGGGTGACCGACCCTCCCTGTGCCTCAGTTTTCCCCATCTGTAGAATGGGGATAATGATACTGATTTCCTTTGTAAAGCACTTTGAGACCTATGGATGACAAGTGCTATCGAAGAGCTAGGTATTATTATTGTAACAAACTAAAAATAGTGCATCATTTTTTTAATCAAAGAACTTCATGAATATAAGTGATCAGGGTGTAGGCAGTGTGACCTAGTAGTCACATTTAGGCCGTGGTCTGCATGTGAGGAACAGTGGTCACTGAGCAGGAGTTGCATGAATCACAAGAGCCAGGTTCAGTAAGCAAGAGTTGGGGTCAGAGTCAGACCGGGGTCAGAGAGCGGAAGTCAGAGATAGCACCAGGCTGGAATCAGGAGGCAGGAATCAGGGTCAGAGTCAGGCTGGGATAAGAGATCAGGAGACAAGGCAAAGGCTGTGTGGTTGTCCAGACAACTTCCTGGGGCAACCCCTGAGGCTAAGTAGGGGCACTTGGCAAATCAGAGGGCAGCAGGTACTTGGGTGGTACTTCCTGCAGCACCTACTCGCTACCGTTCCCCCTGACTGTAGCTGTCCCAGGCTCTACAGACCCAGGTTCTAGCCCAAGGACCCTTACAAAGGAATTCTGAAGGACAGAAATACTATTTGAAAATAACCAAACTCTTATTTCACTTGGATTTTGGTCACTCAGTCTGTTTTCTTGTTTTCCCACTAAAGGCTGCTAGGAACTGCTTGGTTGATAGTGATCTTACTGTGAAGGTGTCTGACTTTGGGATGGCTAGGTAAGCTACAGACTGACTCTTCAACCACTGTAGTGCAATAATGTCAATCCTGAATGGGTTATTGGTGTTAGTCAGCCAGTGCTGCCATGAAACCAACAGTGAATGAACTGGTAATTAGTAAAGTTAAACCACAGGGACTATCTAGTTCTCTTTAGTCCAATTGAGTTAATGATTGTAACCCATTCTGGGGCTTTCAATCAGGGCCGGCTCTGGCTTTTTTGCCGCCCCAGGCAAAAAAGCCTCCGGCCGCCCCCCCCCCTGTGGGGGGGGAGGGTGGCGAGCCCCGGCGGGGGCTCCTCTCTCCCCCCAGCGGCCGGGGGGAGGGCGCCGGGGGGAGGGCGGTGAGCCCCGGCCGGGGGGAGGGCGGCGAGCCCGGCCGGGGCTCGGCTCTCCCCGGGGGCCGGAGCGCCGCGCCGCCCCCCTCCAGGTGCCGCCCCAAGCACAAGCTTGGTGGGCTGGTGCCTGGAGCCGGCCCTACTTTCAATGAGAAGAGAAATAGAAGGTGCAGACTCCTGGCATCTCTAAAGGTTAGAGGGCAAATGTATGCACATCACTGTTTCATGCCTGTCAAAGAAATCTTAAGAATGTTCTCTGTGTGCAAGAGAGTTTTTATAATGCCCCCTTTGTGAGAGATTCACATGATTTTGGGTTTCTGATCCCTCTAGCAATGACATGATAAGGAGTCCCTTGATAACTTGATTGCAGCAGCGTACCTCAGTAGCTTGAGGTTAGAGTTTCTATCGGGTCACCTCTGGAGACCTGGGTTTCTGGCCAGGCTTTGTTCACGGGCTTGTTGGAGAGTTCTTGCGGGGCATTCCAGGCAGAAGCAGTAAGTAATGTTTCACTAGCTATTTGTCATAGCCTGAAGACTGGCTCTTCCCTTGCAGGTATGTTCTGGATGACCTGTATATAAGTTCATTAGGAACTAAGTTTCCAGTGAAGTGGTCGGCACCAGAAGTTTTTCATTATACCAAGTTTAGCAGCAAGTCGGATGTATGGGCCTTTGGTAAGTATGGGATTTGACCTTTCATATTGGAGATGCTTAATAAGCTCAAAAATGCAAACTTGACTGCATATTTGAAAAGCCAAAAAAATGACAGACTTTAACAACTACTGTGCAAAAGTCTAAGATAGGTATTTACTATGTAGCGTGTATATTCTGCTTAATAATGCCATGCAATAACAATAGACCAAACTGCTGTAATCTTAATGGCTTCTTTGTGGGTGCACAGACTAGAATTTGGCCCACTACCCATATGTTGTGCAATATGTGTGTAGCGCAATGCCCGGGGTGGGTCACTGGAGCAGAGACCGAACTGGAGCCCTCTGGCTCTAAAAGCACCAGCCTCTAGTGCCTGAGCTAAAAGACTTGTTCAGTTAGTTCAAAGGTTGTAGCAGATTCATAAATCTCAAGCCTAACCTCTAGCGTGGGAGAGCACTCGATACTGTGTAATCATGGGATACATGTGCCATGCTAGCTTCTTGCCAGAACTTAGACCATGATGCAAACCTGTTTCCAGCCAGGAGAGCTCAAACAGCTGATCTTCTCTTGGCAACCTGGCACTGAGCTGTGGTGAACAAGGTAGAAGAAAGGTTTTCCAAATTCTTCTTCCACTCAGCTTTGTCTCCAGCTAGTCACCCTATGCCATTAAAAGAAAGACTGTAATACTGAAAATGTTTTGCTTGTGCCCTACACTACTATGTTATCCAGTATACAGAGGGCATCGTAATTTCTTTTTATAAATTATAGTTTTTCCTGTTTGCTTTTACATTGTGGGCAAAATCCTGGCTCCATTGAAGTCTTGTGACAGTTTTGAGGTTGACTTCAGTGGGGACAGTATTTTGCCCTAGAAATACAGGGCCTGATTCTCTTCTCTTTCATAGCAGTTTTACAGTGATCCATTGCCCCACTGTAAGCAAGTGGAGAATCAGGCCCATCATTTCTTGATTGCGCCACTGCCCTGGGGGCCTCCGGGACACTGATGCTCTGGGAGGGTGGGGGGGGGGCAATGGCTGGCCCCTGCTCTGGTTGCAGGGGCTGACTGCCCCCTACTGCTCCAAGGCCTGGAACCGCTGCTCCTCCATGACCACTGCTGCTCTGGCAGCCCCGGGGCCAGCTGCCTGGGGCTCCTCCAGCAGCAGCCGGTGTGGCTGGCCTCAGGGTCTGCTTCAGCAGCGGCCTGTGTGGCTGGCCCCGGGGCCACCCCAGCAGCTGGCTCTGGGGTCAGCTGCTCAGGCAGCCCTGGGGCCTGCCAGCCCGGCAGCTGCAGCTGCAGAAGTCACAGAAAGTCACAGAATCCATGACGTCCGTGATCTCTGTGACAGACTCGCAGCCTCGTATATAATCACTGTAAGTCCTTTGGTGATCTTATTTAAGTCTTCTAACACTAAAGGACTAAATGTCCCAGTCCCATAAAAACATCTGTAAAATCACATGAGAAAATCATCTACAAAATGCCCTTAGTACTTATTCTATATTATTTTGTAAAGTTGACATAGGACAATTCTTAAATTGCCATGTCTTGGGCATTATCACTGAACAACCCCATCAAACATTTGTATCATTCAACTTCACCTTCCACTGCAACAGTATGTTGTTTGCAATTGAGTACAGCATCACTAACACTAATACCGTTCATCATACCCTGGTTACAAATCAGCCCCATACATTTGCTAGAAAAACATTTTTTGCTAGAAGTCTCATCTGTTATTACCATTTTGTTAGATGAGTATTACTTAAGTGTCTTGATCTGGAATGGTTTTTCATTAAATTTCTTGTCTTTCAACCCTGGAAATTTCTGCAGGGATCTTAATGTGGGAGGTGTTCACTTTGGGAAAGCAACCCTATGAACTGTATGATAACGTACAAGTGATTGAGAAGGTTTCTGAGGGATATCGGCTTTACCGACCACAACTGGCCTCAGAGACCATCTACCAGTTAATGTACAGCTGCTGGCATGAGGTATGTACATTGGTCCATATGCATTGGAGATGTTATCTACAGCAATTGATGGGCTTCATGATGGTCAGCTGAAAAAAAAGCAATACAGGAAACTATTTCTGTTAAAGAACATCAATTGTAGAGAAAATCTAGCTTCCATAAAGCCCTCTACTATAGTAATCCAGAGGAAGGGCCCATAATTAATAAGAGGACAAGTGTGGAAAATTAAGCATGAAGGAGAACTAGCTGATTTTCCTTTTGAGGAAGGTGTACCATTCATTTATGAAGATAACTTTAAAATATGCCTCAAAGTAGATGACAGATTTAGAGTTTGAGTGATTCATCATAATGTCTCTATGCCTGAAATTCTAAACATAAGAGCACTGTCAAGGTTTGTAGGTCAAACATTGATCATTCTGTATCCATATTTAAGTTTCTCTTAAAGATCAATGCTGCCATGCTGCCTACAGTGACTCTAGTACAAAAAAATTCCCAATTTATTGTCCTTCTTCCCGCCTCTGTTTACCTGTCTTTAAACTGTGATATGTCCCTTCTTGAGTGTCTAGAAACTGCCTGGCACATTATTGGTGCTACTATAAAATGGTGATTGTTAGTTTTTATATGACTCACACCAAACATGACAAAAATAAGTTCTACTTGAACAAATATTTTAAAGAGAAAGAAAAAAGAAAGCAATAGCAATAGCAGAAAGATTTAAAGCATACAGTGCTTGGAATCATAAATTGCTTTGCCACATAAATGCCATTACCTCTCCATAATTCTGCATGTTTGAGCTAAGAAAAATGAATGTGTTACAATAACTGTTATATTTTCAATGTTAAGTAACCACATACGTTGTTTTTTGTTTTCATATAGCTGCCAGAAAAGCGCCCCACATTTCATCAACTCCTATCAAATATTGAGCCACTCAGAGAAGATGACAAGTCTTGAAGACAAGTCCTCATCATGTGGCTTTGACTATTGGTTGACATATCACCAGTCTACTTTGTGGGCGCTAATACTCTTGTGTGAATTCTGAAATCTGGCTGATTCCAGATTTGGCTGACTCCAGCAGTATTACACTGGTTTTTCATTGTCTTTTAATTCGCAGTGCTTTGACAACACAGAGTAAAGAAGAAAACTCTTGTGATGTTGTGGTGACTTGGTATTGTCTGAAAGAAGAGTGTAGAAGTATATTACTGATGCTGTTAGTATGACCCCCCCATAGTACTTCACAAGCAGAGAAATATCCAGTAATAATGTAAACTCTTTCAAGGTTTGTTGTGGTGGGTTTTTTTCAGATCACAACAGGATTTTATTAATCTTTATTTGGAAAATGTAAACGTGGGCAATACAAGCTTAATAGATTTTCTCATTATCATATCAGATCCCAGGGTATTTTCTGTTATATAAACCTGAGGTTGGTATTATGGGTCAAATTCATACCTGGTGCAAGTGGCTGCAACTCCAGTGGCATTAGTGTTAACTTCAGTGACGTGGATGCTATTGCCAGTAAACAGCATATCAGTTTGGTCACTGGGGCCTGATCCAGTTTCCCTGAGGTCAATGGGAGTCTTTCCATTGACTAGTGCATATTGGATTGGGCCCTAATGACATGGGTTTAATTCATTGTTCATTCTAAACTAGATCTCTGTGACATTTGAAATACAATTATGGGGCTACTGTTGGCAGTGATATGTTCTTATTCCCTATTTAATCCCTGATAATGCAAAACTATCCTTGTCTAGAATTCCATGAGCCTTAAACAGACTGGTCTATTGAAACATCAGTATGGGAGCTGCAAGACCAGATACCTGAAGAAGACATCAAAATCTGAAATGTTATTAATATAATGGCATGACCAAAAATTTCACACTTGAGTGCTTGAAATTTGACTCCTAAATCCTTATTTGGACACTTAACTAGAAGGGCCCTAATTTTCAAAGGTGCTCATCAACTGTAGCTCCCACTGACTTCAATGGCAGCTGGCACTGCTTAGCACCTCTGAACATTTAGCTACTTCTATGCAAGTGCTTAAACATAGATTTAGGAGCCTAACCTTAGGCACCCAGGTTTGCAAATTTTGGCTTATTTTCTTCTAAGTACATGTTGAAAAATTGTGAATAGTGTTTGATTCATAGTAATGGTAACAGTAATTGTTTTGGCTCTACAGGGGGAAGAGTACATTGAACTTTATGTATTCGACTGCTCCAGTGTTTGTCTTGCCATGTTTCTGTTATTTTTAAAGGAGTAGAAAGAACATGCATAGCAGAACTGTTTATTTTTAAAAGTCAGGCTGAAATACTAATGCAGAGGATGCTTTGGCACCTGGAGTACAGTGGTAAACAGGCACATTAGAGGAAATGATGTTCATTTATAAAAAATCTTGTCTGACATATTAGGAACTGGCCAGTAATGTCTGCATAGCATTTCTAACAGGTTTTTCCCCCTTTTCTCCATAATGTCCAATACAGAATGGGAAGTGTAAGGGAAATGTTGCTTAAGACGGATGAAAATAGTTGATTTTAACTGATCTTTCATTATAGGCCTTTCCCTTGTTTTCAGTTACATTTTAGATTGCTTTATAAAATTGCTTGATTAGTTTTGAAGCCTAGTACATGTAAGAGCCATTCGTGAACGTTTTCCATATGTCCTTGGCCTATGTTTGATGTTGGTCCTTCTCTCGTTAGCATAAAGTTTTATGGATATAAACATAGTAGCTGCTTCTCTCTGAACTTGATCGTGTTCAGACGAGGCTTTAATTAGTGCTTTGGCTGAAGCTCCAAACCTGTGTGAGGCAGCATTGTTTGTTTGAGTCTGACAAACCAAAGTGGAGCGTTGCAAAGTTGATTTGGCTAATGTCTGTATCAGAATCCTGTGACTTTCTATCACTATGTTGTAAATTCACAGCTAAATGCAAACATCACACATCTCAATGCACAAAGTTACCAGAATTTTGTGGTGAGTGACTGTTCCTGAACCCATATGTAATGAGACTTCCTACGTCTAGATGAGACACTTGGGACTTTAAATCTAAAGTGAATACATTTGTCTTAGCTGCAAGTTATGAACAGATGCTGAGACTGTGTTATTTTTAGCCCACATCTCTTATTTAGCATTGTCGATTGGATTATTACATGGCATTTTGTGACATTACAGCATGAAGGGAACATTGCAAGCTTAGTTGTTTTCCTGTTTGCATAAAATTTGTTTGTTGGTCCAAGTGAAAAATAAAACAAACTTACACAGGAGGGTGGGAAGATGCAAAACACACACAGTTGTCAAAAGGAGAATTCAGACCCTAGCAAAAGTAGATGACAGAGCCCACTATTAAATATTGTGAAAGATGCACAAATTATATGAAATTAATGACTAGTGTGTGTATGCGAGTGTATGCATGCACAGTTTTGTTCTAGTAGCAAGACACTGTCAGCTGCATTAATGACATCTAACTTGAGGCAGCATTTTAACTGAGTCGAGTACGCTGTTTCACTGAAACATTCATAAAATAGAAAAAATACTCTGTGTTCTATGATTTCATTATTAGAACAAGTCAAAGTCTACTAGATCAGCAGTTCTCAACCAGGTGTCTGGGGAACCGTGGGGGGCCACAAGCAGGTTTCAGGGGGGGCCACCAAGCAGGACCGGCATTAGACTCACTGGGGCCTAGGGCAGAAAGCCGAAGCACTGTCGCGCAGGGCTGAAGCCCGGGGACCAGTGTTCCCTCTAATTTTTTACGTCCATGTGCGGAATGAATTTTTGTATGTACACCAATATGAAAGTGATATGTGACACATCACCTTCATATTGGTGCACATAACAAAATTCATGTGGTGGGGGTGAGGCCAAGGGATTTGGAGTGAGGGGGGGCTCAAGGCTGGGGAAGAGGGTCTGGGGTGGGGGGGTGCGGCTCTGGGGTGGGTCTGGGAATGAGGAGTTCAGGGTGCGGGAGGGGGCTCAGGGCTGGGCAGAGGGTTGGGTGCAGGGGGTGAGGGCTCTGGCTAGGGGTGAAGGTTCTGGGGTGGGGATGAGGGGTTCAGGGTGAGGGAGGGAGCTCAGGGTTTGGGGTGCAGGAGGGAGCTCAGGGCTGGGGCAGAGTGTTGGGGTGCGGGCTCTGGGGTTGGGCCGGGGATGAGGAGTCTGGGGTGCAGGCTGCCCAGGGGCTACAGTGGGGAGAGAGGACTCTCCTCAGCCCTCTGTCACCTTAGCAGCTCGGGGCTGGAGGGGAGGTGCATCTCCCTGGCTGCGGCAGCTCCAGTGGGGCTGGGCCGAGGGAGGGGCTCCTCTTCCCCGGCCGCGGCAAGTCAGGGGCAGGCAACTCCACTCTGGGGCCAGTGGGGGGAGGGGGAGCGCCTCTCTCCCAGCCGCGGCAGCTCCACACTGGGGCCAGCGCCAGGGGAGGGCACAGGGCTTAATAGGCAACTACGCGGCCACGCAACTTAGAGGGAACTTAGCCAGGGACCCGCACCCCGCCACCCCGGAGTGAAGCTGAAGCCTGAGCAACTTAGCTTTGTGGTGCCCTCTGTGGTATGGGGCCCCAGGCAATTACCCGGCTTGCTACCCCCTAACGCCAGCCCTGGCTTTCATATGCAGAAAACCAGTTTTGTGGCACAGGTGGGCCATGACGTTTTTATAGCATGTTGGGAGGGGAGGGTGCCCAGAAAGAAAAAGGTTGTGAACCCCTGTACTAGATTACAGGCCAAATCCTGATCCCACATCAATGGAAAATTCCCATTAACTTATATGGAACTGAGGCAGGAAACAGCCACTTTAAGTACATCTCTGCTCTCTTCTAAATTTGGCTTGATTTTCTTACAGAGCTGCAAAAAGATACATCACACCACCATCCATTTAATATCATCCTGGTAGGACATAGGGTTGCCAACTTTCTAATTGCACAAAACCGAACACTCTTGCCCTGCCCCTACCCCGCCCCTTCCATGAGGCCCCACCCCCACTCACTCCAGCCCACCTCCTTCCATTGCACGCCCTCCGCCACCCTCACTCACTTTCACTGGGCTTGGGGTTGGGGCACAGGCTTACCTCGGGCGGCTCCCGATCAGCGTTGCAGTGGGGGCGCTAAGGCAGTCTGGTTAAGAAATATGGTTAAGTTGAAGTTTGTATCTAAACAATAAGGTCTCAGTCCTGCAAATTTGAGCAAATCCTTAAATTTCAGGACATGAATAGTCTCATTGATAATCATCATAATAGAAAAAGTGTCTCATGAAACATCACTCCTCTCATTCATAGTCACATGGTCCAACTACCGTCCTATTTATGGTCACGTCATCACTATGGAAACTACAGCCATTTCTTACATAGAAAAATAAGATTATTAGGAAAGAAATTAATGTATTTGTATTAGGGCTGGCAATTAATTGCCGTTAACTCATGCGATTAACTCAAACAAATTAATTGCGATTAATCACAGTTTTAATTGCACTATTAAACAATAGAATAGCAATTGAAATTTATTAAATAGTTTTGGATGTTTTTCTACATTTTCAAATATATTGATTGCAGTTACACCACAGAATACTCACTTTATATTTATTTTTTATTACAAATATTTACACTGTAAAAATGATAAACAAAATAAATAGTATTTTTCAATTCACATCATAGAAGTTCTGAAGTGAAATCTCTTTATTGTGAAAGTGCAACTTACAAATGTAGATTTTTTTGTTACATAACTGCATTAAAAAACAAAACAATGTAAAAATTTAAAGCCTATAAGTCCACTCAGTTCTACTTCTTGTTCAGCCAATCGCTAAGAGAAATAAGTTTGTTTACATTTATGGGAGATAATGCTGCCCGCTTCTTATTTACAATGTCACCAGAAAGTGAGAACAGGCATTTGCATGGCACTTTTGTAGCTGACATTGCAAGGTATTTACATGCCAGATATGCTAAACATTCGTATTCCTCTTCATGTTTCAGCCACCATTCCAGAGGACATGCTGATGACACTCGTTAAAAAAATAATGCATTAATTAAATTTATGACTGAACTCCTTGGGGGAGAATTGTATGTTTCCTGCTGTTTTACACGCATTCTGCCATATATTTCATGTTATAGCAGTCTCGGATGATGACCCAACACATGTTGTTTGTTTTAAGAACACTTTCATTGCATATTTGACGAAATGCAAAGAAGGTGCCAATGCGAGATTTGTAAAGATAGCTACAGCACTTGACCCAAGGTTTAAGAATCTGAAGCGCCTTCCAAAAATTGAGAGGGACAAAGTGTGTAGCATGCTTTCAGGAGTCTTAAAAGCACAACACTCTGATGTGGAAACTACAGAACCCGAACCACCAAAAAGGAAAATCAACCTTCTGCTGGTGGCATGTGACTCAGATAATGAAAATGAATATGCGTCGGTCCGCACTGCTTTGGGTCGTTATCTAGCAGAACCCGTCATCAGCATGGATGCATGTCCTCTGGAATGGTGGTTGAAGCATGAAGGAACATATGAATTTTTAGCATATCTGGCATGTAAATATCTTGTGACACCGGCTATAATAGTGCCATACGAACGCCTATTCTCATTTTGAGATGACAAGAAGCAGGCAGCATTACCTCCTGCAAATGTAAACAAAACTTGTTTGTCTGAGCAATTGGCTGTACAAGAAGTAGGACTGAGTGGACTTTCTAGGCTCTAAAGTTTTACACTGTTTTATTTTTGAAATCAGTTATTTTTTTGTACATAAATCTACATTTGTAAGTTCAACTTTCATGGCAAAGAGATTGCACTACAGTACTTGTATTAGATGAATTGAAAAATACTATTTGTTTTGTTTTTTACAATGCAAATATTTATAATAAAAAGAAATATAAAGTGAGCACTGTACACTTTCTATTCTGTGTTATAATTGAAATAAAAATATTTGAAAATGTAGAAAACATCCAAATATATTTAAATAAATGGTTTTCTATTATTAACAGCATGATTAATCATGTGATTAATCATGATTGATTTTTTTAATCACACAATTAATGATGATTAATTTTTTTAATCGCTTGACAGCTCTAAGTTTTATATGGGTTTTTCAGTGAGTTAATGATTATTACAGATTTATCTGTATATGAAATAGGTCAGTGGTTTTCAACCTAAGATTTCCAAAGAGGTCTGCACCTCCATTCAAAACATTTTAGGGGTCCACAAATGGAAAAAGGTTGAAAACCCAGAAATAGATGAATAGCCCATTTTAGATGGGAATTAAACCACTGGTGGCAGTGGAAAAAGCATGTTTTATTTTCTGTACAATCTGGAGATCTGGAATGGTTCAATGGGAAACATTAATAACCTGAAGAACAATCTGCTTCCCTTGCCTCATACAAAAATTAAATCACCAGGATGTTCCCAGTTCACCTTCCTCACAACCATAAGTCAGAGAGCTCCTGGGATCTCAATTTTATCCTGTTCTATACTAAGGTCAGAAATATTATTTGAAAAATCCAACAACTAAGTCTTTAAACCATGATTTGAAGACTTCAGTAACTCAACCAGAGGCTAAGGGTGTATTACAGGAGTGGGTTGGTGAGGTTCTGTGCCATGCAATGGGCAGGAGGTAAGACTAGATGATCAGGATGGACCCTTTGATCTTAATGTCTATGAACTATTAAATAAAATAAATAAGGTAAGTCAGAAACCAGGCTATGGACAGCAACTTCCATACATGCAAATAAAAGCTGCTTATAAGATTGTGATGACTTAACTGCTACCACTGGTGAGGTGTCCAATAATGGAACCAAATGCTGAAATATTTTAAATTAGAATTCAAGTTCTGTCATTTGATATTAGAGGAGTTTATTCCAAAACACAGTTATACAATAGGTTTCCTTTTCAGCTGGAAGCATAACCCAAAAAGCTATTTTGGGGGGGACATTTGCTGGTTGGCCTCAACACCATACTTACCAGGCCCACCAACTCAGCAAATTACATATGCCACAACATTTTAACAAAGTTCAAGTTCCTGTTTGTCTTCTTTCAGTTTCTGTTTTGGGTTTAGTATGGAGTCAGGTACTTTGAAGGTGCAAAAACTCATGTAATTTCAAACTGCGTCCTCCAAAGCTGAGGTTCCTCAGCTGCTCAGTGTGTGTCCACTGACTAATAGGTCTTTTTTCAGCTCACTCTCCTGATAAGTTCTGATTTTCCTTCTTCTTGTTGGACAGCTTCATCGTCATCTGGAGGAAGCACTTTCTATTTCAGTTCTTCTTTATATATCTGCTCATGGTCTAGAAACAGCTAAGTTAAAAACCTTTGGCCATAGAGTATGGAGAAAACACAGAGAAATTGCAAATAGTTGGTTGACGGATAGCAGCATGAGTGGCAGTGTGATATGATAAATATACGTCATGAAAGGGCTACACACAATGTACCTCTTGTGTATTTGTACATCACCGATTGAACACAGAGATGGCAAACAAGTCATTTACTTGCCTTAGGCTGTACATGGGCAACTGCTTGAAAATATCAGAATCCATAATGTTTAATGACATTTGAATTATTTTGGTCTTTTCAATGCATTGTTGTTAAAGCTAAAATGAAAACAAAAACTTAAATAGAGAATTTGCATTATTTTCTAAAACGATGTTTGGTGATCTTCATGTTGTATGAAAGCCGGATTGACTTCTCCATCCTCAGGTTCAGGGTTGATGGGGTTGGTTTGTACTAATTCATTTGTGCCTGCTTTCCTTCTCCTGTAAGCAAAAAGAATCTGTTAATATATAGGAAGCTGAGCCTCTGCTTTGATCAGGTACTTTTGGATTCTAACAAGAGACTATTGTAAAAAAAAATACTGTATTTCATGTGACTCGTTTTGCGAAAACGAATTACACTGGGCCTATTGACTTTAATGGGAACACGAGGAGGTACATCATATGGTAGAAGTACCCTTGATACAAATAAGTTGTAAAACAATGAACCAATCTTTGTTGTATTGGTTTCCGATCAAAACTATGGTTCAAATAATTCTTATGAAAAAAAGACATGCAAAGCACATTATAGGTCAGCTCCTCCAGTGCATTAGGGTGGCTTGGAACCCAAATAAACAATTTAGGCTTGCTGAAAACCCATCTTCAGGACCAGCTTCGATAATGTTGAGTTGCCAGGCCTCCCACTGCTGGCATATATTATTTAAAATATTACTTACTTTCTTCGGTCTCTCTGCCCAGTGATGATCAAGACAATGGCTCCAATCACAACTACGCCCAGGACCACCCCAAACAGTATTAGCCAGACAGGGACAGGTGGTTCATAAGGTGGTGCCAGTGTTGGAAGAATACCCTCAAACTCCAGAGTTTTGTCATCCAGTTTGAAAGCCTCATTGATTCGTCCCCGAGACATTCTGCCATCAAGAGCACAATCAAATAGATGAATAAATTAAACACAAACAAATCAAATATTTTTGGATTCCTTATAATCCTCTAGGTATTCTAAACTTCCATTGAACTCTTTGCTTGAAGATGCTACTTCAGTACTGGAGTGATAAACTATTTTTCTTTCTGGCATGATACCGCAGTCATACAGCAGCAAGACATGCCAGATTTGCTCTGCTACAAAGACAGTAACTGAAAGCCTGAATTTCTGTAGTAACCAGAACTGACATATTCAGATTTGTTACTGTACACAATAGTATCCCAAATCCTAATCGCCAAACCAAAACAAGACAAGAAACCTTTTGACCTCACTGTCTACTTGCATCTGCTCTCTCTCCTTCCCTTTACCTCTAAGTTCCTTGGATGCCCAGCATACACCACAGCCTTGACTTCCCTTTCTCTGTTTCCCTCTTGGATCCCCTGCAGTCTGCATTTTGCCTTCTTCACTCCACCAAAAATGCTCTCACCAAAGTCTCCAAGGGCCTTTTCCTGGCCATGTCTAAGGTACTTTTCTGCATCTTGATCTTCCTGTTGCTTTTGACAAAGTTTGCAAGAAACTATAACTTCTTTGGCCATATTCTCTCCTAGTTTTCCAATCTCTCTGACCGCTCATCAGCACCTCCTTTGGTTTTTAATTCTCCCCAGCCAGTCCCTCGGGGATTTGTCTTTTGTCCACTCTTCTTTTCTCTCTATATATCATCCACAACCTTATTGTTCACACAGCTTAATTTATTGTCTCTGTGGTAGTATCACAAATCTACTTCTCCATCCTTGATCTCTTCTGTACAGTCTCCCATACCTGGCTTTCTTTCTAACATATCATCCTGAAGGTCCTGCTAAAAATAGCACCTGAATTTACACTAGTTAGGTTAAAATTACATGGGCCATCTATCTTCAAGTTCAGGGCATAAGCTAGTCACCAGCTGGGGTTGGAGAAATGTACCTTCTCCATGGCACAGTACAGTACAACTCGATGTATTCTAGGAGTTTCACGACTTTTCTGTGTCGCCTTATATTGGCAGGTTTGAAAACAACATCAGATTAGACAGGCTATTTATCTTTTTTGATATGACAATTTCTCTCATCCTAATTTTTCCTTATTTTAGTTTTGGGTCACACTTTCTTATAACACCTCCCTCAGTCATTTGAGTATTTATATGGCTCCAACCCTCTTTCATGTTATTTCCTCTAAGAGCAAAATTTCACCTGATGGCTGTTTCCACCTCAGTTTTGGGAACAATGTCAGAGACATTACCAGGCATACTGACAGTAAAATAGAAGGAGATTCTTTGTGTTACAGCTCCTATGTGGATATCTGTGCTCCTGACGGGAAATATAAAAAAAATTGTTTCATGATTAAAGAGATACCCCCAATTAAAATCACATGAATGAAAATCTTGCATCCACTATACCTACAAACAACACCTAGCAGCACAACTTAAGGGTCCATTGCTTGAAAGAGGTATTTTTGTCAACACTTGAGCTTTCAGTTTTGTGTTACTAAGTAATTCTAGATACAGATGTGTTGCCCCAGGATTGAGGCACCCACTGGCATAATCCCTTAAAGCAGCAGTTCTCGACCAGGGGTCCGAGGCCCCCTGGGTGGCCACCAAACAGAGCCAGCATTAGACTCACTGGGGCTCAGGGCAAAAAGCCAAAGTCCAGCCCCACCACCCGAGCCTGAAGGTGAAGCCTGAGCAGCTTAGCTTCGCGGGACACCCTGTGGTTTGTGGCCCTGGGCAATTGCCCTGTTTGCTATCCCCTAATGTCGGCCCTGGCTTTTATATGCAGAAAAACTGCCTGTTGGGGCACAGGTGAGCTGTTGAGTTTTTATAGCATGTTAGGAGGGGCCTCAGAAAAAGAAAGGTTGAGATCCCCTGCCTTAAAGCACCTGGCCAAGCACAGAACAGAGGGGTTGCCCTCACCTGTTTGGGGCAAAATTCAGCTCAGCTTCTTGCACTTTGAACTAGAGAATAAAAACTAGCATTTGGTTGCACCTAGGCCCTGCTGAGAATTTAGCTTAGACATAATGGTGATTGATGTGCTATAAATGTGATCAAAAATATTAGGCAGATAGGTCTCTTTGGATGATTTTCTGAGGCTATCTAAAAATCATTCAAAGAGACTTAGCAAGTATAATGCTTTGTTTCTACAAATATCTATTTCTGTTCATAGCCTATGTTAGTAAAGGACTGTTTATTTTAAAATGCAATTAGATTAGGGTAGCATTTATTTATTGTGGGTGACTTTTCAACTCATTCAGATCAATTAACTCATGTTTTGTGGGTCCAAAATTCCTTGGCTATTCAGCATCATGTATATGATATGAGTATTATTGCCTAGAATTTTATATAATTTCATTTTTTATTTTTAATGGAATGTTTCTCCTCTAGGGAAGGTATCTCTATTGTTCTGTTCTTTGGCTATCATAGCCATATTCCTGTGTTAGCATTTGGGCAGCTGTTCTCATGATCAAATCTCACCGTTGGTAAGTGGTAAACTACAGTCTCCTACCTCATCCAAAAATAAAATATCATCTAACTATTGCACAGGTGATGTTTTTCTTTCTATCAAAAGTTCTGAAGATTAAACAGCATGCAGCAAAGCAAGTGGCTCCCCTATTATGACCCTCATGTCCTTTAGTATGAAACCACCAGATCTCCTCCAGCTACATTACACAGAAATCACAATTAATTCCACCAGTACATATCCCTGCTGAACCAAAAGCAGTACTGTATGCTCACAGCATGCATAGTCAAACAAAATAACTCACTGGAATGAGACAGTCTGGTTCTTGACCTCTGAGAAATACTTTCTCATCGCATAGGCAATCGATGACTGGAACAAATATAATTCAGTTTCATCCCATTCGTACTACAATATAAAAAACAGACCTTCAACAGAGATTATAATTATGCTGAAAATTACCGTGCATTAAGCAATTACTTTTAAAATACTGCTTCAGTAGTAGTAATTATAATTAGAGCTAGGCAATTTTTTTTTTTGCCAGAAAATGCAGATTCAGGTTGACGAAAACATTTTGTAACTTTGTGCTGAACCTGCTGAATTGTTTTGGTTGGAAACCATACACACCCCGCCAAAAAAAAAATTCTTTCATTTTAATATTTCAAAACAACTTTTCATTTCAAAATGTGTTGACTTGACTCAAGCTCCAGTCATGGCTCAGGGCTCCATTGAGCTAGGAGCTGTACAGAAGGTAACAAAGAAGACATTCCCTACCCCATAGAACTCACAGACATTTTACCAGGCAGCACATGACAGGTGGACAAACATTGCGGGAGAATGAGGTAACAAAATGAACAGAACAATGGAAGTCTTGGCTCACCACTTACTTACTTACAAAGGTAATTTACATACCCAAAGTGACTTACAAATATCTGATTAATCTTCATAACTCCCTTCAAGATAGATAAGTGATTGATTCTCCATTTTACAAATGGGGAAAATGATACATACATAAATGGAGTGTCGTGAAGAAGCTCACTGAGGGTACATCTACACTGCAACAAAAGACCCGTGGCATGGCCGCAGCTGGGCCAGGTCAGCTGACTCGAGCTCGCGGGGCTCAAACTGTGGAGCTATAAAACTGCAATGAAGACGTTCAGACTTGGGTTGGAGCCAGGGCCCTGAGACCCTGTGACGGGGAGTGTATCAGAGCCGAGACTCCAGCCCAAGCCTGAATGTTTACACTGCAACTTTTAGCCCCGCAGCCTGAGCCCTGCAAGTGTGAGTCAGCTGACCCAGGCTCTGAGAGTTGGTGCCACGGGATTTTCATCTCAGTATACACATACCGTGAGTGAGTCAATTGCTGAGCCAAGCCTAGAATGCAGGGGTTTCTGGATTCCAGTCCCATATCTAGTCCACAGCTGATGCTGTTCCTCTGAACCTGACCATCTTTTCATGTGTTGTCATCTATCTGAAGTGCTGTCATTTTAGGGTATTTATCACCTAAGGCTATTTTGTGTCCCAACTGAATCCCACAAATAGCACCAGGAATATCTATCCCATTTCAACACAAGGGTTCATAATAGCTGAAAATATTTTTTTTTTTTTGCTTAAAATAACGAGAGGCCAAATCCTAGCCCAGGAGTATTTCCACTGGAGTTATTGGGAGTTTTGTCTGGGAAAGGACTTTATGATTTAGACACTGGTTTCTATTATATAATTTTATACATAAACAGGTCATTTAGTAGGAGACCCAGTTGTTTTTGTCTTTGTATTTTTCTTGTTAAGAATTCTTTGTAGCAATGTTTCTGCATAAGGTATGTATTGATTTTTGTGCCCCAAACCAGACAAGTGATTCAAAAACAGCAGAGCATATGTGGTATTTCATAGCAAACTACATGATAAGTCAGATATTAACTCCAATGGAACACAGAAACAGAGAGTGGTGCATCAAGTTAAATAGCTCATCTCTGGCAGGTGCCCCTGCCTGTGCAGGTGGAAAAACCCAGCAATAACTGAGAATGTATCCTACGCAATTGTGCAATGGTGTACGTGGAAGGAAAGTTCATTTTTGACCTCTGTAGCAATCAGTTTATAACTTGAAGCCAGAGCTTTGATTACACTTATATCTTAGCATGCATGCCCATAAATGTTATTATTGGTAATATTATCCAGCCCTGATATGAGGCTCATGGGCATGGTATAAAACTCTAGATACCCCTTATATAATAGCAATTTAAAAAATACAGCTACATTTTTTAACTCTCTTATTTCCTGCTGCAGTGAATTTCATAAAAGGAGGACACATTGGGCTGGTATATGTCAGCCTAGCTCCATGGAAGTGAATGGTGGATTCAGCTAGAGCAGAAGGAAATGCTGCTTCTAAACTCAGACACAGTCAGTAGACCAATTCCTCCGTAAGTATAGTGTAGCACAGCTCCATTGACTTGAATCTACATTACTTCCAGGGACAGGCTCAGTGCTCAGCAGTCAGAAGGACAATGTTCTGATCCAAAGTCCGTTGAAGCCAATGAAGTCTTTGCATTGACTTCAGTGAGTTACAGATCAGGCCCTACGGGACAATAAAGGTGGCTTAAAGCCACTATTGCCCACAAACACCTTCTTCTGAGGTGTGCTGAGCATGCAAAGATAGTACCCCAGGATCTGGCCCTTAGCATTAATGAAAAATACAGCTGTATGGGTTATCTCTGAACTGGCATCTTGTACATTCATTATTTAGCTGATACTACACACAATGCTTTACTTAAGCATTCATAGGAGTTAGCATTGTTTTCTCCTGTAGCTACCACCACAATCCATAATGTCATTGTATTTGCTTTTTTCTAATTTTCCTTTCATCCTTTGCCCCTTTATACTCTACAATATCTATTTTCCACCCCCTAAAAGAACCCCGTGTATTAACAGAGTTTGATTCCACAACCACTGCTTTCATATTTGGCAGTAGAGCTGGTTGGAAAATTTTTGTTGAAATAGTTTTCCATTGCAAAATGCTGTTTCAACTAAACTGATTTATTTGCATGATATTGTATAAATTTCAACATTTCATTTAGAAATTTAAAAAAAATTGAAAATGGAAAAAGTGTCCTGTTTTGACATTTTCACAACAAAAAGATTTAATTTGTAATTCAAAATGACTTTTTGTTTTGAAATTTACTTTATTTTTATAAAAATTAAAAAAAAATTGAAAAGGGCCAGAATCAAAACCACCACATTTCAGATTTATCCAAACAAAACATTTTGATTGACTGAAAATAAATTATTTTTCAAATTTATTTTGCAAAAAAATTCAAAATTTTGGTTTTCAGGATGAATGTTTAGGAAATCTTAAAAAATTTCACAGTATGGAAAAATCTGTTTCCTGACCAGTTCTATTTAGCGGTTCCTTTAGCTTTTTAATTATCTATCTTGTTTTTATAAAATCTATTTTATGATGTTTTCATTCAGAAAAGTATTCAAACAAAGATCTCATGTGCTATTTAAGAGAAAATGTAAGTTTGGCCTCTAATTTTAGAAGAAATTTCCATTTTAAAATACACTTAGTTGTCTACAAGCAGTTTGTGTTTCAGCTTTTTATGGTGTGATCACACAGAAGATGCTGACAGAGTGGTTCTGGTTAACATTTAAAAAGGAGTCGGTTTTTTAAAAAGAAGAGACAGATCCTCATATTAAATGGTTTATGAAATATTTTGTCTACAGTTGGCAGAAATTAATTGAGTTCAAAAGGACTGGTCCTGGCAGTCTTTTAAATATATTTTTTTCTCTCTCAGACACTCTAGTAAAGTCAAGTCACAGCCAGAGCAAAGCTGCAAGTGTCTCTACCTGATCAATGTCACCTGAGACGTCAGTACATTCTAAACAGATGCTTAGTGCAATAGATGTACGTTATATGTGCTGTTCCAAACAAGCTGCTTCTTTAACATAAGCTGTAGTAAACAGACAACGAAGTTCTCAATTTACTTTTTTCACAAAATCCACTGTGCCTCCATTAACTTTGTAGCATTTCCATAACTGGAAGGCAATGCCTCAATCTTTCCTGGACTTTTACCAGCACCAGTGTGTCAGGTGTAATACAATATAGCTGCTGTCATATTTAGAAAGGATTCAGAAGTCAGGTTTGTCAGGAGAGAAGAAGCAGAGGTTTTACACTGTACAACAGCTGGCTAAGGCTGTTCAGGCTTCTAGAACTATTGAGCCAGACTCTCGGCTAGGGTAAGTCAGTGTAGCTCCACTGACTTCAACAGAGCTACACTAAATTACACTGGCTGCGGGATTGGACCATGTAGTACACAAGGGAGATGGCTAGAGGCTTAACCCAGGCATTAGCATGGGACCTGAAGCTGTACTCAGTGACATAAAGCAGGGATGTCACTGACTTTGATGGGCACAGGATTAGGCCCATAGTCACTCCCAGGCTCACATTACACTGTCTCCATTGCACAGTCAGTCCCTGACTTGATACAGGATGCCTTATCTGACAGCTGTGACCATGAGATGGTCTAATACAGGCAGTTTGCTGTGTACTTAGCCCCACTTCTAAGCACCTGTAAGATACAGGTTTGAGCATTGGCCTGCTAAACCCACAGTTCTGAGTTCAATCCTTGAGGGGGCCACTTAGGGATCTGGGGCAAAAATCTGTCAGGGACAGTACTTGGTCCTGCTGTGAAGGCAGGGGGAC
This sequence comes from Terrapene triunguis, assembly GCF_002925995.2. NCBI lineage: Eukaryota > Metazoa > Chordata > Testudines > Emydidae > Terrapene > Terrapene triunguis. The sequence goes on from NW_020664373.1 coordinate 9,986,010, forward strand.
TGGACTCAATGACCTTTCAAGGTCCCTTCCAGCTCTATAAGATACATATATCTCCATATTAGCCTAATGTTCTTGACTGCTGCAAATCAGCACTTATTAGGCCAGATTCACTAGTACACTCTCTAGCTATTTTGTGACGCAAAAAAGTGGTAAACCCAGCATAGCCAACCAGTTAAACTGGAATTTGGGCTGCTTTGCAATGTCTGGGCAGTACACAGCAGCTGAATGTGTCCCATTATGAGCTGCGGCAAGTCCTATGTAGGAATCTTCCCAACATGCCTACACACTAGTTAACACGTGTTACCAAGATCCCTTGCTGAACTACAAGGTTTCAGAATCATTTACTTGTGTAGAAGGAGTGTCAGAGCAGAAATGTATTTAGTGGACAATGTTTATGTGCTTGTTTTGCAGCTTGGGACCATATCTTACAGTCATTCAAATTAAGTACTGTAAATGAGATTGTTTTACAGCCACTCAGTTGCACCATACAAGAGCATGATGACAAAAACCAGGCACAAAATGGTGTTAAGTTAACCATTAACTATAATGGCTAATAAATGTGTTGTAATATGGAGCCTTTTAGTGGTGTTTCTATCACCACTGAATGACATCTAACTCAACTCAGGGGGACTGGAGGCAAAAAATTTTTTACTAGGGCTTGCATGCAAGAGAGTGACAGAACTGAAAGAGTGTGGGTTTGTGTGAGAAATAATAACATATTTGTGTAACCTTCCTAGACCAATAGGTTCCTGAATTTCATCTGAATTTCAAATTTGAGTGTTTGGATACATAAGCAATAAGCACCTGCCTGATGACCCAATTTTACTTGGAAAAATGCTCATGCTTTGACGGCAATGACAAGCTTTCACAGGAAGGAAGGGTCTGTGCACTATTCCACTGAGAGTACCACGAAGAAGGAAAACTAGAATAAGGGTATGTCTTCACTTACATCCGGGTCCGGATGTAAGCAATCGGTTTTCTGAGTTCGATTTATCGCGTCTGGTTAAGACGCGATAAATCGATCCCGGATCAATCCCGGAAGTGCCCCGGATCGATCCCGGAAGTGCTCGCTGTCGACGCTGGTACTCCAGCTCGGCGAGCGGAGTACGCAGCATCGAAGGGGGAGCCTTCCTGCCGCGTCTGGACCGCGGTAACTTCGGACTAAGGTACTTCGAATTCAGCTACGTTATTAACGTAGCTGAATTTGCATACCTTAGTCCGAAGTGGGGGGGTTAGTGTAGACCAGGCCTGAGGAGCAAATCCGCAGCCAAATGCCCAGCCTTGGCAGATTGGCTGAGTTAGCAGTGAGCCAATCCTCCAGCACAATGTTGAGGGAAGTACCATTTTTTGCCTACTAGCTACTGCACTCCAGAAACATAACAGTAAGGACATTTGGGCATCTGAGCTGGAGCATAGACAGGGAGGAAGGTGTGAGGAGGTTTGCAAGGTTTATCAGGGCCTGGAAAAATGACATCAAATATGCAAACAAATTGCTAGAAAGAGCAATCATATTGTTTGTAACGGAGAGCATCCAATACCTCCTGTATAGAATTCAGCTAGATATTTCCATGTTGATCTATGATTTGTTAAACAAAACATGACATAGTAACAGAATGAATACACTGATCTGGATTTACTCACTGGATTGTTCCCAAGTGCTGATTTCAGACTGATCCTCACTTTGATTGCATTGCTAGAATCTGATTTAAAAAGAAAAGAAGCATTGTATCAGAACTGCAAGTCTTTTCCATAAAGCTACTGCATAGCAACTGAGACGATGAGGTGATTTTGTTTTACTGATAGTTTTTACCCTCCTCGGGCTAATAAGGGTATCAGACACAACACTGTTCTCAGCCACTAGGATATGCTGCATTCTCCCATCCTGACTGTGGCTACAGGTGTGTGTCTCACGTGTGCTTCAGCATTTGATGTAGTGATGCTGGGCTGAATAAAGCATTTTACTCCTCCTCCCACTTTTTGGGCACCCTTTTTGATATGGCCAGCAATGGAGAGCCAGGGAGAGATGACATTTAACATTCCAAACTGGCTTGCCCACCCTGAGCCTGATCGCTGTTCCAGCTCTGATGACCGAAAGTCTAGATGAGTTCTCACCAGCCCGGCAGATGTGAAGCATGCTCAGTAGTCTCAAGCAATGGTTATAACTGAAGAGCTGAAACTGATCAGTACCTACAAACCCAAACCACTATTCTCCCTTCATTCTGTTTATCCGTCCTGAGTTTTTAGCACTGCCAGTGAAAAAAAGCTTTTTGAAGTGCCCTTTGTCAATAATTCATTATCAGGGTCAAGTGCTCAGTTTCTGGGAATCAGGTGAAGCTGTGACAGGTGGCTGATGGCCACCATGGTCCCTGAGTATGCTGACTCTCCAGCTTTGGGAGTGATGAAGTCAATGCACTTTTGCATGAACAACTCTAACTGCTGGGTCCCAGGGCCATAGAATTTGCCTGTTGCCTCTCCCAACTGCCAGATTCAACAACTGCGGAAAGAGAAAGGGGGCGTGGGTTAAGGAGAAGTTGTATTGTCAAGCATTCTGAATTGCATATAAAACCATTACATACATGGAGTCCAGAATGTGTTCCAACCAACAGATCTGCCACTATTGTTCTTTATCAGCCACTGATGTAAGGGTTCAAAGTAGTGGAGCAAGGGTGTTGCATTCATCTTTTTTTCTCCTGTTATACTTTCTAGTGCCTGGGTCCAGGGCTGTGATCTCCCTAAGACAAGCATGTCCCTGGGTATGGAAGGATCAAAAATTATTGCTAGGTTCCATCTGTGCACAGATTATATGTACGCACTCATATTAATGCAAATAAATTCCCTTCTCATTGATAGGAGACTAAACTCCTATGGGTCAGATCCTCAGCTGGTATAAATCTGCATAACTCCAGTGGAATTAGGTGAGGAAACAGACTTTAGTGTAGAACCAAGTTTATCCCTGGTGTAACCCCATTGGCTTCAATAACTTAAGTGGCTTTACAGCCAGGATGAATTTGGCCCAGTTATATTCAGTCTCCTTTTATATAACAAATTGTGTGCTTTGTTACCGCAGTTTGTGACCAGCTGCCGTGGAATTAGTAATGTCACATGTGTAAAGAGGACCTGTATGGTTAGCAGCCTTGCAAAGTGCCTCCTGAAACTGGAACTGATAAATGGTCCTTGTGTAATATCTAAAAGAAAAGAAAAAAAGAACAAAAGCCATACTTTGTGTTACCCATCTCACACTGGAGCAGCAAATAGCCTTGCCCTTTGGAATGGGCCGCAATTTAGATTACCGCTCCTGCTAGTGACACTGGGCACTTTGGAGAGAAAGACAAAACACTAATGACAGGCTGGGCCTAACATCCTGATAATGTTCAAATGCCAAAATCAAACACAGCATAAGAGCCGAGATGTGCTCTCCGTTACAATGGGCCCTAGCTGGAGTAAGTGGGGTTACAGAGACTCTGATTCTCCACTCCAGCTGAGATCGATTGGATGGAGGAGCCCCAGGGAGCCAGATGCAGCTCTCTGAGTCAGGGACATCCCTAATGTATGTCATTGGCACTAGCTACTGATCCTTCAGGGGCCTGTTCCACTGGTTCTTTAGGAACCTGACTCCAGTGAAGGACTTCCAAGGTGCTTCCTCCTTCCCCTTATGGTGAGGGTCAGAGAGGCAGCTGGCACAGGAAACAACAGAGCCATCTCCACCAACATTACACTGCTGTGCAGAAAGCTCCTCTGCACAGCAAGGAATTGCTACTGGGCATCTCCAGTCACATTGCATCGTGTGAGAATCCGGCCCTACAAATGTAACTAGTCTGCAGGTCTGATCCAAAGCCCATTGAAGTAAGTGGAAAGATTCCCATTGACTTCAGGAGGCCTTAGGCCAGGGCCTAACCAAAAGAAGAATTTGGCCGTAACACTCTAAATGAAATATTTAGCACACAGCTGCTTGTCATCTAGGAGTTAAATGATGGTGATAAGGATACCTTATGAAAGAGTAATCATTGGCCACATGGAACAGAGCAGCAGGGTCACAGTACGTTTCATCATGAGGCAGTGGTTCAACCACACCCACTATTGCTCGCCTGTGGATAGGGGAAGAAAAAATTAGAGGCATTTCCATTACGAGTTCTTGAGAAAAAAATATACTGACCTTTCCACATAACAGCTGCCGTTTGTAGCAGTCATCACTGTTGGCATCTCCCTTACCTTCCAAATACAGACATCACAAAGCTAAATAAACTAGGCTCCTAAACTGCTATTGATCTGTGCATGGAACTACTGTGCATGGGATTATTGGACCTAAACATTTAACCCTGACTGGAAATTCAAATGTAAGAAGTGAGTGAAAATGTCACAATAATCTATAACTTTTTTCCAGTTTGAAAATTAACCATGGTAAACAGGTTTTTTTATGATAAATGTTATGAATAAATGCAAGAAGATCAGGCAGAGCAACTAGACTAGTCCAAACAAAAAGAGGCGACTGATATCACTCAAGGACTATTGAAATGATGCTTTGTAAAAACAGAAGAGGTGTAGTCTGAAATTAATGAGCTAAAATTGGTGTGGCGGATATTTGGCCTAATTGGTGGACAAAATACAAGGGGATGAACTATGCTGCTCACTTTTCTCTTTGGGGGGTTTCTTAAAAAAAGACTTTGAAAAAAAATTCATCTCCTTTTCCACCTTGTATCCCAGTTGGTCTCGTCTGCTCTCATCTTCTCTGACCCCATGATAGAAGGAGCTGACCAGACTTCCTTCCTGAGAGGAAGGCCACTAGGCCTTGCTAGTGTTCAAATAACTTTGTTTTTCACTTGTGAGTCCTGGAAATCATATCATGACATCCAGGCCTCAGCCCATCAGTGGGAATACTTAATTGCCAGCATTGCAAAGGCACATAAGATCCTGTTCTGTTCCATTCCTCGTGTTGCTTTCCCCCTTCCTCCTATCCTATCTCTTAGTTTTCATTTTTTCATCAAATCCTGAAATCAACTGCATTGCATCAGTACAGTGGGATAAGATGACCACGATCCTGTCCTGTTTAAGGAGAAAAGACCGAACCAGATTATGTCCCTGACCAGAATGTGAACCACGGTCCAAGCACCAGGTACCCTGATCAGCCTGCCAGCCAAAGCATCCATTCGTGACTCACCAGCCTTCCAGTGTTCCAAAGACATCAACAAAAGCCATATTTCCCTCACCTTCTCTGTCCCATCTCTCCTCTACCTTGTGTCTGCGTGTTTGTTAGAAACAGGAGGCATTTTACCCAACAGGACTGAAAGTGAAATTAACCCTTTCCTTTTCATCAAAGAAAATTTGTTCTGCAAATAGAAGACTCTGATATTTTGCCTCCAAATGGAGAGAAACTTTAAAGGTTTAAGTTAAATTTGCATATCACTCAATGTCATTTTCAGTATAAGTACTTGTTTTAATTTATTCTTCTTCCATGTGTTTCAACTTTAGAATGAATACTTTTGGGTGTTTGCTAAGGAACTGAGTAAAACCAAGGCTTCAGTAGAAAAAAACTCCAAACATAAGTATCTATGTTTTAATGTTGGACTGTGAAAGAGTTTATAACACGGCTAACGTTTTTTTACCTTTGAGTTCAATACCACAAAACTCACAGTGATGTCAATGGTGGCACTGCTTCAAAATGAATAGCAGGATATGGTCCTTTGACATAAAAGATTAAAAACCAAAGGATTTATGTTCGGATGGGGTAGGAAAGGTAAAATCACTGTTGTAAAATATTCCACAGTCAATTAGCTTCACACAGCACTCATAGCCCATTGAACCAAAGACACCATGATGAGGTGTCTACCCCATGCAAGGCCTGAATAGAGAGAAGGGCCAATTAACCTTGTGACAGGATGCACCTGGGGGAGAGTCAGGGTTGAAAAGCTCTAATTGATGATGAAGCCCAGGCTAAACTGCTATAAAACCAGGAAGAAGAAAGTAAGAGGGGGGGCTGCAGTAGAGAAGGCTGATAGTCACCTTTTGGGCTTGGAGGGGAAAAGGAGGAAACTGGGGATGAATTGAAGCCCTGTGATCCAGGCCCTGAGGGAAGGGCATATCCAGAGGAGTGTTGAAAAGGAGCCTGATAGGGATGAAGTAGGAAGCATCCCAGGGAAACAGCAGCAAGGTTTTGGACAGTGCAGAATTTGTCCGCTGGTTGTAGGGTCCCTGGGCTGGAACCTGGCATAATGGGCAGGCCTGGGTTCCCCTACCAGCCACTGGGGAAGTGGCACAGAGTGGGCAGTGGAGCAGAAGACTGCCTAGGATAGTCATCCAATGGGATTTTGATCTCCCAGAAAAGGAGGATTATAGTGACCTGACCACAGGGCCAAGCCATGAAAAAGGAATACCCTGAGTGATAAAGAGGGAGTAATCTGATGAGAGAGAGAGAGAGACACCATTGGGTGCAAAACGGAAGTAGGTGGTGTCAGAGTGGTCGTGAGCTAATCCCCAATGGGCCACAAGGAGGCACCACAGCAACGAGTAGCAAACCCTGTGACAAATTTGGTGACGAATGTGGGCACGATAGTCATCCCTAAGACAAGTGGAGTGAGAAACTATGCTTGTTGGTTACCTCTGAGATGAGGGGACTGTGCATAACAGTCACCACTGATACAAGGGGAAAGTGAGGGGCCACAACAGTCACAGAAGAAGTAAAGGGACAATGGAGCTGCTGCATGTGGAGGCCTTTTTTGGAGAAGGCCTGTATACCCTCCTGAAATGGACGCAGAGTTTTTGCTCCCATTTAAAGGGGATGAAAAACAATCCATGGGGCTCCAGGCACTACTTCTGCAGGTCCTGCAGAACCAGCAGAGACAGTGGAAGGCCCAGTTATATCTGCAGGGGTATTTAATGAAGCTGGCAGAAAAGCGAAAATCTTTATTTAAGATCCTATGGAAAGAAGTGAGCTAGGGCTGAAGAGGCTGGGAACAGAAAAAATGTTCTGAGCCCAGAGGCCTGGTCAAGAGTGTGTATTACACCTGTGGGCAGAGGGGACAGCTGAAAAGGGAATGCCCCTGTGTGTATCAGGACAAGAAGTCTTGCCTGGAAGGGAGGGATGCAGGAAAGCCCAAAAGAGTCCCACCTGCGGAAGAAGTAGGAAAAGGAGGGACCTGTTTTGTCTGTGGGAAATGGGGACACATGCAGAGGCACTGTCTTCACAAAAAAAGAAACTAGCAGAAAAAGAGCAAAGTATCAAGAAAGGAATGGAAGGATGAGTCAGAGGCCCATAGAAAGTGCACAAAGGTTGTAGAGAGGGCCTAGAGGGTGGCTGTGAGTATAGAGGGTGAGAAGAAATTGGAGGGAAGAAAGAGTCTGCCAAAGACAAAGTTAAAGGATATAAGGACAAATACGGAGAGTAACCAGAATGCAGTGGGAACTCAGACCCGGGGAGAAAGGAGCCAGGGAAAAGGCTACAAGAGAGGCTGACAGCTGCAGAGTAAGCCTTGCAAGTGGCTTTGCAAGACTTAGAATTCCAGAGGGAAAAGTTTCAGGACACCATGGAGGAGAAGGGTAGACTGTTCCTTATGGTTGGCAACCTAGAACAGAAGCAAGATAACTAGCTCCAACAACTCCAAGGGGAGAGGCATCCATACCCTCCCACTCCAGCCTGTAACCCTGGGGGGTATGTGATAGGGTGTCTGCCCCACACAAGGCCTTAGTAGAGAGAAAGGGCCAATTAACCCTGTGACAGGCTGCACCTGGGAGAGAGTCAGGGCTGATAAGGTCTAATTGCTGAAGCCAAGCTGGGCAAGGGGCTAAGCTGCTATAAAGTATAGAGTAAAGAAGATAAAAAATAGAGAGTAAGAGGTGGGCTGCAGTAGAGAAAGCAGATAGTCACTTTCTGGGCTTAGAGAAGGAAAGGAGGAACCTGGGGGAGAATAGAAACCCTGAGATCTGGGCCCCGAGGAAAGGGCATACCCAAAGGAGGGTGGAAAAGGAGCCTGACAGAAGCAAAGTGGGAAGCAGCCCAGGGAAAGAGCAGCAAGGTTTTGGACAGTGCCATCCTTGGCCACTGGTTGTAGGATCCCTGCCTAGTACCTGGGCTAATGGGCAGGCCTGGGTTCCCTCCTAGCCACTGGGGAAGTGGCACAGACAGGGCAGTGGAGCAGAAGACTGCCTAGGACAGCCATCCAATGGGACTTTGATACCCCAGAAGAGGAGGACTATAGTGACCTGGCCAAAGGGCCAAGCTATGAAGAGGGAGCACCCGGAGTGGTGAAAAGGGAGTAACCTGACTCCAGAGAGAGTGAGTGTGAGTGATACCCCGGGGTGAGAAACCAAAGGAGAGAGCATCAGACTGGTCATGAGCTAATCCCCAGAAGGAGGTGCCACAGAGGTGAGTTGTGAACCTTGTGAGAGACACCCATTACACTGAATGGGCTTGGGAGCAGGTCCCAGAAAGTGCATTAGTGATATTGAGCAACATCCTCTGAGGTAAGTGAATACCATTATTATCTCCATTTTACACATGGGGTAACTGTGAAACACTGAGAAGTTAAAAGGTCTGTGACAGAGATGGGATTAGAAAACAGATCTCTTGCCTGCTGTGCCTTTGGAATGGAGATGAAATATAGCTCCTTTTTTTCCCTCCTGAAGAGCTGATTTCCCAAACTGTACCATGGAGATAGACCTATTTCAGCATACCTAAATCTCTGAAACTGCAGACATTTAGTCCATACAGGTGTATGAAGACCAAGAACATCATCTACCAGTGGATAGCATTGCAGTGCCACTGAGACAGATCTGTTTACTTTTGCTAAATAATTTGGCATTCCCCTCCACTTCCCTGATGTCTCTAGTACTCCTGAAAATGAAAACTGAACCATCCCTTAAACCCTGTTTCCCAAAAGTTCTTCTTCCTGTTTCCCCACACTTACTTCATCTCCCACCACTTCTTCATCCACTCATCTTTTGGAATGTCACCTCTAAATACCATCCATCGCCACTTCTCTAGCATGTAAGTAAAAGGCATTGTTCCAACAATAGTGAGGGCTTGTTTGAGTAGGAAGTTGATATCCGTTTCTGAAAAAAGAGCACAATGTAACTGTTAAGGTGATGATGAATACATGACCAGGCTACTAATGTTGCTTCCTTCACCATACATAGCTAATAAGTACATCTGCTTAGAAAATTTTAGTGAAACACAAAAAACCCAAAGAAACCCAGGAAGATATTGTTATGCAAATTTGTACATTTTTTTCTCTTTTTACTCCAGTTCTACTTTCTAAACATTCATAATCCCTGTGGCTTTTGTTGCAACATTATTTTGTTGTATTTATTTAGTTGAGATTTAGTTGAGAGTTGATTTAGAGTTCGGATCCAAATCCTAATCTCAATTTTGGAGGATTTTGGATTGAGGGATTTGATTTAGGCTCATCTTCATCATGTAATATTCAACTGGACAAGCCAGACAAATCCAACTGTGAAGAAGAAGTTGGACAAAGCAGCCCTTTACATTTTGATATAGATTTGCATAGCTTTATGTAAACAAAGTACAAGGACCACCACTAACCTTACTGTGCTGTGAAGATTTCCTCAATAATTCCGAAGGTAGTGAAGAACTACCAATTCTAAATTCTTGCAGTAGCATCAAATGAGTGGCACATTATAAATAAACGCTTCCCGGTTCATGAAGTCATTTTGGAAATGAACATACTGTGATATGTAACTGAGATGGAATTCTCAAAAGCTTCTAAGTAACTCACTCGTCTTACAGACTTACTCATACTCTGCTACAGAATATGGCATGAATACATTTTTATTAGTTACCATTGTCTTCCTGAAAAGTAGATTCTAGAAGGTCAAGCGATTTCAAATGCTTTGGAGTAGCTGCCGACAGTGACATGATTTCTCCTACTGCTTCATGAAATCCTTCGTTAGCTCCACTTCTGAGCAGATAAGAGAGGTTGGAATATGCCATATCATACTCTATATGCCCCATTTCATGATGTGCTGTCAAGAAGTCATCCATACTCACTTTCGTGCACATCTTGATCCTGCATTCCAATGCAAAACATTTAAAATTAAATAAAGACACTGGCAGAGTTATACCATTTGCTTGGTACTGGATGCTGTAGTTGTGGCTGCAAAACAGCTAAAATAACTCACTTAATAACCCCCTGGTGTATTTCATGTTCATCGTTTTCTAAAACATTCACCTTTGGGTCTGTTCTATGTTTGATCCCTGCCTAAAGGTGATTTTGGGGGAAAGTTTTAAGTAAAATTCCTTTGGCTATTATTAAATTCTGCAGAGGTCAAATGAATATTGCCATGCATTTTGTATGCCGAGAAGTAAAAAATGGCTGAACTCTGAAAGCTGGCACATTAACAGTGCTTATTAAGGAAAATCTCTGTTGCCAAGTTTACATAGTGGGATGGATAATACAGTAAGAAATTAACAAAAATTGGCTACGCATATAGAACTCTTTTTAACCTGAGTGTTTAGACATGTAGAGATGCATGTTGAACACATTCATTTTTTGTCAATACGCATTATTAACACTTCTGCTGCTACATGGAGATTTAAGGCTTTATTGCACCCTTATGACTAGCTGGACTGTGCAAACTGCATACAGCCCTGAGTAAGGTGTGGCACAGAGTTACATCAACACTGGGGGAGCTCCAGGAGGGTTTGCGCCTTAGAAAAAGGTAGCTTATCTCTGACGTTAAAGGACATGGCCAAGTCACAGAAAGTTGGGTTTGGAACCAAAATCTTTACACCCAGGTGTCCTTTCTCTGCTAAGCCTCTGTATAATCCACTTGAACACAGCGCCTTCCAAGCAAATTAATTACCCTTTCTGTGTCTCTATTTCCTGCTGTAGATGGTACTTTGTACCCACCTACGGCAGCAGTTTTCTATCTCTTGATCTCAGAACACTTTATAGGGATGGATAAGCACCATTTGCCACATTTTACAGTTGGGGTAGCTAAGACATGATTTGCCTGGGGACCATTATGATCTATGAATAAGACATAAGGTGTAGCAGGCAAGAGACCTGCTTTCTAATCTCCTCTCTACCACAAACTCTGTCATTTAACTCCTGTTTGTTACCCCATGTGTGAAATGGAGATGATGATGATTTCTGCTCACCTCATGTGGGTATTGAGGCCTCACTATGTAATGTTTATAAAGTGGTATTTAAGGACAAAGTACATACAGCATATAGTGACATCCATGTGCTAAATTATGAAAGCATGTGATGAGCTGAATGTATCATGCATTTTGGACCACCTCCCCTGGACTCTGCTCATTAATCTATCTCACCCAAAGCTACTCCTGACGTTTCATACCTATGAGCACCTTCATACAACTGCTATTTCATAAAACCCCACCAGACAAATTATTCTCTTTCCCCTCAAATGTGGCTTCCCTTCACTGCCACCAAATTACATTGATAGATGGTCCAGGACTAGAAATTTTCACCCCTAGATCAATGACTGATATCTGGTGACCCACCATTGATCCAATTCTCTCCTTGTAGGATATTGGTAACTACCATTAATTTCAAGGGAAGATAGAACCTGCTTCAATGGGTCTCATTCTATATAAATTCACATTCTCACTGAATATGAAGCAGATACATGGGGATAAATTTTCACTAAATTACAGCCCACATGGCCCCAGGCTAAGCACTGTACTTTTTTGATAATTTTGTTGATGTCCCCCAACACAGTTGTTCTATCACTAACTTATATGAATATAAACACAATCCTCTGTTTAATAGAAGAGAGTAGCCCATTGATTTTACAGAAAAACGTTACAAAATCCAGTTTAGATTCCCCTAACCACCCTAAATCTGCCCCCTACCAAAAATATTAGAGAAGTAAGGAAAAGATAAAATTAAAATAGCAGTTTGCCCTGGTGCACGTGACTAGATATCAAAGAATCATAGAAATGTAAAGCTGGAGAGGACTGCAAGAGGTCACCTGGTCTAGCCCCCTGTGCAGAGGCAGGACCAAGTATACCTAGATCATCCCTGACAAGCATTTGTCTAATCTCGTTTTAAAAACCTCCAGTGACCGGGATTCCACAACCTCCCTTGATAACCTATGCTAGTACTTAACCACACTTCTAGTTGGAAAGTTTTTTCCTCTTATCTAACCTAAATCTCTCTTGCTACAAACTAAGCCAATTACTGTTTGTCCTAACCTTATTAGACCTGGAGAACAAGAGATCACCGCCTTTTTCACAACAACCTTTTACATCTTTGAAGAGAAATGTGAAGATTCTATGAGTACCCATCGGAAAGAGTTACAAACGTTACAGTACCTATAATCCTTTTTTCCCATATCCCAAGCTGTAGGATGGCAAACAACCTTTCTGCCATCGTTAGGCTCTGTAATCATAGAATTGTTCCAGAAGCCTTCAGTCATTTCATAGAGGCCAACAGAGATGAAAAAATCCTCAGCAGCCTTAAATATTTTTGTTGCATCCCAATTCTGAAACAGACAATGAGAATTCACTTATAATATTAGCCAGTCATTCTATGGCTAGATATTTCTCACAGTCCAGTAGAACAGATTCTATTCTGAAAAATGACTCTGAAAAACAGCATCACAGTCCCCATACTTGTTGTATCTCAATGGCTTCAAATCAAAGTCTTACAGTTTGCAAATAAGTGGGTAGCTTACTGCCAGTCCTGAAAACTCACTACGGGAGCTGAGTCAAGCTGGCTCATGGATCACCATCAATAATCAGGTTTCCGCAGGCAAAGCTAGCCTATTGATAATGCATGAGCCAGAACAGAAAAGCATTAACAGGTGTGAAAAGTAGTAAAAACTTAGTTTTTGTCAGTAATGTACACAGATATAGGGTCCAATTCTCCCCTCTCAGTGGTGTAAGTCAGGAGTAACTTGTTGAAGGCAGTGGAGTGGCAGTGTTGTAAAACCAGGTGAAAGGGAAATTGAATCTGTAACTCAGAATACAAACAGACAGCAGAGCTGAGTAAAAAAGGGTTTGATTTTAGAGTCCCTTATCTGATCGTAACTGTACTTGAAAGTTAGTTTAAAAACCTTCATTTGAATTTCATTCCACAATTTTACTTATTCTAAATAGGGGGAGCTCTTTATTAGCCTGACTTTGAGTAAAGCCATAAAGTTAGAGGCTTTAAAATTAGGGGGGTAGGAAAGTCCAGTGAGGGTGTTAGCCTGAGACACAGATGATCTGGATTCAATTCCCTTCTCTGCTATAGACATCTGGGTGACATTGGGCAAGTCACTTAGGGCTTGTCTACATGGGAGGAGGGGGAGTGGAAAGCTCACAAGAGCTGGCGTGCACTAGCTCTTCTGCACTAATTCCCAGTGTGGATACTCTTACTGCGTACTAAGACTGCCTTTGTCCACATTAGCTTAATGCACTTTGCAAGTGTACTAAGCTAAGCCACCTGAGGGCACTCTTAGGCCATGTCTACACTACAAAGTTAAGTCGACATATTTCTGTAAGTCGATATCGAGCCTCCAAATTAAGGAAATCGATCTTGCATGTCCACACCATGCTCATTGTGTCGGTGGAGTGCGTCCTCACTAGCAATGTGCAGTAAGAGTGTCCACCTGGGGAGTTAGTGAGGAGTTGTAAATCCACACCTAGCTTACTGCACACTAGGCTTCACTGTGTAGATAAACCCCTAGTCTCCCTGTGCCTAAATTCCCCACCTGTAAAATGGGGATAACAGAACTTCCCTACCTTACCAGGAGTGTTGTGAGGATAAATCCATTAAAGATTGGGTTCAGGTACTCTGGCAATGGGGCCATATTAGTGGAGCTTCCTATCCAAGAAGTGGGTATATTTAGGATAAATAGTTAAATGTTAAGTATTAAGCTCTCCTGATTGTTTTTGTAAAATGAATGAAATTCAGGCAAATCTACAAACATTTGACTAAACATCACAGAACATTATTATTGGTGTTGTTATTACGCCTCGAGGCCCCTACCAGGTTCAGGGCCTTATTGTGCTAGGCACTGTACAACACAGAAGAGACAGTCACTGTCCTTACAGCTTACAGTCGAAAGACACAAGACTGGCAGAGTTGGGAAAAAGGATACAACACATAAGCAGATTGACCAGGGCAAACGTCTTGTTAGTGCAATGATTTCTTAGGTGGGATTTTATTTACTGGGATTTTTATACACAAAACATATCTTGTGGAACAGATGCAGAAGAGGGAAAGGGAGTTGGAGCTGAGACTAGACAGTGGAAGAGGATGGAGAGAGAGAGAGACAGGGAAGGGAATAGGGAGGGAGAGGGGAACAGATGGGAAGTGAATGGATAAACACAGGGGAAGAGTAAAGGAAACAATAAAAGGGAGTGTAGTAAATAATTCTGTGCCTGAAGCATGACTATACCTAAGGCCAGCCCTGGTTTCCAGGGGGATGGCTGAAGTATTCCATTTAATATACTACCAAAAAACGTCATTTAAAGAACCATGAGAATCACAGCAAAACCATATTTGCAATGCAGCCAATTGCTGCTTGACATCTCATTAGAAGTCTTACCTTTTTAACCATTTCAGACGTTACATCAATGTTTGGTTTGTTTGGATAGGGGACTGTCCAGGCATACAAATTAGTCCAAAATCTACCCCACATGTCACCTTCAACAGAGAAGGGAAAGTTACAAATTAATTAAATAGCATACTATCTGCCATGCTCAAAGTCATCACCAGAATGTTGGGTTTGTATCATAACAGGTGTAAGGATTTTCACACATGTAAGCTAGGGCCTGATGCAAAGCCCATTGGAACGAATGGGAGTCCTTACATTAATGTTAATGGGCTTTGCATCAGGCACATTATTATGATTATTATGTTAGCTCCTAGGAGCCCCAGTCATGGATGTACAAAGACAGAACACAATGGTCCCTGTTCCAAGAGCTTAAAATCTAAGTATGAGACAACAGATGGATAGACATAGACAGGATATATTTAATATAATGATATCACAAGTAGAATATTTTAGAAAATATGTAAAAAAAATAGTTTTATTTGCCATACCAAAATTATTTCAACCTCAAAGGTGCTAATTTCTTCAATGAAAAGCAAACATCGTCATTCCCTGAGATAAACTACCTCTTACCATACAGCTTCAGGACCATTCAAAATTGAAACAACTGAACATCCCCTGCATTTCTATGTGTAATACTACGATTGATTATTTTCATTAACTGCTATTCATATATGGCTAAATGTATATATTATATTAATGCAACATAAAGGTGGCACAGTTAAAATAAGAATGTTACAGTTAAGGTCAAGATTTTCAAAAAATACGTGCCTAAAATTATGTTCCTAAGTAAGAGTTTAGTAGTTTAGGTTAAGATACCCATTTCTGAGAATCTTGACCTAATTTCCTTTAATGATGTTAAGTTGGCTACATTATATAGTGCCATTTTTGGGAGGCAATGTGGTCTAATGGAAAGGGCACTGGATTGGAAGATAGGGACCCTGGGTTCTAGTCCTACCTCTGCCTCTCACCAGCTGTATGAGCTTTGGCAAATTGCTTCAATTCTCTATGCCTCTGTTTCCCCACACCCTTTCTCTGTCTTGTCTATCTAGATCAGTGGTTCCCAAACTTTAACAACCTGTGAACCCCTTTCAATAAAATGTCAAGTCTTGTGAACCCCCTCCTAAAAATGAATATTTCTAGGTAATATTGAGATATACCTATCTCATAGAACTGGAAGGGACCTTGAAAGGTCATCAAGTTCAGCCCCCTGCCTTCACTAGCAGGACCAAATACTGATTTTTGCCCCAGATCCCTAAGTGGCCCCCTCAAAGATTGAACTCACAACCCTGGGTTTAGCAGGCCAATGTTCAAACCACTGAGCTATCCCTCCCAACCCTAAGGTATTTCTTCTTTACCTGAGTATAAATTATAACAGCAGTGATCTTGGAAATATAAAATTTGTTTTTATGACATGCTTATTACAAACTATTATTAATTATTTATCATTACAGTATTTTTATTACATTATGAAAATGGCAACATTCTTCCAGGATCTCACTTTCGTAGCTTGTATCACTTTGAATAAGCCTGTTATAAGACAAGGCTCCTATGTTTCATCAAGGAGTATCAGATGTGAAACAGCATGAAGATATTTAAGAAGCCAACTCAGAGTTCCTCCTACACAAGCATTCAGGGCTTGAGCAGTCCAGGCAAACAACGCACATTACAAGAAAGCTTAAACTTGTTCTTCATAATAATTTTAAAAACAATACTAGCTGCCTATTTAATTTAAAAAACAGCAAAAAATATCCACCTCCCTTTCCATTTCTTATAAGGAGTCTTGAAGTTGAAATCTCCTCAGTATGATAGATATGTTTGCTTTGATCTGCTTAGCTCTTGGAAGTCCAGGGGCTCTGGGCTGCTGGCTCCATGCTGCCTGGGGTCCCTAGGCACAGCTCTGTCCGCCATTAGGGAATTTTTCCCTGAGAACCCCCTGTAACATTTCGTGAACCCCCAGGGGTTCACGAACCCCAGTTTGGGAACCACTGATCTAGATTGTAACCTCTGCAGGGCAGGGACTGTCTTTCTCACTGTGTGTTTGTACACCACCTAGTGCAATGGGGCCCAAAATTATATCAAGAATCTGGATTCACATGAGTTTAATGTCTTAATATTTATGTCTTAAATGGCACTGTCCTGCTCCCACAGCAGTAAGTGTCTATGAAATCAAGCTTGTATAATACAGTTGCTTTTTCATACCGAGTAAATGAGCAGGAAGACATCCTGTTGAACTGATGCGGTCTGAGCCATAGACATTCTCCAGCCTGTACCTCACATAAGCATGTAGCTCCCGATATAAAGGTTTTATCTGAAAAAAAAAAGGGGGGATAGATCACAGAGCCATTAATTTGTCTAAGCCACCATCTGGAAATGCAGAGCCTCTAAGATTCAACCAACTGGATATTGCTTATTGTATTATCATGCACCTGTCCAATGTCCTAGGTGTACGTACACAATGTCATGTGAATACATTCTGAAATTTGCAATCCAGTTGTCGTCTTGTCCCACAATATTGATATCAGGCCATGAAGTTCGAGAATGAATTTGGTGACTTTTACAGGGTCCTTTGTAAAGACCATCTTGACCTAGGGTGACCAGATGAGGGGAAGAAAATATCAGGACACGGGGGGAGGAGGTGCCCGCCAGCAGAGCAAAAAAAAAACAACAACAACACAGTGCTGGCGGCGGATATCGGGACAAAATACGTCCCGACAAAAGATCGGTTGGAACGCGAGACAGACACCGAAATATCGGGATGGTCCCGATTTTATTGGGACGTCTGGTCACCCTATCCTGACCTCATTGTGGTACTGGGGTGTTACCAGAGGAAACAGCTGGCTAACAGGACTCTGGCAACCATATTCCCATCATTAAATTGCATATGAGAGCTTGGAGACAAAATGCTACTGTAATCCAGTTTTCACTCAGTAAGGCCCTAATAGCACTGCACAGATGCAAGGGAGGGAGGCATATCTATCCCTAAGCCATGGAATAGCTATGGAGCCACTCAATGGATGTCACTACAGTCCCATGGCAGAATGCTCTCTGTGGGGATTCACATAACCCCCACACAGGAGAAGGATGTAAGAAGCTGCATAACATATAGTCACACCCCTCATTCTCCTACCTCCTGCACACTGCTGTATCTTTTGCACCAGTTCCACTGTAAAGGGTACCTTCTATGGTTGTGACGGAGGGAGCTAAATTTGCCCCTAAAAGACTAGATAAATATATAGGCTTTGTAACAAATTCAGGCCCTGTTGAGCAAAGGGAGAAGAGCATTCCAGAAAAGTGTCCAGGTTCCTATGAAACCTGCAAGTTCCATTTGCGCTTGCCCCAGGTTTGCTTTGAAGTCTTTAAGTTCATGAGAATGTGAAGCTCCAGGTGAAACTGAAAGGACTGTGAGAGCAATAAATGTTATGAACAAAACCACCTGATTATGGTTTGTGGAGCCTACATTACCCAAGGCCAGTGGGCTAGGCAGAGTTGTACTATTTCCCCATAGTATGGCAGTTTAAGTCACAAAACTTTCACAAATTACTAACCAGTGTAGAAATGACAAAATGAAACTACAGAACAGTGGTTAAGAAAACTCCCACAACTTGACCCTGAATCACTACCTGCTCAAATGTTGTTTCCACATCTTCAATCAGCTGATTACGGCTGTAGGCATATTCTGTGGAATCATCTACTTCATAATTTCCTCTCCAGTAATCTCCATAGTCAGAATACTCTGTAAAACAAAGTCATGCTCATACTGAGACCAGAGTCCAGCCTGAAATTTAAACAATCTCTCCCTATAAGGGAAGAGATGAAGTTACTAGTATTGGAACTGAAGGCATGTGTCCTCTGAGATGGTGGGAGGGAGGAAGCTCTGGTCCACTGCAGTTTAGATAGTCCAGGTCTCCATGGACAGCAGAAACAGAAATTGCAGCAACTGTTTGTAGGTCTATCTATGATTCATACTAATCAGAGAGTCAGAATGAAGAGACAGATTAGGCTGGAGTTCTTCATTAGATTAGAGGTCAATGGAGAATGAAGACTTGGGTTCAGGTTCAGTGACAATGAAATCTCACAAATCGTTCTCATAAAACATATGCAGGGCAGGCTGCTGCCAAACTAGACATAGGAAAAAAGCCCTTTCTAGTTTTGAATCTACCTCAAGAGTACAACTACAGGGGCAAGCTCAGATCCTGGGATTCAAATTCAACCTCCCCTCCATGAAATTTGTTGGGGAGGGGATGGTTCATGTTTAAAGCCCACTGTCTGGGCCCTCTCTAATATTGGGAGAGCTGACAGCGAGGCCTCTAGTTAAAGTTGCCTTGACACTTTTCATTACAACCTTCCCTTTTCAATTGCTTGTAATTTTGACAAACTTTTACCATTTGGACTTAAATTTTCCATGCTTTGGCACTGCCTCTGGTTAGATTTTTTTGAGTAAGTATAAAATACAGGAAAGTAGATAGGTAGAGGTATGGTTGCATGGGGAGAGAGATGATTGGAACTGGAAAAGTTTCAGAAAAGGACAACAAAAATGATTAGGGGTATGGAACAGCTTCCATATGAAGAGAGATTAATAAGACTGGGAATTTTCAGCTTGGAAAAGAGACGACTAAGGGGCAATATGATAGAGGTCTCTAAAATTGTGACTGGTGTGGAGAAAGTAAATAAGGAAGTGTTATTTACTCCTTCTCATAACACAAGAACTAGGGGGCACCAAATGAAATTAATAGGCAGAAGGTTTAAAACAAACAAAAGGAAGTATTTCTTCACACAACACACAGTCAACCTTTGGAACTCTTTGCCAGAGAATGTTGTGAAGGCCAAGACTATAACAGGGTTCAAAAAAGAACTAGATAAATTCACAGAGGATAGGTTCATCAATGGCTATTAGCCAGAATGGGCAGGGATGGCGTCTCTTGCCTCTGCTTGCCAGAAAGTGGGAATGAGTGACAGGGGATGGATCACTTGATGATTACCTGTTCTGTTCATTCCCTCTGGGACAGTTGGCATTGGCCACTGTCGGAAGACAGGATACGGGGCTAGATGGTCTTTTGGTCTGACCCAGTATGGCCGTTCTTATGTTCTTATGATGTAGCTACACCTTGCTAGGTGTTATTTATATGCTATGGTATGATCTATCATAGAAGCTCTCAGGATAAAAACAACTAATCCAGGCTGCTGTTTCTTGAGAGGATGATCCTCTCTGATTGGTGGGAAGAAGATCTCCTCTGAAAAGCATTACACTGCATAATCTTTTGTGCCTTAAATTAAAAATTCCTTCAAATGCTCAGATAATAGCTGCATCTGCACCTCACCTAGGCAAATTATTGGCCTGCCTCCTCCACCTATTGCCTTCTCTGCCAACATAATCCTAGAAAATGTGATCATTCATGGAACATAATATATAAAAGTCTAACACCACATGCGTTCTTCCATCTGATACAACAAGATACAACTCAATGGATACAAAAAGACTTAGCCACGTCCACAGTTATCCACTCAGCTGTGACTGAGAGGCCGTGAAATACAGTGCAGCCCAGGGATGGGCAATGTTTTAATTTCAGGTAGTGAAAGATAATGTGGTGTTATGGGAGTGAGATAAAATGCCGACAAAGACAGACCTCGTCATTATGGTGTAAGACGTGTGAAATGTATCTGGTCTGATCACTGGCCTGATTCTCCACTGCCTTGCACCTCATACAGTTAGTCACATAGGAACATGGGCTGTCAGACTGCAAAGGACCTCCTGGGTCATCAAGTCCAGTCCCTGCTACTGCAGGCAATGCCATCATGTAATCCCATTCATAAAATTATCAAGATCCATCTTAAAATCTAATTAGGTTGTTTGCCCCTACTACTCCATTTGAGAGGCTGTTCCAGAACCTCACTCCTCCGATGGTTAGAAACCTTTTTCTAATTTCCAGCCTAAATTTATTCATAGCCAGTTTATACCTACTTGTTCTTGTGCCAACATTGTCCTTTAACTTAAACAGCTTTTCAACCCTCCCAGGTGTTTACTGCCCTGATGCATTTTTAGACAGAAATCCTATCCTCCCCTCAGCCTTTGTTTTTCCAGCCTAAACAAACAAAGCTTTTTTAATCGCCCCTCATGAGATAGGCTCTCAGCCCCAAGACAGATCCTGAAGTAACTTCATTAGTAACTGTCCTTTAGCCTGGTAGCTCTCCTTTCAGTACAACTTGTTGTCTCCCCTTTAGCCAGTTCCTAGTTATTTTATCAAAAATACCAGATTAGTCTGACATGATCTACCTTTGGTAAACCCACGTTGCATTTGATCCCTTTTTCTGTTTACTTCCATTATCTAGTCTCCCTGATTTGAGAGCATTAAGCTCTGGGTTTTGCTACCACTTCAGAGGTGGTAATTTCCATTTTTGTACACTCATTCCCATTAGCCATCCTACCATTGTTCTACTTTATCATCCTTATGGAAAACTGAGCTGTGAGTTGTTGGGACACACGTAGATTATCCTTAGCCTCTACCCCATCCTGAAAGCAAAGTGGCCTCACTTCTTTTCCTGTTCTTTTATTTATACAGTTAAAAAACTTTTTACTAATTGTTTTAATTTCCTTTGCATGATCTAACTCAGCTTGGCTTTTTGGCAGTTCTCTCTTTATCCTTACACTTTCTGACCTCTGAGACATAGCTTTCTTTGCTGATCAATCCCATCTTCCATTCTTTGTAGGTTCTCTAATTACCACGAATATCCTTTCTGAGGTGGTTATTCATCTCGTTAGGTTTGCAGCCCTTTGTTACTAGTTATTTCCCCTTGCTTGGGATGCAAATTCCACATAGTTTTTGCACCTCTGACTTAAAGAAATTCCAAGCTGCCCCCGCTTTTAAATCCCTGAGCCAGAGGTGGGCAAACTACGGCCCGTGGGACCATCCTGCCTGGCCCCTGAGCTCCTGGCTGGGGAGGCTAGCCCCCAGCCCCTCTCCTGCTTTCCCTCCTCCCCTGCAGCCACACGGGGAGTGCTCTGGCCTGCTGCTCCTGCCGGGCTGGACGGCTTGTGCCCGCCCACCTCCCAGGCTTTCCTGAGAGGCATGGTAAGGGGGCGGGGAGCGGGGGGGTTGGATAAGGGTCAGGGAGTCCGGGGGCAGTCAGGGGACAGGGAGCAGGGGCGGTTGGATAGGGGGTGGGGTCCCGGGGTGCGGTTAGGGGTGGGAGGTCCCAAGGGGCAGTCAGAGGGGCGGTTGGATGGGGTGGAGGTTCGCGGGAGGTGTGCGGTCAGGGGATGGGGAACGGGGGGGTTAGATAAGCGTGGGAGTCCCAGGTGGGCCTGTCAGGGGGCGGGGGTGTGGATAGGGGTTGGGGCAGTCAGGGAATGGGGGGGGAGATAGGGAGCGGCATCCCGGGGGGCAGTTCCGGGAGGGGGCGGTCAGGGGACAAGGAGCAGGGGGGGTTGGATGGGTTGAGGGTTCTGAGGGGGGCAGTCAGGGTGCGGGAAGTGGGAGGGGGTGGATAGGGGGCGGGGGCCAGGCTGTTTGGGGAGGCACAGCCTTCCCTGCCCGGCCCTCCATACAGTTTCGCAACCCCGATGTGGCCCTCGAGCCAAAAAGTTTGCCCACCCCTGCCCTGAGCTCTTCTGTCCAGTTGACTTCACTAACTAGCTCCCGTAATTTCTCAAAGCGCGCCCATTTGAAATCAAAAACCTTGACGTATGTCTATACTACAGAGACTATACCAGCATAGGTATATCACCGGAGCTATGCCAGCATGGCTCCCTGGTGTAGACACAGCCTACGCTGACACAAGGGTTTTTTCTGTTGGTGGTAGGCAGACATGTCAACCAAAGCGTTCTTCCATTGACACAGCTGTGTCTATACTGGGGGGTGGGGTTGGCATAGCTACATTGATCAGGTATGTGGATTTTTCACACCGTGACAGGACATATCTATGTTAATCAACTTTTAAATTTAGACCAGGCCTTTGCAGATTACACATGTATAAAGTGAGTTCAAAGTGTGTGCACAAGGCTACCCACCGATTCGGGGAAGATCCTGGCTTTGCTTGGACACAAATGACTGCACAAGGTATGAAAGGCTGTGGAGAATCAGGCCCTCTGTACTTCTGAAGGACAAAATAATTGCAATTGTAACTTACTATTAAGTCTTGCAGCCTCATTTTCCAACTCAACATAACCTTCATATAACGGTCTCATCTTCTTGCCAATTTCAGCTCTCCAGCCTTGCCACGCCCACAGTCTCTCAGAGTAATCAATGCTGCTAGCCATAATAGCATCTAGACCTGTCATCATTTTAAAAAAAGAACCAGAGCCATAAATAAAAGATGAATTCTTTAAGTACTTGTCATTCTACATTAAAAAACAACAGGAAAACAAGGAATAATGAAAATAGCTGAATGCACATTTTGGGTAAAACCAGTGATGCTGTAGCTGAAAGTTTTGGTTTATTGAAGGAAATGTTTCATTTGTTTCCATTTCAACTTTTCTGCCCTGGCTTTTCTGCCCCGAGATATGCGGGCAATTTGTGATTTAGTTAAAAAAAAAGTGTGACTCTAGATTAATTTCACTGAAGTTAGTGCAGTTTTCTGGACTTACACCAATGTAATAGAAATCAGAATCTGGCTTGAAGTCTGCCAACAGAACTTCTATCTCTTTTGATAGAATTTGACAAAACTCACCCAGTATGGCAGAACCCCCAAGTGATGTAAAGCTAGCATAGACTACTCTGCAACTTTAGAAGCGGCAGCCAAGTTTTGGCCATCCAAACCTACATCATTTGAAATGGGGCATGTAATTTTGAGCAAGCCAGATGGAGGACCATGAACTCTGCAGCTCATGCTATTTCACTAAATTATTTCCATGTGTGAAAAGTCACAGCAAAATTGTACTGGGAGATAAAAACCACACCACCACCACCACCACCAACAACAAATAAGCTTTATAAAACAAAAGCATTTGGAGAACGCAGATCTATTAAACCTAAAATTTGATCTTTCACAATTAAAAACCTCCTCTCTGCTTTGTTCCACTCTTCTTGAAACCTGTTAACGTAAAGGGCACAGGACAGACATTGTTTATACTGTACCTGGCTCCAGCGGCAAGCAGTTAAATGGATCATCAGGTTTACACACGGTCCCGGTGCTGTAGATGGTGCTCATTGTACTTAAAATAGTTTTCAGCTGCAATTTAAATACAAAAAAGCCCATTAAAAAAGAAAACGCAATAAATACAAAATGACTATTCCATAACTGTTAGTCCTTAAAATCTCAGTACAGCAGCTTATCCCTATCAGCAAGGCAGTTTAACATGTGCTTAAGCACTGTACCTGAGTAAAAATGAATTTAAGCATGCGCTTAAATGCTTTGCTAAGTTGGAGCTACTTGGACAAGACAGATAATGTAATATCTTTTGAGTGGATATTAAGTGATTCCACAAAACCCTTCAAATACATCATCATTATCATAAAGATTAACAATACATTTTATGTATATGGCATCCATGCCAAGGGTTTCTAGGTAAGTATACAGTACACGCGTTTTAATGGAGGGGAAAAGGTCCCTTTTCCAGATACAGACAGGTTGATTGTTGGTTGTATTTTTTAATTATACATAAGGCAGATTGTGTTGATCTGTTTGCTGTGGATTTACACAGAAGTTAATTTTTATGTCTTGGTTCAGCTGAAGGCCAAATGCATCTCAAAATATTCAGCTCCATCTTAGCCTCACCAGTGGTGCTACAGAGCATTCTCTTTTCACTTATCTATCGTTAACTTCTTTCTTTCTCTCTCAACTATCCTCAACTTTTCCAGTGTCAAGTAAAGCATATTCTCTCATTGAGGACTATATACCTGCTGTCACATGTCCTAGCAAATGCCACTTCACACTCACTCCCGAGGATTGCTGTGAGAGGAATCCACAGCTTCTTCTACTCTCGATCCCCTAGAGCGTGTTAAGCTTCTGGAGCCTTAGCAGATTGCAGCACTGTTTCCTCCCTTGTCCTGTTTGTCACAATTCCTGGTCACCAACCCTCAGTCTGTTACCCCTTCTCAGAACCCCAGCTCCTCATCCCACCTGCCCTTGTCCTCCAGAATCAGCACTGACCTGCAAGATACCCCAGTTACTCAAGCACACCCTCTCTCGGAACTCCACCCCAAAGTGTGAAGCTTCTGGTTACAGTTTAACTCTTTCAGGGGCACACAGCAGTTGTGAAGCAGTCAACACACACACACAAACTTTGCACAGAGTCTAACACCTTAATGCTCTTTTATACTTAATCATGTAAAGCAGAGGAGAATACAGATCACACAAAACAGTTAAGCCTAAAGGCATGCCCCTTCCTATAACACACTTCCCTTGGGAGTCCTTGGGGACCATCTGGTTCCAGGAAGGCAGGAAGGGTGACTTCTGTCTCCTGAATGCTGTTACATGATTGGTAGTCTCTCTCTCTCCTGGAGCCCCTTACCTAGCTTCTGTGACCTTCCTCTTTCATGCCCCATGCTTCCTTTTCCTGACTCTTGAACCTTCCTGGGAATTTCTTATTTAAACTTTTCCCAGTCACCTGATTGCCTTTGTTCTCCTCCTGGTAACTTTCCACTGCTTCTACTTTATCACACCCCACATCAGAGGAGTCAGCTAAACTGGTTTCCTAAGGCTGCCACTCATCCATTGTCCCAGATGATTGCATCTGAATAGAATCACTGAGCCTTAGGCCTGATCCACACTACAAAGTTAGGTCAACATAAGTCACCCTGTGTTGACCTATATGTGTATGTGTCTCAGATTTGTCTCCAGCCAACGTAAGTTCCCCACTACGGCAACACAATAAAACCACCTCACCGAATGGCATGAAATCATGGTTCACCTGCTGAGGTCAACACAGGGTGAGTGTAGACACTGTATGACCAGTGTCAACCTTAACAGTCCTCCACTAGCTGTTTCATAATGCCCAATTCCCTCTAACAGTGATGGCTCTGGACACAATTGTAAACTCCACTGCCTAAAGATCACAGAGACTGGAGGACTTCCCCCCTTTGAAATCTCCAACATATTTTTGAAATCTCTTTTCCTCATTGCCCCCCGTAGTGAGCACACCTAGCAGCTCTCCCTTGGTAAGCACCTTCTATTATTTCTATCTGCTACAGGCCCTGTCAGCAATAGTGGATCCACATACATATAGGCACAAATGATATCACAATTTTTCATAATACAACTTCATAATATCAACCAGAATTCATAAGCTGTACAGACATAGCCCCAATTCACAACCTGCTAGCTTTGATATTTTGTACCAGAGCTATTCTGAGCTATCCAAGAGGGAAAAAAAACATGTTTGAGCAATTTCTGTAAGCATGAAAAATGATTGTGTGTGTGGTGGGGGGGGGGCGGTGTCACAATCAGAAAATTTAAAAATATACAAATGAAGTTCTGTCAAACAGTACAGAAAGTTGCCTTTGAGCTGAGAACCAGCATTAACAATTTCAGCCTTTCTTCTGGAAAGCTATAAGTGCCTAAAAATAGAGGATAAAGATGGAAATGCCTTATCACTCACAACCACAATGCCACTGCAACACTACAATTACACAAAATATATGCCTGAACCATTTCGAATTGCTCACAGACAATCTACTCTTTTCTGAACACAGGAATTGCCAGACTGGATCAGACCCAAGTTCCATCCTGTCTCTGACAAGGGCCAGCATTAGATGCCTCAGAGGAAGATGTAAGAACCCCACAGTAGACAGATGTAGGATAATCTGCCTCCACATTAGGTCTCATCTTGATCTCCAATAGTTAGAGACTGGCTTAAGCCCTGAAGCACAAGGTTCAATATCCCTTCTGATATGTGTATAGCCATTAGTCATAACTCTGGATAGTCTTGATATCCATATAAATGCCCAGTCCCATTTTGAATCTTGCTAGATTTTTGGCCTCAACCACTTTCTGTGGTAATTACACATCTGAACAATTATTTCCTTGTCTTAGTTGTAAATTTGCCACCTTTGAATTTCATTGAATGCCTTTTTGTTTGTGTTTCTACTTATTCCCCAAGATCCTGACCCTACAAAGCACATAAGCGTGTATATAATTTTTCTTATGTGAGCAGTCCCATTGACTATGCTATACAGACACATGCGTGTTGCTTAATTGTATGTAACATATGCTGAAGGATCTGGGTATTCAATGAGTTCATGTAATGTTCTAAACGTGTAGATATTTAATGCACAATATAAACTAGCAATAAATTAAATGTGCGCATATGTAATATTAGCTAATAAAAGCTATATGATTCACAACAAGACAACACTGTTGGGATTTAATATGTTGCTGGGATAAACAATGACTAAGAATAATATTGTAACCACTGCCAGAGACATTTTGAAATGCATTTCAACTCTTTGGACAGTCTTCATACATTTAGCAACTTACTTCACTGTATTTTTCCCCAGATAGCACTGATGTTCCTTTGTCCTGAAGAGACTGAAGTTGGAGTTTGACAATAGGATCCGTAATTTTATCTATTGCATACTTGCTGGCATTGTTGGATGCTTCATCATAGAATGCAGACCATTTGGCTCCTGCTTCATTCTAAAACAGATTAATTAAAGTCTGAATTACTCATTTATAAGAAATCCAGCAAGATAATAAGTTTTAGGGGAGAAAACATTCCTTGCATGAAGAATTAGTTTTGTGGATTTTGCTAGTTCTCTCATTAGCTTTGGAAATATTTCTACTATACAATGAAAACAACTAGGGAACATTTTGGATTCCATTTATTCACAGATGTAGAGCTTTTCAAATTATTTGTATTTGGAAAAATAGTAATCAAGTAGCCAAGAGCCTCCCCCCAAAACAAACCAACCAGTTTTAATGGATTCAGAACCATCAAGCTGTGCACACAGCTGGTCTATGTAACCATACATACTTATTACTGCTCCCCTCATCCTCCTTCCCTCCTGTATTTGTTGCATGCAGGTGTTACATGCTGTCTTAACTTAGACCAGGGGTGGGCAAACTTTTTGGCCTCAGGGCCACATCTCGATATGGAAATTGTATGGAGGGCTGGCTGGGGCAGGGGATTGGGGCACATAGGGGGGATGAGGGCTCCGGCTAGGGGTGCAGACTCTGGGGTGGGGCTGGGGATGAGGGGTTTAGGGTGCAGGAGGGGACTTCAGGCTGGGATCAAAGAGTTTGGAGGGCGATCAGAGTTGGGGCAGGCGGTTAGGCCGCGGGGGGGGGGGGGGCAGGCCTCAGGGGGGCAGGATCCGGGCAGCCCTTACCTGAAGTGGCTCCTGGAAACAATGGCCCAGCCTGCCTCCGGCTCCCATGAGGAGGTGGGGCCACACTGCGTTGCCTCATTCGCAGGCACCACCCCCGCAGCTCCCATTGGCCTTGGTTCCCGGAACCCCCTGGCTGTCCCTGCTTCCAGGAGCTGTGCGAAGCTGCCGAACGCACGGAGTGGAGCAAGGCAAGCCCCTGACCCCGCACCCCGGCTGGAGCACCAGAGCGGGGAACGCATCACTCCCCACCCCACTCCCCGGTGGGAGCTCGAGGGCCGGATTAAAAGATCTGATGGGCCAGATGCGGCCTGTGGGCCATAGTTTGCCCACCCCTGAGTTAGACTGTAAGCTCTTTGGGGTACTGGGCATGCCTACCTATGCATTTGAATAGTCCGTAGCTCAAGAATCATGATCCTGACTGAGTCCTTTGGGTGCTGCCACAATAGAAGTAATAAATCATAACTGCAGGGCCGGCTCCAGGCACCAGCTTACCAAGCAGGTGCTTGGGGCAGCCAGTTCTGAGAGGGGCGGCACGTCCAGCTGTGCGGCAGCAATTCGGCAGACGGTCCCTCACTCCTGTTCAGAGCGAAGGACCTCCCGCCGAATTGCCGCCACAGATCGCGATCACGGCTTTTTTTTTGTTTTTTTTTGTTTTTTGTTTGGCTGCTTGGGGCGGCCAAAACCCTGGAGCCGGCCCTGCATAACTGCCATGTCACCGCTAGTAATTCATGTGATTACACAAATATTTAATCTTCCCAAAGTTATAATAATTAGTGCTTACTGATTGGACATGGAAAACCACACGCTCCCAAATGCAGTTTAGAATCCTAAACTGTACATGCAGAATATGAACCCACAACACGCAATTGCTTGCACCTACTCTGTGTGTCTATACTCTGCAAGACAAGCTGGCTCACAGATGCAGTGCAACCCTTAGCACTTAACATGATTTGGATTTCAGCAGTCACTAGAAGAGCCGGCTTTCATTTCCGTCTTTTGTTATGGACAACGAGCACAATGAGACCCTGGCATGCAGGTTTGGTTTGGAATCTTAGGTCACTTCTAATCTCCCTTCTGTATGTTCCAGGACATTTAAGGGACATTGTACTTATGGTTATCATAGCTCCTTGCTAATGACTCATCAGAAGATAAGAATTACCACCCAGCATGCGTACATTCAGAACTATGTATGAATATGTTCGCAGTGTCTTTTTTTCCCTTTATTCTTTGGGAATGAGCAAAAATGGGCATCATTTTCTTTCTAACACCTCAGTCCTGGTGTTTGATACCCAACCAGAGTCAAATGTATTAGTATGCAAATGTATTTTTTACATTATTTGATCCCAGTGGGGATGACTAAGCAGATTGGGAGTTAGGCGGAGAGGGGGCATTTTCTGCCCAATGAGAAGATCCAGCTGGGGGAAGTTGGGTTGCCAGCCGGTACCTCTCCACAAGATGGGCTGGTTGAGTGCATGGGCTGTCCCCACCCATTTGGAGAACTGGTTGAGGAGTGGGCAAAATGGTTGTGTGATTATGGAGGGGTGACCCCATTCTATGAAAAAAGTGGATTTGAGGAAGCCACTGGGGGCACCTTTCATTAACTTTGTCCCTTTAGCGGGCAGGTGCCATACCAGTGTCACTGCTGGCATCACAATAGTGCATGCACGAGGGACAACCAGAGGCACCATCCCTGAGCACCATCACACTTGTGTTCATTACTGGTATCATACTGAGCCACCTTATTATCCTATTCTATTGCTTAAAGCTGCTAAATGGAGCTTCAATTTTATGTGTTTTAGAATGTCACAGAACTATGATTAGCCAGGAGGATTTCATCCTGCAATCAGAGACTATATTTTGATTAAGAAATGTTACACTTAACCATGTTTTCATTAACTAATAAGACTCCACTGGTTGTGGTGATTCTGGGTTATACCTTTATTCAAAATTAGGTCTGTTGAGATTACACTGCATCATCACATGCCAAAACATGCTCAAATAAATTTGTTAGTCTCTAAGGTGCCACAAGTACTCCTGTTCTTTTTGCGGATACAGACTAACACGGCTGCTACTCTGAAACCTGTCATTTAGAAACTAGTTTGCTTTAAAATATAGCTACAAAAGTCACCACAATATTTTCCATTGATTTTCAAGATTCCAAGGATAGTAGATGCTTTCTAATATGGCTGCAGCACTGAATCCTCAGTGACCAATCAGATTACGGTTGAATGCTGTCACAGCATATGATATCTGTCTAGAGGGGCAGGTGATTGTACTGGATAGCTAGAGGCTGAGAAGAGGCTGGATAGTTAGAGACTGGGAGATAGTGAATCTTATTGTGAGATAGGGCAAGCACAACTGTCACTGTCCTTCCTGTGGCTATATACTAGCTTCTGTTAGTCAGAACATCAGGCCTTGGGAATCTGGAAATCTATGTCTTCATTAAATTTTCCTCACAGTACAATTCTACCTATTCCACTGGTGATTGCTAAGGATGCTAATCTATGAGAATAGCCACAGTGTTTTGAGGCAGACAATCATCCACCGTGAAATAGATTTAGGTCACCAACTCATTTCACATAACTCACCAAATGACCATCAGAAATTTTTCAGTAACTACTGAACTAAAATCAAAAATTGAACCCATCCCTAGTTCCTTATCCATTAGCAATTCCTATATATCTATCTACAGCAATACAATAAAATATCATGTAGTTATAATATAATTTCTAATATCATAGCAAACATTCCTAGACAGTGTTGAGTACCCACCATCTTTCTGGAATTCTCATCGGTGATGTTGGTGTTATAGTCCCAGGAGGCAAGTGAACTTGCATAAGATAGATCTTCTGCTCGTACATTGAATTGAGACAAAAAGTTGCTGGCCTCTTGTGTTGTATCCTGTGATGTAGCAACAGCAGTGAGACTGCAAAGAAGCCAAAGATGGACCAACATACTTCCTTCTGAGCCAAGATCCAGTAATTGAGGTAGGTTCCCTCAAATAAGCTTCCTAATCAGCTGCTGTCTCATCAGCCTTTGCACATAGGTGTGTGCTAGGGGAAAAAGGGAGAATCCAATTTGCTGGATCTTTTATCGTTTTTATCCAGTGAAGGACAGAAATGAAAATAGCTTTAAAAAGGCAAATAAACAAAAGTTAATGATTAACTTTGGAAAAACATAATTACTAGTAGCATTTTATGGTCTTCTTATAAAAGGCTTTTACTTTTAGTTAATATTTCCCCAGTATACTGTCAATGATACAGCTGGTTAGTTCCTATAATCTCACAGTGTCAGGGGAAGTCCAAGATCTGCAAATCCTTTAACAGATTAATGATAATCTTCAAAAATAGTTAGCAAATTCAGTGAGACACTACCTGACCTTATCTCTTGGGAAGAAACAAATTCAGTGTAGGACTGGTGTAATGTTGCTGCTTGGCCTCTTAAGGCAAAGGTGGGCAAACTACGGCCCGTGGGCCACATCCGGCCCGCAGGACCATCCTGCCCGGTCCCTGAGCTCCCGGCCGGGGAGGCTAGCGCTCTGGGCGGCGGGATTGTGCACTCCTGCCAGGCAGTGCGGCAGCGTGTCTGGCTCTGGCCATGTGGCGCGACTCCAGACATGCTGCTCTGAGTGGCATGGTAAGGGGGCCGGGTGGTTGGATAAGGGGTGGGGGGTCCCGGGGGGCAGTCAGGGGTCAGGGAGCAGGGGGCAGTTGGATGGGGCGGAGGTTCTGGATGGGGGATGGGGGACGGGGGGGTTGGATAAGCGTGGGAGTCCCGGGGGGGCCTGTCAGGGGGCGGGGGTGTGGATAGGGGTCAGGGGACGGGGAACAGGTTGGGTTGGATAGGCATGGGGTCCCCGGGGGCCTGTCAAGGGGTGGGGGTGTGGACAGGGGTCAGAACAGTCAGGGGACTGGGAGCAGGGGGGGTTAGATGGAGGTGGGGTTCCGGGGGTGGTTAGGGGTGGAGGGTTCCAGGAGGGGGCGGTCAGGGGACAGGGAGCAGGGGGGGTTGGATGGGTCAGGGGTTCTGAGGAGGGCAGTCAGGGGGTGGGAAGTGGGAGGGGGCGGATGGGGGTGGGGGCCAGGCTGTTTGGCAAGGCACAGCCTTCCCTACCCTGCCCTTCATACAGTTTCACAACCCCAATCTGGCCCTCGGGCCAAAAAGTTTGCCCACCCCTGTCTTAGGGTATGACTACACAGCAAAGAAAAACCCCTAGCTGGCCCATGTCAGCCGATGCAGGCTCGTGGGGCTCAGGCTGTGGGACTGTTTCATTGCTGTGTAGACTTCCGGGCTTGGGCTGAAGATGGGGTTCAAGGACCCTGCTGGGTGGGAAGGTCCCAGAGCTCAGGCTACAGCCCAAGCCTAGACATCTACACAGCAGTGAAACAGCCCTGTAGCCTGCGCCCCATGAGCCTGAGTCGGCTGGCATGGGCCAGCCATGGGTTTTTCTTTGTTGTGTAGACATACCTGTAGGCCCAGATCCTCAATGGTATTTAGGTGCCTAACTCCTGCTGAAATTAATGGGAGTTAAGCACCTAACTTGCTCATGTGCTTTTGAAAATCACACTAAGTACCTATCTGCATCTTTAGGCACCTAAATACCTTTGAAAATCTGGCCCTTAAGAGCCAGAAAGTCAATGGGACTTAGGCTTCTAAGTGCCTGAGTCACTTTTGAAAATGATACTTAGGCTCCTAAGTCTCGTAGGCATTGCAATGCCTTCTTGTATATTTGGGAAGGGCTTAGCACAGTGTGGGTACTACCAGAAACAAAGAAGAAAAAGAATAAGATTTCATTGTTGTTATTTTATTATTTATTATTTGTATTAGGGCAGTGCCTAGAGAAAGGCCATTTGTGACAGAATTAGGAAGGATAAACCTGGGACGTTCTAAGTGATAATATCTTAGGGTTTCCAAGATAACTTACCAAGAGGTAGCTCAAGTCTCTTTTAGCTGAGGATCAATGTAATGTACCACATGCAGAACATTACATATACATTTTGCACCTTGCTCCTTATCTATCAGGTAGAGTTGTTCTGAATTATATCACAAAATGACTTCATTATGAAATCCTTCAAACTTTCTGACTTATTTATAGGATACTAAAAAGTGCACCAGTAAGTGAAAATATTTCATAAAATGTAGACTATTATTTGCAATGTAGACAGGAATTCCACTTTGCACATTCTACGGTATTTTCACAGAGGGTAAACCTTTGTTGTGATATGAATTAGTAGAGGTTTAAACTTGAGCTTTGCCTACATTAGAGAAATTTGGCCTGACAACCACCATATTGTGACCACCCAAGATGCCTGTCCCAGATCCCAGCATCAGCTTCTTCTGCGGCATTGTTATTTACCAGCAATTCTCAGGAGAAGGATTCCTATGGCTGTGCTGCCAGCGGTCCAGAGGCAGTTGTGGGGGAATTGGTGACCATCTGGGACGACAAGGAGATCCAGTCATAGTTGAAATCTGTAATTCAGAACACCCAATCTGTCACCTGGTTCCAAATCCCTTGCTGACCAAAGCATCACTCAGTCGAGTGAGTAATGCAGGAAAATGTTAAGGGCAGGAGTCAGGAAGGGATTCCACCCCTCAGTGTATTCTGGGAAGTTTTTTTCTCTCCTCCTCTGAAACATGAGGGATGGCCATGGCTGGAGATGGGACACTGGGCAGGGTGGGCCAGGGCTCTGAGGTGGCACCGAGCATTCTCTCTCTCAGGTGCTTGGCTGCCTGGTTCTTGCTGACATGCTCAGGATGGGCAAACTTTTTGGCCTGAGGGCCACATCGAGGAATAGAAATTGTATGGAGGGCCATGAATGCTCACAAAATTGGGGTTGGGGTGTGGGAGGGGGTGTGGGCTCTGGGGTGGGCATGAGGAGTTTTGGGTGTAGGAGGGTGCTCAGGGCTGGGACCGAGAGGTTCAGAGGGCGGGAGGGGGATCAGGGCTGGGGAAGGGGTGCAGGTTCTGGCTGGGGGTGCGGGCTCTGGGGTGGGGCAGGGGATGAAAGGTTTGGGGTGCAGGAGGGTGCTCTGGGTTGGGATCGAGGGGTTTGGCGAGCAGGAGGGGGATCAGGGCTGGGGCAGGGTGTTGGGGCGTGGGGAGAGACTCAGGGGGTGCAGGCTCTGAGTGGCACTTACCTCAAGCGGTTCCTGGAAGCAGTGGCATGTCTCTTCTCCGGCTCCTACACAGAGGCGTTGCCAGGTGGCTCTGCTCGTTGCCCCATCCACAGGCACCGCCCCTGCAGTTTCCATTGGAGCACATAGGAGCTGGAGTGGGGCCATGCCGCAGCTTCCAGGAGCCGCATGGTGCGGCCCCGACCAGAGCGGGGCTGAGCTGCGTGGTGCAGCCCCGAACCAGCGCCCCCCGGCCAGAGCGTCGGAGTGGGGTCGAGTTGCTGGTGCTGCCTCCGCCCCGGCTGGAGCGCCGGAGCAGGGCCAAGCCATGTGGTGCGGCTCGCAGGCCAGCTTAAAATGGCTCACGGGCCGGATCCGGCCCGCAGGGCATAATTTGCCCACCCATGATCTAACTGATCACCATAAGTGGGGTCAGGAAGGAATTTTCCCTCAGGTTAGATTGTGGGTTTTATTGCCTTCCTCTGCAGCATGTGGGTGCGAGTGACTTGCCAGCATTATCTGGGTGTATCTCATGTAATCATTTCCCTGCTTGTGGCACATAATAGTCTATTCTACAGTGGGCTGTAATACTTCAGTCTAATTTCCATTGTTGGATTTAGTGTGCGGGTGCTGGGTGGGGTTGATGGCCTGCTATACGCAGGAGGTCAGACTAGATGATCTGGTGGTCCCTTCTGGCCTTGAACTCTATGATTCTATAATATGGCCTGAGACAATAACAGCATGTCTATGGTGAATTGGACAGATTTCTTGGTGATTGCTCTTCAACTTAGTTTGGGATGCTGTTCAAGAGTAAAAACGCAGCTTGGCCACTCCAGTGAAGAACAGCAAGGAGAGAGAGAGAATACTAACATGGAAGCTGCAACAGAGATAAGGACATGGAGTGTGTGATACCTGAGACCATGCTGAGATCCCACAGCCTCTTCAGAGAGTCCCAAGCTCTGGAGATGGCAAAGGAGACAGCATCCAAGCAATCTGGGAGGAAGAGGAGAAGCAATTGGGTGAGAAGAGGTTCTCTGCACAACGTGTATTGGTATATGGAGAAATCAGAGCTGATTTTGCTGGCCCTGGGTAAGGGGGGAACATAGTGAACATGTCATAATTGTTGTGAAATGTGCAGATGAAGCCTCATAACAGCAGAAATCTCTTGCCCATCCAGATCTGCCAGTTCCCCCCTCACCTTCGCTGCCTGGGCTGCTACAGCATCAGTGGCAGCTCCTGGCTCCTCCCTTGCAAACCCTATTTAGTTCTCTCAGGCCTGGTCTACACTACGACTTTAATTCGGATTTAGCTGCGTTAATCCGAATTAATCCTTAACCCGTCCACACAACGGAGCCAGTTACTTCGAATTAAAGGGTGCTTAAAATCGATTTCTGTACTCCACCCCGACGAGCGGAGTAGCACCAAAATCGATTTTGTAAATTCGAATTAGGGGTAGTGTGGCCGCACAGCACCGAATTAATGTGGTTAAAATTAATGGGGTAGTGTGGCCGCACACCACCGAATTAATGTGGTTAAAAACCGAATTAATGTGCTTAGTGTGGCCGCGCACAATTGAATTTATACAATCTGTTTCCCAAATTCGAATTATCTAAATTCGAATTAATCTCGTAGTGTAGACGTACCCTCAGAGTCTGACTTGTCTCACAGCCCCTTCAGTAGCTGCGTGCTGTGATCAGCCACGTGGCTGCTGTTGCCATTCTTAGTGAAGTGTCCGGCTTGGTGCTTACAGCACTGGCTGAGCTGTACCATGGAACTAGACTCATGCTGGCCATCAGGCCGAGAATTTTACTTTGTATGTATCAAATAGCACCTAAATATAAACAAAATATGAGATTCTGATTTCAGTCAGCTACCTATTGGGCATGATGACCCAGGTATTTACCTTACATTGTAGCTGTCAAGCCATACTCCAAACCAGGACATCAGTCCAGCTGTCTGCTCTGATATCTCTGCAATCACTCTTCATTCTGTCTTTCTGCTTATTGCATGAAACACGGGCACACACATTATTAGCTATTGAACTGTTCTACTGCTACCACAGGTTAGGGTAGGGAACATGGAATAATGAGGGAGAGGTCTCAGTACAGTTTCTAATGGGCATGTGTCCACACATCATAGTTTGCAATATCATTTAGATACAATATCATAGAGAATGTTAATTCAAAGTTCAAAATTCCTGTTGGTCCATGGCTGATAAGAGCTACATACTGCACTATGTGGCAATCAGAAACCAAACGGACAGACAGTACTAGTACAAGTTCATAAAATAATAGCAAGAGGTAAACATTTTTCATCTTCACTTTCCAAAGGATTTTTCTTCATTTTAATTATTATTAAATCGGAGTAAATAAAATGAGACGGTAAACCTTCAGTGTCAGCCCCAAGGAGTCATGCACCAGGTAACAAAACCCACCTAACATGGCACATAAAACAGGTAAGAGGAAAAGGCAATTGTGAGGGAGGGGAGAGAGAGAGAGCAGAAAAACTGAACTTTCCTCTCATGCACTTTTGAGACAAATCCAGTTCCCATTGAAGTCAACAGGAAGTTTGCCATTGACTTTAATGGAAGGTTTTGCCCTCATTGAAAAGGGGGAATTGTCACTTGCCATCGAACCTTAGTCTAAAATGCATATATATTGATATGGCTACAGAACATTCAGTTCTGAAACCAAAAATATCATCATCATTTTTATAAGTGCATCCACAAGGTGTGAAGGCATTTAATGTACTTATACAAGTGAACATATCTGCACCATGTATAGGCACGTGTGACACTAATAATCACTCGGTCACTGTACCTATTCCATGTTATTTGAAAGCTACCAAGTTCAATCATTTAAAATAAACAGGTGTATGTAACTGCTTAATCATTAATTAACTAATGATGTTCATTAGTAATTAGTTATTAGTTCATTAGCATAACTGTTTGTTAGTTTTGAAAGTTGGAACATAATTAAACCGCACAAATCCCTTATTACCTGTCTCTTTTAAAGAAAACAAAAATACTAGAAACAAATTAGAGCAGTTCATAGAAAGCTGAGCAAAGACTGTTCCCAGCTAATGGGCTGGGGACAGCTGGTCGATACAGGAGCGGCGCCAGGGTTTTTGGCACCCTAGGCGGGGGTCCTTCTGCGCTCCCGGTCGTCGGTGGCAATTCTGCGGCGGGGGGGTCCTTCCGCGCTCCCGGTCTTCGGGGCACTTCGGCGGCGGGTCCCAGAGCGAGTGAAGGACCCGCCGCAGAATTGCCGCCGAAGACCCGGAGCGCGGAAGGACCCCCCGCCGCCAAATTGCCGCCGAGGGCAGCAAAATGCCGCCCCCCCCCAAATCCTGGTGCCCTAGGCGACCACCTAGGTCGCCTAAATGGAAGCGCTGGCCCTGGGTCGATACATGCCCTAAGTAAACTTGGCACATTTAAAACAGTTTACTTCATAAGCAACAGGTTTATTGCAGTGAAGAACTGACCAAAAAATCCTAGCTTTTTTGTTTTTATTCTTCATAGTGCTCCTGTCCCAAGCTTCTAAGTGTATATTCTTTCTGATACTATGGGTGGGAGTTTTTACCACTCAAGATATGAACATGACACTAAGGTGGCTGGCAAATGGTTTTCCCATCCGAAGAAAAATGTCAAGATTTCAAGATATCATCTCATTCTGAATTGGGACAAAAAGTCAAATATTTGAAAAATTGTTGCGAATCAACAAACTGAAAAATGTTTTGGCACAGGCCAGTTGAAACATTTTGTTTGATTTTGGCTTTTTATACAACATTGTTTACTATAATTAACTTACATTTCTAAATGAAAAGTAGTTCTGAACAAAAGAAATCCAGAATTTTTCATTTTGAAAATGTCACAATGTCCGATTTCAATAATTTCAAAACTTTTTTTTCCAATTTTTTTTTCAAAACAAGACATTTGTTGAAACTGATCCATTCCCACGAACAGTTTCCTAGAGCCCCACATGCAGATCTCTCCCTCTTCCTTTGCAGATAACAATATGGGCGAGAGAAGACATAAATGCAAGATTGTTTTCCCTCAAATTATAGAGCAAACGATGATGCTTAATAAGGAATATCCAGGAAAGTGCTTCATCTTGAAGTCCAACATGTAACAAGGACGTTTCTTTCCCCTACTGATGTGATGGGCAGCTCCAACAAAAATTGCAACTTCAGTACTGCTAGTGACATTGTTGAAGACCAGCAGGACCCTAGTTCCTTGTTATGTATGGTCCTAATCCCCAACCCTGGTGCATCCGTGGAAAGCAGAGTACTGGAACTGTGCCACCTGGCCAGGTTCTGAAACCCTGAGGTCTGTACATATTCCAAGGGACAAAAATTTGTCCTCACAGATGGCTCTGTAAGGCTTATGTAACTCCCCAACTGGTTCCCTTGCCTAGGGATATAGGCACAAACTCTGTCCTGCCCATATGCACTAAAATGCACACAGTGTCTTCCTGATTCAACACAGAGGTCAAATTCTTTCCCAGAGGAAAGACAGCCAGACAGAGGGATTGAAAGGAGCCATTGAACCAGAGCTGTCATCTGGGAGCAGAGTCCAGTGCCCACTGGGCCAGACCTCCAAAGTGATCAAGAGGAGGTGGACATAACATTAAAGAGATTCCTCAGCACCTCCACTATGATTATTATGTTCTCATGCTGGGGAGCCCATTCTTGAACATATCTTTACCCCACAGTAGATGTGCAGAGATGAAGGACTAGAATTATAACCCTTTTAACTGCCACTGGGAAAGTGAGAAGGACCAGGATCCACGGAGATCTGATTGTGGGGGATAAGAAGCTCATTTGCATAAACACTTTTCCCTCTGAGTAGCTTTGTACCTTGTTCCAGCAGAGCAAGTGCAAACCCCTTCACTCACCCATACGTACCAGACCTCAGGATAGGTCAGACCAGTGGAGAGGCACCATAAATTGTGGTAAGGGATTACTACAAACTCCCACCCAATTCAATGGCAAAATTACCTGACTAAGCATTTCCAACATTTGGTCCCTAAGTTTACACTTTTTCCTATAAAATCATTACATTTGTGTTTCATTTAAAAGTAAAGAATGTGTCTGGTGCTGCACTCACAGTTCTGTACCGATTTAATCAGTAAACATGAATAGTGTCAAAATGAGCTCGTTCTCTAATTCAGGGGCAGATATCTCAAAGTTCTCAAAACTTCTCTAAACACTCTGAAGTAATGAGTGACAGAGTAAACCATAAGCTCAGTTTGTTTATGCAAATTTATGCATAATTTGCACTAGTTTTAACCCACAGGCATCAAAACTCTCCCTGTTAGCTGAAATTGTGACCAACTCTGGCAATGGAGTTACTGAATCTTGATCAACCTTTCCTTTATACAGAATATCTCTGAATTTTATAATTGCTTCATTTAACTGTTTTATTTCATTTATCTGGAATTTAGGTAATGATCTGTAGCCTCAGATCAAGCTCTCAGAAAAGCAAAATTCTCCTCCCAGTCACATCAGTGTTACTCCATTCATACCTCATGGCACTGCACTGATGTAGCTGAGAGCAGAATTGTCTCACTGTCTTTAAGGAAGTGATTTAAGGCATATTGCCTTTCATTGAGTTACCTATATAAAGCTCACCACTCTATGACAGGTTGCTTGGAGGAAAAACAACTGCTGCAAACAAGCAAAGGTTATATAAGATAGTTGGGCTAGCTCCTCAGCTGATGTAAATCAGCATTGTGCCACTAGTGGTGTTTAAAGGGCAGAACTCACCAAGTCAAACTCTTTGTTTTCTAGAGTTTGCAGTATGAGAACACTAGAACACAGACTAGTTTCTTCCACAGCAAATATGTTTTTGTATAACCCAGTTTCTGATTACTATTTCAGCCAGGAATCTTAAACCAAGAATAACTTTTAATGGTTGTTACGAATGATACAAGCCCATTTGCTTGTATCATTAAAAGTTAAAGAAGTATGGGCTGGATGAGTGGACTGTAAGGTGGATAGAAAGCTGGCTAGATCGTCGGGCTCAACAGGTAGTGATCAATGGCTCCATGTCTGGTTGGCAGCCGGTTTCAAGCGGAGGGCCCCAAGGGTCGGTCCTGGGGCCAGTTTTGTTTAATATCTTTATTAATGATCTGGAGGATGGTGTGGACTGCACTCTCAGCAAGTTTGCAGATGACACTAAACTAGGAGGTGTGGTAGATACACTAGAGGGTAGGGATCGGATACAGAGGGACCTAGACAAATTAGAGGATTGGGCCAAAAAAAACCTGATGAGGTTCAACAAGGACAAGTGCAGAGTCCTGCACTTAGGACGGAAGAATCCCATGCACTGCTACAGACTAGGGACCGAATGGCTAGGTAGCAGTTCTGCAGAAAAGGACCTAGGGGTCACAGTGGACGAGAAGCTGGATATGAGTCAACAGTGTGCTCTTGTTGCCAAGAAGGCGAACGGCATTTTGGGCTGTATAAGTAGGGGCATTGCCAGCAGATCGAGGAACGTGATCGTTCCCCTTTATTCGACATTGGTGAGGCCTCATCTGGAGTACTGTGTCCTGTTTTGGGCCCCACACTACAAGAAGGATGTGGAAAAATTGGAAAGAGTCCAGCGGAGGGCAACAAAAATGATTAGGGGTCTGGAGCACATGACTTATGAGGAGAGGCTGAGAGAACTGGGACTGTTTAGTCTCCAGAAGAGAAGAATGAGGGGGGATTTGATAGCAGCCTTCAACTATCTGAAGGGGGGTTCCAAAGAGGATGGAGCTCGGCTGTTCTCAGTGGTGGCAGATGACAGAACAAGGAGCAATGGTCTCAAGTTGCAGTGGGGGAGGTCCAGGTTGGATATTAGGAAACACTATTTCACTAGGAGGGTGGTGAAGCACTGGAATGCGTTACCTAGGGAGGTGGTGGAGTCTCCTTCCTTGGAGGTTTTTAAGGCCCGGCTTGACAAAGCCCTAGCTGGGATGATTTAGTTGGGAATTGGTCCTGCTTTGAGCAGGGGGTTGGACTAGATGACCTCCTGAGGTCCCTTCCAACCCTGATATTCTATGATTCTATGATATCCCACAGGCTATTCACTCACAGCTCCTACGGGCAACAAAATGTACTCTTTGTCTTCACTTTACATAACTGCTAAGGAGAATCATGCCAAGCCACTGCTAATTAATCTCAATGCTGAAGATCCAATTCAGGAGGAGGTCAGTGATTAACCACTTACCACCAATAACAGGCTACCTCACATACAGTATTCAGAAGAGAGCCACTTTCAAAGTGCTGGCCAGTGCTGAAGGCTCAGACAAATCCCCATTAAAGACGTGTGTGGTGTAGAAAGCCTTGCCAAGGCCTCTTTGCACTTTAAGTGAATTTTACCCACACTGTAGAACTTCCTCTTTTTATCTTCACTTCCCACTTGCTGTTGTGCTATTAAGCCATTCCCCCAAAGGGCCACACTGCAGAAATCTTTCCGCAATTTCTGAAGAGATGTCACAGTTCCAGCCATTCAGCGCAGATCACATTGCAGTTCACTCCTAGCAATGCAGAGTATGGCACCTACGAAGGCAGCCAGCCACCTACATAGGCAACAAAATAATACTGGGCTTAATCCTGAGTTCCTTAAATAAGTCAGTGCCATAAGGATTTAAGGACCTCGGGATGGGGGCCAGTAAAATATTCTGTACTTCTACTGCATCTTCCATCCAAATATCTCAAAATGATGTTCTAACACTGATGGACTAAACCTTACAATATCCTTGTGACGCAGGGGAGTATAATTATCCCCATGTTACAAATGGAAAATCTGAGACACAGGGAGATTATTATTCATTTCCATTTTTTAATTTTATTAATCCATTGCCCAGACTTGTGCTAGGAATCTCACAGCACATAGAGAAGACTCAGTCCCTGCCCTGAAGAGCTTACAGTCTAAATTGATGGGACATACAACAGATGTGGGAAGCGGGCAGAGATGCAAGCAAAACTGAGACCATTCTAGGCATATGTCTTGTTAGCGCTGTGATTTTATTTTTATTAATTGCCTCCTTCCTCCCTTCCCTCTTCTCATGTGTCTCAATGCCCCATTTTCCTTGTTACACATGTTGTTCCCACTGTTCTATACCCTGGTCCCTTCTCACCCCAACCTGAGATTCAAGGATGAGTGGGAGAAACCAAAAAGGAAAACACCGTCAATGAAGGTGGGGTTGGTCTCCTGGGGGGCAGGGATACGCATAGCCAGTCCGGACTCTAGAGTCTTTGCCAGCTCTTTTCACTTTACACATGCTCCTGTTGTAGGTAAAGAGTTTGAAAATATGCTGTGAAACACTAATGCTTAAATAATGGTTTAAATGTTCTCTTGAAATAAGAAATGATAATTGTAGTGACACTGGCCAAATTCTATCCTCAAGTGTATTATTGTATTTTCCAAAGGAGTTGCAAGGACGGGACAGGATGTAGAAGAAAGTAAGCAGATGTTTATGCAGTCATGTAGATACAATTCCTCACCTCAACATACTCATATCCTCTTTTAACAATATATATAATTCTTCTCTGCTTAGGGCCCAATTCTATTCCTTGAAGTCAAAGGGACCTT
Organism: Terrapene triunguis; assembly: GCF_002925995.2. Taxonomy (NCBI): domain Eukaryota; kingdom Metazoa; phylum Chordata; order Testudines; family Emydidae; genus Terrapene; species Terrapene triunguis. The sequence continues at coordinate 10,028,487 of NW_020664373.1, forward strand.
TACTATGGATTTCAATGGGAGCAGGATAGTGTCCTTAATATTAATTTATACCATGGATTACATGTGAATGGCTCTCATTAAAGTTGTCCAAGGGCAGAATTTAGGGCTTGATCCTCTGAGGTGCCCTCAGCTCCCATTCATGTCAATGGGAGATTCCCAGATATGAATAGGCCATCAGCAAGGACCATTATGACCATCCAGTCAGATCTCCTGCATAACACAGGCTATGGAATTTCACAGTGATGTCTGTATCCAGCCCAATAACTGGTGGTCAAAGTAGAGCATGTCTTTTAGACAGAAATCCAGTCATGATTTAGAGTCCAAGTGAAGCAGAATTTACCATACCCCTTGGGAATTGTTCTATTTTCACTGTGGATTTTCTAGGTTCACGAGGAGACCTAGCTTCATGAACAAGTCCGTTGTTATGTGGGTGGCTCGGAGAATGTAGATTTCAGATGGGGCCTCGAGGAGACAGTCATCCAAGTATGGAAAAATGATAATTCCTCTTTTCCTTAGTAGGTTGCGATTATCGCAAGGACCTTGGAGAACACCCGAGGTGCTGTGGATAGTCCGAAGGGCAGTACTTTGTACTGACAGTGGTCAGTGCTCACGACAAACCAGAGGAATCATCTGTGGGCAGGATGTATAGAAATATGAAAGTATGCGTCTTGGAGGTTGAGGGCAGAGAACCAGTCCCATTGTTTCATGCTAGGATAATAGTGGAGAGGGTAACCATCTTGAAACATTGCAGCTTGACGAATCTGTTTAGATTGCGAAGGTCTAGGATATGACGCCAGCCACCGGGCTTCTTCTGAATCAGAAAAGAGTGGGAGTAGAAACCCTTTCTCGTGTGTTGGGGAGGGACCTGTTCTATGGCTCCCAGTTGCAGAAGGTGATTTATTTCTTCCCATAGAAAGGACTTATGAGAGGGGTCCCTGAAGAGGGAAGGGGGGCGCGGGCGGAATAGGAATGGGAAGGAGTATCCTTCCTTGACTATCTCTAGAACCCACTTATCTGAGGTGATGAGACTCCAAGATGGGAAAAATTGAGCTAGCGGTCGCCTAACTATTGGAACATCAGAGATGGTGGGGATGACTGGAACAAGGGAAGGCTTCTTGGGGCCTTGATCACACCTTCAAAATTGTTGCTTTGGTGCCAGTACATGAGAGGTAGTCCCTTGAGAAGTGGGCTGTCTACGTTTAGACTGAGGCCTTTGTCAATGGCATTGGGTGTTGAAGTGCCATTGAGAGGTATACTGCTGAGTTTGGGACTGCGGTGGGAGTTGGTACTTCCCCGAGTGTCTCTTTGGTGCTTGTGTGCATATCCCGAGAGAACAAAATGTAGCTTGGGGTCTTTAAGGGAGTACAAAGAGTCGTCTGTACGCTCAGAGAACAGTTCTAGCCTTTGAATGGTAAGTCCCCTACTGTGTACCTCCTTAGGAAAGCCCAAGAGGTGGAGCCATGATGCATGCCTCATGACCATAGCAGTGCGATGGATCGAGCAGCAGTGTCTGCAGAGTCTAATGAGGCTTGTAGGGCTCTACAGGCTAGGAGGTGTCCCTCCGATATCTAGGACTGGAATTGCTCCTTTTTGGTCTCTGGTAGATCATAGTAAAGTTCCTCCCATTTGGAGTTATTCAGATAATTATACCTGGCCATGAGAGCTTCATAATTTGAAATCCTAAATTGGAGTGTGGCTGAAGAGTATGTCTTGCATCCAAATAGGTCCAGGCATTTCCAATCTCTGTCTGGATGACTAGATCGAGATTGGTACTGACGGCTCCTCTCCTGCACCGCATTGACCAACAAAAAATTTGCGATGGGGTGCGAAAATAAAAATTCAGTATTCTTTGCCAGAACATATTTTCTGTTGGCGTGTTTGCAGGTTGGAAGGATGGAAGCCGGGGTCTGCCACAGAACCTTTGCAGATTTGAGACAAGCCTCATTGATCGGTAGTGCGATCTTTGAGGAAGAGGATGTGTGGAGGATATCCAGCAGTTTATACTGTTGGTCTTTGACGTCCTCCAAAGGGATCTATAGGGAGTCCGCAATCCTATGGAATAGATCTTGAAAGTGCCTGAAGTTGTCGGCAGATATAGAGGATGGAGGCATAATTGCCTCGTCAGATAAGGAGGAGGAAAAATGTAAAGTTGGGGGAGCCTCCTCTTCCTACTCTTCCTCCTCAGTTGGTATCAGTGGCGGTTTGACTTCCTGAGGGTGAGAGACCAATGGAGAAGGGAGAGGTGTATGTCTCTGGCTTTGCTCTCTGCGAAGGTTCCCAAATTGTGCCCTGTACCTGGCCTAAGGGTCCCAATATGGTCAGTTTGGTGGGAATGACACATGTGGCTGCATCCATGGTGGCCCTGCCAGGATTGGGAGTCAGAGGTAGTCCGCATATAGTGAGGATAAGCTGGTGCAATTTGTCCAGTAGTCGAGGGAACAATGGAGCCCTCGTCCTCCTTCTCCTCTTCCTCCTCCTTACTGGGAAGGGAAGTGTTGTCCTCGGCAGAGAGAGGGAGGAACGCCGTGAGTCCAGGGAGGAGGGTAGAAATGGGGGGAAGTTCCGTCGAAGAAGCAGAGACTCGGGAGTGTCAGATACCAGAGGTCTTTAAGGTATCTGAAGTCGTGTGGAAGGGGAAGGAGCATCATCAGTGCGGTTGTAATGCATGGTGATGGAGAGAAAGTGTATGTCCCTGATGTTTCAGAAGATGGCACAAGAGATTTGGCTGGTGCCAATGACTTGGCCGGTACCGAAGACTTGCCTGGTGCCGAAGATTTTGGAGTTGATGATTCGGTCAGTGCTGGTGACTTGGCTGGTGCCAACTATTTTGATGGTCCCAAGGACTTACTCGGTGCCAACAGCTTCGTCGGTACCAGAAATGGCATTGGTGCCATAGCTCCTGCAAGCGGGCTGCCTTGGTCCCCACAGCTGGGAAATGACGCCGAGGGCTGAAGGTGCCCGGACAAGATCATTAGACCATTTCTTTGATCCAGTACCAGAGGTATTCAGATGAGCCCTGGAGCTATGTCCCCTGTGGGATGAGGTTGAAGCCACTGACCTAGCTAGGGATGGTGTTCTGGAGGGCTGAGCCTCAGAGTTTGAGGAGAAGGAAGCCTGTTTCTTGTTATCTGCATGATCACGGATGACTTTCTCTTCACAGGACATGGAGAGTGGGGGTCGGCAGACAATCTGGCAGAGCATTAAGGCTTCTCTGGGGAAGAGTCCGGGCCCGGGTCCAATCCTGGATGTAGTGATTTCTCCATGAGGAGAAGTTTCAATCTAATATCCCTATTCTTTCTAGCTCTGGGTTTCAGGCCGAGGCAGTGAGAACACTTGAGGGACATGTCCCTCTCCCAGACAGTGGATACACTGTGGGTGGATGTCCATTATCGAGAAGGCGGCCCCGCACGAACGCACCTCTTATACTTGGGAGAGCTGGGCATAAGGGTGAAGGGAAAAGGGCTTCCCAGTCTGGAAGGCGGGAAGTGGGATAAATGGAAACCTAAGCTATGAGAATAACTGTAAAGATAAAGTTAAAACAAAAAACAATTTTTTTATAGATAGATGTTGAAAGAAGAAGAGGAAAATACTAACTACTCTATCAGGTAAGGAACTATCTATGAGGAGCAGCGAGCTCTGCTAGCGGCTTCCGTCCCAGACCAAAGGTAATAAAGAAGGAACTGGGGCTGTCTGTCTGACCAAACAGTGGTATATATATATATGTCCTGTGCACAGTGTGAGAGAGACAAGATGCACACGTGCAGTCCTACGGGCACTTCTGGTGAAGATCTCCGATACCAGGCGCAGGAGACACTGCCGCACCTACAACGGAGCACCAATAGGGACATCACTTTAAGAAGAACAATGAACTAGTCATAATGATGTCTTTAAATAATCGTTAATAACTAAGCATCTGATGTAAGACAGCCTTCAACCTCATTCCACCACACACTTCTTGAAAATGTTTAATGAACAATTGAGTGTTTTCCTTTGTTTTAGCTTTGTAATACAGTTTTGTGTGTTTGTGTTTTATCAAGGAAAGTTTCTCTCAAGGGAAAATAACTGACAAGGTTAGGACAAGCAGGTGCCGGGGGGCGGCCAATGAAGAGGGGGGCGGCATGTCCGGCCGTTCGGCGGCAATTCGGTGGCGGGGCCATCACTCCCTCTCGCAGCGAAGGACCTGCTGCCGAATTGCTGCCGTAGACTGAAGCGGCGGTAGAGCTGCCGCCGATCGCGATCGTGGATTTTTATTTTTTTATTTTTGGTGCTTGGGGCGGCAAAAACTCTAGAGCCGGCCCTGCTGACAAGTCATATTTTTCTTGCCTTAATGCTTGACATTCATCAGTCATGACTACATAGAGTTAGTGCAGTCTCTCTCAAAGAAGCCAAAAAGAAACTGTGACATTTCATAGTGGTGTGAACCGTTCATCATCTGCTGCGTAGACTCCATTAATCTGGCCTGCTTTTAAATCTAGTATATCACAGGGAATCCCATTTTCTGTTGTCACTGGTGTGTCACATTTGTCTTCTAAATCTCCTGTCTCTGCAGACTCATTGTTATTTCTAAAAAGGAATAACAAAATTACATTACTGCAATCAAAGTGTACCATTCAACAAAGACTGGACATAAGAAAAATAGTTTAGCATGCACTTTTATTAAGAAGTTTACAACACACTATATACAAAGAGGCATAGTCTACTCATCTGAAGATAGGAATGGGAGTCAGAAATTCCTAAGTAAATTCTAATATCACTTTCACCCTGGCTCCCTTCTGTTGCCTCACTTAACTTCTAGACCTCAGTTTCCCCTTCTGTAAAATGGCTTGGAGGAGGGTGAAAAATAGAAAAGGAAAACAAAGAATAAAATACACATTCATATACTTAATAGATTTCAAGGCTATAAGGGGCCACCATGATCATTTAGTCTGACCTACTGCATAATACAGGCCATAGATTTCACTCAATGATTCCTGCATCTAGCCCAACAACTTGACTTAAAGACACGTTAGATGTTAGAGAATATATGCACCACATTTCTTGGTAATCTATTCCAATGGTAAGTTTCTCCCACTGTTCTAAATTTGTATCTTATGTCCAGTTCAAACTTCACTAGCTTTAACTTCCAGCCATTGGATCTTTGGCTGCTAGATTAAATAGCAATATGTCTTGCATACTTTCACTTTTCCAGACTCAAACTCTGATACCAACCATAATAAAATAGGTGCTGAAGAAAATGATCTAAACTGACAAACTGTAAGCAAATTTAGTCAACAATGACTATATAGTTCCTTTAATTTCCATATTTATTTTGACCTTGAGACCTGCTGATTCATAGCTGAAAAAACCTGCTGTACTTTACAGACTGCAGCATCAGCAACTTAGAATGATAAGAAACTCACAGGTTAGCTACAGTATTTCTTCCAATCCCATAACACATTGTGACAACCTGACTCAGTACTTATACATCAGTAATATTAACAATAATAAAACTTTACTGGCCTGCGAGAGATACTTGGAGTTTAGAGACCTGCTAAAAATAAATGAGAGTGGGTAATAAACTCCTCTCCTCCTGCTTGTGACATGCTTCTGGGGTTGTCTCTCCTAGCTTGGAAATGAGACAAGTCTATTAGCAGAGAAGGAGATGACGTGCTGCCATGGTGATAGAGCTAACACATTGGAAACCAGGCTTATGAGGGACTGGAGAGAGAGTCTGTTCAGTATGGGCCTGATCCAGCTCCCACTGAGATCAGTGCCCAAACTGCCACTGATTTCAATAGAGAGGAAAATTGAGCCCTATAATGAGAGGACCTGAAGCTAGAGCTAGATGGTTCTTGGAGTTGTATGTGGGGGCAGTAGATCTTGAATATTACTCACCAAGGCCCTGATTGAGAAAAGCATCCTTATTTGGGACAGCACTGAAGCATGTGCTTCACTTCAATGAGACTTAATAAGTCCTACTGAAGTTAAACACATGCTTACATGCTGTCCTGAACAGGGATGGATTTAAACACATGCTTACATACTTTACTGAATCAGGGCCTAAACTGCCGTACATTGCTCACTCTGTAAAGGCCTGATCCAAAGACCACTGAAGTAAAAAGAGCCAGATTTTCAAATACTCAACACCTATAAGGGGGGCTAGATTTTTGAAAGCACTCCAAAGGAAGCAACTCCCAGTGTGATACCCAACAAGCTGAGCTCCTTTGAAAATCTGGTCCCAAGTGCCTGTCTCTTCCCTTGGGAAGCAAAGTGGCCCAAACATTCCCTGTAACCCTTAAATCCTCCCAGCAGTGGACAGGAACAAACACATTTGTTTTTCCTCATATTCAACTCCCTTCAACCACTGTTGGCTTGAAAGTAGGATAGAATTCAAACATGAGCTGAGTTTGTGTTTTGCTGAGAAAAGATGATAGTGAAAAGAAGACAAGGTGAGCAGAGAGCAAAAGAATCTAATGAAAATATAAGGGCAAGCGATGGAGCAGAGAATGGGCAGGATGAAAAACAAATTTAGAGAAGAGGAAGAAGCGGAGAAGGGAAAAGAAAAATATTCTAAATAAAACAAATTAAACAGTATATACCATATATAGGGACCCCTCCTGTGCCAGCCTACTTATTTTTGAGAAGGAGGAAGGAGATGGTGGTGTGTGTCTTTTGTCCCTAATCTACAGAACAGGCTTCCCATTAACTAGAGAATCATGATTACTTATTATTATCATTATTAATTTGTATTACAGTAGGGCCTTGAGGCCCAAACGGGGATCATGGCCCCACTGTGCTAGTCACTGCTCACATGCACAGTATGAGACAGTCCCTGCCTTGAGGAACTTACAGTCTAAGTAGACAAGACAGTCAGAGGATGAGATACGGAAGTATTATTATCCTAGATGTACAGAAGGGGTAATTTCTGTAAGGGTAACAGAGAGATTAAAGCTCAGGACCTCAAAAGGATTTAGGTGTTTAACTCCCATTGATTTCAGGGGAGTTCATTGATGCCCAAGATCACACCAGAAGTTTGTGGCAGAGCTAAGAACTGGACCCAGATCTTCTGAATCTCAGGTCAGTGCCTTAACCACAAGAACAGCATTCATTCATTGGCTAGGTTTTGTTCTTGTTGTTTAAAACAGGGATGGGATTAGATGGGGAAGAGTTTCACAAATTCATACCAGTCTTCTGAATCCAAAAAAATAATTTGAAAGCCTCACCAAACCTCCAACTCCATAGGGTTCACTCAACACTAGCAGTATATGTTATTTTTACCCAGTTGTTTCAACCTCTTTGCCTAAAATGAGGCATTTTTATACTGGGGAAATCTCTGCAACATCTCAGTCTTCACACATAAATCCATTTACATTGGATTATTCGTGAAATTTTTTTTTTTTTTTTTTTTTTCCATTTTGTTATTTGCTAATGTTTAAGCTATCCAGCTGTCAACAAGAGTTTGTACTTTCCCAATCTATCTCTGATTCCTGTTTGAGCCTGCAATGAAATCATAATGCTTGTGACAACATATCAATGTCCATAATGATCATAGTCAAATAAAGGATGTTCTCTTCACTGTATGATCAAGCAGGAGAGTCTCAGATGAGCTTAGAGATGTCCTTATCTAAGTACAACTATCTGAAATAACAGCAAGTAGGAACAGAATGGGAGCCGGGGGTCAAACCCAAGGCTCCACCCACTCCCTTCCCCTCTCTATCCCCATGAACTCACTGGCTCACAGCAGCAAGTATCAAGTAAGTAACCCTTACTAGGACTGCCATGGCTACGATGCACTGAACACTATGACTGGTGCTGCAATATGAGCAGGGTAGTAAGGAGAGGGGAGACAACTACTCCTTACTCTACTGCATAGCCATGATAATCTAGTCTCATGGCGAGTCCAATCTGGAATTGACCATGTGAGATGCTGAGCTCCTAGAACTCCTCATGAAGTGAATGGGAGCTGAGGCCATACACTGACTTACAGGATCAGGCCCTTTTAAAATTTCAGTCAAGTAGCCCTTCAGTCATTGGTCTGCCCTGCGAGTGGCTCCTGAATCTGCACAAATCAGGAGCAGAGTTTTAAATCTGCCAGTCTTAAAAATCAGTAGCCACAATCATTGCCAGCCTTTTCCCCTCTCACATGCCTTATCTCTGACAGGAGACCTACCTGCAGCACGGGGGCTGGCAGCAAATAAACTCCTTGTAAAGCAATCATCTTTATTAACAAGGCCTCCAAGATCACATTCTTACCTTGAGTTAACAACTCCACAGTCCAAAATAACAACACCTGCCCTTTTAAAGGACAGATATCCTCAACTGGGGAGAAAAGGCTGCTATTGTTTCTTTGTAACCAATGTGAACTGCAGAATGATCCAACTCTAACACTTCTAGTTCACTTAATTCACTAACAGTTGGTTAAAACAAAAGCACAGCTTACTTTTTGCGTTGCCGGATTCCTGAAACAACGAGGAAAAGAATTGCAGCCACAACGAGGCAAAGAACAACACCAAACACAATAACCCAGACAGGCACAGTGGGTTCAATGGGTGGTGATAAAGTGGAGGAAATTTTCAAGAACTGGAGCGTGTTGTCTGTCAGTAGGAAAGCACTGTTGATTCTGTTTCTGTTCATCCTTTAAAAAAATACAAAACACAACACAAATGATAAACACATTTATAAATGAAAAGACAATGAGGAAAATATAGCCCTGATGTAGGCAGTACAACTCTGGCAGGGCTGAATGTGGCCCAATATGAAGTTTTTAGGCTGCATACATTGCATAGCCATTGTCACTGATCCCTATATATCCTGTGCAGGGTGTTAGCCACAAGACTCCCATATGCAACTGTTTGAAAGCTTAGGGGATAAGGACGAGACTTTATATTATCACTGTTAATGTATTTATTATATTACTAATTGATTCTGCTTTGGGTCATGCATAGACTCTCATGAGATGGAATATGTAAAAAACAAATGGAATTGTCGCTAAAACAAATTTTATTATTATACCCAGGGCCGGCTCCAGGCACCAGGCACCCAAGCTGGTGCTTGGGGCGGCACCTGGAGGGGGGCGGCGCGGCGGCCGCCGGGGAGAGCGGGGCCACAGCAGGGCTCGCCGCCCTGCCCCCGGCGCTCTGGCCGTGGGGGGGGGGGGGGGGGGGGGGCCGGCCCCCCGCGGGGGCCCCCCCCCCCCCCCCGGGGGCCCCGGCCCCCCCCCCCCCGGGGGGGGGGGGGGCAGGGGCCGGAGGCTTTTTCGCCTGGGGCGGCGAAAAAGCCAGAGCCAGCCCTGATTATACCTATTAATTAGTATAATTATCATCAAAGGAGGAATCTTGCACTTGTCAGATGTTGATTTTGATTCATAACACTGAATAGATTTTGCATGTCCAACTTAGATTCAGCATACTGTAAGCAAAAGTAGTTCAATACTGAGCACAGGAGTTCTCATTCTGTAGAGAATTTTGTTTCTTATCTCTAACCTACTGATAGGAATTTAAACATTTTTAAAAGCATATACTCTTCTTTAGTAGGTGAGAGACAACAGTTAAAAACCAAACATGTTATAACAGCATCCAATTTCTGTGGCAAACAGTGCCTATAAAAGACTTACTGTAAATCAGCTTATGCTACCGAATGTATCAAAGAACAACAGAAATGAATTAAAAAATGGTACATTCCAACACTCTTAGCAAGTTTCAGTGAATAAATAACCTCCTTTGCCCACTAATGCACTGAAGTTGTTGCTGGGTATCTCTGTAGGAAATAGTTTAATCTGCTCAGAAGCTTAAAGTTAATCTTTCCAAAAGAACGCATACTCATTCATCAGGAATTAGGTATTACGCCTTTGCAAAGATAACATGGTTTTTAAAGACAAAGTGCAGTATATTTAAAAACAATGGGTCTATTTTTCATTTGATGCTTGGGAAACATATGTGGGTAACTCTATTTATGGGAGTTACCCTTGCAAAGGCCTTGTGAACACATCGTAAACTGTTGAGGTCTGATAACCTATTTTTCTTCTCTTCCTATGCAGCTCCATATTATTGTTTTTCTAGCTTTAGAGCATGATTTTTAATGGGAAAGTGGGATAACTTATGCTACACTGTATTGTGTGCAAATGGTGCTCATCTACTACAGTGACAGGCTTCCCACAAAGACCTAAGATAAAAAGAATGTGAGCATTGGATTATTTGCTTGGGCTGACAGTGCAATATGAAACGGGAACATTCAGCACTAAAAGCATGAGCCTCTGTTACTTGAACTAAAAGTACTAAATCTCCTGTCTGGGAGCTGTAGCAGACTCTGTGGATCAGCCATTAGAGGGGCATGTGCAACACACACTGAACAGTAGGCTACAGTCAGAGCTCATCATGTCTAGACATCATGAGAACCCACAGTTAAAAAAAAAAAGACACCTTTCAAAGTTGCAATCAACCTCCCAAAGGCTCACACATTACAAGAAGAGTTCAAAGAGATTGTTCTCCCTCAGCCATATATAACGCCTTTTAATCTCACATGCATGTAGGAAGAAGAGTACAGACCCCATTGTGTTTAACTATAAACTAATTCATGTAATTAAAAAACACAGAGTGCTAGTTCATACGGCCTGAGACACAGGTCCACATTAAGAAAACATCTTTGGTTGCCAAGGAAGAGTCAGAGGGAGGGACAATTACTTTACCTTATGGCTGCCTCTACTTCACTTCCAGGAACAGTTGTCACATTTCTGGCAGAGTCTGTGACCACAAACCAAAATGACACCCTCTCTGTCATATTGCAAAGCAGCACATTGGAAATTCTGTGAACATTTAAAACAAAATGAAGTCATTGTAAAATAAGTAAGTACGTACTCAAGTGATGCATGTTATCACTGTATTTCGCAGTGTTTTAGTCTAAGGAGAAAAATCTTTTAGAAAAGGAAATTATTAGTTTCTGTTAATCTAATAAGAAAGAACGAGAAAGAAATACTGGTCATATTTTCTATCCTCCAATACAGTAACAAAACAATAACAAAATAACTGTATTTATAGAGGCTTTATTTTATTTTTAAAAACATTTTATAGCCATATCATCACCGTCATCTCACCACTAGGAAATGTGTTTTCAACCATATATATATGTAGGGCCAGCTTAGTGGGGCAGGGACCATATTTTTGTTCTGTGTTTGTATAGCACCCATCACAATGGGGTCCTGGTCCAAGACTGGGACTCCTAGGGGCTAAGGCAATAATAATAATAATAATAATAATTAATAATAGTGTACAGCTAGGACTATGACATCAGGAGCAGATTCCCTAAAGTTGCCATAAGGAGGTGCACATTGTACTTCCTTGCCCCAGTATGGTCCCTTGTATCTCAGGGAGGATTGTGGAAAGAAGAGATTTTATTTCCACTTGGAACTCCATAGGCGCTCCTGGTGCAGGAGATGCCTTCGGGAGTGCTGAATCAGTGCACCTGCCAGCTGCCCCGGCCATACCCACTTTCCAACCAGTGTCAGTCATCTTTCTGGGGCTGTGTTCGTTCCCTGTGCCGCCACTGAAAGAAGGGAGGCTGTGGACTCTTTGTCTGACTGCAGCCTCCTCTACAGACTTTTGATCTTGAACCTCTCTGAGACGGTTTATGCCAGAAAAAGACAGCCTAGCCCTGCAAATGAATCTAGCTCCCTGGTCACTTGCTGTAGTGGGAGTTGAGTGGATTGTGGAGGCAACGGGCTAAGTTTACTAGGGACTGTTAAACCTCAAATCATTCTAGCACTGACCCATAGCGTTTAGGTTATGTTCAGCTACATTTAACGTTCTAGAGACAGAAACATTCAAGTGGATGTGAAGCAGTTATTGGAAGCTTTGTATGCAATCAGATTTTCATGAGTTGCTACATAAAATTGAGTCTGAACATGTCTTTAAAATTTAGCTTTTTGATATTCGTATACTTATCAGTAATTCATAATGAAAATACCATTAGAAATACATGAAGGATTAAAATCCGACAGGAATTTAAAGTATATCTGATAGTAGCCGACTTTGTATTCCGAAAATAAAATTCTGGCCCCAGACTGCTGAGACTCCAGTATCTGAACAGATTTTAGGTGGCATTTGTGTAAGCAGCTGTTCTGAGCAAGTGGCACTTGCAGATCAAACTCAAGAGTAAGGGCCCAGATTTACTTCCACTGAATTTCCTGGGCTGGTTAACACCGGCAGTAATTCAGCATAGCGCTGGCAAGTCTCCACACACAAGTGCCCTGGCAGTTCCCCACTGGGAGGATGGCACTACCAGCCCTCATGTGGAGTGAATCCCTATGGCCATGTATGCAGTAATTATAATGCCCAGTATTTATTATTATTTTGCCATTGGTTCCTCCTCATTTTTATGGCTTAGCCCATCCTTCTTAAAAAACAAGTTTTAACATTTCTTCCCCTCTGGTTTTCTAGTGGGATATATTTCCTTCTGCAAACAGCTACCCACAACAGAGTACTGTAAATGTTCATAGTGACATCTGCTGGCTGATCAGAAAAATAATTAAATGATTTCCATCTCTATTTATTTCATTAACAGGCAAATGCAATTATTAATATTTTTAATAGTTGAGCAGCAAGACTCATGAAAACAGGTACATTTTACTTCCTTTGAGCTCCCTGTTATGTATAAAATCCTTGCATGATTATAATCATCCAGAACTTGGCTCCACTGCCACTCTTCATCAACAGAATCTGAGAGTAGCAAATCCTTCTAGGCTTTGAAAAGAATGAAGCTGTTGTTCATGGGAGTTTCAAGTAGGCTGAGTAAATACCAAGATGGACTACAGTGCAACACATACCAGTTCACATCTTTTCACAGCATGGTTATCATACTCTTATATATACCATTTCCCATTCCCACGTGTGATAATTCATACTGTGCTGTAACATTATATGTAGCTAACAGTCAGAATCTGTTCAGACTGAAAAACTTGCCTTCATTATGTAAATTACCATGATGTAAATTTGTAAACATATGTTATGATGTGAATATTTTTTTATTAATTGCAACATTTTATTAAGGTAAAGTTACAATAAAACTGCCTTCTGTGTTAGAAATAGTTAGCAAGTGTCAATATTTTGCCACGGAGATGATAGATGAATCTTAATGTTAGAATGACATACTGGACCAGCTCTTAGGACCCACAGTATGTGCACTGGCAAATCTCACCAGTGTTTTTTTTTTTAAATATACGACAATAAATTATTATTATGTGTATTCTTGTAGCACCTAAGAGCCTTAGTCATGGACCAGGACCCCATTGTGCTAGGCACTGCACAGACACAGAACAAAAGACATGCCCTGCCCTAAGTGCTTACAATCTAAGTCATAGTTTCCTCCAGATCAGTGAGCAGAAAGGACAAAAACTTGTAAGTTTCTTAGTCAGGGGGCGAAGTAACTTCTCTTCTGGGGGAGTTACCGGATTGTCAGGGAATACAAGAAAGGGGCAGGGAGCCAAAAGGCAGTGCAGAGGCACAGAGCTTCTGTGCAGACCCTGTCCTCTACTGGATCATAGGAGAACCACAGAATTTGGGTTCTTCTGAGCCCCTTGCTCTGACATTTTCAAGGCAGCAGACCCTTCTCCCCCCCCCCCCCCCCCCCCCCGCAGAACCTTCTGGACACTATGAGGATTTTTCTGTGAAGAGTAACCAGCAGGGCCAAAATACTCATCTTGACATAATCAGTTCAAATCTGAGATCACACGAACACTTGTAATTCCATTTCCAAATAGTCAAAATATTTTAAATACGGATGTGATCCTTGTGTGGAAGATAGAGAACAAAGTTTGGTTTTGTGTGGCAGGTCAATGAAACATACTGCAGATATTTAAATATAGGTGTGATAAAAGATACAGCAACAACTGATTCTGCTATTTGATTGAAAGTAAATGTTCTCACATTCTTTATGTGCTAAAGATTAACTTGTCTCCAACACAAAAGAGATGAATATTATTTCAAACAAGTCACAGATTAGGGAAACCAGGGTTACCAACACAAATTACAGAGGATCAATTTTTAACACTGCGCGATCAAAGGTTGGTTTATGTAGTTCAGTAATGTCTATATTTCAAAGTGAATTACAAGGCCCTATTGAGAAGGAAATCAAGGATTTGTGCCTCTGTTGGAAAAGTTAAACTTTTCAATAAACATTCTATTATTATAGAATACTCAAATGGGTAGCGTGATTTTTCTGTCTCACACAACTTTGTCAATTTAATATGTCTTTAAAGTGTTAAGCACAAATCAGTGGCTTAGTTTTAAAATTCTAGTTTAATAAATTTTAGATTGAAATTTGAATTTAATGGGAACCTGCTCAGACATCCTGACATAAAGTAAAGTCTAAACAGGGCTTAATAGTAACCTACTAGGGGCAGAAATGGGCACCTACTGCTGGCCTATTGCCATTTCCTATGCCAAAAGTTGGTCACCGTAGTGAAGAAAATCCTTTTATCCCTCCTCCAAGAGTCTAGCAAGGGGTCACTTTGAATCCTAGCAGGTAGGGTGTTCTGACTATGCTGATCCACTCACTATTCATCTCTCATGTCCTTGAAGAGTACGAATCAGGTTGGAGAGTTAATGAAGCCCTGAAACTGCTGTAGGAGCTATGTAGCATCTCTCATGCTGCTCAGTGACCTTGTAGCAATGATTCTTTCCCCTCCCAGATCATCCCCCTCTGTGCACAGCCAATATACTTGCAAGGGGAACATGGATTTGGACCTTCATGCAAAAACGTAATCCTTCAATCATTCTCTGTTCCTGTGATTTCATAAATCTTTGATCAATTGTGTACAATGTCTCATATTTGTTTAAATCTAGACCATAACATGCCTCAATGGTAATCAGCTAGTTTTTCTTTTTATGATACTGAGTGACTCATGGTGAATCTTCTACAACCCCTAATGAAAATTCATTGACATTTTGCCAGTAAAATCACTGAAACTGTAAAATGGAATTTAAACAGGTTATCTAATCATATAATTTACTGGCACAAAAGTTACATTGCTATATTAAAAGAACCCTACCCGATAAAGAAAGTGGAAACATTCTGTAACTTCAACACAACATTTTAATTGGTCTAATATGACACATTACAGTACATTGATTCTCCTTTAACAATGTAGCACCAAAGAATTATTCCTTTTCCAATGACACACAAAACCTCACCTCCAAGCAAGCAACAACACTGGCACAAAATGGCACACACCGGGGGGTCGGCAGTACGACCTAGTGATCGGAACAAGAGCCTGGCCTAGTGGTTGGAGCAGAACCAAGGGACAGAGTTGGAGGTATGGTCAGGAGACAGGTCAATGGCCAGAGCCAAAACAGAAGCAAAAAGTAGAACTGGGGAGGTGGTCAGGAGATAAGACAGTGGTCGGGGCCAGTTCTGAGGAATGGAGGGACAAGGACTGGAGCAGAGCAGACAAGGTTTGGAGCAAGGGCTGGTGCAGGAAGCAGGTGTGGCACAGCTGCGGGCGTGGAACACATTGTGCAGCCACTGTGCTATTGTTGCTACAAGGCTTAAATGGTGATCTGTTGGCCCTTCTGTCCAAAAAGGGAGCACAGTCACTTAGTGAGGGTTTTATTGGGCCCAGCCAAGTTCATTGGATTGCTAGGAGGCCACACCTGGAGCCAGCTGAAGTCCTGACACGAAAGTATAGATTATAATACTTTCTGTGGGCCTTGATTCTTTTTTTCACCTACAATGGTATAAATGAGCAATAACTTAATTGAAGTGAATATGGAATTTAATAGAGAATGACAACTGTTCTACCAAGTATATAAATTAATCAATAGGACTCCATAGCAGAAATTCAATTCTGTATTAAAACTGATAGGTAGATTTAAAAATGTCTATGGAAAAGATTTTTTTCCACAAGGGGAATTATTTTGGTGTCAAACTGGCCTAAGTGAAAGGAGAAACTGTCACAGTATTTCCCTACAGACAAGCTAGAAGGGCATATTGAGTGGGGTCCCGCAGGGATCAGTTCTGGGTCCAGTTCTGTTCAATATCTTCATCAATGATTTAGATAATGGCATAGAGGGTACACTTATAATGTTTGCGGATGATACCAAGCTGGGAGGGGTTGCAAGTGCTTTGGAGGATAGGATTAAATTGCACAATGATCTGAACAAACTGGAGAAATGGTCTGAAGTAAATAGGATGAAATCCAATAAGGACAATGCAAAGTACTCCACTTAGGAAGGAACAATCAGTTGCACACATACAAAATGGGAAACAGCTGCCTAGGAAGGAGTACTGTGGAAAGAGATCTGAGGGTCATATTGGATCACAAGCTAAATATGAGTCAACAGTGTAACACTGTTGCAAAAAAAGAAAACATCATTCTGAGATGTATTAGCAGGAACGTTGTATGCAAAATATAAGAAGTAATTCTTCCACTCTGCTATCCGCTGATTAGGCCTCAACTGGAGTACTGTGCTCAGTTCTGGCTGCCATATTTCAGGAAAGATTTGGACAAATTGGAGAAAGTCCAGAGAAGAGCAACAAAAATGATTAAAAGTCTAGAAAATGTGACCTATGAGGGAAGATTGAAAAAATTGGGTTTGCTTAGTCTGGAAGAAGCCTGAGGGGAGACACGGTAACAGTTTTCAAGTACATAAAAGGCTGTTACAAGGAGGAGGGAGAAAAATTGTTCTTCTTAACCTTTGAGGGTAGGACAAGAAGCAGTGGGCTTAAATTGAAGCAAGGGCAGTTTAGGTTGGACATCAGGAAAAACTTCCTAACTGTCAGGGTGGTTAAGCACTGGAATAAATTGCCTAGGGAGGTTCTGGAATCTCCGTCATTGGAGATTTTTAAGAGCAGGTTAAACAAACATCTCTCAGGGATGGTCAAGACTCCAGATAATACTTAGTGCTGCCTTGAGTACAGAGGACTGGACTAGAAGACCCATCAATGTCACTTCCAGTCCTACACATCTATGATTCTATTTGAGCAGTAGGTTCTGTAAATTCCCAAGGCAGATAAAAACTTAAGCCCATTTGGTATCAGCATCATAATTTTTCTGCTTCCAAGTCAACTTACTATTATTTTTATTGCTATTAGCATGGCATGCAACTAGCAGTGATGTCAGCAGGGGGTGGAGCTTAAATGCCTCTCCCTTGTTTTTTCCCCAGGTGGATGAAATTGCCACATTTGAAGAAAAAAATTATGAAAACAGGGTTTGTATCAAAAATAAGTAAGAAGTGAATCTTCATGGACCATAAGTCTCATAAGCTGGAAAAGCGAACAATCCTGAAAAAGCTTTACAGGTCACTTTTAATGATTTGTTTACTTCAACTCATTTGCTCTGAGTAGCATTCATGTTGTTTGCAATGATGTAAAATAACAGAAGCATGCTGTCACCTGACTTGTTCCTGTGGAACCTGAGGAAAGCAATGGTGGTACATACCAGATATGGCTCTCTAGCTTAAAGGACAGCTTCTTACAAATCAGAATGAAATTGTAATGAACCAACATCTCAATTATGGATGGGAGTTGTTCTATTTAAAACCCAGTACTGTAGCTGCAATCAGATATCATATGACTCAGATTAGCTAATCTCTTTGCAAATATGGAAAACGCTTCATCAGACTCAGTGCCAGCCAGGGCCAGCTTTTCTTAAAAGTAAATCTAAAGCCTGGTCTCAGTAATGTACTAGAACTGCAGACATTTCTGTTTATATTCATAAACAAAAAAAATATAGGATACCAAAATATCTTTATATTGTTTTCATCTCTAAGGAGGAGGTGAGCATATTAAAGACATAGGAACTGCCATACTGACACTGACCAAAGACCTATCTAGTCTAATAGCCTGTCTGATGACAGTAGCCAATACCAGAAATTTGAGAGGAAGTTATAATACTCAATAACATGGGGGAGATTTTCTCCTGACTCCAGCTGGTAATCAGCTTATGCCCTGAAGTGTGAAATCTGAAGCTTTTTCCTGATAGAGTGTAAGGTAATTGGGAAGTTGTACTCTTAGGGACAGATAACCCTCCAAATTCTGATAAGTGTGTCATTGTATATCACTCTTGTCTTCTTTTCTCACAAGCATCTCTGTGTCTTCTTGCATGCTGGCCTTTCTGCCATCTTGTCTATGAGATGCAAAGGGGAGTATAGGTAACCAACGACAAAAAAGGGAACTGAGCCTCTATCATCATGCCTACCTGAGAAATAACACTGCATTTCTCATTGCTGTCACCCTTGTTCTTTCTTTCCCCTTCCTCCAACTCTTGGCTGTTCAGAACCTTCACTTATGGTGTCATGTTACATTTAAGGCCAAATTCTCTGCTGGTTTAATAGGTGCAGCTCCACTGAAGCCAACTAACTAATTTACGGCAACAGAGAATTTGGCCCATAGATTGTACACTGCTTGGGGCAGAGATCATAAACCGCCTAGCACATATTAGAATGGCAAAATAATAATAATAATGGCATTGCAGTATGCTGGTTCTACATAGTGTTTATTTCTATAACTTCTCTATGTCAAAATAGGTTCCATCATAAGCAATATTGTAAACATGTATATTATAGACTCACTCATAGACTTTAAGGTCAGAAGGGACCATTATGATCATCTAGTCTGACCTCCCGCATGATGCAGGCCACAAAAGCTGACCCACCCACTCTTGGAATAATTCTCTCCCTTGACTCAGCTGTTGAAGTCCCCAAATCATGATTTAAAGACTTCAAGTCGCAGAGAATCCTCCAGCAAGCGACCCCTGCCCCATGCTGCGGAGGACTAAGTATGCACTTACTGAGTTGTTTCTTTGTTGGAATATCTTCTCATTGCAAAAGCCACCATTGCCTTGAACAGATATTCTTCACTTGCATCCCAGGCATACTGTAAAGAAAGATAGAAAATTAACAGTTCTAGCACTAGTACCGGCAGGGAGGGGGGTTGCATGGAGCACTGACCCTGAAACAGTCTATCATTCAAAAAGAAATAAACCTTCCTGATAATGTTATGAAAATAACTTCTTGAATACTGTTTGTTGTGCATAAAGGATTTTTATAGGGCTTGTCAGAAAGTACAATACACAGAACTTTATAACTTTTCAAAAATCTGAATGGACTGAATGCTTACGAAAGTTGCCAGGCTGACAGCACTAGAGATCTAATTTTACTCTTTATCAAAGACTAGGAATACCAGTAGAAGCTTCCCCAAGCTCCACCAAGGTGCCTGGAACCTATCCTGGTCAGATCACCTCTATGAACAAAAGTGAAGTCTACACTCCATGCCCATTCTGTCCTTGGCCTGAACAGGCAGAGAGAGTAGACTTCACTGTCATTCCTAGAGGTGGTCTGAACAGTACAGGGCACAGGCACCTTGGTTAAGTTTGGGGAAGAAGTGCTAGTTGTGATGCTGGTTTCTGAGATATGGACATCTGTACATCATGAAAACAACTCATTTCACACAGGCTATTGAACAGTAATCAGACAGTAGCAACTTTCAGTGAAAACAGACCAAGGCTGGATAGTGACATAGAAATGAAGGACCATTGTCTATACCTCTTTTACAATGAATACATTACTATCTGTACATACAGTTTTCCAAATATCAGGATAAGTATATATATGCTCTCATAGGTAGGTATAATTCTAAATTAAGTTGAATGGAGTTGCACCTGCTTACGTAAGGGCTGAGTTTAACCCATTGTCTTGACACCTGACAGAAAACTGCACTTAACATCATTAGTGTTCTAAGAGCTAAAAACTGAAAGCTTCTAAAAAATTCCTATCTCTGAGTGCATATTAAGCAATAATTGTAACAACGTTCATTGAAACTATAGAACGAAGAGGCTTAAAGTGCAGTTAAACTTCGCAAAATGACTTTGTAAAAAAAAATTGTGTGGGTCCATGTTTATTATTCCTAAATAACTTCATATTGTATTTATTCAGTTTGCTAGTACAACGATTTTTTCCTCTAACTGCCCATTTCTGCGTATCTATTCTAAGATCTGAAAGTCAAGCTGTGTTATTTTTATTCACAAAGTATCAACAGGTTATAAAGATTCTGCAACTGGAACGTAGGGCCAGATTCTCAGCTTGTGTAAAGCGGCATACCTCCACTGACTTCCATGGAACTATGCCCAACTTACACCGGCTGTGAATCTGAGCCTTCTTTATTAATTATTGATTGTGTGTCAGACAGAAAAGAATTCAGCTAACCCTTCCATGGATGTATTGGCTAAACAGTGGTAAAGGGTAAAAAGTAGTAAAAATTAACTCTGAGTAAGAAGATGTCATTTTACATAGTCAATTTGCTGATCATAACTGCACTTGGAAAGCAGGGCTGCTCAGAGTATTCAGGGGGCCCGGGGCAAAGCAATTTTCAGGGGCCCCTTCCATAAAAAAAATTGCAATACTATAGAATACTATATTCTCGTGGGGGCCCCTGTGGGGCCCGGGGCAAATTGCCCCACTTGCCCCCCCCCCGGGCGGCCCTGTTGGAAAGGATTGCAGAATTAAAGTTAAAGCAAAGAAAATGTTAGGACAGATTAGGATATTCAGCTAAAGGAAAACATATTTTAACCACTGGGCATGTTATTTTACATTTCAATATAGCCACAAAGTAACCACAAGTACATTTCTAGACAGTGGGTGAAATCCTAGCCCCATTACATTCAATGGCATACCTCCCAGCGTTTCCAATGGTGTTGGACAGGTCTTGCCCCAGGAGGGGGTGTCAGGTGCTGCCCTGGGGAGTGGGAGGCCCTGGCTGGAGGGAGTTGAGTGCTGCCCCCAGTGCGGGGGGGAGGCTTGGGGAGTTGCAGAACAAGTCTACCCTGGACTCACCCCACAGCAGCGGCTCCTGTCCCACAGGTCTGGACCTGGCTCCCTGCACTCTAATGGGGTAGTAGCCATGCCAAATTTGAGTGGCACTGTGACAGGTGCCATGCTGCCCCTCACCAGGGAGGCAGGCAAGCTGAACCTGAACAGCAGTGTGACCCTGTGTGCCAGGACTCAGGTCGCAATGCCTGGAGTGGGGAGCTGGGCCCAGGCAGCCCCTTGGGACAGGAGCCACTGTATCCATGACAGGAGGTTTCGGGGTCAAAGTGGGACAATCCCAGGAAACCTAGGACTGTTGGGAGGTATGTAGTGGGAGGTTTGCTATTTACTTCAATGGGGCCAGGATTTCACAAAGGTTTTCTATATGCAGACAGAGAAATATACTAGCATGACACAACACTTCTATATATTTTCATTCACAACTCCATACAGGATAACAGATCTTCGTAGGAGTAATAGCAGACCAATGTGGTGAACGTAACATCCCTGAAAAGCAGCTTTCAGAATCTGCTCTGGAAATACTGCTTTGCCTTCAGTGTATGATCGGTCAGGAGCTTCCATTACTTAGCAGAGGGATAGCTCAGTGGTTTGAGCATTGGCCTACTAAACCCAGGGTTGTGAGTTCAATCCTTGAGGAGGCCATTAGGGATCTGGGGCAAAAATCTACCTGGGGATTGGTCCTGCTTTGAGCAGAGGGTTGGACTAAGATGACCTCCTGAGGTCCCTTCTAACCCTGACATTCTAATAATGCTTCTCACTGGATGTTTTAGTGGTTGAGGCCAGAACACTGACAAACTTGCATGGACTAGTCACTGAAAAGGTGTTTTGGGTCCTATGGGCATTCATGGCATTTTCTAAAAGGGATATAAGCAGCAACTGAGGGCCAGCAATACCTAGTTGAGAATGGTAAACAAAGAGGCAGGGTCGGAACATGGTTAAGGGCATGTCTGCTAGTATTTTCAAAAGGCCTCACTGGGATTCCATACACTTACACAAGTCCTGCTGGTCTAGACATGCCTTGGGAATGACAATCTTAACACTCACCACACACATCCCTTGGAGTAGGCTGATGCAGCGCACTTGAGACTTTCGCACTGACTATAGCCTGGTTACAAAAAGCATCAAATACACTGCAGATTATTACTGCACATGTCTGATTTTGTAAGCAAGTAGTTTTTAAGTGAAGTGAAACGTGGGGGTATGCAAGACAAATCAGACTCCTGAAAGGGGTACAGTAGTCTGGAAAGGTTGAGAGCCGCTGGTCTAGGAAACAAGAATGGTGTTAACATACTGTGGTGATACGTGCCAATATAGGAACATAGAACGACAAAATGGTAGTCTGAACAAAGGACTCTCTCCCGAGACCTAAACTTTCTTCCTACAGAACTGATGAAGATGTGAGACAGCAACAACAAAAAGACTGAGACATAAAAATAAAAGATATAGTATAAAAGAACACTGAATGTAGATGAGGACCATACACCTATTTTTCATCATTTTAAGGACATCCGTATTCAAACAACACAGCACTGTTTACAGTGCTAAAAGAAAAGATCTTCCTCTCATTTGTTCATGGAATTACTGATTGACTCACCACACACTATTGCATTTTTTCAGGACAGCTTCAAGAGGAAAAAAATCCCTGTTATATTCATCATTATACCTATTTGCCCAGCTCTCAAGACATCCACATGAGATGCCTTGAAAATAGATGACTATGTAAGCTCTATTGCATGCTAATATAGGTAATAGACGCAGTGCAGCATTACCAAATACATTTATCTTTAAATAGCTGAGTACAAATTTGGTTTGTTTACATACTATTTATGCACATATTGCACTGCTTTGTACAAGAGATATTCTGAACACTTCACTTGCAATTCAGAAAGCAATAGCAGACTATCAGTGAAACAAAACTGCAATATTTAAAACTACAGGTTCTGTGCTGATCAGAGAGCTATTACACATACCATCTTCTATATTCTCTAAAGTAGCAGAGTTATACAGACAGATCTAGCATTCAGAAGGCAGTGTGATGCTTTAGCAGTCTGATTCTATGGGTCAAACTGAGCCTAGACATAAGAAAGCACAACAATCATTGACTTTAACACATATTATATTTATTTACACCATGGTCAATATGGTCCTATTAATTTAACTCTACCACTCTAAATATCTATGTGACTGACAGTCATCAAAAGGATTCGAGTACTGCCAGAGTTCTCAGATTATTTCATCATGTTAAAACCATTTTAATGGATTATCTTGCAGATCACCTCCCTTTCACTGTGTGATCACATGGATCACATTCCCTCCATTGGTGATGAAATAACATCTGTGTGTGAGTTACAGCAATTGCTTACATGGAAAAGAAATATTAGTAAAGCATTTATTGTATTTTCAGCTCCCCTTTAGTGTGATTTAGTAGCTAGAAATAAAGAGGATATACAGTACCATGTGATCAGAGGCTCTCGGGATCACCAATGGTCTAGACCAGTGTTTTTCAACCAGAGGTACATGTACCCCTGGGGGTAAAGAGACGTTTTCCAAGGGGGTACAGCAACTCATCTAGATATTTGCCTAGTTTTACAACAGGCTACATAAAAAGCACTACTGAAGTCAGTACAAACTAAAATTTCATACGAGTTGTTTATACTGTTCTATATACTATACACTGAAATGTAAGTACAATATTTATATTCCAATTGATTTATTTTTAATTATATGGCAAAAATGAGAAAGTAATCAATTTTTCAGTAATAGTGTGCTGTGACACTTGTATTTTTATGTCTGATTTTGTAAGCAAGTAGTTTTTAAGTGAGGTGAAACTTGGGGTATGCAAGACAAATCAGACTCCTGAAAGGGGTATAGTAGTCTGGAAAGGTTGAGAGCCACTGGTCCAGACAACACAGTTTAGGAAACTCAGTAGTAACCTATAATGATCTGAACTAAAGAAAGTAAAAGTATTAATACTATCATATGTATATTACAGTAGCACCAACAGGCCAGCCAGGTCCAGGCTCCATTGTGTGAGGTGCTGTATAAAAATAGTAAATGACGTTCCCTGCACCAAAGAATTAAGTCTCATTCTTGAACATGATAAAGAATGGTGTCTGTCTTTGCTACCATTACAAAATACGTGAAAATAATTGATTACATTATTCTCTATTATTTGTTAGCTCTACTGACCTATATGCTAACCCCCTGGATGTATACATCTTTATGGGTGATCCTGCCATCCAAGATTTAAAGTGCCAGTACTGCTTATAGTCTTGTATCACTGTATATTGCACATTCATCTGAAAATGAATAAAAGAGATTTAAGTAGCAGAGCATCTAATCAATGATGCAATAGGAGACTATATATTTTCCATCTGAAACTTATGTGATTGTATTCTCTCTCCTCCATGTTAAAACTGGAAAGATAGCATTGTGCCCCAAATTATTAAGACTGAATTAATTTTAGAGTATATTGATATCTATTTGAATTTAATTTATTTGCAGACGGCATTAGAAGTGCTGTAAAAAGGTAACCATTCATTGTGCACCCAGAGAAGCGATTATTGACCATCTGGTGATACTTTTGTGTGTCAACAAACTATTCTCAGCAGGTTGTTGATGTAAAAATTATCCTAAATTAGATTGTTACAGGTCTTAGCTTTATTCAAACCTCTCATACTGTGTGAAATAAACTAGAGTTTATTCTGCGTAAAACAACTAGAGGAATACTTTATTATAACAAAAGCCAGAATAAGGGGTACCTTTGGGCTACTGCTTCAGGTCTTAGGTGCTTTGTGATGCAGAACTTAGTAAAATAGTAAAGAGTAGAGTAACTGAAAAAAATATTTATTTGACTATAGTCAGAGAGATGTTATTGTTAAGGGAGAAAACGTGAACTGTCACTTTCATTCTTTGCTCAGAATGGAAACAGTTGTAATCAAGGTGAGTATCAGGTACAATTTCATCATATTTTCTGCTGCAGGATTATGTTATTTTAAATATATTTTTAAAACAATCCAACTTAATCTGTTTTTATTAAAGTTTCTTAGCCAAGGAAAGCTGACTTAAATATTGATTTTCAAAGACAAATACTTTAACATATATCCTGAGGATCTATTCCCTATTTGTTCTGACTGTTGCACTTTCTATCACAATCAAGTCCCTGCTCACACAGATTTAAATTATTTGACATTTCAGTTTTATTTGGGAATAGCTTCCTGTGTCATAAAAAGAGCTTGAGTATCTGCAACAAATACCTTTTACAACATATTATTGTGGCAGTTTATTTCCTAGGCTTCTAGCATAACTGGGTTCTTGTCTTCCAATAAAGAAAAAGATCAAGACATTTCATATCTAATTCAATGTTGAACCCTGTAACATACAGGAGATATACTGTAAGTATTCGAAACTGGGAATGAATTGATGGGTTCTGTCCATCGATCTGAAAGTCTGAAATAAAATCAAAACTAAGGAAGATCTAAGTCTTTTCCTTCTTATCTGCCACCACTTGCTTGCCTTTACCTTTTAGCATTCTCAAGCAGAGCAGCTTTAGCCAAAGTAGGAGAGAGAGAATTTGTCTTTACATTGCACTTTTCATATTGAAGGTACAATATCTCTAAGTGCTTTCCAAAATAATGTACATGGAACATTCTCGTTATGAAGAGGTATGCTTTATACTTACTGTTTTAAAGGACACTTGTTTTAGACTAATGCTATCCTAACCTCAAGAAACTAATACCTGAATTATGACTTGATGGCCAGTTTATTACAGTGAGGACGTCAGTGCAAATTGTCCCCACAGAGATTTTACCATATATATTAGCTCTACTTAGTCAGTTATTCAGTCAGAAAGAATACATGAAGATACTTTACTTACTGCATTATCTCCCAAAGCTGTTTTGATACTAAGCCGTACTTTGAAAGCATTCTGTGCATCTGACACAAAGAAAAAGAAAGCAATAAACATAAAAATAATCTTGGAAAATTGGTTTTTAAATTATTTACTTTTCCAACTGTATTACAGAGCATAGTCTTAAAAGCTTCTAAATGTATCTTAACTTATTACATGATTAGGAGACCTCGACATTGTTAGTGTGAACAAGCCCGGACACAGTGGATTCTCAATGTGGTTTTAACCATGATCTCTTCAGAATAGAATAAGATTGGCTTTAGCAACCTATTCACAAACTCACAAAAGAGGTGAAGGTTCAGAGCAAACACCCTCAAACTCTATAAGAAGTGTTACAAAAATAAGTCTAAGCGGCCAGCTTTGAAAGTGTCCACCAAGTTGAGACATTTAACTGATAAAGGATGAGGCTCAATTGCAAAACTTACCTGGCCTGCAGACCTCAGAATGAACAATGGTAACCAAGGAGAACGCAAGCAGCAAAACCCCTAACATCCTTTCAGAGTGGAAAACTTGTGGCAAAAAGAAAAAAAGGCACCACAGTAAAGCAGTCTTAA
The DNA here is from genome assembly GCF_002925995.2 of Terrapene triunguis. NCBI lineage: Eukaryota > Metazoa > Chordata > Testudines > Emydidae > Terrapene > Terrapene triunguis. Next base: position 10,054,742 of record NW_020664373.1, read on the forward strand.
ACTTTCTGTGACCCAGGATTAAAGCATCAGCAGAAAAAATGAGCAACTAAGTAAAAGGTTTAATAATTAACCCCATTATTTTAGCTAAAACTGTAATTGGAAAGAACCATTTTCTATTTGCTTTTTTCTCTTTAGCAAAGAAAGAGATAAGACACATTTAATTTTCTTCCTCCAAGCTATTTCCTAAAACAATCAGAAAACTTCATATGCTAGCCATAGCTATACTTTCTGGTCTTTTTGGTCTTGATCTCCAACATATACCAAAAAGGTCTGAGATCATAAGGTACTTAATTCAAAGCCAACCTGCAGTCTAGTAGCTGTGTGATGTGCTGTCACTCATAGGATGTGAAGTTGCATTGTGCTGCCATTGTGCAATGTTGACAAGTTCTGAGGGAAACTGCAACCAAGTTTAGCTAGAAGGTTCGATTTGCCTGACAAATGGCCTTAAGATAAACATAAGAACAGCCATACTGGATCAGACCAATGGGCCATCTAGCCCAATATCCTGTCTTCTGACAGTGGTCAATGCCAAGTGCTTCAGAAGGAATGGACAGAACAGGCAATCATCTAGTGATCAACTCCCAGCTTCTAGCAGTCAGAGGCTAGAGACACCCACAGCATGGGGTTGCATCCCTGACCATCTTGACTAATAGCCATTGAAGGACCTATCCTCCATGAACTTTAGTTCTTTTTTGAACCCCATTATATTTTTGACCTTCACAACATCCTCTGGCAATGAGTTCACTGGGTTGACTCTGTATTGTGTGAAGAAGTACATCTTTTTGTTGTTTTAAACCTGCTGCCTATTAATTTCATTGGGAGACTCATGGTTCTTCTGTTACGTGAAGGGGTGAATAACATTTCCTTATTCACTTTTTCCACACCATTCACAATTTTATGGAACTCTATCATATCCCACCTTAGTATCTCCTTTCCAAGCTGAAAAGTTCCAGCCTTTTGAATCTCTCCTCACATGGAAGCTGTTTCAGACCCTCAATCATTTTTGTTGCCCTTCTCGGTACCTTTTCCAATTCTAATATATCTTTTTTGAGATGAGGCAACCAGAACTGCATGCAGTATTCAAGATATGGGCGTACCATGGATTAATATAGTGATATATTTTCTGTATTATTATCTATTCCTTTCCTAATGGTTCCTCACATCCTGTTAGCTTTTTTGACTGCCACTGCATGTTGAGCAGATGTTTTCAGAGAACTATCCACAATGACTCCAAAATCTCTTTCTTGAGTTGGAACAGCTCGTTTAGCTCTGGATTACATTTTCCAGTGTGCATTACTTTGCATTTATCAATACTGAATTTCATCTGCCATTTTGTTGCCCAGTCACCCAGTTTTGTGAGATCCCTTTGTAACTCTTTGCAGTCTGCTTTGGACTTAACTATCTTGAGTAATTTTTGTATCATCTGCAAATGTTGCCACCTCACTGTTTACCCCTTTTTCTTGATCATTTATGAATATGTTGAACAGCACTGGTCCCAGTACAGATCCCTGGGAGACACCACTATTTACCTCTCACTATTCTGAAAACTGACCATTTATTCCTACCCTTTGTTTCCTGTGATTTAACCAGTTACTGATGAATTAAATGACCTTCCATCTTATCCCATGACTGCTTATTTTGGTTAAGAGCCTTTGGTGAGGGACCTTGTCAAAGGCTGTCTGAAAGTCCAAGTATACTATATCCCCTGGATCATCCTTGTCCACGTTTGTTGACCCCCTCAAATAATTCTAATAGATTGGTGAGGCATGATTTCCCTTTACAAAAGCCGTGTTGACTCTTCCCCAACAATTCATGTTCATCTATGTGTCCGAATAATTCTGTTCTTTACTATAGTTTCAACCAATTTGCCTGGTACAGAAGTTAGGCTTGCCAGCCTGTAATTTCCAGGATTGCCCCTGGAGCCTTTTTTAAGAATTGGTGTCATTTTAGCTATCTGCCTGTCATCTGATGCAGAAGCTGATTTAAATAATAGGTTACATACCACACTTAATAGTTCTGCAATTTCATATGTGAGTTCCTTCAAAATTTTTGGGTGAGTACCGCTTGGTTCTGGTGACTTATCACTGTTTAATTTATCAGTTTGTTGAAGCATGAAGGGACATACAAATATTTACCATATCTGGTACGTAAATATCTTGCAATGCTGGCTACAACAGTGCTATGCAAACACCTGTTCTCACTTTCAGGTGACATTGTAAATACGAAGTGGGCAGCATTAGCTCCCGTAAATATAAACAAACTTGTTTGTCTTAGCGATTGGCTGAACAAGTGGTAGGACTGAGTGGACTTGTAGGCGTTAAAGTTTTACGTTGTTTTGTTTTTCAGTGCAGTTAGGTTAAAAAAATCTATACTTGTAAGTTTCACTTTCATGATAAAGAGATTGCACTATAGTACTTATATGAGGTGAACTGAAAAATAAATACTATTTCTTTTATCTTTTTTATAATGCAAATATTTGTAATTAAAAATAATAATATAAAGTAAGCACAGTACACTTTGTATTCTATGTTGTAATTGAAATCAATGTATTTGAAAATGTAGAAAAACATCCAAAAATATTTATAATATATTTAAATTGGTATTCTACTATTGTTTCACAGTGCAATTAAAATTGCAATTAATCACGACTATTTCTTTTAATCTAGTTAATTTGTTTTGCATTAATCGCATGCATTGACTGTTATTAATTGACAGCCCTACTTAAAATATTTCATGCTGATAAGCAACTAGCCAAAGACTCAAAAATTATCAAATTCTTTTTAGGCCTGCCTAATTATACTTTTACACTTGAACTGCTCCTTTCTATTTTCCTCAGTAGGATTTAATTTCCAATTTTTAAAGGATGCCTTTTTGCCTCTTACCTCTTCTTTTACTCTGTTGTTTAGCCACGGTGGCACTTTTTTGATCTTCTTCCTGTGTTTTTTAATTGGGTTATTCATGTAATTTGAGCCTCTATTATGGTGTATTTTAAAAGTTTCCACTACTTTATTCCATGATAAGGAATAATGTGGCCGAAAGGATGGCCTTGCCCAAAGGACCTCTTTCCACTCTCACAAAAGAAACAAGACCACATACCATAAATTACAGATCATATTCCTTTCACATAGACAAGTTATGAAATGTGAAGCTTCAGTCAGCACAACGGCTTAGTACTAGCGTAGAGCAATCACCATGCAGGAGATCTAGCTGATGAAGTCTTTAGGATTCTTGCTGCTGCCTAGTTCAGGCACCTTGCTGAAGTGACATGCTCAAGGCAGGAATTTGGAGGTGAAATGCAGGATTGCATCTGATACCACCCTGAACTGAAAAAAGCTCAAGGCTGAGAACTGCCTTCCTAACTATTGGAAGACCACTGCAATGGTAACTGAAGTAAGAGAAAAAAAGAAATTGCAGGATTTAAATAGGAGAGTATGTATTCATGTTGAATATGTAAATATTCATATTATATATATATGTATGTATGCACATATGTATGAAAATATTATTGTTATATATTTTCTACACTTTTCCAGGATGTCAAAGAAAGAAATAGGGGATAGATGTGGAATATTTAAATGTGTTACTTCAAGCATTTATGCAATCTTTACAAGCCAGGGAGTAAGAAGGGATTCTTTTATTCCCCCATCCCTTTGCATTCTCCCTGTGGCTGTTCTGATTAATGCTGGGAGCTGGTTCGGCACCCAGTAGGTCCCAGAACTGGGAATGGCAAAAAGATGGCTTAGCGCTGTTTTTGCATTGCTCCCTCAGCACTAAGGATTAAGCCCTGAAACTGTGAGTTCAATGTTTCTCTCAGGAGTTATTAGTAAGGAAAATGTTTACTTCATCACAGTACTGAAATATTGATTATTTTACTGATAGGATACTTGGATTTCCAGATAACTAAGAACTGTCTCATCTATTAATTTAATCTTGTTTTTGGAAATAGCTACCTGCTGCAAAAAAATTGCTTTCCCAATTTCTGAAGCTGTTTACTGTTCCCAGCCAGCTAATTTTGAGTACACACTTATTGATTCTGTTGTCTGCTCAGATGCATATTTGTGCACATGAAAACAAAGGAACTGGTGTATTCATTTTTAATGATGGTTCAAACTAACAGGATTTATGCATGTGCATCAAAAGGAGAGCACACAAAAATTTTCAAAGATTTTCAGTGTCACAGTTCAGGGCAACTGCACCTGTATTTCCCACTCCATGGTCTACCAAAGGCATCCACTCTAGGTTCCTGGCTCCTCAGTCATCACCTCTCTTGGGCAGAGACCAGCATCTCTCTCCCTCTGTGACATTACCCAGGGTACAATCTGGACTGAACAGCTGTGTCCCCTCAATTCTCCAACCTGGGGTGCCTTTTACACTGCTTCTCTGTGAGAGCTACCACGCCTGTTCTACTCACACACAGCCTCCAGCATGTAAGTTACCCCCAGTTATATTGTATGAGTGCTATAGCCAGCCATTCATTAATTATGCTGCAGAGCAACACCAGCAAATTTGCAGTCCCACACTTTCCCCAGAAATGTGTGTCTTGTACTGCCCAGTAGCCTCCTGGACAATACTAGCTCATATAAAGTTTGTCGTTTTATTAATAGAAAATTATATGCGCGAATCCTGTTATCCCAAATGGAGTTTACCCAACACATCAATCCAAACATACTGACTTAGATGAATCAGTAAAACAAGTTTATTAACTACAGAAAGATAGATTTTAAGTGACTACAAGAAATGAGGCATAAAAGTCAGAACCGGTTACAAGAAAATAAAAGTAAAGTGAAACTAATACCTAATTTATTAAGCTAAGTGAATTCAAAGCAAATGTCGCTTTCATTGCATGTTACAGCTGTCTTACTGGCTGAATCTCCTTCAGTCAGGATCCCTCCCCCAGTCCGATGCGGTTTCCTTTGTTCTTCAAGTGTTAAGTGCCGTAGAAAGACAAGGAGGAATCATATGGGATGTCTCCTCTGTCATAGAATCATAGAATAGGGACCTCAGGAGGTCATCTAATCCAACCCCCTGCTCAAAGCAGGACCAATTCCCAACTAAATCATCCCATGTCCTCTTATAATTCTTTCTCTTCTTCAAGAACCATCTCCAGCTGATGATCAGGAGACAGAAAGCCTGTGTGGACAGGAAACCCCATCTGTTTCTTTGCCAAGATGTAGATTTTCACCCACATCCTCTTTCCTGCCAAAGAATAACCACTTAACCAGGTGATGGTCCATTTGATTTTGTTGACACCTGGCTTAGGCGTTGGCTAGCCTTTTGTCTCTGAGGAACTTGTTTATGGCTGCTCCCCTCAGACATGGAACATATATTAATAATACTATATGGAGGACTCTTATAGCTTTACATTTAGTGTTGCCAAACATATTTTACCAGGACAATAATGATCAGAAAATTATGAGTTTTCAAATGATACTTCACAAGGCAAAATTTGTCCAAAATGTATCATAGTCCTGTGAAAGGGGTGAATATGGGGTTACAGACTGTCACCCTCCTGACCAGGTCTTTTGCCCAGGCTGCGCCTACATTGTGATATCTTCAGCAAATCCAGACTGCCTAAATAGGCCAGTGTCTGTGCGTTCCTTTCTTTCCCAAGGCATAAGAGCCGTAACTGCCACACATTATATGTTACTACACAGCCCTTTCTAAGCAAGCACATTTATTTAACAAGCACATTTATTTAACACTGTTTCCCATTACAGAGATGCCCAACATCATTTTCATGAAGTGGTGGCAGCTCCCAGGACCACAAATCAGACTGATTTTTTTTGTTTTGCCTTATCTGTCTGTTTATACATTTGCAAGTCTCCAGTGACTCTGACATCAGGCATTCTTGTTTTCAGTCTTCCGTTGAACAAAATGTCAGCAGGTGACAGCCCATGCTTTATTGGTGCCCATTCTGTAATTAAACAGTGTTAAATATGGGTCAGAATCTGACTCTGCATCCCTTTTCAGTAGGTGCTTTATTATTTTGACACCATTTTCCATCAACCAGTTGGACTGGGAATAATGGGAACTATCAGCTATATGTCCAAGCCTGTACTTCACTGCAAACTGCTTAAACTCATGTCCATGAAACTGTGGCTCCCTGACAGACATTACTATGCCAGGTATACCTTGTCTAGCAAAAACAGATTTGATACGTACAATCACCTGTTTAGTTGCAATATTTTATAGGAAAGCTCTCTCAGGGAAGGGTGAATAAACAGTCCAGAACAAGTACTTTTTGTGTGTGTGTGTTGGCTGGAAAAAACTAACAACCAACCAACAAAACAGCACAACAACACCGGACTACTTTTTTCCAAGGGGTCCATTTTTCCTGTGCCACCAACATGAGCTCTTATTTGACTTGCCATGTATTTTTGACATATGCTGTAAGCCGTAACTGCTTCCTCAGTGTCACTGCTCATTTGAGGCCAGTATAAAATGTCTTTGACGTTCTCTTAGGTTTTTGAATCATGAAATGACCTTCATGTACCCTTTTTAACATATTTTTCTGCAACACCTTAGGAATCACCATCCTGGTGCCTTTAAATAAAATCCCATCGAATACTGACAACTTCCCCTTAAACTGATAAATAGGGGCTGGGAATAAACTGCCCTGGCCACCCTATTAAAACAATGACTTTCTGCAGGGTCTCATCCTGAGCAGTAGCTCTGGCAATCACAATCTACAATTCGTCTGAGTCCAGACAAAGGGGTGTTGTTTTTTTAAAAGAAGGTTGACATGTACTAACTCTAGCTCTGGACTTTGCTTCACTGCGTTTTTGTCAAATGCTCTACAGTGTGTGTCTGCAACCACCTAATCTCTTAGAGGTTTGTATTCAGTTTGAAAATCATACATTTGTGGCTGAAAAATTAATCTCTGTATTCCCAGGGGGATATTTGCAAGTCTTCTTTGGCAACGGCAATAAGTGGGTGTGACATTGACATAACCTGTGCCGTATAGATCATTGTTGCAACCACTGTTATATATTTGCCGCAAATATTGTACAAAGGTTGTCGCGTAAGGTGTCTATGGAAAGGTTATGATTTGCTGGGTATGATTATGCTATCTATATGTGTGTATCATTTTTGTAGTTGAAGTTGTGAATATTGGCTAGGTACTTGTATCTCAATGGGTTTTCATTCTAAGTAGTCTCAGTAAAGCATTTGGTCAGCTTCTTGAGGAGGGACTATTCTCAGTAAGTGCCCAATCAAGAAACACTTAACTGACAATGGACTTTGGGAGACGCCAATCCAAATCTGCGCTTTCCTGGGAACGTTCAAACTAACATGTAATCAAGGCCTGCCAACTGAGTCATGCATAGACATGTGACTTGCCCATGTGACTCCAAGCTCCATCTTGCTGCTGTGATTTTCCACAGTAAGAACAAAGAGGGGTCCTTCCATGGGCAGAGAATATAAAAGGCCCTGAAAACCCCTCCATCTTGTCTTCAGTCCTGCTTCTGACCTCTGGAGAAACCTGGCTACAAACTGAAGCTCTGAACAAAAGGACTGAATGACCCATCCCAGTAGGGGATGTATTCCAGAGACTTGATTTGTGCCTGCAGTTTATTCAATCACTGCTACAAGCCTGAGCCAAGAACTTTGCCATTACTGTATGTAATTGATTCCATTTAACCAATTCTAGCTCTCACCTATATCTTTTTCCTTTTATGAATAAACCTTTAGATTTTAGATTCTAAAGGATTGGCAACAGCGTGATTTGTGGGCAAGATCTGACTTGTATATTGACCTGTGTCTGGGCTTGGTCCTTTGGGAACGGGAGAACCTTTTTTCTTTTACTGAGGTATTGGTTTTCATAACCATTCGTCCCCATAACTGGTGGCACTGGTGGTGATACTGGGAAACTGGAGTGTCTAAGGGAATTGCGTGTATGACTTCTGGATAGCCAGCAGGGAAAAACTGAAGTCTTCTCTGTTTGGCTGGTTTGGTTTGTCTTGGTGTGCAAAGGAACCCCAGCCTCAAGCTGTAACTGCCCTGCTCTAAGCAATTTGTCCTGAATTGATACTCTCAGAAGTGACCCACCAAAGGCAGCATCGTTACAGTGGGTAACGGTCAATTTCAGCTAACGCAAGCCTCCCATAAATAAAGACATGAAACTTTTTAGATCTGTTACCTAAGGCCAAAGCCACCTCCTCTATTTGAGCATACTGACACTTCATTTTTATTAGTGCCTGTGACACAAGCCACTGGTCTCCAGCTTTGACTACACAGTACAATCTCAGAGTTACAAACACCTTGGAAATGGAGGTTGTATGTAACTCTGAAATGTTTGTAACTCTGAACAAAACATTATGGTTTTTTCAAAAGTTTACAACTGAATATTGACTTAATACAGCTTTGAAACTTTAGTATGCAGAAGAAAAAAATGCTACTTTCCCTTTATTTTTTTGTTTAACACGGTACTGTACGGTATTTTCTTTTTTTGTTTCCTCTGCTGCTGCCTGATTGTGTACTTCCGTTTCCAAATGAGGCGTGTGGTTGTCTGGTCAGTTTGTAACTCTGGTGTTCATAACTTTGAGGTTCTACGGTACTACTGTAAGAGGATTGCACCTACTCTCCTTGAAGTCATTTGTGGACAACTTACTTTTGTGCTTACTCTCACTGTACCTCAGATATGGAGCTTCTTTAATTCACTTCTTCACTTTCTCAAAATCCTTAAGATTTGCATCCCATGTTCATTGGACATCTTTGCACAGGAGTATTTTCAGGTTGCTGGTTCAGGCAGCTAGATTAGGTACAAATTTCCCTATATAGTTCTGAACTATTAGTTCACCATTTCAAGAAATTGTTGTACCTTTTCCTGGGCTATTTGGGCAGGCATGTTGGTGATGGCCTCAGCCTTACTGGGGGGAGGAATAGCTCAGTGGTTTGAGCATTGGCCTGCTAAGCCAAGGGTTGTGAGTTTAATCCTTGAGAGGGCCACTTAGGGATCTGGGGCAAAAGCAGTACTTGGTCCTGCTAGTGAAGGCAGGGGGCTGGACTCAATGACCTTTCAAGGTCCCTTCCAGTTCTAGGAGATAGTAAATAAATAAATGGAGATATCCTGTGATCTACCTGTTCACTTTGCTGTTCTCTCTTCTCTCCCAGATACGCTATTTCCATTACATGGCATGTATATTTCAGTTATCTTTATCCCAGCATCTCTGGTTCTTTCCAAGGTTGCTTAGAGCCTCTGGTCATGCTCATCTATTGTTCTCTTCCCCCCCAATCAAAATAATTATCTATGTAAGCCTTAGCACCTTCTATACCATGAAAAATTTGCTGTCTTTTCCAGTGAAACACCTTGGGTGTCGAACACAACCCAAATGGCAGTCTGTGGAAACAGTGTCTCCTAATAGGGATGTTGAATGTGCATAAATGTGTCCTGTTTTTGTAAGGGCACCTACCAGAATCCTGCTGATGCATCAAACTGAAAAATATCTGGCATCAGCCATCTCCCCAAAAATTTCTTCTATTGCATGTAGTGGAAAATGTTCCCTTTTACATATTTAAATCTTTTACGTCTATACCAAAGTGAAGGGCTCAGTCTTTTTTCAGAATGACCAACAAGTGTACCTGCTCTGTTCATTTTCTATTCATATTATGATTCCTAGAGTAATGAGCCTATCTGATGCATCTTTTAGTTTCTGCCTGAGGCTGAATGTGGGGTGCATGGGCTCTTTCAGCTCTATTCTGTACTCTGGTGAGAGCTTCTCTATCCCATGGAAGACATCCTCAAACTCTTCTTCAACTGCTTTGGTGTCCAATGAACGCACCATCTTGATGAGACCAAGGGCTTGACACACTTTTAACCCAACAATGGGTGCTGTTTTCCCTGGTACTGCTACAAATTATATCTTTTCCAATTTGTTATTTACCCATACGTTTAGTTCACATATACCTCTAGTGGTAATATACTCACCACCGTAAGCCTGGAGTTTCACCCATTTACACGCCACAATCTGTGGCTTTTCTTTTAGAGCTTTTATCACTGTTTCTGGCAACACATTGTCTTGTGCACCAGTGGCCAACTTAAAAGTAATAAATGTCCCATTTTCTTTCAGAGTGACAGCTCAATTGTTTTCTACTGCAACAATGTCCACTACTCCTAAAAAGAAGCTAGTGGTGCGGTCACTGTCCTCTTTGTGCATACTGTGCTGGTGCTTGAAAACTCTTGCAAAGTGATGTAATCAATTTCATGTCTTGCGCCTTTTCCCATATGCTGGGCATTGTCTTGACTGTCACAGATTGTACAGTTTAAGGTAATGTTTTTGCTGGACTCTGAGCTCCACATGCCTTTCTGCCTCAGGTTTCTTTTCTTGTTATATTTTGGATACTCTATCATGTCTACAGTATCAGAGCACTGTCCATGCTCCATAAGCTTCATTCTGGACTGAGGGATTTCTGCTTCTTGGCAAATTCTAATTGCTTTGTCAAGTGTTAATTCTGGTCTTTTAGTAGTCTCTCTCTGAGACGTTTGTTCCAGATCCCAATCACAATCTGGTCTCTTAATAAGGACTCAATGCCCTGTGGTGGGATAGGTTCTCACCCTGGTCAGGAAAGGATTAAAGAGCTCTCTGGGAACGATCAGCCTCAACCTGTTGTATCTACGGGGCCTGTTGCAGCAGGATGGGGAGGCTCCTTAAAAGGGAGGATCCCAGCCCAGTGCAGGTGGCGCTTAGAAGCAGGGGCATGTGCAGGAATTTAAATTTGACTGCTTGGGGAGGGGCACGTTAAACACCCACATATCATATACATTAAACCCTATTGACACATGCACATACATCATATGCATAGAAATACACAGCAGTACACTCACCATTTCAATGAAAATCCATGTGCTGTGGAGCCATCTAAATAAATGTATCCACAAGTACTTGGCTGCGGCAGGGTCAGACAGCTCCTCTGGCCCCGAAGCCGCAGCACACAGAGAGAGAGAGAGAGAGAGAGTGCGCGTGCGCTCCTCTGGCCCTGGGGCCATGGTGAGGAGAGAGAGAGAGAGAGAGAGAGAGCGCGCTCCTCTGGCCATGGGGCCAGAGCTGTGCCCCCACAGAACTCCAGGGCTGGAGGAGCTGTCAGCTCCCATCATGGCCCCGGGGCTGGAGAAGCTCCCTCTCCCTGCTGTGGCCCTGGTGCCAGAGGAACTCTGTGGCCCTGCCACAGCTAGGGTTACCACCTGGCCGGTATTTGACCGGACTGGATGTTTTTTTATGGATTTGTCAGTTGCCAGAAAAATAATTTAATCTGCTGGGGTTTTTTTTTTTTTAAACGTGGATCTAAAGATTTGCATTACTATCACAATATACTGGGATATCTAATGTTAAAAGTTTCTGCATACAGCTAAAGATGCTGCTGTGTTCCCAGTTCTGCAGTTTAAGCGATAACAGATCAAAACTGTTGAAAATACAGCAGCTATCTACCCACCAACACACAAGTGCACTGCACATGTGTGAGAGAGGGGTCTGAGTCATGTGAGGGAGGAGAATGGATGGTTGCGGAGTTGCCTTGTGATTGGGGGAGGGGTTAGGGTTGTGGCAGGCTTGCCTTGTGGTGGGGAGGGATGCCAGGTTTTTTGCATTTCAAATGTGGTAACCCTAGCTGAAGCCCGTAAGTCGGAAGAGTTCTGTGCCCCCGCAGATTAATGGGGGGCCGTGCTCCTGCTTGCCCCCCTTTGTGCACACCCCTGCGTGGAGGGAAGCAGAGCTAGAGCTCCCTAGCCCCACAGAGCACAGCTGCTTACTCAAAAAGCTGCTGAAGAGCCTCTGTCACCCAAGCCCTCTGGAGAGGTGTTGAGGGACCATCTTCACTTTACTTTTCATTTGAGCCCAGAGTGCTCGAACTGGGGCTCTCAGACTGCAGGGGTTAGGAACCCAGCCACCTTCACAGCACATGCAGAGAAAAGTGAGGTGAGCCCAACTGTTTTGTGGCTGCAGAATTACTTTGTTTGCCTTTTTATTTGTCTGGACTGTGGTCATGCTCGGAAGTGGGGCAGCCGGCTCCCTAAGACGTACAGCCAGGAAACTGTATCCTGCACACCAAACAGGCACAACAGCACCCCCTTCAGCCAGAAAGGATGGGAGAGGTGTCCACCCTCATCCCATGAAGGTGCCCCAGAGTTACAATCCAAGGTATCCCCCAAAATTGCATGACTGGCTCTTTCAGCCTTAGATGAGTCACAAACTCTTCTATGGTTTCACCTTCTTTTTGTACTCTTTGTTTTTAAAAAAAAAAATCTCGTATGTTTCAATTTTACATGAAGTGTATTACTCCTCAAATTTCTGTAATACATTTTCTAGTCAGCCTCCTCTACCTGAAGTAACTGAAAACTGTTAAATACATCAAATACCTCAGGATCAGACATTGTCAAAAATAAGGCTACCTTCTGATTGTCTTCCTTGTTTCTGGAACCCATTACGTATGTACGTACGTACGCACGCACACAGACTGAAGCGCTGTTTAAACCAGTTGTTTTCCAGCCCAGAAAGACATATAACGCTTATGAAGTTGATACAATAGTCTCTATAAACGTTCTATTTTGATATTGTTAGAACAAAATGCTTTGATTTTTCATTTCAAATTACTTTTTTCAAATTTATTATAATTGTTTTAGAAAGCAGAAATCAAAATGAAACATTTTGATTTTGTTGAAACAAAACATTTTGATCAATCCAAGACAAAAAAAAAATTCCTCCGATTTGAAATGAAGCCAAATTTTGAAATCCTTCTAAATGGAACAGTCGTCATCCAGCCAGCTCTAAGACAGACCAGTAAAAATGCTAGAGAAGGAGATTTAGGGTATCACAAGTTCATGCCTTTTTATGTTACAAGCTGAGCATATCAGCACCCACCGTTTTGTAATTCTCCTTCATATGTTCTCAATGAGAAATTCAAATGCATGTACAAGTCTTTTTCAAACCCACTCTTCTTCCCTTCTGGTTTGATGTGTAAATCTGCTTGCACATGTGTGTACTCATATGTTTACATATCGTTCATTTGTCAGAACATTCACATAACATTTTTAGATGCACATATGGTGCATCTAAAAACCATTTTGAAAATTCAACATACAAAGTTTTGAAACTGTTCATCTTTTGTAATGACTTTATGAGAGAAAATCCTTTTTAGCCATCTTTGAATTACAAGAGACAGCAACGCAGAATCTGATATTTGATGAACTTCTTAGAAATATCATTGAACTGGTGCAAATAATTTAGTATGAATCATAGAACTGGAAGGGACCTCGAGAGGTCATCTAGTCCAGTCCCCTGCACTCGTGGCAGGACTAAGTATTATCTGGACCATTCCTGACAGGTGTTTGTCTAACCTGCTCTTAAAAATCTCCAATGCTGGAGATTCCACAACCTCCCTAAAAATGAATACGACTGACTGGTTCAAAATACAAGATAACTGATATTTCTAAATAGTAGAATCCTCAAAAATATCTATATAATCTATAAGTATGTACATAAAAGTATAGCTTAAAAATCAAAATGAAGGATGTCGAGGCAAGGCTGAGATATTCATTCAAGTAGGTACATGACTCTGATTTGCAGTTATCTCCTGTGACAATTAAAGTAGATTTAGCAAGGTACTATTCTGCTTCCTCCCCACATTTAAATGTCTTTGAAATGGAAAGTTCCAAGAAACAAGTATTTATTGATATCTGTGTGTAGTGTTGTTGTAGCCATGTTCTTTCTCTAATATCCGGAGACCAAAGTGGGTGAGGTAGTATCTTTGAATGGACCAGCTTCTGTTGGTGAGAGAGACTAAAAGCTCGTCTCTCTCACCAACAGAATTCGGTCCAATAAAAGATATTACCTCACCCCACCTTCTCTCTTTATTGATAGCGGTCATATAAGTTAATTAACAGCCATAGCTGTGCTTAATCCTGTTTTTTCTGTTTGACCAACTAACAGTTTTAAATTCTGAGAAAGTTAATCACTACCACTCAGGACTAAAAATTAACTCTTACGTGCAAAGTATCAATGTGCTACTATCAGCATTTAATCACTCACGGAAATGTAACTACAGGCAGTATGGACCTAACCCTGTAAGGTGCCTAGCAGTTCCCACAGAGTTCAGTGGGATCATAGGGCACTCAGCACCTCTTGAAGTACTCAGAAATGTGCAGGATCAGATTCCAAGTGAACATGGGGTCCCCAAGTGATAGGTCAATGTTGGATGATATAGGGCCCAATCCAGCTCCTATTAAATTCAATGAAAAACTCCCATTATTCAGACAGAAGTTGGATTGGACCCATAGTGACTATCATATTAAAATAATGGAAATGTAATTAAACATACCACGTCTCTTTTCTTTGTGCTCGTAGAAGTGTGCAGTTTGAGTGATATCGGTCATTCACATCTGCATCTATTTAAGCAGCTCTATATCCATTGTATCTGCAAATGAAGGAAGGAGTGACCCATTTTCAATTATATTAAAAATAAATCATAAATTATTTTTCAACAAATAAATTCTGTAGTGAGAAATTACCACGTGTTCCCTTGAAATCTGCACTCTGCTGTGAAAAAGAGCAGCATTAAGGACCGGCCTCAATGGGACAAACACGAAGGATGAAAAAGAAGTGGGGTAGTGACTTCTCATACATTTGCTGAAGCTGCTCTTCTTCTTTTCCCTGTCACACTTAGTTTTTATAATTTAGCTAAAAAGGCTGATCTGTTACCTCTAATCTGAAATCCATGTTTCAGGAATATTCATATGACCCACCAAAGCAAATCAAAAGGGGTACAAACATGGCAAATCAAAATTTATTTTCTAAGTCAACAAAAGTCACACTATTTACCCAGATTTCATTTCTCATCTATCCTCCCCATCCCACTTCCCCCAACTAAAAAAATGACAAGTCTCATGGCTACAGCAGGAGTGAGATCCTGGCTTTACTGAAGTTAATGGCAAAACTTCCATTGACTTTAGTAGAACCAGGTTTTCATCCTACATGTTCCCAAATATGCCTATGAGGCCTATTTCAAAATGTATTTGTACAAATAAAATGTAGAGACACAGGGCTTTGGGCACGTGAACACAAAAGTGCAATTCTGTATATACCAGTTCACGTGGGCCAAATAATAAATGTGTGCCCCAACAGGTGATTTCTCTACTACATTGTTCATAGGTAGTATATGACACTATCTGTATTGTTATTCACACACAAATTTATAAGAGAACATGTTGTTTTAGTCAAAATCATATTTCATTTGCACATTTCCCTACTCTGTTATTTTGCACAGTACAGTATAATCAATGCCTGCTGAAATCTACGTTGTATGTTACTGTTTTGTATATACCATACATAGATACAACAAGACCTTATAGCATGTTAGCTTGAATTTTAATCAACATTTCTGTAGTGCATAATCATTGGATGAACAGAACAGTAATCTCTGAAGGGCCATTGTTTAGCACTAGTATATAAAGCAGTATTAATATCAACATTATCTCATTTGTCATGGGAGAAAATCTTAACCACATTCAAAATCAGTTCTGTGAAGGCACATATTAAAATGTTGTATCATAAATATCAGATACCACAGTGATTACTATGGAAAAAGAACCAAAACAGAATTGAAGCAGACTAGAATGTTTGTTACAATACACTTATATTGCAGAGGAATATTTTGCTATATTTAACAAATACCTGAGTAAATATAGGCTTGCGCATAGAAGGCAATATAATTTGAAATACAGTAACAACCCTGTATCAACCAGCTACATCAAGCTGTTACTTACAAATAAGGATAAACCTTTAAATATTTGTCTCTATTATCCTTTTTTTTTTTGCCATGGATGCTCGTTTTACCATCTAGCTACAAGGAACAATGTCATATGCTTATGTATACAATGGATCTGGAATGCATTACAGCATGACAAAAATATGTTCATGTGCATTTACTGTTGCAACTTTGGAGCTGTGGAGTGTTGGTAGAGGAAGAAAGGGTAGAGTTACTTTTTATGGAAGTCGATGTAAAAGAATTACCTCTAGAAATATACTTTTGAATCTGAATCGTGAAGCAAGCTGGAGAGGTGACTTCTGCAGACCACTGGAAGCTTGCTGCTAAAATGAACTATGTATAGTGGAACTTACGCTCTGTAAAATATGGATGATGAATTCTTAGTGATTGGAAACTTGATTATTTTAGCTACATGAATGGAACATGCTGACCTAGAAGTTATATTTGTCCATTTTTGCACCAATAAATACTTCAACATCACCATATTATTTGGGTTGTATGGAATGAGTTTTGGGGAGTATTTAACACAAAGGATAGAGAATATATATATATAAAATAAAACATAAAAGGGGGTAAATTAAATGGTGAAATGAGACTAAACTATAAATGTAATTATTGTACAGACATTGCAAGGATGGATGACTGCTTTTTCACTGGGCGATTGTCCTTACTGCTAGCTACTGAGACTAATCAGTTACTTGTTTTTTGTGGGCAAAAATTACACTATTATATTTTTCCCAATAAAATAATATACATTCACAGAGAGCACTGTGCAGAATATCATCTTTTTAACAACTAAGTATGTTATGAAGTGTTAGGAGTGATTCTTTCCCAAGATTATAGTGGGTGATCATAATAAACTAATGGATGCTGAAATTCATCACTGAAAGGAATGGAGGAGGAAATTTGCCATATTGCCTTGTGAACAGTGCAAAGGAGGATGGTTCGCAACTATGCCTGATAGTCTATTGTTGAAGGATTTCAGTTAAGAGATTTATCATACTGACTACTATTGTAGCTAGGGTGACCAGATGTCCCGATTTTATAGGAACAGTCCTGATTTTGGGGTCTTTTTCTTATATAGGCTCCTATTGCCCCCACCCCCGTCCCGATTTTTCACACTTGCTCTCTGGTCACCCTAATTGCAACTCAATAACTAAACAGGAGATACCAGAATTGAGAAATACACTGCATTAGGTCTTTTACAACTTTTCTGAGAGTCTATGGAGTTGATTAGTTCTCAAAAGCACATTACTGCCATCTGCTGCATCTAATGAGCAACAAACTCATTATTTAGATTTAGCTGTTTAGATTCTGTTTGGGAGAACAGAATAACAAAGACGCTGGATGCTGTTGGTTGCTTGCTTTTTTGAAAGACACACTAAAATCTAAAATGTGGTTTGCTAACAAAAGGTACACAATGAGTATTCACTCATCAAATGTGTAGCAAAATACCTCATTGTTGTATGTGGCAGGTGGCTACTTTGCATAATTTTAGAAATTTAGATTATAATTCAGTCCTGATGAGAGGATCATTGTCTGCTGATTACCTATTCCTGGTAGCCAAGATCAAAGACTCAGGCTATACAAAGGAAAGGCTGAACTATTCATGGTAGTTCTAGTTCTGAGACAGTTAAGAACTTGTAACCATAGGGAAAACCCAGTTGTGGGTTTTGAAAGACTGACACCTACCAGAGCCTGAGGCTGGAGTTGGGGCAATCTCTGGCAAGCTTTTTGGCATGTGTGTAGGTTCTTTTATTGTTTTCAATAGGTTTTCTCTGTAATTATTTCACTGTAAGAATAAATGTGGTTTACAGATAGTTGTACGGTAACTTGTAACTGCTTGCAATTACAACTGTTGATAGCCTTCAAAGAGAAAGCAAAGCACAGATGGTAGTCTGTTTAGGCAGTGTCTTGCTGGGAATATCAGTGTAGGTAGGGAACTGTGCAGCCTGGAAAAACCCATGGTCAGGAGGGAGAGACACGGGTCTCCACTCAAGAAAGTTGACAGCTGAGGAGCCAGGAGCCTAAAGTGAGTGCTTTTGCTGGACTGGGGGTGGAGTGGGAAGAGGGAGAAATACAAGTGCAGTTGCCCTGAACTATGACAAAGAAAATAGTGGATAGCATAGCCATTTAGAATGAATTTATAAAACCTATCACTGGATGCTTCATTGCTAGCAGCTGAGGAACGTAATTTTGCGCTATAGCTATGGGAATATCAGGAGCACGCATCCACATGTTGATGTATCACAATAGTTGATACCTGAATATTAATCTACACTTTGCAGTGTTAATGGATATTCCAAACACAGGCAAATGAAATTGATTCATTACTACAGAAGGGGATTTGAATTAGGAGCTTTTCCAAATGCATCTGATCTCCAACATGTGCAACTACAGATCTGATAACTTGCATATTTAGCACGTGTATATCTGTGTGATAGGTTCTACATGGAACCTCCAATTTCTGCCATCAGGTGAGATGCTGCACAGATAACAACCAGAATATACAGATTGCTTAGTTGTTGGTGGATTTGATGATGTACCAGTTTGTTTTTGTCTCAACTGAAATAGATCATAGAATATCAGGGTTGGAAGGGACCTCAGGAGGTCATCTAGTCCAACCCCCTGCTCAAAGCAGGGCCAATCCCCAGACAGATTTTTGCCCCAGATCCCTAAATGGCCCCTTCAAGGATTGAACTCACAACCCTGGGTTTAGCAGGCCAATGCTCAAACCACTGAGCTATGAAAAAAGTGACAAACAGTTAAGAATTGGGATCTGGTTTTGATACCATTTTATTAAACCATAATGACTCCATTACGAGGTACCCCAATCCTATATAATCGGAAGTTTCAGCAACTGCTGAAATACAGACACAAAGAAAGGTCTGGCTTTTTTTTTTAAACATGCTTTGACTTTAGAGTGGCTGCTTCCCAAGAGGCCAGATACATGTTTTTATTGTGTATTGTGATCCTAGAGGCACCAAGAAGGATTGCATTGTGTGTAGACCCTGTATACACACGAGTAACTATGACTACTAGTACCAGTATCAATTGCAAGGATGATAAGTATGCTTAACTTCTAAGATGGTATGTTAGAGCAGGGGTGGCCAACCTGTGGCTCCGGAGCCACATGCAGCTCTTCAGAAGTTAATATGCGGCTCCTTGTATAGGCACCAACTCCGGGGCTGGAGCTACAGGTGCCAACTATCCAATGTGCTAGGGGATGCTCACTGCTCAACCCCTGGCTCTGCCACAGGCCCTGACCCCACTCCATCCCTTCCCACCCCCTCCCTGCCATGCCCTTGCTCCTGCCCAGAGCCTCCTGCATGCCACGAAACAGCTGACCGGGGAGGGTGGGGGAGGTGCTGATCGGTGGGGCTGTTGACATATTACTGTGGCTCTTTGGCAATGTACACTGGTAAATTCTGGCTCCTTCTCAGGCTCAGGTTGGCCACCCCCCTTTGTTACTCTAACACAGATCACAGACAGTTTGCCTCACCCCTGTGGATGAGGATATTGAATCAGGCCAATGGTTAGAATTTATTGAGACCAGATGGGCCTAACTGCTCAAAAATGGAGCAGCTGTCATGGATATGTCCTGCTGGATGTTCCTGCTGACTGGGAGAACAAAAAAAGTTTAAACAATGTGCAAAGAGAACCAGACTGAGAGACCCTCAGACAAGCAAGGGGTGAAGAACAGTAGGGTGGGGATCAGGTGGGTCACCAGAAGATCTGGACTTGCCAGAATGTAAATTGGTTCTATTCTGTTCCTGTAACTTAACAGGATAGCTTATTTAACGTAACTTGTAGCAAAGCATAAGGTTAGATAAAACTAAATACACCAGGAGACTGTTGTTTTAAAATACCTTTTTCCCTTCTAATGCCTTATTCCAACTACTATTTTTTTTTAAAGAATGCTGCGGGTCTACATTACTAGTCAAAGGTTCCTGAAGGGAGGAAATGCAGGTGCCCAAAACCCAGTCAGACCTGCAGAGCAATATGTGATTGGTGTACACAGAGTAGTCTGTATCTCGGTCCCGGTCCAACAGTTTAAGAAGATTCCACCCCAAAAGAGGTAAGGACGAGAGACTCAAGACTTGACGTGGGTGCTCTCGGCAATGCAAAAAGGGACAAAGGTGTAGCTAGTGCCATAATTATAACAAAACACACACACAGGCTTTTGCCTCCTTTCTTTCAATGCTATTTAGCTAATATTTAGAAAACCACCACCTCAGTATAAACGTTCAATTCCAAGGAGGAAAAATGTAGCAGCCGTAGAAGCTTCCAACCATCCTGACCAGGCTCCATTCCAAGTTTTGGATTTCCTGCACATGCCCAGATCCTGCACTCAGACTTGTGTAGAAGAATGTAGTTCCAGACCGTCTTAACAATAGATATCACCTCTTCCTCCTCCCCCCCGAGAGACACTTCAAAGCTAGTGTCTACCACCCTGTACAGAGCACATCTGTCCAGGGCTATAGAATTGCTCTGGGATATCTGGACAGAGAGGATGCCCTGCTGGAAATGTTCTGGGTGTGGAAACCCTCCTCTTGTGTGTGAGAGAGAGAGAATATGGGGTAAGAGTTGTTAGCACCGGTATAGCCCCCCGGTATAGCCAGGCATTGAAACAGGAAGTACACACGGAGCAGTTGATGACCAGAATTCAGTCATGCACACGTGCAAGGCAGTAACTTGGAACGAGGCCCCAGGGCCCCCAGCAAATGCACGGAGTTTTGAGATCCATTCTGTGCAAAATATGCGGCCACAGGCGCTGGGCACAGACAATTCACCTTCTGTAGGTGTGACAATGGCCCCAGCGCACCGCACTTTGCTCGGCCTGTTTTCCGCAGCTCGGCCCCAGCCCGCAAGTCACGGCGGCGAGGCGCGCGCACGAGCACACCACACCCGGTCTGGGATCAAATCACTGCACCAACCCCGCCTGCCCCCCCGTCCCTTCGCTCCGCCCCAGCACGCCGCCCACGCGCACCGCAGCCCGCGAGCCAGCGTGCGTGTGTAGCCGACACTGCCCCTCCGCATGCGCACGTTTGTCCCTGTGCGTGCGTGAGTCGTTTTACTCACCAGTCCCTGCTTCCGCCCGACCCAGGGAAACGGAAGGAAGGCGCCGCTTTATCCTCTTCCGGTTTCGTATCATGTGACGTCCCGTTCCCTACACAACATGGCGGCCCCCATGTTGCTGCCCGCGGCGGCTCCGGAAAAGCTGGGGTGAGTCTGGGGGCGTTGCCGTGACGCCCCCTCGCCCTGCCTGACGCTGGCGCCACAGGGGGGCCGCTCCCCGGTGCCGGGCCCGCCTGGGCCGCTGTGCCGGCGGGAGATCCCACCCCCCGTGCTGCCATTAGCAACCGTGAGCCTGGGTAGTCCCGTCCCCCCCCGCCAGGGTCGGCAGCGACATAAACACGATCCCTGCCTCGCGCTGCGCCTGTCTCGTCTGTGTGTGTCGTGCAGTTAATCAGCGCCCCTCTCTCCCCCGTAGATGTGTTATGGAGGATGAAGCAGCAACGTTTTTGGATCCTGCCTGAATATTTGGGGCAAGAAAGAGAGAAGTCAGAGATGATTCTTTTCTCTCTCTCTCCCTCTCTCCAAAAGGCCCCATTACAGGCCTGAATGAGAGGAAGGCTGGAGATGGTGGTAACAGTGGCAGGAAATTGGAGAAGGGGAAAGGCTTTCAGAAGGAAATTATCATGAGTTCAGTTTTGGCTGCAGTAAATTTATCTTGATGGAGAGCCACATTGACAAGAGCTGTCAGATGCAGGCTGAGATGTACTATTGGCTAAAAATTAGAATTGGAAAGGTCGATCTGAGAATTATCTGTAGTATTTATACATCGAGACAATATTTAGAGGCGGAAGAGGGCAAGTACAGAGTTTTAAGGGCCCCACAGATAACAGAAGAGAGGAGGAAGAGGACCTACCAAAAGAGATGCCAGAGGAATAATTGGGGAGATGTGAAAATAATTGAAAGAAGGTGGAATCAAAAACTGTCAGTGCCAGACTCATCTCCCCCGTGTCATAAGCCAAAGAAGAATGTGATAAGGCGTGTGTGATCAGCATTATCATGTCAAAAGCAGCAGAGAGCTCGAGGATGAGGTTCTCATTTTTTTTAGCCCAACTATGATTATTATTAAGGCTGTGAGTTTGTCTCGGAGGTCACAGAAGTTACGGATTCTGTGACCTCTGTGACTTCTGCAGCGGCAGGCCGCTGCTGGGGCAATCTTAGGCCACTGCCCTCGCCGCACTACCACCAGCAGCAGAAGTTTGGGTTGGGAAATGGGATTTGGGGTGCAGGAGGGGGTGAGGGCTCTGGGTAGCGCTTACCTCGGGGGGGGGGTCCCTCAGAAGCGGTGACATCCCTCTGCTCCTAGGAGGAGGCACAGCCAGGGGATTCTGTGCACTGCCTCCATCTGCAGGCACCGCCCCCACAACTCCCATTGACTATGGTTCCCGGCCAATGGGAGCTGCGGAGCCGGTACTTGGGGAGGAGGCAGCATGCAGAACTGTGTGGCCACACTGCTGCCTAGCAGCTGAGGGATGTCGCCACTTCCGGTGCGGCGCAGAGCCCGGTAGGGAGCCTGCCAGCCCCGCCAACCCCCCTTTTCCCCCAGCACCAGCGCGGGTCCCGGCCGTCCCCCTCCCTAATATTTAGTCAGGGATATATAGTACAAGTCACAGGCTGTGAATTTTTGTTTATTGCCTGTGACCTGTCCATGACTTTACTAAAAATACCCATGACTAAAATGTAGCCTTAATTATTACTACTGTCCAGACAGAGTTCTAAAGACAAGTTTTGGTGCTTTTTTTAAACTGATGTCTGAAACTTTTATAGAAATACTGCTTCTGTGAATATTTGGTGTTATTTAGCATATTTGATTTTATGACTTTTGTGTTGATGGCAAACTTGAAATTTTTAACTATACAACAAAAATGTTCTGATGACCTTTCATAATACAAGTGATGTACTTTACCATCTTTAGCCATAAAAAATACAAAGCTATTCTGAAGAAAGAAAAACGAAAGAAAAAGAGACAAGCACTTGCCAGATTAAGAGATTCAGGTAATAGATAAGTCTTTTTTGTTGTTACTTTGTAAGGATGTACCAGTTATTTTTTCTTGTCATAAAGAAAAGGAAAGGAACATTAAAATGTGAGCCACATTATCTGAAGGACCAGAAGACACAATTTTAATGATGCTCCAGAAGACTGAGATTTATAAAATAGAAATTTCCTTTAGGCGATTCGAGCATGTAGTGCATTATTACTCACATACAGTGTCAGATGACTTAAAACAATATGTAGTAAATATTTTTGAAGGTTCTTAAAGGGTTTTTTAAATGAATATTAAGTTTAAGTCTACAAAAGTAAAGGAAAGCATGTACACTAACACAAGAATATCTCTGAAGAAATGGCATTTTTGAAGTTTAATAAAAAAAAAAAAAAAAAAGAGTGTAGCTCTAATTTGAACGTTTATATTATAGCATTTCTGTTATATATAGTGGTGAAGCCCAGGAGAAAAATTATATTTAGCTGCATGTACAGGGACATGTTACTTTTTCCTCAGAAATCACAGAAAAAAGTGAACCATTGCCTGAAGAGGAGGAACTAGAAGAAGAGGAAAAACAACTTGAGGCTGAAAGGTAAATAATCTAGAGTTTAAAATAATATCTGCAGTTGAAAAATTGTTGTTTAGTCTTTTATTTAATTTCATGTTGAAATCTCTGACAATTATATATTTTGTAAATCAAAATCTATTTTTATCCATATTATGTAGTGTACAGTCAAATTTCTCTGAAAAATTAACTTTGAATCCAACTGAGTTTCCTGTGCTCAGCAATTTCAGATAAACTGGATTTCCTTGTATCCATAACATATGCAACAATTTATCCAAAATCACTAAATTGGAAAATTTAAATCAGTGTATTTTGCCTAGTTTTAGCTCCTAGGATAAGCAACAAACATATGGCTGACTATTATAGCCCGCAAACATATGGCTGAACATATTATATTATGTTCTAGTCCTGCCCAGAATTAATGTTGATCTATTTGGAAGCATATCCCAAGAAACTCGTAATCTGGCAACAGAATAAAAACGGAAGTATAACTCTCTAAAATTCTGTTCAATTCCCCTACATTTTTCCAGAATCAAAACGGCACTTTGGTATCAAAAGAACGTGACTAAGCACCTTTTGGGGGAAATGTAATGTTAAGAAAAAAAATTGTAATCTTGCTGTGTTAAATAATTATAACTATGTTTAATAAGCCTGCAACCATGGCTCCTGAAATATAAACAAAAGTATGTCTACAAATCACTGATGAACACTGGACTTCTCTTGCTAATTAGCATCTGATTTTATTGGTAGGCAAAAACTACATGAGGAATGGTTGCTGAGAGAAGAAAAGGCTCAAGAGGACTTCAGGCTCAAGAAGGAAAAGGAAGAGGCCATGAGAAGACTTCAGGAGGAAGAGGAGGTGAAGTATAAATTGAGAACAGTGTTTCACTGTACTATACTGCTCATCATTTGGGGAAAATATTAATGTCTTTCTGTTGCATAGCAGCTACACAATGCTTAGAAGTCTAGTATGTTTATTTTTTTCAGTTTTGATCTTAAAAAACATACAAATCATTCCTCACCAAAGGATATCTATCCAATGCTCTGACCACCCTTGACATAAATCTAAAAACTCAGTTCTGGAAAGGTTACAACATATAGCATGGTTGATGGCAGGATGGATAAAATTCAATTATTATTTAAAAAAAAAATCAGATTTAAAAAATAAATAAATACAGGTTTATTGTTAAAAATTGTGCTGAATTAAAATTAAAATTTGAAATGAGAATATCAAATATGTTAAGGCCTATTTGTGACAGGTTGGACTCCCTGAGATGTCACCTGGTGTGCTGGGACATCACTGAGTCAGACTATTCTGCCAGCTTGGGCCCCTTTTTACCTGGTCTTGCTGGGCTAGGCTCCCCAGCCTTTTCCAGCCCAGCACATCTGCAGGGCCACACCCAGCTGCACAGAGAGACAGAGATCTGCTCTGGGAAGGCTCAGCTTAAGGGGCTTGCCACAGTACCCAGATGTTCACCCCTCCCCTCCCCCTTGAAGTACAAACCCAAAATTATATGAAATTCGCTTCTTCTCTCAATGTGGAGAAGGGTCTGCACAACTTCTCTCCCCCCCATTTAGAAATCACATAAACTGGATTATATTGTAAACCAGAAATAAATGTATTAACTATAACAGGTGTATTTTAAGTAGTTAAGGAGGTAGCAGATAAAACAAGGCAGATTACTAAGAAAATAAAACAGAGCACACAGACTAAGCTTAATACACTAAAGAAACTGGTTACATGTAAGTTCTCACCCAAATATGGTTCTAATAATCTTCTTCACAGGTCAGACGCCCTTCCAGCCTGGGTCCAGTTCTTTCCCTCATTTCAGTCTTAGTTGTTTCCAGTAGTCATCTTGGGTTGGGAGCAGGGGAGAACTGATGACCTGGCTTACCTCACTCCCCACCCTTAAATAGGATTTCATAAGGCAGGAGTCCTTTGTTTCCTAGTTTGACCCCTGTCTCCAGCTTCTCCTGAAAAAGTACAGAATTCAAGATGGATTCCAGTATCAGGTGACATGGTCACACGCCTCTGTAGGGCCCCTGTAGCCATTCTTCACAGGCTGACCCACATGTTCACAGGAAGACTAAGCTCTTTTACAGTCCATTGTCTCTTGCTGATGGGCCATCAGCCCTGTCTGGCTTTTTCATTGTTGTACCTGAAGTGTTAGCTGGGGCATCATCCAAAGTAGCATAGTTGAAATACAGATACATAGTCAATATTCCTAACTTCAGATACAGAACTGATACAGGCATACAGATTGGATAATCACATTCAGTAAATGATAACCTTTCCAATAATATCTCACATGAGCCATCGTGCATAAAGTATATTTCAGTTATGTCACATTCATATCATAAGCATATTTTCATAAAGGATATGGAATGACCCGTCACACTAGTTTTATTGTAATCTATTAAAATTTAAATTAAATAAAAATATTTAAGCAATACATGCTTGCTGCCAAGTTTTGAAGAAAGTCAACCAGTGGAAGTCACTGGCTGAGCACCTGGAATCAGAGTTTGCTGAAGTACTGAGCCAGCTTTTGATAGCAGTAGCTCTTCTGCAGATGCATAGACAATATTGTCTTCATCTCAGTTTATTCAGCAAATTCAGTTACATTATTGTAGTTCATTCAGAGTTAAGAAACCAATGGGGAGTTGAAAAAGCATGAAAGCTTATTTTCTTCTATCAGTCTCGGTGTGAAAGGATAAGATCGACTACTTCTAAAATCTTGAAGGACTTGGTGATCAGTTCAATTCACTCTTTTCCTCCTTTGGTATAACCCCTTCTTGTCGACTGTTGAGAATAGGCCAATTCCACCTTAATTGAATTGGCCTCCTTAGCACTGACCCCCCCACTTGGTAAGGCAACTCCCATGTTTTCATGTACTGTAATATTTATACTGCTCACTGTATTTTTCACTCCATGAATCTGATGAAGTGGGTTTTAGCCCACAAAAGCTTATGCCCAAATAAATTTGTTAGTCTCTAAGGTGCCACAAGGACTCCTCGTTGTTTTTGCTGATACAGACTAACACGGCTACCACTCTGAAATCTTTACAGATTGTTTCCTTTGTTTAATAAATCAATTTAAATGCAAAATATGTTTTAATTAACCTTTTCCTTATGTATCCAGTACATTGTAGGTAGTTTTATTTAATAACAAAAATTTTAAAATGCTGTCTTTGTGCATATTTAATTGAATTTAAATATCCATCCAAATAAAGCCTGACACAGATTGCAGGTACAAAATTATCTAGTAAATAAGAAATGCATCACTTACCATTTTTTACCATATAAAAAATGTAAACATTAAGAATCTGAATAAATGTAAGTTAAGCTGTATAATTGCTTAAATGTATATAGATATATATCGTGTATCCTGGTTTGCAAAAAGTACCAAATTTTGTGGAAAGGCTACATTTAGTTGCAAACCAACAAATTATAATGGTTACCAAATAATGAGAATCAACACTTCTTTAGGAAAATAATTAAGATGTATAAATGCAAAACAGGATTAAAATTAAAGATTTAAATCAGGGTTTATTGCTTGGTGATTTAAAACATAATTAAAATTGACAATTTAAGTTGCTTTGATATAAATCAGTCCACCCTGGGTGATGGTTTTGGATTTACCTATAGTTTTCTCATTCACGTACGTATGTGTATGTATTGTATTTTTGAAAGAATATTCTTTTAATCACTTACCAAGAAAAATGAACAGTTTATCTTTCTTCTCATAAAGAGAAAGATAAAAGAAGAATGGGAAGAACAGCAAAGGAAGGAGAGAGAAGAGGAGGAGCAGAAGCAACAGGAGAAGAGAGAAAGAGAGGTGATGCCTGCACTAGGAGGATAAACACACTGCATATCCTCTTACAGTACCAGATGTAACAGTCTTGTCTTTATGCATCTGTTTATTGGAGTTAGAAAATGGGGAGTGGAAATAATTGACGGGTGTTTTTCTGAGACCTGGAAGTAGACCCTCTGTATTTTATTTTAATGAAGCCTTATATTGGGGATAAAAATTAAACAAAAATAGCCTTAGTCCTTCAGTTTGTGTAGCAACATATGGCTTCTTGTATTACACTTCCCCTGTAATTATTTGCATTGGGGAAATATGAAGGTATATTGCTGGCACCCGTTCTCTCAGGTGCACTTAACATGTGACACGTTAAAGATAACTCTCAACATAGTATTGTATGTTTTCCCTATCAGACATCTAAGCAATCTTAATGTAATCATTTTTAAAAAGTTCCTTACATTGATCTGGAATTATATTGCTGCTGTTCCTTAACAGTGTTCTTACTCAAAAGATGTTACAGGTCTTCTTTACCTGACTCATTCATCAGGATGTATCTTTTTCATAACTTGTTGGGTGGGGAAGAACACAATATTGAAAAGTGTTAACAGTTGTATAATTAATTTAACCAAAAAAAGTTATTTGGTAGAGTATCTGCTTAGAATTTAGAGAGATTGTAGCTGCCCCCTGGGATTTCCTCCTACAAAGATCCAAAGTGAGGTTGACCCACTGCTGTCATCGGGGAAGGATGATCACAACTTTCTGGAGTTCATCCATCTCATTTCAACTTCTCCAGAGCAGCAAGAGATGAAAACTGATCTGATCCTACTCAGTTTCATTCAGAGCTGCTTCACCAGAAACAAAGATGTGATTCAGCCCACCGCCATCTTCAAGTAGCTGCAGCAGGAGAGGAGAGAGAACAAGTAGTTTTCCCTCCTGCTTTTAATAATGGAAGATAGCACTGAGGCTACTGTACATAATACATTAACTCCTCGCTTAACGTTGTAGTTATGTTCCTGAAAAAGGCTACTTTAAGCTAATCCAATTTCCCCATAAGAATTATTGTACATGGGGGCGGGGGTGAGAGGAAGGGGAGAGGTTAGGTTCCAGGGAAATTTTTTTCGCCAGACAAAAGACATTATATAAATATACAGTATAAGTTTTAAATAATTTTAAACAAACAATTTAATACCGTACTCAACAATGATTGTGAAGCTTGGTTGAGGCAGGGGCCTAGCGGGTGTGGGGGCTTGCTCCGCCCACCTGGCGCTCCTGCTGGGGGTCGGGGCATGGGGGCTTGCCCACTCCCTGGGTGGAGCGGGGCAAGCCTCCGTGCCTTGACCCTGCTCCCCAGCAAGAGTGCTGGGCAGGCAGACTGGGGCAAGCCCCCACGCCCCAAACCCGTTCCCCGCAGGAGCGCCGGGCGGGTAGGCGGAGCGGAGTGAGCCAAACAACCTTATAACGGAACATTGCGCAAATTTAAATGAGTATGTTCTCTAATAGATCAGCAACCTAATAACAAAACGTTAACCGGGATGACTTTAAGTGAGGAGTTACTGTACTTCTCCAGTAGAAGCAAAAGAGTAACACTGACAGGAATTGTCAGTCTCTCTTTGGAACTACTGAGGAAGTGATATGGGTGGCGGCAGCTACCAAGACACAGATATGATCATCTAGATCAGGGATTCTCAAACTGGGGGTTAGGATCCCTCATGGGGTCGTGAAGTTATTACATGGGGGGTCGCGAGCTATCAGCCCCCACCCCAGACCCCGTTTTGCATCCACCATTTATAATGGTGTTAAATATATTTAAAAGTGTTTTTAATTTATAAGGGGGGGGTCACACTCGGAGGCTTGCTATGTGAAAGGGGTCACCAGTACAAAAGTTTGAGAATCACTGATCTAGAGAAAGTGAAATGGGGGTTAGTGGTAGAAGTGGACAGTAGACTAGGAGGATAGAAGACTGATCCAAATGGAATGAAAGGGTGGAGACTGTAAAAGAAGGAAATGATGGTTGGGCTTGGTTCAGCAGTCAGTACTTGCCCAGCGGGGGCAGAATGATGTCCCTCATTCCCTGGGTAAACAGGTGCTGGGAATATTGTGCTGTCTGGCTGCAAAAGCAGTTCTATCCACCACTCCCCCTCTCCCTCCACTTAACAGAAAGTAGCTATGATGCATGTCTTCTGTGTATGATTCTAGATGTCCAAACCAAGATGAAGGTATAAGGAGAACCTCAAACATGGTGGGATAGACTGAAATGGAGAGAAGAGAAAACAATAGAAAGATTAAAATGAGAACTAAAGGGGAAGAGAGTGGTAGAAATAAGGTGTTAGTTGTGAATTCCTGGGATCCAGTAGACAGTGTAGAAGAGCACTACCGAGCTGACAGAATAAATGTCATGCTTAACTAAATGGAGTGCATATTTGTTGCTTCTGGCCAGCGGAAATTTGTGAATTGTTAGCTAAAACTGGTTCCAGAATTCTTCGTGGTCACCTGATGGTGGTCCACAGACAATTACGTGGTCAAATGGTGCTGACACTGCACCTTATTTCAGCTGCTAAATTGCATTAAGATCAATATAAATATATTACATTCCTAAAATTGCTCTTCGATGTAAACGATTGCTGTAATTGCCCAGGAACTATATCTAATCAACACTTGGAAGGGAAGTGGTCCACATGATTGTGACTGGGAAGGGAGTTGGGTCCATGAGCCATTCGTTATTAATACGTGGTTCAGTCCATAAAAAAGCTTGAGAACACCAGAGCTAAAATAAAATCCAAAACTTTTGCTATATATGTTACTGAGTGGGCAGTGTGTATGCAAAGAGACCTATGACTAGGAAAATCCAAAGCTAACTTATTAATATTAAAAATGCATTTTAAACTTAAGTGGTCACTTCTCTTGGCTTGTCCTGAATTCCATTTTATATTTATGCCCACTTATCAAGCAGAGTGTTAGTGCCACAGATATGTTTAGGTGTGCAAAGTAACATATAGTTCAGTGACAGCAAAAGTAGAGAAAGAAAACTACTAGTTTCAAAAGTAACTTTGTGAAGTGCTCTAGCATTTAGATATTAGAAAACACTCATCTACATTGAAGTCTTCTCAGATGTATCCTTTAACAACATTATAGGGGTCTGACTTATTGCAAAGCAAAAAATCATTTTTCAATGTTTTTAAAACAAACCACCACACTTCTTTAGCGTGTATAGTCATTAAATATTACAAATTAGGTTCTTAACTAAAGAAACCAGATGAGTTACCTCCCTTCAGGGTTTTCACTAGTCCTGTGTTTGCACCATTTATAGGAAGCTGTGCAGAAGATGCTGGATCAAGCTGAAAGTCAGGTATGTTCAGTCTCTTTTCAATAAAGAACTGAAAGATGACTATTGTCTACCATCTGACTCTTGTCTTCTGGAATGATATTCATCTCTTTTGAAGAGAAGCTAATGGCCTTGTATAATTTAATATGTAATGGTTTCCATTAGCCATAAACAATGTATTTACTAGCTGGAACATATAATTAAGCACATTTGTGGCTACTTGGTAGCAGTGCAGCTATGCAGGAGAGCCAGGTCTAGAATGATTTTGGGATTCTGCTTTCTGGGCCACTGAAGACTTGATATGATGGCATGTTTTCTTTGAATAAAAGCACTGCAGCAGGAGAGAGTACTGATTCTGAAATAAAGAGGGAACCACTTGGGTACCTGGAAGAGTGCAGATCTCAAATTGGTAAAAAGTATTAAGGAAATCTGCAGAATGTTCTTAAATTAGATCTCAGTGTCTGAATTCAGTCTCTCCATTTCTTTAAAAGAAAACAACTCATTTTATCTCACCCAGGCAGTAAAGGTTTGTAAAGGTTCTTGCACTGAATAGACTCTTGCACCTATCTGAAAAGTAAACTTAATTATAGTTAGCCATTTCAGAGTTGATTGCTCTTAGCCACGTTGGAATAGTGTTGGATTCTCAGTTATATTTAGACTGAGCAAAGGAACTAAACTTCTAATTGACAAAATCTGGATGGAATACTGCTTTGACTGTTTTTACTGTCTAAGGCTCTAAATGCACTTCTGAGAGAGAAACAAAGGGGAAATGTAGTATATTGGAGTTTGAAATTGAAAGATATAAGGTTTCAGTTGGTGAGTTCTACCACTGCGGAAGCCACAAATGGCATTCTGCTCCTGCCCCCCCCCCAAATGGTGCTATCACCAGTAGAAGTGCCAACTGTACATAATCATAGCTTTCAGTTTATTTGATGTGAGAAGCGCTACTTCAACACTTTTCCAAACTGCTTTGCTTATTAAAATGGGTAAAATTCACCTTTTTAAGGGTGCTTCCAACTTTGCTTCTAGTCAACAAACATTTGCAATTTGGTAATCTCATACTGCATTTTAGAAGTCCCAGGCCAGTGGCTTGAGTACAAAACTAGAAATGGGGAATTCCTGAGTTTTAATCATAGCTCTGGTAGATTTTTTTGTTTTGTTTTTTGTGTGGCCCTGAGCCAAGTTACTTTAAGTTTAGTACTTCATTTTTCCTAACTGCATTAAAAATTGATACTTGTTTACCTACTTCACTGGGCTGTTGTAAGGATAAATTAATGGACCCAACCCTCAGTTCCTGCCAGAAAGCATTCAGCCCAATTCAGGAAAGGGGGTGCAAAGGTGTCTTTAGCCACTGTTACACTCTCCCGGTCCTGGGGTTGCTTTGCTCTCAGGTGGGTCTCTTCCCTGAGGATCCCCCTATGCTAGGATGGTGGGCTACCCTAATGCAAGAAAGAATATTTGTAATTCTCTTTGAGGGCGTAAGTCCAGTGTAAGGACTGAATACTGTCATTGTTTGTAAAAACTTAATGTATCCTGGACTCTGGCAAATGGAAAATTTCCATTTGTGATCTTAAGTTCATTTTGTGTAGAGTTTCCAAGGAAGAGCTGTCCATCTTTGGATAGATTAGAGGCACTTGGATGACCATACAGAGCTGTATTTAAAATACTTGGTTCAAAGTCACCTGGGTGTCAAAGGAGATAACATTGAATTACATAAGTATTGAATTTGACTCCTTGCTGTCACATTTATTTATTTATTTATTTATTTTTATTTTATTGTGTTCTGCTTGTTAAGGTAATATGTTAATGGTGTTTTTAAACAGCTGGAAAATGGCGCTACCTGGCATAACCCAGAACCCCCAGAGAACATAGGAACGGAGAAAGATCGAGCTAATTGCCCATTTTATATCAAAACAGGATCCTGCAGATTTGGAGACAGGTAACTGGTCAAATGTTGGGAATATAACATGGTTTAAAGGGGTTAGCTCCTTTGGGATTTCTTACAGGTTTGTGATCAGATTATCTTCTCACTATTGCTTGGTGGGTTTCCTGTAGACTTATTGGATAGGATTCTGTTCTCAGTTATACAGCTGTGAATTGAGAGTAAAAGCAGTGCACAGTCAGAATTGGGTTATCTTTTTTTTATTAGAACATTAAACTGCTAATAGTGTGGTCCCAGTTTTGATCTGACTGACTGATTCAGCAGAAGCGTTTGCAGTGGTAGATCATTATGCCATCAGAGTATATCAGTTTCCTATTTTTATTGGTGCAGCTCCAAAAGAATATATCCAGTCAGATGTCTTAATTAATTTGCATACACTGCACCTAAAACAGCTACAAAAGCAAGGTAGTGTACATCTGCATGACTGGATGTGTCATGTGACTTTCCAGTATCTCATTTTTACAGTACACATGATCATTGCACATGGTCCATCTAATTTAGTATCCTTTCTCAAAAAGTGCTCTAATTTCTTACTGATTGCCTCTGAAAACTTAATAAGCCCTAATGTGTTCCCATGACTTGAATCACATGTGTTGCCTTTCTTTGGCATTCTTCTGTTATGAAATATATAAAATGAATGGTACAGAAGGTCAGTAGGGTGCTCTTACCATCTTGCAATACCAGAAGGGGCCGTACCATCAAATTGAAAGGAAACAAAATTAAACCTGAAATTAAGCATTTCTGTATAATTCATAAATAAGCAGTGGAAGTCTACATGTTGAAGTTGAGCTTAGTAGATTTCAAAGTTAGACTCGTGTCAAAAATGAAAACATATTTATAGTAGATAGGATCTGAGTATATGTCAATCAGTAATTGCTTGGAGATAGGAAGAAACTCTCTTCCTATGGACAGCCTATTCCATAGTTGTCTGTTACAGGGCTTGTACCTTTCTCTATAGTATTTGCTCTTTACTGCTGTCAGACTTGATACTGAGGTAGATTGACCATTGGTCTGATTCAGTATAACAGAATTCCATTTAACTGATCTAATTGGGACCGGGGCCAGATCGGATAATCAGAAAGTGGGATAATCTGGAGAATGAGAGAGTGCAATGCTGCAGCACTAGCTAGCAACACTTCTGGCCCTGGAGTCTTGGTTGTTTGGTTAATGCGACGAGCGGGAAAATGGAGGGTTGGATAAACGGGGTTCTACGTTACTATATCATGAACAAACCTACTAGCTTTATAGTAACATGGTTTCTGTATTTTCCAATTTTAGTTTCCTATCATATAAGGTTTGTTTGTATAGCGTTTTAATAAATGTGGTAGTTTGACTGCACAATGTTTGCAGCTTTAGCAGTGTAGCCTTTGCTGAAAGTGGAGTGTTTTTTTCTTTACCATAAATTATATAGGTGTTCCCGCAAACATAACTACCCAACATCTAGTCAGACGCTTCTGATCAGAGGTATGTTTGTTACGTTTGGGATGGAGCAGTGTAGAAGAGATGACTATGATACAGATGCGAGTCTTGAATACAGTGAGGAGGAAACGTACCAGCAGTTCTTAGACTTCTATGAAGATGTACTGCCTGAGTTCAAGAATGTGGGAAAGGTTATTCAATTCAAGGTATGCATATGAGCCCAATGATAATCATCACCTCTCATTGTTCCTTTGCCAGTTTTGACTAGTGTAAATCTCAATTGTGGAATATGCCATAGCTAAGTTTAATGTACAGTTTCTCAATTCAAACTGCATATTCCTGATGGTACCTGTAAACTAATCTCTGTGTCATCACAGAGGATTGTATTTCTTCAAGTTACAGGTGAAATCCCTCCCAAAACTTATTTTGGGACAAACTCACAACATAGCTATAAAATTACCTTTTGAAACAATCTGCTTATTTCTCAGCCCCCATCTTACTAAGCTTTCGAGCAGTCCAGCAGATTCTCAGATCATTTTCAGGGCTGAAAAATTTTACCAACCACCTACTAGCCCAAGGACTAAGCCTTTTAGCCAAAGTAAAGGTAGCTGTGCTGCCATGGCAGTGCGTCCCTCACCTTCCCCCTTTCCCCTTACAAGCTATGCCCATGGCAATTTAATGGAGTAAAATGGTTATATGCTTGATTTATTTAGAACACAGTCAACTTTCTGTTTAATTCACTTTTAAAAAATGTAACTTGCTACTAGGGCTTGGTGAAGAGCAGAAAAATATTTGTTTGACAAATTGAACTAGTATGAAAGTAAAATGTTTGAATAGTACCTGACCAGTTAGAAATGGTAGAATTTATTGCAGAAACTGCAGCTTTGACCAAACACCAGCTTTTTATAGTTGCTGCAAGTTTGAGTGGTGGTAGACCACCTGCACCAGGTTGCAGTGCCACTCAATCAAATTTGGCCCGGCTGCCCCTTTGTCATGAGCAGGTGGGGGCGGAGGCCAATGAGGAGAAGGATGGGGCCATGGATCCATGTGGGTTGAGGCCAGGCTTCCCAGGAGGCTTGTCCTGCTCACCGCCCAAGCTCTGTGGTGAGTGCTGCTGCCTGCATTTGGCCCTGCTGGTGCTGGCCTTGCACGTTGTCTTGATGCAGTTTTGCCTCCACCAAGTGATGTGAGCTGGGTCTGCCAAGAAGGAGCTTCTGTGTGATCTTGAGGACTTCGCTTTCTGTGGCTGCCCAGCTGCATCAGAGGATGGGCTTGGGGAGGCCTAAGTGAATGGGGCCGGGCTGAGACTTGTGCCTCCCACAGGCACAGGGCTTGGGACAGCGGAGCCCCAGCAGTTGTAGCCCCCCACAGGCCTTCAGAGGTCTCTGTGCCTGAGGCCAACTCTAGAGCACAGGGCCCTCCACACCAAAACTGCAACTTTAATCAACTCTGGCTACAACCTTTGAACCAAAAAAAACACAGTTTTCTTTTCTGACAGCCTTAATTCTGATCTATTCCAAGAAAGAGAAATATCTTCTCGTGACCAGTCCTGATTGTTTTCCATTTTTATCCCTCCACCCTCTTTCCTTTGTTGGACTCTCTACCTTTCCCTCCCCAAAAATATTTTTTCTCCTGTTGTACAATACACCTGTCCATTGTTGGGAATTGTATTACAAAACAAAATTCCCACCTGAACGCTGTGAATTGCATTGTTGATAATGAGGCTTGGGGGATCAGAAAGCAAGGCAATACACTGACTTTTTATGGGATTTCATTACACAGTAGTATATACAGGAGTTGAGTTAGCTGATGATCTGGCCAAAGTTGGAAGATCCGAAACTCACGTTGGAATGACAATGGTTGAGGATATTGATGCCTTATCAAGGAAAATATTAGCTGAAATAAATGGTTGAAAGACAAGATCTTCTGATACCAAAGGATTTCAGAAAATAACATCCACTATTGTGAGAGTAAGGACACTGTAGGAATGAACATCAGCAGACACAGGACTAAGATATATGCACTCTGCAAGATGTTTCAGGAGCAGGCTTTCACAACCACCTATGCCTTTGAATGTAGTATTGTATGGATTTGACACCTTGCATCAAGCCCTTACAAAGAACCTTGTAGGAATTCAGTGTTTCTCAAACTGGGGTTGCCGCTTGTGTAGGGAAAGCCCCTGGCGGGCCGGGCCTGGCCGGTTTGTTTACCTGCCCCGTCCGCAGGTCCAGCCGATCACGGCACCCACTGGCTACGGTTCGCTGCCCCAGGCCAATGGGAGCTGCTGGAAGCGGCGCGGGCCGAGGGACTAACTGGCCACCGCTTCCAGCAGCCCCCGTTGCCCTGCAGCAGCGAACCGTGGCCAGTGGGAGCCGCGATCAGCCGGACCTGCGGACGGGGCAGGTAAACAAACCGGCCTGGCCCGCCAGGGGCTTTACCTACACAAGCGACGACCCTAGTTTAAGAAACACTGACCTAATTCATTCGCAGATTCCATGCCTGACATAATTATTGTGGGACAAGACAACAACAAATTCCCACCAGTCCAGGTATAGACAGTGTTCCCAAGGCCAGTCCCAGTTGTACTGCCATGGCAATTAAACCTGCTTTTCATCAGGTTTAACATGGTGATAAACACTTGAAGCTGAAGAGCCTTGTCAACACTAAAGCTACAATTGGTTAACTTGCACTGGTCGGTATTTTTATAAAATTCCCTAGTGTGCACACGGCTTATTTCTTGCATGTCAATGGTGTGATCTGTGGTACACTATTGGTAAAAGCTTGTCTGTATTATGCTGCTCTGGGGCCATTCTATATCTAATGCGGGGTCGGCAACCTTTCAGAAGTGGTGTGCCAAGTCTTCATTTAGTCACTCTAATTTAAGGTTTCGCGTGCCAGTAATACATCTTAACATTTTTAGAAGGTCTCTTTCTATATGTCTATAATATATAACTAAACTATTGTTGTATGTAAAGCAAATAAGGGTTTTCAAATGTTTAAGAAGCTTCATTTAAAATTAAATTAAAATGCAGAGTCCCCCGAACCAGTGGCCAGGACCCAGGCAGTGTGAGTGCCACTGAAAATCCGCTCGCGTGCCGCCTTCGGCATGTGTGCCATAGGTTGCCTACCCCGGATCTAATGGCTTTGAGTTATTTTACAGTGTCTGAGCCAGAAATGTTGACTGTATCACTACTTACTAATAAGCTAATACCACATTCTCTTTATTCAAGTATTTCACCTATATTTGTCTGAAAATTCCTATTCTAAGCATTTTCAACCTGGGTAACTTAGTCTGATCAGTAAGTTAAATCTGAAATAATGTGCCTTTATGTAAAATTTCACAAAGATTAGAGAAATCTGTTTGTGCAACAAAACCATGCCAGCAAAAGAGCTTTTAAATCACTTTCAATGGAATGAAACCAACTTTTTGATACAGTACAGGAAAGAAAACAACAGTAGGGGCTAAATATTTAAGAGCTATTTGCATAATAGCCTTCTTTCTCCTGTCCTTCTCTTTATTCCTAGTCAGATTGAGATGGTTTTATGTGAATTTAGGAATTAGTGCTTAGTGCCCACTTCAGAGCTGGAATATCTCATATTTAAAAGGGTGGCGACCCCAACATTTTTTTACACTTCTGGTGATTTCATTCTTGCTGTTGCTCCCACAACCTCCCAAAATATCAAACTTTTCCAGTGTCAGCATTGCTTGTCTGATGAAATACGTGTTGTGGCTATTTTTTCATATCTGATTTTTCACTTCTGTTGTTTTTCTCCGTCTCCTTGTTCATTCTCCTCCGTGTCTTGTCAGTTTTTCCTCTCCTATAAGTGCTATTTGTGTCTAATGATGCGCATTAGCAGCTCCAGCACTTCTAGCATTTATTACTACTATCTTTAGCTATTAAAAGTCCAGCTGGTGTGGACTGCCTTTGTAATGTTGGTGATGCCTTCGTACAGTCCAGCTGGCCAGAACACCATGTAATCAGGAGGATTAATCATGTGGTGACACATCAGTGTTGCCTACCCAGGGTGCCCTTCTAGAGAATAAAACAGAACCTGATTAACAGAGCATGAGGTGTAGTATGAGGAGATGCGTGTGTGTGTCTATGTGTTCAACTAAAAGCTGTCAGCTACAGGGGAAAAGAAAACTCCTATGTTTAACATCAAAGCAAACCATTTTAAATGTTGTTCAAACATACCACAAATACTTTTTTTTTTTTAAAACAAATTTCTATTTAATTAAAATTAAGTGTTCAGTTTTATTAAACCTGTATGTGAAAACCAGGCCAGAAGACTTGATAAATAAAATACTTTTACATTCTTGTCACCGTAGATATGAGCTAAATTGGGGTGAGTATAGTTCAGTCATGAATGAGCTATGCGGATCTCTCAGTTTTTCAGAAGCCTTAATCTAACATTTCATCTCCTCTTAGGTCAGCTGCAACTTTGAGCCTCACCTGCGGGGAAATGTATATGTTCAGTACCAGTCGTAAGTGCCTTGCAGTTAACTCTTTATGACGCTTGA
Source organism: Terrapene triunguis (assembly GCF_002925995.2). Taxonomy (NCBI): domain Eukaryota; kingdom Metazoa; phylum Chordata; order Testudines; family Emydidae; genus Terrapene; species Terrapene triunguis. The sequence continues at coordinate 10,093,128 of NW_020664373.1, forward strand.
AAGTTAAATACTCCTACATCATAAGCAGTACCCAAGTAATAAAATTTTACTTTTTCCTGTTGGGTTCTAAAAGGTTTAATTCCATATTTCCATTTTACTTAAATTTGAATGTCACTTAAACCCTATTTTATCTAAGTGATTCATCCCCACACTGCAGTAAGAGTCCAAATTTGGTAGAGAACAGAATTTAAAGGATTGTATGATATCCCACTAATGCTACATGCTGCCTTATCTTTAAATTAAAGGGAGCGAGACTGTCAAGAAGCCCTTACTCTATTCAATGGACGATGGTATGCAGGACGACAGCTTCAGTGTGAATTTTGCCCAGTGACAAGGTGGAAAACTGCTATATGTGGTATGTCAGGGATAAACCTTTATAAAAGGGAAAGTCTCTCATTACTGAAAGGCTTATTAGAGAACTGAAAGATTAAGAAGTGATATCTTACAGGCTTTCAAATCAGAGAGATCCACATAAAATTACAGTACAGAAACCTTTTGTGGTGCAAGACGACAAACTGAAAACATGCATTAACTCAACTACACAAGCTTTGGGCAGGAAGTGTATATGGTGTCCAACTGACACTGCCGGGGGGATTTAGGAAACTGACTGTAGTTAGGATGCAGTAACACCCTCAACCTTTAGGAAGAGTGCTTTGGGATAACAGATGATTGTAAAATAGGCAGGATATCTGTTTTTATATCTCATTCAAAACCAGCAACCTAATTGATTCTGAAACGTTAAAACATAGCTTCTTCATTATGATCAGTGTTAACTATATTTAGCTGTTACCTCAGTCTTGCTACAATCCGAAATGTATTTATCTTGAACAGAAAATTCTTAACTCCAGGATAGCATTTAGGCTATAAGGGGCCAGTCCATGCAGATTAATGGCTGGTTTACTCATGCCTTACCTAAAATCCCTGAGATTTAACTAACACCTATCCTGCCCAATTTACATAACTAGGAAAGTTAAGTTATAAAATTACTAGCTCACTTTAGCATAAGACATACTAGAATGTTTGAAAGCTAAAACTAATATCAGGATGGATATGTCTCATGAGTAAGATTGAAGTATAATATTTGAAAAGAACTGAAGTGTGTTTTTCCTTTGTAGATGAGGCTGATAGGCGTGGTATGAATATCTATAGTGGAAAAAGCCAAAAGATTAAGTGCAACAAATCTTTTAAAATACATATTTAACTAAAATGGCCGACATTACATTAAAAAAAATAGAATTGTTGCCTTTATATAATATTACCAGTAACCTTTTTTTAAAAATAAAAATATCTGTTGCAGGTTTATTTGAAAGACAGAAATGCCCGAGAGGGAAACACTGCAACTTTCTTCACGTATTCAGAAATCCACACAACGAGTTTTGGGAGGCCAATAGAGACATACATATTTCTCCTGAACGGACCAATCAGTCAGCCAAAAACTCTGAAAGGAGAAACAGAACAGGCTATCACGAGGACTATTACAGCAAGTCAAGAAGACGGAGCAGCCCCAGCCCAGATCATTCTTACAAAAGAAATGGAGAATCAGAGAGGAAAAAAAGTAGCTACAAGAGCAAGAAAAGACGGCGGTCTAGCAGGTCAAGAAGTTGGGAGCGAAGGCGGTCACATAGTAGAGGGAAGAAGAGGAGAGGTCGTAGTCGCAGCAGAAGCCGTAGTTGTACACGTGGTCGTAGTAGAAGCTCCTCTCGGTCCAGGAGTCGGGGCAAAAAGAGGTCAAATAGCAGAGGAAGAAGTAATGAACCCCTCCCCAAAAAGTGAGAATTCTTTGAGGAGTTGCCACTTGAGCAACTGTAGTGTTACCAAAGATACCATGTGTGCAGTAGATGGCTATGTACCAAGATTAATGTTGTACTACATTAGGGTATATCTTGTATTAAAATGAGTATGATCCAAGCAGGAATTAAGAGTTTAAGAAAGATGGTACAGATTTAATTATTTAAATTTACCACAGGGTCATGAATTCAATATTTTGTGTAAATCCTTCCTGTTGGACTAGACAACTGAATGTATCCTACTATCAGCTGGAGATCAGGGATCAAATTCTCCCCACCGTGGAAGAAAGCTCCCTGTGTTGCTGCTTGCACACAGTGCTTGCGCAGCAGGAATATGGGGGTGAAATTAAGATTGTGAATGTCACTTTGCCTCACCTGCGAGTGACACTGAGCCAGTACTGCATGTATGAACAGCACGGAGGTGGTCCTGCTGAGGGAAGAAGGAGAGCTGCAAGCCAGGAGAACAAAAATACCAAGAGGGAGTGCACACATGGTTGGTTCAGTGGTAGCCTACTTGATATTCAATACTGTGCTCCTTGAGCTAGCTGTAGAGATTGTGAACTTGGTTCAGCCAGTTAGCTGGGGCATAAATCAAGGCAGTAATGTTGAGGCATGGTAATCTAAAGTGGGTTGTTATTATTTTAAGTGAAGTAAGGACTAAAGATTACTACAGGGATACTATAAACCAGGGGTCGGCAACCTTTCAGAAGTGGTGTGCCGAGTCTTCATTTAGTCACTCTAATTTAAGGTTTCGCGTGCAGGTAACACAGTTTAACGTTTTTAGAAGGTCTCTTTCTATAAGTCTATAATATATAACTAAACTATTGTTGTATGTAAAGTAAATAAGGTATTTAAAATGTTTAAGAAGCTTCATTTAAAATTAAATTAAAATGCAGAGCCCCCCGGACCGGTGGCCAGGACCCGGGCAGTGTGAGTGCCACTGAAAATCAGTTCGCATGCCGCCTTTGGCACGCGTGCCATAGATTGCCTACCCCTGCTATAAACCAAAACACAGGAGCTGTTAATTAAGGAACAGAGTGGCTGAAGAAATGAATAAAGTATGTATAGGAGAGTAATTAATACTTATAGTGCTGTCAGGACTTACATAAGAACGGCCATACTGGGTCAGACCAACGGTCCATCCAGCCCAATATCCTGTCTACTGACAGTGGCCAATGCCAGGTGCCCCAGAGTGAGTGAACCTAACAGGTAATCATCAAATGATCTCTCTCCTGCCATCCATCTCCACCCTCTGACAAACAGAGGCTATGGACACCATTCCTTACCCATCCTGGCTAATAGCCATTAATGGACTTAACCTCCATGAATTTATCTAGTTCTTTTTTAACCCCTGTTATAGTCCTAGCCTTCACAACCTCCTCAGGCAAAGAATTCCACAGGTTGACTGTGTGCTGTGTGAAGAACTTCCTTTTATTTGTTTTAACCCTGCCCATTAATTTCATTTGGTGGCCCCTAGTTCTTATATTATGGGAACAAGTAAATAACTTTTCCTTACTCACTTTCTCCACACCACTCATGATTTTATATACCTCTATCATATCCCCCCTTAGTCTCCTCTTTTCCAATCTGAAAAGTCCTAGCCTCTTTAATCTCTCCTCATATGGGACCCATTCCAAACCTCTAATCATTTTAGTTGCCCTTTTCCAAACTGAATAATGCCAGTATACCTTTTTTGAGATGAGGAAATCACATCTGTACACAGTAGTCAAGATGTGGGCGTACCATGGATTTATATAAGGGTAATAAGATATTTTCCATCTTATTCTCTATCCCTGTTTGAATAATTCCTAACATCCTGTTTGCTTTTTTGACTGCCGCTGCACACTGCGTGGACATCTTCAGAGAACTATCCACGATGACTCTAAGATCTATTTCCTGATTAGTTGTAGCTAAATTAGCCCCCATCATATTGTATATATAGTTGGGGTTATTTTTTCCAATGTGCATTACTTTACATTTATCCACATTAAATTTCATTTGCCATTTTGTTGCCCAATCACTTAGTTTTGTGAGATCTTTTTGAAGTTCTTCACAGTCTGCTTTGGTCTTAACTATCTTTAACAGTTTAGTATCATCTGCAAACTTTGCCACCTCACTGTTTACCCCTTTCTCCAGATCATTTATGAATAAGTTGAATAGGATTGGTCCTAGGACTGATCCTTGGGGAACACCACTAGTTACCCCTCTCCATTCTGAGAATTTACCATTTATTCCTACCCTTTGTTCCCTGTCTTTTAACCATTCTCAATCCATGAAAGGATCTTCCCTCTTATCCCATGACAACTTAATTTACGTAAGAGCCTTTTGGTGAGGGACCTTGTCAAAGGCTTTCTGGAAATCTAAGTACACTATGTCCACTGGATCCCCCTTGTCCACATGTTTGTTGACCCCTTCAAAGAACTCTAATAGATTAGTAAGACATGATTTCCCTTTACAGAAACCATGTTGACTTTTGCCCAACAAGTTATGTTCTTCTATGTGTCTGACAATTTTATTCTTTATTATTGTTTCAACTAATTTGCCTGGAACTGACGTTAGACTTACCGGTCTGTAATTGCCGGGATCACCTCTAGAGCCCTTTTTAAATATTGACATTACATTCAGAACTCTTGGGTGAATGCCATCTGGTCCCGGTGACTTGTTACTGTTAAGTTTTTCAATTAATTCCAAAACTTCCTCTAGTGACACTTCAATCTGTGACAATTCCTCAGATTTGTCACCTACAAAGGACGGCTCAGGTTTAGGAATCTCCCTAACATCCTCAACCGTGAAGACTGAAGCAAAGAATTCATTTAGTTTCTCCGCAATGACTTTATCGTCTTTAAGTGCTCCTTTTGTATCTTGATCGTCCAGGGGCCCCACTGGTTGATTAGCAGGCTTCCTGCTTCTGATGTACCTAAAAAAACATTTTATTACCTTTTGAGTTTTTGGCTAGCTGTTCTTCAAACTCCTTTTTGGCACTTATTACATTCTTACACTTAATTTGGCACTGTTTATGCTCCTTTCTATTTACCTCACTAGGATTTGACTTCCACTTTTTAAAAAATGCCTTTTTATCTCTCGCTGCTTCTTTTACGTGGTTGTTAAGCCACGGTGGCTCTTTTTTAGTTCTTTTACTATGTTTTTTCATTTGGGGTATACATTTAAGTTGGGTCTCTATTATGGTGTCTTTGAAAAGTGTCCATGCAGCTTTCAGGGGTTTCACTCTAGTCACTGTACCTTTTAATTTATGTTTAACCTCCTCATTTTTGTATAGTTCCCCTTTCTGAAATTAAATGCCACAGTGTTGGGCTGTTGAGGTGTTCTTCCCACCACAGGAATGTTAAATGTTGTTATATTATGGTCACTATTTCCAAGTGGTCCTATTATAGTTACCTCTTGGACCAGATCCTGCGCTCCACTCAGGACTAAATCAAGAATTGCCTCTCCCCTTGTGGGTCCCTCTACCAGCTGCTCCAAGAAGCAGTCATTTAAATTATTGAAAAACGCTGTCTCTGCATTTCGTCCTGAGGTGACATATACCTAGTCAATATGGGGATAATTGAAATCCCCCACTATTATCGAGTTGTTTATTTTGATAGCCTCTCTAATCTCCCTTAGCATTTCATCGACACTATCACTGTCCTGGTCAGATGGTCAATAGATCCCTACTGTTATATTCTTATTAGAGCATGGAGTTACTATCCATATAGATTCTATGGAACATGTGGATTCATTTAAGATTTTTACTTCATTTACTTCATTTTTACTACATTTTCTTTCACATAGTGCCACCCTCAATGCACAAGGAATGACTTCCTCATTCCAATTCCTTATACGCTTTCCTACGTGGAGCATGCGAAGCGGTAATAAAATAACTTCTAGAAATCAAGGTTAATTTTGATAGATGGGGTGCTATTAGTGTTTAAAATCTTCGTTTGCATTCCAAATGGATGTTTGAAACCAGTACAATCTTGGGGTATAAATTAGATACAATACTTAAGGAGAGATTTTCAAAGGGCAATTAGGCGCCTAACTCCCACTGATTTTTTCAAGACGAGCTGGGAGCCTATCTGGTTCTTGAAACTATCCCCCATAATGCAGATACTTACTTATAGCCACACTATTAAATAGAAAAGGAAATATTTATTCCAGCCTTGACTTGAGGGTGCAGCTTCTTCTAAAGCTTTGACCATGCATCAGTGGTTAATAGCAATAGTGCATTCAGCAGGTGCTAACTGTTGTATTTTTCCTCCACATTTAAGCTATTTGGGTATGCATTCAGCACCAAAAACTAGACTGCCACAAGTCTGCTGCTACAGCTTTGAGGTGTTAGCATTCATTTTCCAACTGCTTTCATACCTCATGTTTCAGTACTACTGTTTCCCATAACACCTAAGTGAGGTCTGAGTGATTCTGAAGCCTTCTCACAAACGGTCATGTGCATGGCTTTTTGTAATTACACTACAGGTTAGTGATTATTTTTATTTGAAATCGAAACCAAAGGTGGGTTTTTTTTTTAATGTAAGCTTAAATTTTGCAAGGGAAATAGCAAAAGGGCTCAACAAGGAACTAAATTCAGAGGATGGATTTTCTGTGATGTGTATATCTACTGCCATTACAGCTCATGAAGATTTTTTACAAAATGCAGTAGTACTGACACAGCTCCTATCATGTGGTATCCTAAAGGAGTATGACAGTAGCACTGAGGGGCCCCAGTGTGCTAGGTACTGTACAAATACAGAGACAGTCCTTGCTCCATGGAGCTTACAATCTAAGACAGACCCCCCCAGAATAAGGGCATTTCAAGCAGTCTATTATGAGTGTAGGCTATTGACAAGATCCCACCCCAAAGTGAGACGTAATCCTGGTGGAGTGTACTTTAAACAGGGCTCCTGTACTGCTGCTGCATTTCTTCAGAGCATGTCACTAATTTCATGGTTATACTTCAGAGCAAAGCTGAAAGTTACTGAGCCAGATGCAGGGTAGTGAAAAATCAGGCCCTTCATCTCTTCTGGCCCTCTTGGTTCTCCAGTTCATAGCAGTAGGAGGACAGGTTTAAAACATTTTTGGTAATCTTTCAGGTCTAACTTTTGCCTTTCATGCTTAAAGGCAAGAGTCATTTTCTCAGCACAGATGACCATCTTGTGCATTACCACAATTATTGCATTAAAGGCTACACAGTTGTTCAACAGTGAGAGACACCGGTCTCAGTTCTATGTCATTCACTGTACTCTGCCTCAAAAAATAAAAACTGCAGCTATACTGCATGTCAGCAGCTCTCAGAAGCAAAGCTCTCAGGACTATTTCTTGTTCAGCCAATCACTCAAACAAGTTTGTTTACATTTGCAGGAGATAATGCTGCCCACTTCTTGTTCATGTCATCTTAAAGTGAGAACAGGTGTTCGCATGGCATTCTTGTAGCCGGTGTTGCAAGATATTTACATGCCAGATGCGCTAAGATTCATATGTCCCTTCATGTTTCAACCACCATTCCTGACAAAATGTCTCTTAAGTCTTCTGAAAAGCATGCTCCACACCTCGTCCCAGATTTTGGAAGGCATTTCAGATTCTTAAACTTTGGGTCAAGTGCTGTAGCTATCTTTAGAAATCTCACATTGGTACCTTCTTTGTGTTTTGTCAAATCTGCTGTGAAAGTGTTCTTAAAATGAACATGTGCCGAGTCATCATCTGAGACTACTATAACATGAAATATATGGCAGAATGCAGGTAAAACAGAACTGGAGACATACAATTCTCCCCCAAGAAGTAAAGTCACAAATTTAATTAGCGCATTTTTTTTTAATGAATGCCATCAGCATGTTCTCTGGAATGGTGGCTGAAGCATAAAGGGGCATATGAATGTTTAGCATATCTGGCATGTAAATACCTTGTAATGCCAACTACAAGAGTCCCATGCGAATGCCTGTTCTCACTTTCTGGTGACATTGTAAATAAGAAGTGGGCAGCATTATCTCCAATAAGTGTAAACAAACTTGTCTGTCTTAGAGATTGGCTGAACAAGGAGGAGGCCTGAGTGGACTTGTAGGCTCTAAAGTTTTGCATTGTTTTGTTTTTTAATGCAGTTATGTAACAAACAAACAAAAAAACCCTACATTTGTAAGCTGCACTTTCACAATAAAGAGATTGCACTACAGTACTTGTATGAGATTAACTGAAAAATACTGTATCAGTTTTACAGTGCAAATATTTGTAATCAAAAATAATAAAGTGAACAGTGTACACTTTGTATTCTATGTTGTAATTGAAATCAATATGTTTGAAAATGTAGAAAACCATCCAAAATATTTAATAATTTCAATTGGTATTCTATTGTTTACCAGTGCAATTAAAACTGTGATTAATCAGGATTAATTTGAGTTAATTGCATGAGTTAACTGTGATTAATCAACAGCCCTAGAAATAAAGATGCAATTTTTAACAAGGAGGGTAATTAACCATTGCATAAGTTAGCAAGGCTGTGGTAGATCATCACTAGCATTTTTAATCAATACTCGATTCTTCTGACATATGCTCTAGTTCAAGCAGGAATTAATGCAGGAAAGTGGCATGTCTTGTGTTGTACAGGTCAGGCTAGATACTAATGGTCTCAAGGCCTTATCTATGAACCTCTTTAAAGAAAAAAGCCTTTGTGGGGTAGATTATTAGCAAGCTACAGCACTCCACTTTAGCATGCTGCAAAAATCAGCATCCCTTCTTATAAGCTATGGAGTCCATATGCCCCTCACCCTTGTTCCAGCTTCACAGGATATGAATGGAAGGGAAAGCAAGTAGAGAACACATTGGTAGAGGAGAGGGACAAGTGGCTAAAGCAACATTTTTGGGGGGAGAGGGTTGCTTTGAGGGAAGAAGAGAAGGAAGGTAGGGTGCAAGGGTGTATGTTCAAGTTCTCTTGTTAATCACAGATAAGTGGCAGCACTAGTTTACCATACCCTGGACAGAGAAATCTGACACAACTGTGTAAAGATTCTGGTTTATCATTTCACTGAAATATGAATACAAAACAGAACATCCTTCTGCTTTATAAGGCAAGTAAAGTCAAGCAGGCAGAACAAAACTTTTACCGTCCTGGTACCAAATGAGATCAAAAGATGGAGTCCAAACTGCCAGGAAAACTAGATTTCCATGGCAGCTGGCCCATAGAGGAAAATTTTGCAGCATGGCAGAATAAGCAGAACCCTGCTTATAAATTAGAGAAGTGATGTTAGCTTGAGGTTGATTTATACCCCTAAATGCTGTTTCGCAGTCTATCCTTCAACACTTGGAAAAATATTCTGCGAGGCGTTCAGCTTGAAAATTCTTTAAGAGTCCAATGCTCAGTATTCCAAGCACAGCACAGACTGTATGGCAATAGCTGGAGTAGAAAAGGACAATTAAGTAGAGAAACTTACTCTTGCACTTAAGCTTGCTTTCATCTTATCCTTGGCAGAAACCCTTTAAAGTGAGGGTACTAATGATTTTCCATACTTCTTTCTTCCTTCAGGTAAAGCCAAGTGGAATTCAGACAAGAATCTTAGTGCTCCCTTTTTGAAAAATGAGTGGCGGCTTCTCCCAGTTAAGAGAAACACTTTCACTGAAATTAGGACTGTGTATGCTGTACTGAACTGCCCTTTATTATAGTCAAGAAATTGAATGCTAAGTTTGTATTATCCAAAACACCTTCAGTTAGTGTGTTTTTGGCTTTAATTCTTAAATGAAATAGCACTATAGCCTAACCTGAATATTCATTTAGATGAAGTTTCTTTACAGTAAAGTGTTTAATGTGATTAAGCTTTCAATTACCTGCTAACTTATTGTTTTCTGTAAAGTTGTTAATAGCTGTAAATAAATGGAATCTTGAGTACACATTACACTTTATTAAAAAAGTTTGATGCAAATCAAGTGATGTAATGTTTAATTGTGCATTATTTTTACCTATCACTAAAAGATTTACCTATCCTCTCCTTCCCCCTGCAAAAATATGAAACCTTTGATCATATATAAGCACACAGCAATGGTGTAAAAATGAACATTTATTACAATTAAATTAATGTGATACTAAGACAGTGGTCACAGGTTTTGACACAATCACAACAAAGCTTAATCCAGCCTAGCACATACAAGTGACAGCGTAAACCTTAGAAACATGTTTGTTTAAACACATATAAAACTGCTTTCCGATTGAAATTCCTTCATTTAAAATGTCAATCACTTCAACAGCACAAACAGCAGGCCATTCCATACCAGTTGTATATCCTCTTTTTTTGCATATTCTACATGAGTCAAATGCAGAACAGGGCTCTTGTGTACCTTATACAAACATGATATTCTAGTGATTTGAGAGGCCTGTGTTCTGTACATGACATGAGTGGATATGAATACTGTAAATGTGTGGTACTGCTTACGCCAAGTGAGCAAACTGAAATGTTATGGAGCCTATGGTCAGTTCCAATAGAACAGCAAGCTTAGAAAAACACTCACCTTGTGATCACTGCAGATACACACAGTAGAACTTTGCTACTCCACATATAATTTGCAGAAAAAATGGCACTAACTTCTCAGGAACAGAACAGAGTTCTGTACAGAGATCTCATAAGACTAAATACTTTAAAGTGTAGACTATATTGCAAAACACCTATAACTGTCAAAATAAATGAACAAAGTACATTTTGTGGTGTATTACCCTTGATTATTTGTTCATTTACATGCTGAAACTCACTCAGTAATTTTCAATAGGACCTCAGTGTAAATTAGGTTGGTGGTACTGTATACAAACACTTGTTTGCTTAAGCTTAGTAATTTCACAATGGATGTCACCTGCATGTACGGTGACAGGACATTAATGTATGTCAATAAAGCAGGTTAATAAAATATTTTTAAAATAGATGCTTATGCCCCCATTGAGCATACCATAATATACCAGTAAATGCAAAGCCATTAGTCTTGTTTCTAGGGTTCAAAATAAAAACTTCTAAATTGTTATATGCAGTGTTATAGCCATGTCTGTCACAGAATATTAGAGACACAAGGTGGATGAGGTGATATCTTTTATTGGACAAACTGTGTTGGTGAGAGAGAGAGAAGCTTTTGATCTTACAGGGAGCTCTTCTTCAGATCTGAGAAATGTACTTAAAAGTCACAGCTAAATGCAATGTGGAACAGATAGCATAAGCAATTAATACATATTTCAATGGACCATTCAAGGTGAAGTGGCCCGTTAACACCCTTCCAGTTCTAGGGGAGGAAGAAATACAGGGAGAGGCAGCTTTGGTAGGGGGGTTGTTAGTGAATATAGATTGTTGTTATAAACAGGGCTGGCTTTAGCAGGTGCGGGGCCCCATGCCGAGACGTGAATTGCCCCGCACCCCCCGCCCCAACTCTGCCCCGGCCCCGCCCCGACTCCGCCCCCTCCCTGCCCCATTGGATCCCTCCCCAAATCCCCACCCCCTCACTGCCCCATTGGATCCCTCCCCAAATCCCTGTCCCGGCCCCACCCCCTCACTGCCCCCATTGGATCCCTCCCCAAAGCCCCGCCCTGGCCCCGCCTCTTCCCCAAGCACGCCTCATTCCTCCTCCTCATCCCTCCCTCCCAGGCTTGCGCTGATCAGCTGTATGGCGGCGCAAGCGCTGGAGGGAGGGAGGGAGGAGACGCAGGACGCGGCTTTTTTTTTCCCCCTCCTCCGCCGGCAGCCCTGGACGTTGCGGGGCCCTCTTAGGCGCGGGGCCCCATTCCGGGGAATCGGCCGAATCGGCTTAAAGCCGGCCCTGGTTATAAACCATAAATTCAATGTGTCTGTTCAGTCCATGATTTTTAGTGTCTAGCAAAGTTATGAATTTAAGCTCCCAGGCTCATCTTTTGAAAGTGTTGTGCAGGTTTCCTTTGAGGATGAGGACTGATAGGTCAGATATAGAGTGATCGCTTTGAGAAAAGTTTTCACCCACATTGTCACTGGATTTATGATTTATTACAACAATCTATAACCCACTAACATCATCAGTGCTGGAATTGGGGGGGGGAGAGGGGCTATGGCCCTCCCACTTTTTGAAAGCAGATGGGCCTGTCCTGTCTACTTTTTTGCCACAGCCCCTGCCCCTCCTCTTGTGCCCAAGGCCCCCCTAGCCAGGGCCAGCAGCTGGAGCCCAACTGGGGAGCCTGCGCAGCAGGGGGTGCTGCACCATTGACTATCCACCCTCCACCTGCCCGGGGTGGGGGGCCAAAGAGAAGCCCTGGGCCCCCCATCCAGGGCAGGTGAAAGGTCCGCAGCTCCTCAGAGCTGACTGGCTGTGTGGCTCTTCCCACAGCCGGGCTGCAGCTCTGAGGCCCTATCCCTTGGCTGGAGCTGGGTTGGGGTAAAAGCCACATGGGCAGTGTGGGGGGCCACAAGCCCTCCACCTATCCTGGGCAGGGGGCCCGCTGGGCAGGGACACAGCCCATGGGCTGCTCTAGGGCCCCCCCTCCCCAAGCCCCAGGCAGGTGGAGAGTCCACGGCTCCCAACCTGCTCCAGCTTCCGGCTTGGCAGGGGGCAGGGCTTTGGGCAGAGCCACAGAAGGAACAGGAGCCCTGGCCCCCTGACTTTTGGGAAGGCTCCACCAGGGCTGATTAACAACCCTCCCATAGCTGCCTTCTCCCCCTTCCATTTCCCCCTATGACTGGAGGGGTGTTAATGGGCCACTTTGCCTTCAATGGTCCCTTGAAATATGTGTTAACTGCTTAGCTAAACAATCTGTTCCTCCTGGTATTTAGCTGCGACCCTCAGAGTACATTTCTCAGACCCGACATGTAGTAAGCTCAAAAGCTTCTCTCTCTCACCAACAGAAGTTGGTCCAATAAAAGATATTACCTTACCCACCTTCTCTCTCTAACTTTTAAATTGCACATTTTAAACTTTCCCTTTAGGTTATCCCCTCCTCTCCATGATGTCAAGTGCTACCCCAGCATATTTTACATTATCTATCTACTCATCTGAATAGTCAGAAGGGCAAAGTACATAATCTAGGTATAAATCCACAGTGGTTAAGCAATAATACTGATGTTAAAAACAGGATGGTTCCAATATGCAGGTTGTAAGAAATAATTTGTATTCCCTTTATAATACCTTAACTCATGTACTTGTGTAAAATCTTTGTATTGAATACTTCCATTTCTATCAAATGGTCTGGTTGCAGCTCTGTTGCTAAAAAATGAAGCCACCTTAACAGCTCATACCAGTTTGATATACAGATCATAATAGGGTTCTTTGGTATAATGAAAAAAATTCCATAGTAAACAGTTAATTCCCAATCTTTCTGTATTAACTGAAAAAGGCAGATTTTTCACAAATGTTGACATAAAATGTAGGTGAACAAATAAGTCTTTGGTTGCATAAAACCAAGTTCCACCTTGTTACATTTCACATTTAAAGTTGTCACATGTACTTTCCTTTCTGTTAAACATGACAATGTACTGAAGCTGATTCATTTGTTTCCTTAATTCACGGTTGCTTATAAAACAGTATAATTACTGAAGTCATCACCTATGATTTTCTCAAATGCACCAAAGAGAGAGGTCTTGAATTGAAATCCCTTTCTTTTATCCTTTTTGGAGGTTTTAAATTTTTGTTTCCTTTTTTAAAAACTTTAAATGGGATATTTTCTTGTAGGCCTGAATGAAGCAACTTAGCAAAACAGTAATACTGACAAACAGCATCTTACACCATTAGCTAAACATTAAAATGATGGCAGTGTACATTTACAGTATGTGAAACACCAGGAGACTTCAGAGGAGATTTATGTGAGTCCAATTTCTTCAAGTACACTACGTGGGGTCTCTGCTTCCTGTGGAGGGAAAATTTGAGACAGTGGTAAACAGATCCTGTGCTCCTAGCAAACAAGCTCATATGTGGAAAGTTAATATGGAAAGTGCATAATTAAAAAAAAATTGTAAGAGAAAATGTGAGAGTTTATATGTCTGACATCAGATGCATTTCTAAAAGGATTATTTTAATAAGTTTGCCATGGTTTATAGGGATGGCTTGTAAGCTTTGTGACCCCTGAACACTAAAAAGAAAATAAATTAACACACCTTCCATCATGGAACAAGTCACAACTTAGTAAAACAACATGAATTTTTTTAAAATCTGTAATGGATTCAATATTATTTCATTTTGTGATATTTTATGGAGAGCACCAAAAAACCCACAAGTAAAAATGAAATGGCTGATACTGTACAGATACAATATCCTTTAAATCCTTTAAAATTCCTAAGTTTTGGAAACAACAGGTCCTAGTCATGCAAAATCAAGAGTATTAATTTGCAAAATAGCCCTCCCAGCTAGAGACACTATTGTATACTGGACAAAAACTACTTGAGAAGGATGAAATGGCCAATCTTGAAGTGAAGGGAAGCCCAAGATTTGGAGCTGTAGTATTCTAGGCCAGGTATAAACTTCTGGAACCAGTTCTTTCCTAAAGGTACTGCACTAAATTTTCAATGAAGACCTTTTCCCTGTACCAAATAAAGCAAATAAGTGTTTAATATATTTATATATACAGTAGCTCCTCACTTAACATTGTAGTTATGTAGGGTTACCATTCGTCCGGATTCCCCCGGACATGTCCGGCTTTTTAAGCTAAAAATAGCGTCCGGGGGGAATTTGTAAATGTCCGGACTTCCCCCTGATGCAGAGCAGTGATGCCGGCCGGCCGGTGTCACTTACATGGGGCTCCGACACTCAGCCAGAGAGGGCTCCTCCTCCCTCCCTCGCTCCCTCCCTGCATGGCAGATCGGCTCCGGCAGTCTGGAGCTCCTCCCCCACTGTTGCCCAGCATGCCGGACGAGCGGCTCATGCAGTTCCTGAGCAAGCTCAGGGAGACATTAGGTGAAGAAAGGCCAACAACAAGGGGGCCGGGGGTCGGAGAAGGGGCAGGGAGG